>NC_086335.1:28713237-29338746 GCF_032445375.1 Bacillus rossius redtenbacheri | reverse complement strand
ATCTTTCACATATATCAGAGACAACTCAATCTTGTTTATAGGTTTGAGAATTGTATGAATTTCATGCTTCCTCAGAATTCTTGCCACTTGGTCTGAAATTCCATTGACATAAGGAATGAAGCCTTTATTAGGAAAATGCTCTCTCTTTTGCTGTTGAGGTGGCTTTGTGGCTTTCCTAATTTAAGATTTAGAATAAAGATTTGCTTGACGAGCACTTGTTAGATGTTTAATTTCTTCCCCAATATTGTCTTCTTCGCAAATGGCTGCAGCTCTGTTGACCAAAGTTGAGATGACTGTTCTCTTCTGAGATGGAGGGTGCTGTGAACTCGTCTGTAGATACATGTCTGTGTAGGTTGGCTTTCTGTAAACACTGTGGCCTATGTGGTTATTCTCTCCTCTTGTGACCAAGACATTTAGAAAGGGCCATTTTCTTTCTACTTGTACCTCCATGATGAATTGTATGTTCGGATGCATGCTGTTCAGGGGTTTCAGGAAGTCTTGCAGATTGTCTTTACCATTGCTCCAAATCACAAAGGTGTCATCTACATACCTGTACCAGCACTTGGTTTTAAGATGGTTGGTACTTATTGCTTTCTCCTCATATTCTGCCATAAAAGTGTTGGCTAAGAGTGAAAAGAGAAATGAGACCATGGTGGTATCTTCCTGTTGCTTGTAGATCTGTCACTTGAATGAGAAGAAAGTGGAAGAAACACAGTGTTCTGTGAGCTTCACTATGTCTCTGCTCAGATTGTCTTCTCCCAGATGTGTGAGGAGAATTTTAAGGGCTTCTGGGATAGTGCACAATATTGTCGCGGGTTGAAATTTTGCAGGGTTGTTGAAATCAAATTTGGGGACTTTACTGACGGGACTCTGGGCTGGTTGCTCTGTTCACTCGTCAGCGCAAGTGGCGTGACCATGTAATTGGGGCACGGGGCCGGCGCGGCGCGCTGCGGGCTTGCAGAATTTTGTTTGTTTGTTTGGCCGCGCGCTGGCGCAGCCACGGGCCGCAGTTACTGGGGCGCGCTGTCGTAACAAGCCGCGCGGTGTGGCCTGCACATCGGGGTAGAGGGGGGGTAGTCTTCCCAGATGTTCTAGTTAGTTGTTTAGTAAATTTGACTTCAATAACGAGCTTTTGTTATGGTAGGCGCGGCAGGGCGCGCGAATTTAAGCGCAAGTGAGTGGTGACTTGGGGCTCACTCAGGCGGAGGCTATGCGTCTCACCTGTGGTCACGAGTTGTTAGTTCGTTCGTGATGTAGGAATTCAGGCTCACTCAGGCGGAGGCTATGCGTCTCACCTGTGGTCACGAGTTGTTAGTTCGTTCGTGATGTAGGAATTCAAGCTTTCGGGCGGAAGCTATGGTCGACGCCAGAGGCCACGAGTCGTTTAATTTAAGTTAGGTCATAATGTAGTCGTCAAGCTTTCGGGCGGAGGCTATGGCCCTCGTCAGGGGTCACGCGTCATAGTTTTTAAAATGTAATGTTCGTTCGGGATTTCAAGGGCAGGAGAGGCCCCTACGTTATTTTTTTAAAGTAATCGATCAAGAAAGGCTTTTCGGAAAATGTGAGTATGGACTTATCTTTGTTTTAATTTTAAGTATTAATTATGATTTGAGGTATTCGGAAGGACTAGGGAAGTGTTTAGTGAAGTTCTCTCATTCTCTCTCTTGTAAAGTCGTTCGTTCAATCGTTAAGGAAGTAAAGAGATTATTGTTTTAAATTGTAATCCCGCTATTTAAATGTTCTTTAAAATGATGTTGAGTATTTGACTTTAAGAATAAAATAATTTTAATTAAGTATTATGTTATTTTGCAAAATCTCCTTAGTTCAGCTCTCACCAGACATCCTGTACGGGATGACGAACCTATGATCCTAGGTACAGTAAAGTATTTTATGAAGTTAAGACTAGTTGATGCCAAGCGAGTTGTTTCTATGTAAAGAGCTACGATTCTCGCCCCCCCCCTCTGAAGGTGCACGTGACAGAAATGGTAGAGTTCGCCGGATAGGTTCTATTTCTGGAGAGAGAGAGAGGTAGATTTTTATGTTTATTATTAAGTTAGTTTCAGCTTCTGATAGCAGGTTATTAAGAGTTTACTTGAGGAGAGGATTACGGAATTTTAGTCTATAGTGGAGGAAGTCTTTGAGATTTTTTTTTGACGTAACAGATGTTTATTTGAGTATACTTGTAAGGATAAAGTTTATAGTGATAAGTTGTTTTAAGTCGTTGAGTTTATCAGGGATTTTTACGTGAGGAGAATACGTTATAAGTTAAATGCTTATTAGAGATAATGCAAGTGGTTTAATTTAATTGAAGTTCATTTTAAGATTGTAGGTTAAGAGAATTATAATTTAAAATAAAGTTTTTTGTCGTAAATAGGAATTATTTTCAAGAGAAGTTTGTTTTGTTTTCGTGCGCGTAGGAGACGAGACGTACGAATTAAATCAGTCGAGGGAAGGATAAACGTTAGAAAGGAATTAAAGAGAAAACGAGAGTTTATGTAAAAGAGAGTTATAGAATTTATAGTGATGTTTTGTTTTAATTATAAAAATGTTGAGAGTTGTTTCAGAACGACACGTCAGTGGACGTGGCAGAGTGAACACGTGACGGGGAGGTGCTGAGACCTAGCGGAGAACGGAGGAACCGCAAGCGAGGGTTGGCGCACCTGATGGAATTCGGTGACGTCACGGGCTCATACGGAGACGTGGACAGGCCGTGACCTTGTTTTGATCAGCTGTACGGTAACTTAGCGATAAGAAAATAGACTATTGGTTAAATAAATTTAAATTTAAGTGTGTTTTAGAAGAAGAGGAACTTTCAGTATGTAAGTAATTTAATTTAAGAAGTGTATGATGTATAGGCTAGAAGTGTTTCGTTGTAAGTTGTTTATGTTTTTGTTAGTTAAATTCTACCTCGGTTTTAAAAATATTTTTTTGGGATTTGTAAACATTATTAAGGAGGTACACTATAAAATTGATAAGCATTGAGAAAACTGGGAAGGCTAGATTTTGTGTGTAGAGGGAATTTACTCCAAAAGAACAGAGAGACAAAATTAATGTTTTCATTAGGGCGAGGGACCCTAAGGTGAGGCGTTGTGTCCCTGGGAAGAAAGGGAATTGTAGCGCAGACCATAGGAGATGGGCTGACTACGGAATTAAGGGTCAGGAGAATCCTGAGAGTTGTGAGTAGTTTGGGGCAGGAGTTCCCCATGGTAGTACCGAAGTGGCTATCCTGTATGGGATAGGGTACCATTTCAATGAAGTTTGTTGGTGGGGTTAGAGCCCCCTGTGTAGTGGGCGTATAGCAGATAGGCACTACAGTGAAATTTTTGGTTATTTTGTGAGGTAAATTCCCTGGAGGTTAAGTAAGATTGGATTCAGTTAGGAAGGAGGGAAATGAGAAACATTGCTGTAGAGAGTTAGTGTACTTGCCTAATGTGAAATTGAATTTTACTAAATTAATTTAGGAGAAAGTTTTGTTCGGTAAATAAATAATAATGGAAGATAGCTAGATAATTAATTAATTTTTTTTGAGTAAGGTGTTTTAAGAAATGAAATAAAATAATGTGAAATAAGTTGAATAATTGGGGAGGAGTTTCTTCAAGAGTTTAGATAATTGTTTTTGAATTTATTGAGATATTCAGCCAGTGGAGTTTGAGAGATACAGTGAGATTTTAAGGAAATCGGTTGTTTATTAATTAGGACAAATGAGATTTTTTGATTAAGAGTCAGTAAGCATAGTTAAAATTTACGACATGATATTTGTTGACAGTTTACAGTTATTAAGGAGAAAACAGAGTAATCTATTTATTTTTATTTTAATGGTTTGAAGATAAGATTATGAATTTTTTTTTGGAAGTTTCTTTGGCATGTTGGAATAATTTTTTTTGATTTTTAGAATTTACAGAGAAAATTTAATTGATTTACATTAGTTTGGAAGTATGGAGGTTTAGTGTTCGATTAGCCCTAACTTGATGGTCGGATCCCAAAAGAATGCCGTAAAACCGATAGCCAATTGAGAGGAATGCGGTAGGCGCTTGTGTAGAGAGGGGTTGTGGGAAAACTCCTTGGGACTGATGGCAGATCAGGGGCCCTAAATAGTGTGTGATGCTGTAAAACCAGTGCAGAGAAAGCCTGGTATGCTTAAATTTTTGGGCACAGGTTATGTAAACCTGGGGTTCCATGGGATTTAGTCATGTTAGCTGCTGTGAGACATTAAGATTTCCAGGCTCCATAGTAAATTCAATGTAAATTTTTGTTTTCTTAAAATAATAAATTTGTTTTTAATTTTTTTGAGATATTTGATTTGTAACAGTGAATACAGACCCCGAGGAATAAGAGTTGTCATGCTGTGAGAGGAGAAGGTGGTAGGCCTAAAAGGGTACAGGCACCACAGAGGTTATTTGTATTGCATAATTTAAATATAAGGAAACTTGAGAATTTGAAATTTTGTTGTTGGGTTGTACACCCATAAGAAGAGTATAGGCAGAATTTTTATTGTTATGAGATGTCTAATTTAATTGAAAAGAAGAAAGTTTAAAGATGCAAGGTAACATTATTATTGTAATAATTGAAAGAGATTAAGAGGTAGAGAGAAATAGGCAGTTTTTGTTTGTAAGTACTAAAGTTTACATATAGAAATTTAGTAACTAAGAATGAATAATAAGTTAAGTCTAGTGTAAAAGTTTTTTTTAAGTTTGTTAAGTTAAGAGTCACAAGTAAATTTTTTTTTTGAGAGAATGTCTTTGATAGGAAGTATTAGAAACTTATGGGAATTTTAGGGTAACATAAATAATGTAGGTAATGAATAATAAATAGATGGTAGGTCTTAAGTTAGGATTAACATTTGAAGCAGAATTTAATTAAGAAGAAGGAAAATAAATAGGCCTAATGAAAAGAACAAAAAAGAATTTTATGGTAAAGCATTTTTTTTTTAAGTAATAAACAATGAATAATAATGTTTCAGGGTAATGTGTACTAATAATACAATTTTTTTTAGGACCAAAGAACAGGAATTATGTAATTTAAATTAACATGTATTTTTGAAACTGTTACAGATTCCTTAAGATGAGCTGAGCAGCAGTCCAGTTTACAAGATGACAAGAGTTCGAGAGACAAGATACAAGATCACTGAAACAAGAGCCAAGACTGAAGATTCAAGAGAAGAGAAAGCTGGCAGCCATGGACTTACAAGTGGAGATTAATAAGGTCATGTAAAGTTTTATTTTTTTTATGGAAGACAGTAACTGGAGTTTTTTTTTGTTATAAACATTATTTACAGAACTTTTTAGGTTATAGTAATGTAATGGAACTAGTGAGTTGTGGTAGCTGTCAAAAAGAACTAATACCTTAAGTTTAATTTTTAAAGTTAATTTTCTTAATTTACAGAGGGATTAGTAGTTTTTTTTTAAAACCTTATTTAGGTTGGAATTTAAATACAATAGCTTATTATAAATGTGTACGAACAGTTCAAGTTCACAGTACTGATAGGTAGGTCAGATGATCTTATTGATTTTGATGATTTGTTGTTTTGAGTTGATTTTTAGGTGTTGTGAATTAGACAATGAAATAGTTTTGAAAACTTAAATTATTTCAAGCTAAGAAATAGTAAATTTAATTGTAACTCAAAGGACACCAGAATTTAATTTTTTTTGAATTAGTAATGTTTGAAAATTTTATACTTTACAAGAAAGGTTATAAACAAACAGATCGGATGGAACAAGGATGCAGTAAATCACAATTTCATTTAGAATTATTGATTAGCTTTTGAGGTTATGAAGTAAAAGTAATTATAGTTTAAAAGTTTGAAGAAAAAAAAATGTTTTTTTTTTAATTTGTTTGAAATAGAAAGTTTAAAAGTTAATTAGTCATGATCTAGGTGGGTGATGGGGTGGGAATTGGCCACTCTTTTTCCCTATAACCTCCCTAACATGGCCTTCTATTACAACTAACAGAAATAAAGAAGAAGAAAAATGAAGAATTATTAGTTAGAATGTTTCTTTCATGAAGATACCTGATGAACTTTTACTGTTTGGAAGAATAGAAGCAAGGTTAGTCAGATATTTTTACTCAGAAGAAGAAGAAGATAAAGCAGTTTTATGACTCGACAAGCCAGAGATTGGTGTTTCCCCTCTGCGCTTCTATTGACTACGTTGTTTACTCTCATGGGATAGCTGGTTCGGCACCATGGAGAGAGATTGGTGGGCATTGTGGTTGCCCCCAGAAGAAAAGAAGAGTAGAAGAGGTTATGGGTGGGTCATGTGAACTGACCTTCAACCCAGTTACTTCGTGGGGACTATTTGCTGTATAGGGAAGATCAAGACTCAAGAGTTAGGGAAAATCATTGGAGGTCATGTTTCCCTTCCTTAAGTTTTTCCTATCAAATTATTTGCCTGATTAGATTATGCTAAGGGTGGGATACTTTATGTTAGCAGTTGAATTAATTAATTTTATTTTTTTGTGTGTTTGCATCCTTGCCCATCGATTGCAGTTTAGTAGTTAGTTTTGTATTTGTCAGGCGTGATGGTAATGCCTGTTGATGATGTTTCAGAATTGTAATCTGTTCGTGATGAGGATGGCACAACTCCGAAGCAGATGTGGGGAGAAGTTGTGAGCTGCCCTGGAAGCCAGTCCAGTAGCTGTTGGAGTTGAGTGGTGTTTGCTGATGGCCAGCCCAGGGAGCTACTCTTCTCGACAACACTGACTTCGAGGAGTTGCACCAACCTTCACGAGATAAGAGTTTAATTAATTGAAACACTGTAAGGACACTTAATTTTTTTTGAAGAACGAAAGAAGTATGGTAATAAACGGAAACCGAAAAAAAAAAATAATAATAATTATCAAGAATTTGCACATTGTTTAACGAATACTGAGAAACTAAGAACAGTAATTTAATTTGTAAAGAGAGCTTCACTAACAGAACAATTTTTTTAGAATTGAGAACTCGAGCCTCTGAAGGTTCCTGTGAGAACAAACCAGATAAAAGTTTTACATTTAATTTTATGAATACTTGTTGTTTTAAAATAAATCTTATGCAGAATCTAGATGTATGTTCAGACAGCAAGGAACTAAGAAAATTATTATTTTTGTGAAATGAGGAATTTATAGTTATGGTTTAATGGAAAAAGACAATTTGTAATTTTGAGGTAGCTCGATGGGGCTCGAGCTCTGTGAGGGGAGGGTTATGTCGCGGGTTGAAATTTTGCAGGGTTGTTGAAATCAAATTTGGGGACTTTACTGACGGGACTCTGGGCTGGCTGCTCTGTTCACTCGTCAGCGCAAGTGGCGTGACCATGTAATTGGGGCACGGGGCCGGCGCGGCGCGCTGCGGGCTTGCAGAATTTTGTTTGTTTGTTTGGCCGCGCGCTGGCGCAGCCACGGGCCGCAGTTACTGGGGCGCGCTGTCGTAACAAGCCGCGCGGTGTGGCCTGCACATCGGGGTAGAGGGGGGGTAGTCTTCCCAGATGTTCTAGTTAGTTGTTTAGTAAATTTGACTTCAATAACGAGCTTTTGTTATGGTAGGCGCGGCAGGGCGCGCGAATTTAAGCGCAAGTGAGTGGTGACTTGGGGCTCACTCAGGCGGAGGCTATGCGTCTCACCTGTGGTCACGAGTTGTTAGTTCGTTCGTGATGTAGGAATTCAGGCTCACTCAGGCGGAGGCTATGCGTCTCACCTGTGGTCACGAGTTGTTAGTTCGTTCGTGATGTAGGAATTCAAGCTTTCGGGCGGAAGCTATGGTCGACGCCAGAGGCCACGAGTCGTTTAATTTAAGTTAGGTCATAATGTAGTCGTCAAGCTTTCGGGCGGAGGCTATGGCCCTCGTCAGGGGTCACGCGTCATAGTTTTTAAAATGTAATGTTCGTTCGGGATTTCAAGGGCAGGAGAGGCCCCTACGTTATTTTTTTAAAGTAATCGATCAAGAAAGGCTTTTCGGAAAATGTGAGTATGGACTTATCTTTGTTTTAATTTTAAGTATTAATTATGATTTGAGGTATTCGGAAGGACTAGGGAAGTGTTTAGTGAAGTTCTCTCATTCTCTCTCTTGTAAAGTCGTTCGTTCAATCGTTAAGGAAGTAAAGAGATTATTGTTTTAAATTGTAATCCCGCTATTTAAATGTTCTTTAAAATGATGTTGAGTATTTGACTTTAAGAATAAAATAATTTTAATTAAGTATTATGTTATTTTGCAAAATCTCCTTAGTTCAGCTCTCACCAGACATCCTGTACGGGATGACGAACCTATGATCCTAGGTACAGTAAAGTATTTTATGAAGTTAAGACTAGTTGATGCCAAGCGAGTTGTTTCTATGTAAAGAGCTACGATTCTCGCCCCCCCCCTCTGAAGGTGCACGTGACAATATACTTGGAAGACACCAAATATGGTCATAGTGCTCAATCTCTTTGAGAGACACCAAAGATGTTGGAAACATTGCATTATCTCATTGGGAAATACTAAAGAGTTTGGAAACATTGCTCAATCTTCTTGTGAAATAAAAAAGAGTTTTGAAACAACGTACAACTTCCTTGGGAAACACAAAAGAGGTTGGAAACAATGCACAATTTCATCAGGAGATACCAAAGAGGTTGATAACTGAACAATCGTCTTAGGAGACACTAAGTAGATACAAAGTAGTGTACAATCTCCTTGAAAGATATCACAGAGGTTGTATTCAATGGACAATCTCTTTGGGCGACACCAAATAGGTTGTATACAGAGCACAAACTCTTTGGGTGACACCAAAGGGGATTCAAACAGTTCACAATTTCCTTGAAAGACGCCAAAGAGGTTCGAAACAATGCACAATATCATTACGAGACACCAAAGAGGTTTGGAATAATGCACAATCTACTTGGGTGCCACCAAAGAGGTTGTATACAGTGCCAAAAATTCTTGGGAGACACCGACCTGTCGACGGAGATGGCGACAAGAGTGAAGGCACTCGCGGCCACCGTGGCGTTCGAGATGAAGTTGTTGAGCACGCAGTAGGTGGCGCCAAACGGCCAGTCTGAGTTGATCATGAAGATGAAGTTGAAGACGCAGTTGAGCAGCGACATCATCAGGTCGGCTGCGCTCAGGTTCACCAGGAAGTAGTTGGTGACGGTGCGCATGCGCCGGTGCGCTGCAGCAAACAGAACAGTTCGAGGCTCATTAGTACGGACTGGAGATGGCCAATCTGGACAAAAACGATCACTTGCACTAGTTTACTCGTTTATAGGTCTAACCTTTAAAGCACAGGTGTACAGTAAAAGGTATCTAATCCGGCTTTCTATGATTCGGTACATTTTCTAATCCGGCACTACTAAGCCACTTGCGTTTAGATTTTCTTCGGGTGGATTCCTGCCCCTGACATTGTCCACCGGGTTGCATTACTGTGCTGCCGGCGTTTTTCATTTGCTCTGAGTTTATTTTTACTTTCGGTTTTCATTTCAGTACAGTTTTATTTTTAGAAGCTTACGTTTCACATTTTGACTTGTATGTTTCAGTCATGATTTTTAGAAGACGCTCATACGTATTTATATTATAATCAGCTGCTTATTACATCTTGTTTGAAGTACCATTTTAATTATAGTTATTTTTTTGGCATTCCTATTATTATCATTATTAATTTCGATAATCCGGCAAAATAACTGTAGTGACGTGGCCGTTGTCCTGAACAAGTCAGGTTTAAACCTTTTACTGTACTATTTAATAAACAAATATAATCTAATTTATAACAAGATACTTTATAATTATATATCTTTAAACTAAATATATTCGAAATAAGTTATATTACTATAAAATAAATCTCATGTTTAGATAAATATAATAATATAAATAGTATATTATTGTCAACGGAGATTCTGATAACGTCAAGCTGAGAACAGTTGATGGAACAGTAAACTATGGTTGTAAATATAAAAAATAAAATATAATTACAAAACCTGTCAAAGTTTTTAGTAAGAAAATTAAGAAAAATTTTGAAATCCCCACTTTGCACCAAATTATTATATACTGTGGCTAAACTTTTTTTCTACGCAATCCTAAATAACCCTACTGATAACAATTCATAATGAAATCAAACATGCTAGATTTGGGGGAAAACATTATTTTGAAGACTTACACAGCAAAACATTTTAATCGGGTAAATATTACTAGTCAAAATTACACGATTAATACTTGTTGCCTCATAATTCGTAATAAAATTCCCCCACCCCCCAAAAGTATAGCATGTTTAGTTTAATTTTCATTGTTATCAATAGTAGGGTTATTTATGATTGCGTAGCAAAATTTTTTTTCTTCACATTATCTAATTATTTGGTTCAGGGTGGCAAATCAAAAACTTTTGATAACATTTCTTCTCAAAAACTACGATTATATTTTAATTTCTGTACTTTGACTCAGAATAGTAATTCAGGCCTATCAACAGTTATCGACTTTACGTTTAATTATATGACAACATATATAAAATAGTTGTCATATACTATATTAATTTGTCATCGTACGAAAGTTCTGTAAACTGGATCGACGGGTTAAATAACTTTGATTAGTGAGCCCTGCTCATTGGCTGTTTACTTCATAACTAACTGGATAGCCCATTCTATACTTAGTGTGATAAGGATTTTCATTGATTCAGATACCTCCACATAAACATGGCGAATTTTGAAAGTGCAAAAATTTTCTGTTCTAGTTTAATTAAGGCACCTCTTCAGCATTCAGGTCATATTTTATATTTTTTATTGTAATTTTGCGTACTTTTGATTAAGTCATTAGAAGATATTCTTGGAGTTATTTTGTTTCCAAGCTTGCACGCTTGATAACTAATTACGTTTACATTGGATGGCATTTGTTTTAAATCCACGTGGAATTCGAAAGTTCAAGAACTGAATGTTTTCCCTTAGAATGTGGAAATAATTGTACAGAGTGTTTTCATAGGTGCGTGTACATATTTCCAGAATGTTTAAAATTATATAATTAATTTTGAAATTGGTTAGTTGATCAGAGCTTTTGAACTCATTTAATAATTTCGACGCTCTCAGCAGTAAATTTTGTAACTCCATTTTTGTAAATTTTTCAGGAGAGCCAAAAAATTTTCATTAAAAGAAAAATGATAAATTATTTAATGAAAACCTTTAATATCGTTAAAAATGTGTTTATTGTTGAGTACATATATAAAAATATGTCGACGTACTAAAATTGTATCAGCTGAGAAGCTTTTTTGGAGTTAGACAAATTACAACCTGAAATTTAAAATTAGATGAGGAGTTAGACAATTTGCATTCTGAAATTAAAATATAGATAGGAATTGAAGTAATCAATTAAATCGATTGGAATATTTTTTATTAATTAAATTAAATTGTTTAACATATTGACATAAATGTTAATAGGTAAATTTATAGATATTAGTAACTTTAACTATAATAAAATTATATTGTATATTAATTATTTAATACTCAACGAAATTTATACTAAACGAGATTAAAAATCTTTAGTATGATATTTGGCAAAGTAAATTTGTAATATTTAGTTAAATTAGCTTCAACCTCGTCGTATAATTGCAATTTTATGTTCAATAAACTGCTTATAATTGTAATAATATGCAAAAAAAATCACCGTTTTATTTTTTATACGGAAGATTATCATAAAACTGATAATAGTCAATGGGCAATGTTTTTTTCAATTATTAGAAATCTTCATATTTTCTTTTCTTTATTTTGAGTCTGGCGCGATAAAGTCTGGGTAGTTGTTGATAAGTCAAACAGGATTTTACTTTCTTTTTTTCTTTTTTCATTGATTCGAAAAATTTAATTTGTAGTAATTATCACCATCAGGTGTATATTTTATTCCTCTTATATTAGTAAAAACTCGATCACCTGCTTTGTTTCCTAGGCGTATTGAAGAATAAAATTTTATTTTATTAAATGATTTAAAATCTTTGAAATTCAAGTACTCGACTGTTTATGCTTTATTCGTTGCAGTTTTACATACATCAACATAGTCTGCTGGAACATTGATTATTTTATTCTTTAATTTTCTTTCTATCGTTGCATACATATAATCAGCTTCCATTTGTGTACGCCCTTTTTTTAAGTACTTTTGCTCAATTTTAATATGAAATAATTTTCCAGCATTAACAAGAGCATTACTTAGAGCACAAACGCGGTTTTGATATGTACATCCATCAGAGTAAAATATTATTTTTTTATTTGACTATGGTAGAAAAGGCCCGATATGTGATGAGATAAATTTAAAAATAGTTGAAGCAAACTCGTCAGAGTTTAAACCTCCTTCTGTTTCATTCCATATGTAAAACAATCCACTGGAATTTTTCAAATTAAACAAACAAAAATTATGAACTGAAAGTTTTGTTTTATAATACAATAACGACACTTGAGATTTTGGTGATAAAAGTACCGAATGCAAATCCATTGTAAAAACAAAATCTTCATTCAATTTATCCAAATCTTTTTCTTTCCTAGCATCTTCTTTATTTTTTATATGAATTTGATAGTCATTCTCATTAAAATTTCCTACTCTATAACGAACACAAATGTTACATTGATCTTTTTTCGGTGCATACAACTCAATATTTTTTTTCGTCCATTAGTTGATAAAAAGTAGTTAAAGACAAAGCTTTAATATGACGATCTTTACACCAATTATGTACATAAAATTCAGACAAAGTTTTTTCGACTGCCACTCTGGCTGCAAATATATTTTTTATGACGAAGATCTACAATAATACGACTCCATTTTTGGTAAGGATTCGAAAAACAATTCTAACTCTTCATATTCTTTCTCTTGCCGATGAGTACTATTCACGTTTGAAGTTGATTTAGCTGCACCACCTGATTTTTTTTTCAATTTCAAATAGTTTTTGGTCCAAAACATAGAATATTACAGTACATAATTTTGCAACCTTTTTTTCGCATAATAAAGGTAAACTGTATTTAAAAGTTAAATTACGTCGTGAATTATCAATTTTTTTTTGTCACGCTCACGTTTAACACAACAACTTTCTACTGTTCCATCTACGAAAACATTTTTTCACTCCAACTCATTTTCCAAAACCTTTCGAAAGTACCAGTCCTTTGATCATCGTTAAACTCTAAACATTTGAGATAAATTTTTTTACTCAGAGCACAATAACAGATTGGTTTAAATTTGTTTTGCTTTTTTAGTGACGTCATAACCTTTTTCATCCTTTTTTTTTGCTTTAATAGTTACGCCCATGTTGCCTGTTGAGTTTATTTTTATTGCTTTTCCAATTCATTTTATTTACAGCATTTTTTTACATCGTTTTTCTTGGAATATTTACTGTTGTTTTTTTCAGAATCCGAGCTTTCTGAAAAAGAATACGGTAAACGTCCCGGTGCTTCAGAATCATCAATTACATTAAACCTAATATATAATTTAAGACATATAATAATAAGATATCAATAAGAATTAAATAATCAAATATGATATATATCTTTTATTAAGATGTAAATCACAAATTTTCAGTTATGATATTAAGAACAAAGCCATAAACTTGATAAATAAATCACGAGAATTTTAACTAACAGGACTTGACACATTTTACTGGAGTTAGGTGGTTTTCTTATTGTGAAGATTTAAGCACCACAGTTAGACAATTTTCACGCGGCAACTTTTCCAACTGAAATATTTGAACTAGGCGCTTACCAAAGTCAGGGCATATGGGGGATGATATATCTGAACCGAAAATACAAAAAAAAAAAAAAAATTTTTTAAAAAAAAAGTGGAGTTAGACACTTTCCTACTGAGAGCGTCGATTTAATAAATACTAGCTGCAGTACCCGGCGTTGCTCGGGCTGAACACAGGGTGAAGGGGACCTTTTTCTAAATAAGATGTAGCAGTAATTGTCTTCTCAATTTGAATTTCAAGTGCGCAAAATAATTTATATCACTTTCAGATCCCGACAGACGTTGTTCTGCCAGTTTATAGTTATTTACCTGGTCTGTATGTAATCTATACTCCATAAAGCACTCTAGAAAAAAAGCTGAAAAATAAGAGATTACTGATATTAAAAAGATTTTATTATCTAGCTAATACTCGGCATGCATTGCATGGCCTCATTCAGTTTTGTTTTGTAATATTTTTGAAGTATTTACACATATACATAAAAATCATCTATCCATCTCTCTAAATATATATATCTACATCTATATATATATATATGTATCTCTCTATCTCTATTTATCTCTTTATATATACATATATACCTCCCACTATCTCTATCTCTTCTATATATAAATCTCTATATTGCTCTATACATCTATACCTATATCTTTATCTAACCCATATCTTTCTCTATACCTCACTCTATCTCAACTTATATCTCTGTCTCTCTCTCTATCTCTCTATATATATCACTCTATCTCTGTCTCTCTTTTATATTTAAATAAATTGTGTCATGCGTGCGTACTTATACAACAAAACCAGACGAAGTGCCTCTATATAATATGATATAAACACATTTTTTGAAAGGATTCGTGCTCCAACTATTGCAAAATCGTTATACCATCTCAGAAACCTTCACAGGCATGCGCATAACAATTCACCAAAATTTCATCGCAATCGGATGAATGGCATAGGAACGCATGCGGCACAAACAAACGAAAATTCAAGACATGATTTGATAACGATGATGCGTTTAAATTTCAAGGCAACTCTATTTATTGACGAAGTTAAGAACAGAACTGTTATTAGCGCCTTTATTTTGCTAGCCGCTGCGAGCTCCACTAAGCGGGTTGGTCTCACCAAGGAGAAAAATATGAATTTGCCAGTATGTATGATCGTGTGGCAGACATAGAGAAATGACACTCACTTTTTGTATGTCTATGACCTATGACTTTTTCTGTTAAAAAAGGAAATTATCACTTTTTCAATCCCTTAGGGATGGAATTTCATATTAATATGTGGTCTATGTGTTAATCCAGGTTATAAGCTCACTGTAGGCCAAATTTCATCCAGATCCGTTCAGTCGTTCTGGCGTGATGGAGTAAGAAACATCCATCCATCCATACTTTCACATTTATAATATTAATTAGTGGGATATAGGAATTTCAGTATTTTATGCCTTTTAATTTTTCTAATGTTTCAAGATACCATTTTATTACACTTTAACTTTTAATGAAATTAAGATTTTTCCTTAATCTTGGCTTTTTAAAGAATAATTGAATTTAAATTTGAAGAAAGAATAATTATTAAAAAAATCCCATGCATTATATCTAAAGTTCAGAGATATTGGTAAAAGGAAAAGGTGTTATGTCTAAAATTTAAAACCATTCTTGTTAACAGTCAGTCGGTTAGCAAAAAAAACCGTAGCTGAATATAGGCTAATGCTAGACGATTGTTTGATAGCTTCAAGTAACTCTCTAGGAATAATTTAGAAGTACCGTCATTGAGTATGTAGGGTTAGACAAAGAATTAAATAACACATCAGCAAGGAATAAGGATCAAACTTAGTTTGTCTTAGATTATGAATACGTTTAAAGTTGTTACGTGCGTAACTTCTCCCATAAACCTTTTTGGACCAGATTTAGGTGTGAGCCGAGTGTTGCCTCCTGGTGGCAGGCTACCCGCCTGTCTTTGCCGCCTGGTGGCGGGCCTCTTTCTACCTTTAACCAGCACCGCGCGGGCCAGCCACTAGTTTCCGAAGTTGGCTGCCTGCTTTTGGGGATACTTCATCGTCATGTGATCGTGTGGCGACAACGACGTAGAACAATCCAGAAGGCAAAGTCGGTTGCCCTTGCTGGAGGTATAAATAGGGGACTTCAGCAGTCCAACCAGAGTCAACTAGCTACGAACAGCCAAGGCTGCCTTGTCTTCGAAGCTGCGTTCACACTGCCCCGCACTTCGCCGAGACGAAGTCGTGCGACGCCGTGCTGCAGTAAGAAGTGCCACGATTAATTCTACTGGACTTGGCTTATTATCACTATTATAATATACGACATTAAATTTTTATCGCACGAATGTTCTGTAAACTGGATAGAAGAGTTCAATGACTTTGATTAGTGATCCCTGCTCATTGGTTTTTAGGTACACCCACTCGCATAGGCCTCTAGATTGCTGAATGCTAGAAGATTTTTTAACACAGATTGAAGTAACTCCTTATTTGGCGAACTTAGCCCATCACCGACCCGGGGGACTGCGGTTTCAAGGATACATAGAGGATGTAGGTCAGAAGGTAACGAGCGTCATGAAGATTGATTATGCTTGTTACCAAAGTAATGTACCACGGCAGTTACGGTGATTGAAGGTAATCGGTATCAATGAGAAAAAAATTGGTAATATATATTGGTACCTACGGGGACAGGAGTAAGAGTGAGGAGCCGGGAGCTGACCGCCATCTTGGATATTGACGTCATGCCAGCCATTGAGATTTTTTGGCAAAATGTTTTCCTAAAAACAGGAAATTTTGGCAAATTTTGGGCAAAATTTGAGTAATATTTGGCAATTCTAGCAAATTGTTAAGGTCAGTGTCAAAGGTCAATGTTAACCTAACATGGCCGCCGTGACGTCGGAATTCAAGATGGCGATCGACTCTCGGCTCCAAACTACTACTACGGTCCTCGGAGTAACATAGTTGAACTGTTAGAGCAGAAGAGTGTTGTATAGGTAACTCTATGCTAAAAGAAAAACGTTTCGTCATGAGGGCGGTCAGACGTACGTTGCCAACGAGTAAGGAAATAATAAAAATCGTGGAAAACCTAAATTAGATCGGCTGGGCAAAGGGACAGGCAGCGGAATTGCTAGTACTAATATATTTTGAGAGCAGTTAATACTATTGAAAACTGAACAGAAACGTCAGTCAGTGAAATATTTTTTGGTGTTGCTGCGTTAAGAAACGCAATTTTCTCGGTACTACCGGGTTTGTGTGGGGTAAAAGCATTCCGTGCAGTTGCAAGACTACTCGCTACGCAGGGAACGAAGAGTACGTCCAACGAGTCGCTGGACCCAGACGTGGCTCGGATGCCGGCACGGGGCTGGACCATGGGCATGACCATGACCATGGCACGGGGCTGGACTATGACCATGGGCCGTCGAGAGCCGGCGGGCAGGCTACCAGTGTCCACGTTCCGCCAGGTACGTCGTCCTACACGAGGGCCGCTGACGGGTCGTTACCACATCGCCGAAATACCATAACGCCAAATGTCAAAATTTACCACAACGCCGACAGCTAGAAAGCTGCTGTGTACCACAACGCCGAAATAACAACTGAATGAATTTGTGTGTGTTTCTTAAACGTACCTCAACGCCGAAATACCATAATGAAACCTAACCTTACCTAACCTAACCTAGCGTAATATAACCTAACCTATCTTAACCTAGCCTATCCTAGCCTAGCCTAAACTAGCCTAACCTAGCCTAACCTAACCTAGTCTAACCTAACCTAGTCTAACCTAACCTAGTCTAACCTAACCTAGTCTGACCTAACCTAACCTTTGTGGCAGTCCTGCAATGACATTTTTCGGTGTTAGTGTATTTCGGCGTTGTGGTAATTCGGCGTTGTGGTACACAGCGGTTTTCTAGCTGTCGGCGTTGTGGTCAATTTGGCATTTTGGCGTTGTGGTATTTCGGCGTTGTGGTATTTCGGCGTTGTGGTATTTCGGCGTTGTGATGCGTCCCCGGCCGTTGCTAGGGGACACCTCGAGCGAGGGCGAGTACTGCTGTGATTTGCACCCACAGCGTCAGAGCGGTTTTTAATATAAAGATAGTGCGATAAAACGACAGTTAGTTGCACGGAATTTAAATGAACGTTATAATATGAGCCGTATTTTTGTAGACCTTAATAAAGCTTATACATGTTTTAATGGTAATCATAGATGCAATAAAATATAACAATATACTTTGAAGTGCATATGTATATAACCATTTTTAAGTAACGTCAAGTAATAGTACAGTATTGTATTAATTTGTTAATGTTGGAGACATTGAAATAAGTTTTTCGACTAAAGTAAAGTTGTAATATAATGTTTCAGAGGTTTGAAGCTTTTATTGCATATTCTTTCTCTCTGGAAATAAAATAGGCCTCAAATTAAAAAAATATAGTAAAAAATTGTGTTATTTCTGATAATTTATCCTATACAATTTTTTTGTTTCAGCAATTCAGAGAACATGTGCTTTTTTTTTATATTTTGTGAAATATAATTCGGTAATAAACCACTATTTACGCTTACACTTTTCTCGCTCGCTATAAAATAATTACATCAAATGTTGCACCTCCCCTGGTACAGCACTGGGAAAGAAATTTCGTGTTTGTTATTCATTTATCTTAACTCTATGGTAGTGTAAGCAACGAGTAAAGATAAAAATGATTTTCTTTAATATTTTGGTAGGCAAATATTTACTAAAATTTATTCTCATATAACTTGCAAATTTTGTCATTTCACTCTACAAGTCCACAATATAAAAGTGTTCTTAATTACAGCGTAGATATATTGTATTATGAAGGCCACAGGGAATTTGGTTTACTGGCTCACTGGCTTGCTTGTTAGGCAAAACACGAATGAGTTAGAATAATGTTTGTTTTGTTTTCAGGACGCATGTTATATGCTGTGCCTTGTGGCTTTGTATACCGTTGCTGTGCGATGTCGTAAGGCCGTTCCCACTTACACTTCACAGTTCCCCTTCCTTACACTTTCCATTTCCCTCGCAATCTTCCCTCCCTCCCTCCCACGTTATCCTCCGAGTTGCGAACTCTGCCGCTGGAGCGCTGGTGGGTGTTTGCTCAGCTCCTGCGGCTGGCTGGTGTCCACCGATGCACAGAAGCCAATACAGGACAGCTTAGTTTGCAATTGTTTCCGCACCATTCCAATACTGTATGGCAGAATATATGTGCGATACTAAAATTATATTTGTTTCAAAATTACCATTTCAACATTATGATGATAAATATAATTTGGTTTGTATTAGCCAATTTTTCTTTATCGTTCAACAAATTAAAGTTATACTAAGCCTTCAGTGCTTGAAATGTTGTAATAAAAGTAAAATTGTTTCTAGCCTGATAATGAAGCAATATTTAATATTAACATTTAAAAATTGATTTTAGTTCCCTCCGTGTTACCAAGTCAATTGCCGCTCGCCAGCATATTTAATGTCGGCAATTTTAACAGGCATATTTTGGGGTAAGATTGAAGCAAACAGTAGTAAGGTTAACTTTTAGTTTATTTTATTTTTATTTTCAGATCCACCCTCTTAAATTCTTTTTCGACTGCCTTTTTCTTAATTTTATTTCGCCTAATCACATGTGTAGCTGCGTGTTGTTATGTCTCATCTGTGCTTTTATTTTCATGGGGCTTTGCAGTTCTATGCTTTGTCGGGTTTGCCCCTTCGAATGGTGGTTTCAATTTTTGTATTAGTATATGTCTGGGTTTATTCTTACTGCTTTTGACGTTTCACGCTTCATTAAATTTTTATGGTCATTCGACCTGTCCGCAGCTTGCTTCGTCAGAATTCCACTTCTTTGCAATTACTAGTTATTGTCATTTTAATTTATCATTATTTGACCGAAGGTTGCCGATTAATGGGTAAAATTTTCCTCAAATATTGTTTAACATGTGTTAAGACAAAAAAAGAATCTTTATTGTTATGTTAATGTTTTTATGTTAAATTTTAAATAATAATTCCTATATATACTAGATTTTTCCCGCGACATCGTCCGCACGATTGTAAACAATATATATGTATACTAAATGCTCGAGAAAGAACAGGCGAATACGGTACAGCCTACCTAAACTATATAAAAAAATTGTAATTTTTACAATGGAAATCCTTGGAAACTCAGATTCCAACGATATCACTTGTACAACTGCAAGACAGGGCTTTGTAAAGTAACGAATGTTACAAATCTCTGCCTTGAAATATTAAAACTGATATCTTTGGCAACTGGGTATCCTTGTAAAAATATTTAAAATAAATTTCACAGTGTATTATCAACACTTACAATCTGATCACGCATTCGAATGGAAGCTGCTGAACCCGCATCACCCGCATACATACGTTGCGCATACATACATCGTCGCCCGTAATTGTTGATGCTACCAACCTCTTAGGATAGTACCTTATAGAGAGTCGACCTTCTTCCATGAAAGGTGACTGAGGCTTCGAACTTTCGCTCGGGCCGTGGATCATGTGAGATTTAACTATCTCAAAGAGAAGCGGATCTGTTTCAACATTTTGGTAATTCCGCTCGTATAAACTCGTCCATCTGGTTTGGAGTGATTTAACTTTATAGCCCAAGAAAATATTGGACATGTGGAAGACACTCGTTTTTGCCACTCCACCGCGAACATGTAACAGTTCACCACACCAAATATTTTCTCCTTGGTTAGTGCGCACTGAATTGGGAAACTGTGTGGATTGCGGATGTTGACCAGCCAACAGTGACTTCAAGGGTTTCGTGGGAGCTCACCTTATATTGGTTGCACTTCGTTGTAAAAAAAAATGTATTTTTCTTGTTATATCTCCGGCTCCTGTCATCGTAGCGAGATAAATTCACGCCAGTTTTCAAGTCTAATCATAGGATTTCATTAGAATCGGTCCAGTTGTTTTGGCGTAATGCTCGAACAAACAGGACAAACAGACAGACACACTTCTGTTACAGTTTTTTTTAAAAACGAAGAAAACAATTCATATAAAGTCTTTGCAGCATGTATTTTAATGGTGGAGTTGTAGGCCTAATCAAGTTTTGTATGCCAGAATCAATTCTAGTAGTCCTAAATGGGTGTTATTTTAACTGGGTTTATTTTCGTGCCAATATAATAATCCTGGTTCTCACAGCGTAATGTCACGTCGTGTTTTGACGAGTAATTATTTTTCTTGATGTACTTATATTTTCATGAAATAACAATAAACAATACACACAGGGAATCATTGTATGTTATTTGTGTGAATCCGAACGCACTTTATATCGAAGGATAGGGTCTGGAGGAAAGGTGCAATGTGACACTCGTCTCTCTATTATTTTCTATTTGTAGATAATAATTGAATGCAATCAAGCTTGGATAGCTCAATAAAGTTGACTTGAGTGAGCAAGTACAAAAAAAACATGATCTTTTAAATGAATGAAGTTTATGCTGCATGGAAAACTTAATTCCGGCCTCACGTGCAGCCCAGTTTAATCCCACGCCAGTAAAGAGGCCAGGGGCTCCGCGATGGTTGCAGTATGGACTGTTGTTAATTAAACGGACCCGGGCTACCTCGTCTGAGACACCGTCGTTAAAAATCTTGTTTCGCAGTTCAGCACAGCGAGGTGAGACACCCTCTCCCGAAATTGGCCCCGGAACGTGGCCTTATAGCCTTGTTGCATTTAAATAGATTTCTTTTGTGACGGTCAATTAATTGCTTAAATATGAGCCATTAATTTGATGAAAACAAGACATATGTTGGTATTTTTTTTTTTAGTTAAAGTAAGCTTGCGTGTTGGGTATAATCGTGCAAAAACTTGATTAGAGCCGAAATTTTATATTGAGAAAAGTTTGCGCTGCAAGACATACTATCGTTTCACAAATAAATATTAGTGTCCTAAAAAACCTAAACTTAACATATATGAACGAACTTGAGTAGTAATAATTATGTCCCAAACTAGCTACCAAACCACGGCTTCGCTCGCACAATATCAAGACATTTATTATATTTTACTATTGTAAGAAAAGCTCGCACAATATCAAGACATTTCTGATATTTTTCTATTGTAAGAATAGTATTTTAGTTCCAAAAAGATAGTATAATCTACAAAAATGGTGACGAAAAAAATATTCTCCGGAATTACATATTGTATTTTATTCTAGCTCAGTTTCTTACATCCAGCTAAATTTGCATGGGAATTCGATTTATTAATATTAAAAACTAGCTGTACCCTGCCACGTTTCGCTGTGGCACATTGTGATTGAATATTTTTTTTGTTTTTCCACTGTATGCGTAGATATAAAGACTATCTGGTTTTCCGACTTGGGAACACGCAACATACAGTTGTCCATGTAAAAAGCAATCCGCATCTAAATCTAAACCACACAATTCTAAAGATTGACCTTGAGCTTCATTGATTGTGATTGCAAATGCCAATCGAATTGGGAATTGCAATCTTTTAAATTGAAATGGTGTATCGGTCGGGATCATGGGTATTCGAGGAATGAGGACATATTCACCTTTGAAAGGCCCCGTTAAAATCGTTGCTTCCACTACGTTATTAATTAATCTCTTAACTGAAAGTCGCGTGCCGTTGCAGAGTTTTGGCTGATTAATATTCCGCAAGAGGGTAATTGGCACACATATTTTCAATTTAAGTATGTGTGGTGGTATCCCTGGCTGATCAAGTGATTTTAAAAATTCCGTAGAACATATTAATTAAATTTAAAATTTAAATAAAAGGTATAGGGTCTAAGGAGTTCAAAAAATGAATAGCCTAGAACCATCTACATGCAATCCCACATCAAGTGGTGATAGACCCATACAAAACATAACCTCTACTTACGATTGATGCAATTGTTGTTATTGGCGATAGAACATATTAATTTAATTAAAAATTTAAAAAAATGTATAGGGTCTAAGGAGTTCAAAAAATGAATAGCCTAGAACCATCTACATGCAATCCCACATCAAGTGGTGATAGACCCATACAAAACATAACCTCTACTTACGATTTGGATAACGGCGCAGCTTAATCGAGACACGATCACACTAAAGTACCTCATTCATATTGTATATATAGTCCCATACCGGTAAGCTTAGTCATTTTTTAATTATTGCACCTCACAATAAAATCATTCTCATTGTATATTGCCATTTCCCGCTCGCTTCACTTGACATAGTTTTTTCCATTGCTAAGAGAAATCCTTTGGCATGGAGAAACGTTTCCATAACAGAAAATATGTGTTTTTTGTTTTTATTGGTGAGAAAACACATTAATAAAATGGCGCAGTTACTTTTTCGCGGTTGCGGGTATGTTGCTGACGTGAAAAGTAGATAAAAACAATCCTTGATGCGGGTTGTATATAATGGTAAAATTTCAGCTCGATCGGTGCAGAACTTTTTGAGTTTTTGAAGCGTACACAAACCAACATAACATTTTTATAGATATAGATTATAATAGCAATATATAAGATATAAGCTATAAGATAAGAATTATTTAATTTTCAAATGTATTGTACGAAATGTATTTTTTAATTTAAACGTATTTTTATCAATAGAGTCGAAAGAATATACTTTCAAATTAAATAAAGTTTTTTATTCTTTCTTGAAATATATATATATACATATTTGTGTAAATTATAGTCGTCAAGGCACAATGGTCGAGTAGCCTGATGTGCTTGAACTTCGACAATATGGTACAGCATCGTCGAGCGTGGTCACAACTAAGTTGGGTGACCATGATATTTAGTTATAGAAACTTTTTTTTCCGACTTTTCCGGTGGATTTTCCCAAACTTTTATTTCATATAAACACTCTTCTGTTAAGATGCAATGTTCTGTAAAAATTTCAATCCAAACCATCGTATACTTTCCGAGTTTTGCGGCCAAATACATACGGAAGCTAAATTTTTATATATATAGATAATGTACCTCAGTTTCACTGCCTTAGAGTCAAATTTATAAAAACAAAATTGTAAATTTGCTTTAAGAAATTAATTACTTATGTTATGCATTCTCAGTTTCTTACAGCCTGCTTAACTTGCTGTCTGGATTAATTTTTTATGATAAAAACAAATCTTACGCCTTTTCACCCCCTCAAAGTTAAAATCATGGAAAAACGAAGAAAAAAAAAATCAAACCGTAACTCGACATGGTTGTTCTTCATTCTTAGATCTTGTATACAAGTATTTGAAAGTATATATTTTTTTCTTAAAACTAAACTTTATTACTCCTTTTATACATCTTAAGGGGGAAATTTCGCCAAATGTCAAAATAATAATGTGTGTTTTATATTGTTAATTTCACAAGAAGGTGAAATTGAGGTTGATTATTTTGGATTGTTTAAAATGGGTACCCAATATATTAATTTCATTTTGCTGGATTTGCCTTGTAGATATAATTAATTATGTTAAAACAATATTTTTTTTTTTCACACCCTCAGGCGTGGAATTATTTTGTTAAGTATATATCAAGTGTTTGAATCAGCTAAAGAACTTAACTATTAACAAATCATCAAAATCCGTCAATTATTTTCGAGCGATACTGAACAAACAGACAAACAGAAAAAGTGTAAAAAATTACATTTACCAATTAAAAATAATATTAGTACATTTCTAAAAATTTTTTTTATTTTTCATGAAACTTACAGACATTTTTACCTCGAACAGTTTTATTATTAGTTTAGATAGAAATCAACACATTGTTTTTAAGTTAAAATAAATATTAGTTGGAATATTTTGTATACCGTAAAGAAAAAAAAATATTACGTAGGACACTAAAACAAGTAAAATGTCCTCGAACAACATTTGACTGATAAGCATCAATGAGCTGGCTTCCGAATGGGTTTACCGTATTATCGTAATGTAAAAAATAGTGGTCGGCGAAGAGAAGAGGGAGGGGGGAGGGTAAATTGGGGTTTAGCCAGCCGTCGGAGAGACCGACCGGGAAATAACTTCCCCGAACGCAGGCCAGGCGCAAAAAAACAAAAACAAAACACGCCTTCGGCACCAGCGAAGCGCCCAATCACGATAGTATCGGCAGAAAACAACGCGATGCGATCAGGCCTCCACGGCGCCGCTGCAGTTGTTCCAGAGCGTTGCTGCGAGTCCGGCGCGAATCCACGCGATTGTACAGCGATGGGATTAGTGGCAAAAACTTTATTTTCTTTATTTATTCAACAACGGCAAGCTTGGCAAATCTGGGGGAATTTTTCCACTGTGCGAATAACATTTTTTTTCCCCCCAGCTATATCAGTACTTCCACTGCGTCCTGCGAAATCAGGATTTCGTGGAGCGGAGAACAAACAACGCTAAAAACCGTACTGATTAATCTCTTCTATGAAGTGAACGGATTATGGTTGAGCCTATATTTCAGACCACTATTATGAGAATTTGTGCGTTCATCAGTATTTTCTAACTAATAATTAGCAAATACGTGTTTTTTCTCCATATAATACATACAATATATATAAAAAATACTAATATTTGAATATTTGCTGTTTCCCAATAATTAGTTTTACCTCGTGTAGAACGAATTAAACTCCGTAAAAATTATGTTAACTATTTGAAAAATAATTTTCAGTCAATAGTTTTTAAAACTAAATACTATTGGTATCTACTTATTTTGCATATGCGCTGCGACTAATGAGTTTTGCCCTATATAAAAAACCGAATAAGCGTATGTGAATTTACAAATTTATTAGACAGTGATCTTTTGCGGAAAAGAATGGTGACACAAATTTGGAAGTAAATCTGTCAAACATGATCTAGCCCCGCCCCTTCACCGGTTAAGGTAAATTTGGTTCAATGATGTAAAATTTCACTGTTGGTGTAATTTGTTTGATAACTGCCAGCGCCACTGTCATTCGGCTCAAACACGTTTCTGATCAAAGGGAAATATCACGAACAACTACCGACCTTGCATCATATCAACAGCCTCTGGACCTCCGTATCAGGAACAGTAAGTTTACACTAATCAAACATTGTGTATTATGAATATATGAACATTGTTTCATGTGTGTGTACACAAATGAAAAATCAGCCCAATCTTGTCCGTTTGTATAGGCATTGAAACGTACGGGCTCGCGTTCAAAAATTTGACAGTATGATCAACCAATCGAAAGGAGTTTTATTTCTCACTCAGCTGGGACAACACATTAGTTTCAAAACTACGATCAGTTCCGATTCAAAACCAAGACATTCACGTAGTCAGCTTTGTAACTACTCATTTAAGGGAGCCACGGCAGTTGAGCCAACCCCCGCAGCGCAGTTTATGCTCACCGGTTCTGGGTTCGATTCCAGCATAAGTCACGGGCGTAGACTGGGAGATATGTTACATTTTCAACTTGAAAACACGTTAGTTGCCAAGGTTAGATGTTACATTTTGTTGGTTAACAAATTTTAAAGCCAGATATTTAATAAAATTTATTTTATAAATGTGGAAGGTTGCGCAAGTTAACAATTATTAACACATTCGGAATGTTTTAAGCGCTATTAGATCATATTTATTAAAAAAAATTAATTTCGACGAATAATAATATGCATGACCGCTATCATGATAATTTTGTCAGAAAAATTAATCAAGTAATGTTACTGACGAGAAAAGGAAAATACCACATGGCCTGAGAGACAGTTATCCTCACTGGTCCAATCCCTTGCACTTTTAAAGTTGCACCAAACTCTAATTGGCATTTAAAACCAATCATAGCTTTTTTAATTTGGATATAAAATATTTTAATTTACTATTTTATTTCGATTATTTTCAAGCGTGGAATATTTGTATTATTTCACAAACTTGGATGTAGAAAAATGACTATATTTTGTAGTTGAAAGTATTTTTTGCAAGCACTGTCAACAAGTGTGTATTCAGATCGTCCAAAATGATAGTTCCCGTGAGTAGTATGTAATGGTACTTCCGGGCACAGGGATCAGCGTGTGGATCCAGGAGCCGATGTCCACCATCTTGGATTGTGACGTCATGGCGACCATATTGTATTACCTAGATCCTTGACCTTCAACTTGACTATCAAAACTGAGAAATATTCACTAAATTCATTAAATTTTCTAGTTTCTTTAGAAAAAATATTGCCAAAAATTCTCAAATATTCAGAAAACTAAATATTTCCCTATTTTGAGAGAAAAACTCCCGCTTTGAGGGAAAATTTCACATTTTTCTCAAACATTTTGCCTTAGAAAGAACCAAAATAAAAAAAAAGTGGCTTAAGAGACCTAAGAGAAAACCACCCTAAGCACCCAAGCTTCACGATTTTGACCTTGACCGTAAACATTAAATCTTTAATTTTTGACAAATGAATTAAGAAAAAAATTCAAAAAATATATATTTAAAAAAATTCTTACTTCATATGTTTAGTTACTTAATCTATTTCGGTTCTCGGTTCGATTCCCTGTGAGAGTAAAAATACATATATTGCACACAAAATTAAAAAAAAATATTTAATGCAATTTATATACAATTTTAATAAAAAAATTCTTACGTTCATGGATTCTAGAAACGTTGCACATTTCGTTACGCCCACCATTTTGAATCTGTATGACGTAATCATTTCACGAATATTCTTGATTTAAATACGCACCTAACATGCGAAAATGCTTTCTTATGGGAGATCCCGGTTTGTTTAGGAACTGAATCCTCAAGACTCCAACTTTTAACTGACAATTGCAGCAAATTTACAAGTTATTGCTGTGTATTTAACCCCTACAAATGTCCCCAGTAAATTAAAAATTCTAAAATTGCCCGAAGTTAAAACCAAAAAAAGGGTTTAAATATATTATACCCACTTTTATACGAAACTCCCATTGAACACAATGTTAAGACTAGGTTTCACTACTACTAGTGCTGTTAGTTCGCAGGCCGCCAAGAGCTTCACTAAGCCGACGGTGAATAAAGGTAAGGTGCAGAGCTATCTACTTATATGATCGGGAACCCAACTAATTTTTAAGGAATGCTAATAGTAAGATACAGCATGTGTTTTGTGGCAGATCATTTTCTTTTGACGTGACAACGTCTAATAAATAGATGAACGCCGGCTGCACGCACGAAAAAGTGTCCCGTTACGCACATTTTTCCGTTACGCTGTGTCCCGTTACGCTCATTGTACGCTTGCGCCTCATCTATCTCTCTTCCACTCGATTGGCCTATGTGTCCGAGGAGAAGAAAGACAGCGGCAACACACAACTTACATCTACACGTGAACTGTTTCGTCGACTGGTTATAAAGTGAAGTGAAAAGTTAATGTGGTTTTCATTGCTTATTACAACAACAATTTCGGCAATAAAGGTTAATTGTTCTTGCATTTTAAAAAATCTGATTACAGTATAATGTCAAGTATTTATTCTTTGATTATTAAAATAAAAATGATTCATATTTAGGTATTCATAAAAGTATGCAATAATTTCATCAATGTTTTGTTATGACGTTGTTACGTTAAACTATCGTCCGTAAACCGACTTTACAGAAAACCAATTTTTTGCATTTATAAGTGATTTCTCCGCTGGATTCGTTTATACGAGGTTTCACCGCATCAATAGTTAAAATTCGTTATTATATTATAATTACTTTTTTGGGGTGACTTCGTAACCAAGTTGATCCAAAAATAGATTGCTGGTAGAATACTTAAAATATTGCAGTCTAACAGTCTTTTAAAAACTGATTATTGATCCCAATCATTTTACATTAATTGTTACAATCGGAAAACACACATCAAAACATTTAAAAAAGAAGTAATTAAATAAAAGTATACATATTACGCATTATATACCGAAGTAAAGGATTTTTAAAAAAGCAATGTTAATAAATTTTATATTCTTAGTTTGATTTGTTTTTAATTTAATTATGTATCAAAGGAGATTTTAAAAAAATGAGTTCTTAAAAAATAACAAAGAATTAGTCCAGTCCTATAAACCTCACTGTAAATACGAGTGAATTTGATTTTTATTTCACCCACCCAATTAAAACCGAGGTTAAAGCATAAAAAATAAATTAGTTTTGAATCACTCGTGCGTGTCCATTTCAGCATCTCGTTTTCTCTAACCAAACAAAATTTAAAAAAAAAAATTAAACGTGGAAAAATAATTGGATTGTATGAGGGCGACTTCTATCATTTTAAATTCACGCAGATGGGTAGATTGATAAATTAATGGAAACCAGGACACCATAAAACATTTCATGTTTCCGAAACAAACAAAATACTGTGAAAGGATTTAACAGTAATTTAGAACATCAAGCTGGCCGTGATTTGTGGCGTTTAAGCATTGAATATAAATCATTTTATAGAAGTCACCAAGCCATAACCAAATTCCAATGCATTTTGAATGGAAGTATGGCGGCCTGACACGAGATGGCATTGCAATCGCCTCTTCAAGCTGGTGGCGCCGTTTTTTGGTGAACAGGAAAAACTTCGTAATTTTTTTTTTTGTCTTAGGAATAACTTTCGCTGGTTTCATAAATGGCCCTGGAGTAAACAGACTACGGAACAAGCTTCCCTCTTCTTCCTTGGAATATCTGAGATCATGTTATCTGGCTTGTGATATTATGATATTTTGCGTTTTTTTTATCCCTACCTCAAACGGGAAGACATCGATATCAAAAGAGCTTGTGTCATATTTTTTTTGGCTGTGCTTATTTCGATCCCGACATTGATGTAACAGAACTAAACTATAAAATGGGCAAAAAAAAAAAATACTTCGAGGTCTGAAGATCTTCACAAATTACTTCATAAAGTAAAAATAACTAAACTTTCTACATGAAAAACACTATGAAATAATACACCAAAATATCGAATTACATTTTTAATTTAATTCTTCCGATTCTACTAATCACAGCTTGAGTTAAACATCTACAGATTATGTAACTGATGATATCATTACCTGTTATCCGAATGAAGTAAATTTGAGTTAACAAACACAATCCAACATCAAACAATATTTATAAGTAAATCTCTCAAAACAATTATTTTCGGTACGGATATTTTTTTTTGTAATCTATATAATTTAGAAATCCTTATTAGGCATTGAATGTTATAGCCAGGAAAAAAGGATACAATACTGCTGAATAAATGTAAAAAAAAACTTCTAATCGTCAGACATTGTTTTAATTTTTCTCGTAAAAAGAATTCTAATGTGAAATGTTTAGGTGATTCCCAAATTACTATTTTTCACTAAGTTATCAACTTGGGAAATATATTAGGAGCCTTCCGTAGCCAGAGGTTTCGTACTTTTTGTAATGGCTTAATGTTGTTTCAAACTGTTAAACGTGTTTTATCGATTTCATTTTCAAAAAATAGAAATATAAATGTAATTTACCAGAACAAAGCGCGTAGTATATTTCATACTCGTGTCATGAATGCGCTACAATAAAAAGCATAGACGTTTAACTGCTTATTTTATTTAGCAAATCCTACGTATTCATTTTAGACTATGGGAAATGTTTGATGACAATATATTAAGTTAATTTTTTTTCTCGTAGTCAGATCTAACAAAAATGTACAGTTAAAATAAGGAACCAATAAAGAAAATATGATAAAATTATTTATTGTCTTGATATGAATTTTAAGAGCAGAATTCATTATTTTTTTATATTTAGAGGTATACTTTATTTAATGATATATTTTTTCAAAATTGGATGACTTTCTTTTGTAAATTTTCTCTCTGCTGAGGGTATTCACAAAACATTTTTTTCAATTAATACAACTGTTTTTACTTTGATGTGAACAAATTTTCTATACATCTGACTAACCCAAACTAATTTTGGTAAAATGTATAACTTGAGTTTTTGGGAGCTACCAAAGAAGTACCCAATCACAGGCATTCCAATCGAGACGTCTCACATGTCGTTGGACAACAATGGACAACCTCTCCCTGAGGTCAACACTTCTCTCGCAACTGGCTCTGACTGGCTAGAGGATTTCAGTCCGTTCTTGGTTGGACCAAGAAGTATGCAGATGCTTCCTGCATTATGGAACGTCCTCTACTGGTCTGCAAGTAAATACGTCATTATGAAGCTGCGAGAGCGAGATAATGTTACAGCGCCTTGCAGACTATCCCAACACAAAAATCTTTTTACGACAAATCACCATCTTAAATAATAACGCTATAACCTTGAATATCAGCTGTAGGTTGATATTTTTTTATCGAGGCCGTACGAAATGAAAAGAAGTTAAGCGTGTTTCATAGAGGTAAAAATATATATCCTCGAACACACTTAAGCAGGGGTTATAAAATCCGATATTTAATATATACTAAACATTGAAGGATTTAGCGACGCTGTTTATGTTTAATGTAAATTGCCAAAATGAAAAGCTTCCTTCGAATATTATAGACTGTTTAATCGAGCGCCAACTTATCAGCGCTCGCACAAGCCTTGGCAATAATTTTACACGACCGAGTTGTGTCGTTACGTAGGCGGTACGGTCATCTCAGGCAGGTACGCAAGGCGACATTATTCAGATATCGGCTGTGGCCTATATTTAGGAAACACTCCAGCAGCTAGCTGCCTGGGACAATCACGGGAAACTATGAATAATGCAATTCAGGGTGACAGTACGGAGTATCAAATTAAGGCCTTTTGCAATTCGAGTACATTATCTTACCACTGTAGTACGACGTCATATGTAGGTTGATCTGTGACACGTTTACGTTCACATAGCTACAAACTGCAGTTTTTTAACGGCTGACATTCAAACACAAATTAATATTACACTTTTGTGCTGGATACTTTGGCTTCTGCAATTTTTCTATTAAATTTGCCATTAAAAATAGTTAAATATTGAAGGTGTGATTTTTTATGGGCAAAACAGACCATATTGATATTTATTTAAGGCAACTTAATACCATATCGATGTATATCCCGATGACACCAAGAACTGCTGTTTTCTGTCAATGGGAATTCTTAAGAAAAATAAATGTAAAATGATACTTAAAAAAATGAATTCACGGAAGAGTAAAAAATGAGCGCTTTGTCATTAAAAACTTAACTAATCGTCAATATACATGCGTAAAAACTAACCAAAAATATATAATAATATTAAGGTGTTTAAATTTTTCATCACAACGCTAGTTTGACTGTGCAGTATCTACACTATAAACCAGTCTTGTCACTGCCCCCTTTATTCCTAGCCGCGCTTAGCAAAACTCTGTTTATTGTCACTTTCTGTCTACTTTAACGTTTAACGACAGACTCCACTTTCGTACGTAAATTTTTTTACATGTATCTGTGTAGGTCACTTCCTATAGGAGCACAAAGCATGCTTCTTGCAGTACCACCAGAAGTGAAATGGCCTTTGAGGATGTTGCCTAGGTGTGCTATTAAGAGGGTAAGATATGAACCGAAAGATGCAACTTAGTTTCACAATTGTTTTACGCCTTAACAAATTTTTGTCAATTAATTTTTAAAGTTTTGTTTTTTGATACATAAACCATATTTTCAATGGAATTGACGGATTTGATAGTGACTGGTTGATACAAAAAGTTTCCCTTGTAAGGTCATTGTTTTTTAGTATTGAATTAATTTATTAAATAACTGCAACTGTAATAAAGCTGTCAGTAAACACTATGTTATGGATATCCTTTAAATATCGTTTAATGTGCGACTTCTGCCTTAAGGAAGGCAAATTTTCAATACAGACAGACGAAAAATTGTAATGATAAAACATATTGTTTTTCAGGCCCTTTCTCTCTCCCTTTAGGTAAATTATTCTTCCTGGCTTAAAAGATTTTTTGGAATGTAATCGAGCCGTGTCTACCCTGAAGAGTAGCGACAGCCAGTGGGTAGAGACAGAATTTTATGTTTTTATTTTTAGTCCCATTTCGTTTTTAAAACAGAGGATTTACGTGTTATTGTTCTTATTTTTATAAGAGCATTATTGTAATACTTACTTCACCAAAAAATTTTGTAATTTATATGTTGCATTTTTACGATAAAATAATTTGTATTAAGTTTGTCTAAAACAGATACATTCAGAATAATAAAAATATATTAGCAAGAATTTGTGGTTTCAAAGTGATTAAATAAGGGTTGCACAAGGAAAACAAAAATTAGTTTTACTGATCCATTCACTTTGGCACGATTTCTTGTACAGAACTAACGACATTCCATGAATTTACAACATTAGAAGATAACTTTTTTTTATGATTTGAAATAAGTTTTTTAAAATAATTTTTGATATAACTAGTTTTTCGGTGCGGCAAGGTGTATCAACCTGCATATAGGTGTACTGCGGTGATTTGAAATGCTTTTCGGCATTATTTCGGTTTTATCACAACTCACCATTGAATCTTGTTTATGCTGACGGGGAACGACGTCAGCAGAAAAACTGTCCGTGGATGGACGCCAAAGCAGATACACGCGAGGGGGTTACTTTGAAAGGCAGCCTGCGGCCATAAAGGGCCAGAGACGAGGCGAAGAAATGTATCGGCCAAGAGCCGCTACAAACCCGCGACCTCACCCTGCCGAACGGACAGCCCTGGGCACTCCCTTGAACACGCTTGGCACTTCACTGCGCTGTAAAAATGCTGGGGAATTTCTTCTACAATATTCACGAATATTACAGAGTAAAAAATTTTCATTTTATTGAGTAGGAAAAAAAAATTGCGGATTAAACGTTAAAATCCACTTGACAAACTTGTAAGATCACCGAACGATGCACCGTTAGAAAATTTACCCAGGAGTCTTTATAAATTTAATACTATCTTGTTAAATTTACGTATTCTAAGCTCTGAACATGAATTCACAAATATAATAATATACAGAAGCAGAACTTAAGACAACTAAAAAAAATCAATAAATTCTTCCACAAGTGTGTTTGCCCTTTTTATACCAACAAACCGAATTTGGAAGTCGTATTTAAGACGTTGTTTCTAAGAATATCCAGTTGTTTGAACAAACAATTATTCGTTTTTATGAAGGTTAAAATGTCGTAAATTTGCTTTATTTTCTAACAGTGTGCCCAGAACCGTTCTGCGCAACACGCGGTAACATCAGAAAAGGTTGCCATGTTTTAAAAATTTTGGTTTTATTAAATGAGCAAGAGCAGGGGAAAAAAATATTGAATGCATTAAAATCTAAACAAGAAAGCATAATTTCAAATGAAGTACAAAAAATAAATCATTAAACATTACGGTTAAAGTTAAAAACATTAACCGCGTGACTGAATGATTCATACATTTTTAGCGCTTTTGGATACTCACCGGCCTTTGGAATGAAATTTTCTTGGTGTGACCCCCGGTTGTACAGTTGTATAATATTAATTAATCACAACTTTATGTCAATAAAACTAACTGTCAAATAAAACAAATGATTGGCAATAAAAAATTGAAAATGGCTAACGGTTTAGCCGTTGGCCAAGAAAATATCTAACGCGTTAAACCTTAAAATATAATAATTTTAACATATGAAAAGCTTTACAGGTTTCCAAAATATGCGTTGAAAAAAACGGTTTCAGCAGGTGGAACCAACGTCTTTAATAATATTATATCAGCATAAATGGTCTAAGTAGACTATTACTCACATTTTTATGTAAATATATAGAGTAACAGTTATTAACTCTTAACTTAAATAAAATTCGAAATTTAATTCAGTAATTTTTTCCATACAGTGAAAGTAAAAGTCGTAGCGCATCATGGAACTTTCCTGAACATTCATCGTTAACTTTTCTTTTGCGTAATAGGTAATCATTCTTTACTTGCCATGTAAAATACCCAAAAATGTTTTGGTAATTTCACCTTGCATGTAAGTGTAATAGGTGTGGCCCATGCCTAGTCAACAACCAATCTAGGGCGTAAATTTTAGTTCCCCTAATTATTGGCCCTTTATGTATTTAATTTTTATTGTTATCTTATTGTAATTTTTAATACATCTCAGGGGAAGGTCTAATATGTAGGTAATGATAATTTAATAAACGTACACGGCAGCTCTTCAAATGTGTAAATACTTAGTTATTTTATTGTGTAGCCTATTTTAGTGGTGGTTCGTCAGCAAGATAATATAACAAAATACCTTTCGGCACAGCTTACAGGCGTAGGTAGATTATCTACACTAATATTATAAAGAGGAAAGAGTTGTTTGTATTGAATAGGCTCCGAAACTACTATACCGATTTGAAAAATTATTTTTCCATTATAAGTCGACATTATCCCTGATGAACATAGGCTACTTTTTACCGCGTTATTTATTAACCACATTATTTAAGCAACATATTTTAATTTTTCTATCCCTGATGAACTTAGGCTACTTAATAACCGCGTTATTTATTAACCACATTATTTAAGCAACATATTTAAATTTTTATATCTTTGTAATTCAGTAACTAGCAACTGTCCGTCGTCGTCGTGTCCCTCTTGACGCTCGTGTTCCCACCACCGCCTGCCCCTGCTCCCGCGCCCCGCCCACACCCCGCTCGGCAAGCTGGGCAGCAGCATTTCACCTTAGCGTCACTGCGGTGCGGGAGGGGAGTCAATGTCACAAAATAGAGTGCCGCGCGGCTCACTCGGTCGGCTCCCTACGCAGCGGTTGTGTGCGATTTCGTATAATTTTATGCATAAAATAAACATTAAAATACGTAAAACAGCATAACAATAAAAAACACTTAGAGAATAAAAATAGGTGTATAGAATAGTAGCTGGATACAAATAATAAAATAATCATCAAATTTATTATATCGAAACCTTCTAATATACTCTTTTTTTAGTAACCTCCAGTGCAAAAAGAAGGGTGTATTTATTATGTAAATATTTTAAACAAACGAAATAATACATAAAAAACCAAAACAAAAATGCAAAATATACTGAGAGAATGAAAATAGGTGTAAGTATATAATAGTAGCTGTAGATAAGCACAAAAAAAATTACAAATATAACAAAAATATATGTACTGTAGATACGCGCATAACTTTGAACGACTGCAACAAATGTCTTTTTTTTTTTTAATGGGTACACTAACCGTGCGAAGCTATGTATCATATAGTCGTTCATTTTTGCGAATCAATTTTCACAATGAAGTACTATTTGTAACAATTTAATAAATCCCACGCGGACGAAGTCGCGGGCCACGGCTAATATTCTAAAAAACATTTGGAATATTCTATGAAAATCTGTAACATTTTAATAACTTAATGTACATAACATATTTATGTTCTGCAATATTACAAAATTATCGATTAAATATTTGCCCATTTTTCATGCAGCAAAAATATTACAAATATTTTGAACTCAATGTATCAAGCATTCAATAGTTTACAAAGCAGCATTAAATAGCTTAGAAAAATTTATCATAATATGTCAACTAAGGTAATTATTTAATTTTTTTACCTTTAAACACCTTTTTTTTTATCCCGTTCACTAACAACGTGGTCACACAAAAATGTTCTTTACACTAAGGTTTAAGATAATTTTAAGGTTGTTTAAAATTAATACAAACAAAATTGGTAGTCATGTTTTACGGTAATAATTTGTTTCATCAAAAACTGTTTCAGCAAACGTTTTATATGAAGTTTAGGATTCGTACAATAAATTATAGCGGATATGATAGTACATCTATTAAAAAAAAGTAATTTTTATTTTTTACTTTCAAAATTTATTTCCACCCCTTGCAGTAATGGTTGGGTGAACAATTTTTTTTAAGAATAGTTTTAGTCAATATTATTACCTACCGGGTAAGGAAGTTTTATTTTCTCATTCTAGCCCCAGTTTTTTAAACCCCTTGCAATAATGGTTTGTACTATCAAAAATGGTTTCATACAAAAGTTTTAGTTAAAAATTATAAGATTTACAACCAATTTGTACGAATTTGATAGTGTGCTTACTAAGGGAGTTATGAATTTTTTGTTATTCAACCCCTGTTTATCTCCCCCTCCGCCTTTTACAGGCATGGTAGCTTGTATAAAAAATTATAAGACAATATTTGTATATAATAATTCAAGGTTTTACAAAAAATAACATTGAATTAATAGTGTACATGATACGGAAATTATGAAATTTTTAAAATTCTTCCCTTTATTCAACCTCCTGCAGCAATGGCTCATCTTATCAAAAATTTGTATCAGACAAAAGTTTTAGATACAAATTATAAGATTTACAAACAATTTGAACGGATTCGATTGTGTCATTACTAAGAGAGTTATAATTTTTTTTGGCTTCCAACTCTTGTTTTTTCCACCACTTTCAGTTATGATTGGTCGTATAGAAAATTATTTCAAAAGAAAGTTTTAGATAATATTTAAACGCTTTACAACAATTCGTGTGGTTTTAATAGTGTGCACATTAAGGGAATTATAAATTTTTATGTCTTAACCCCTGTTTTTTTTCATCCTTTGTACATAGTAATGGTTGTTAATATAAAAAGTAATTTCGGACGAAAGTTGTAAATAATATTTTTATTTTTTACAATAAAATGGAATGGATATAATAGTCTATAAATAAATGATTTCATATTTTTTTTTAATTTCCACCCCTTTTTTAAAATCATTACATAAATTTTTTATCTTACCAATAAATGTTTGAAATAAAAGTATTAAATTAAAAATATAAGATTTACAAACAATTGGAACGGTTTTGATAGTGTACCTACAAAGGGAGTTATGATATTCTTTTTAAATTTTACCTCTCATTTTTTTCAATCACTTGCAGCAATAGTTCATCTAATTAAAATTATTTCAAACAAACGTTTAAGGTAAAAATTATAAGATTAATACAAAATTTCATCGAAATCGATGTTGTGCCTACGAAGGGAGTTAATATTTTTTGTCCTCCTACCCTTGTTTATTCTAAACATTGCAGTTAAGGTTGGTCGTATTCAAAAAGTATTTAGGCTAAATATCTTGATATTACTCCTACGAGTTATAAAACGTTCAAAAGTATGTGATATCTTCCATATTATGTGAGCTAAGCGATTTTCTTGTTTTTCAAAAAAACCTTCCCCATTTATCCCCCTTTGGTCGAATATGGTCTATTAAACGAACTCGACCGAGATTTTCCACTACTGGATTTTATGTATCAGTTTGGAAGTGATTTTTGGAAAATTTCAACGGTTATCGTGACCACAAAAAGTGATATATATATATATATATATATATATAAACTTTTGATTTGACGATGGTTTTGAGGTCTATGTACCATGGAACAAAAAAAAACTATATAAAAATGGAGAGCGAGCAGTATTGTAACTATTGAGTGGGAGTTCCAAAACTTGTCGATAGTGCGGCGCTAACTGGACTCGGAAATTGAGCAGTGTGGTCGTGTGCCGATGGTTAGCAGCAATGCAGGGAAAAGAAGAGGGGGAAACCTCGATGGTGACGCGCGCGAGTGTACGACTCGGCACGCACAGCTGTCGAGGTCGGGCGGTGGAGCGAGTTACAAAGCCAGCCTTTTTTCCGGGCGCCTCGCGACCCGAGTTGGCGGAAAATAAAATAACGATCGGCGGCTGTTAGGCGCACGGCCATGACGGAGTGTGGCTGTGTGACTTCTGCGATTACTGCTGTGACGGAAAGTGCACACTGGGTGTGTGGCGTCTACGATACGTGAAGAGAAACTGTAAGTTATTAATTACAATTTAATATTGCTCGTGCCAACTTTAGCCCGGACCCTGGAGGGCATCAGAGACACAGGTGGAACTTCGAAAAAAGAACAGTTTCAAAATTCACGAGGCTGTCGCCGAGAGTAGTTAAAATCGTGGCGCAGTTTTGAATTTTGGGCTTAATAAAATCTCGAGTTGAGACCAGCTGGCAGTCACTTTCCCCATTTGACTGGACCAACTATTTCATGGCCAGTTACTATGTCTTTAGCATGCATAAAGAACATTTTTTTTGTTCACTGAAGAGTTAGGAGTGAATAATTTGGCGTTTTTTTAACAAGTTGGGTACCCAAATCGTAGATTTTAGAAAATTTAGTAAATGGTTGTATAGGGAAATTTGTGGAACTTTAAAAACCACAAAAACTCTCCTTTTAATTTATATACTTATTATACATAGTTTTTGGTAGGCAGATTAAGTTGTAAGCGTGATGTTTTTTTTCAATTTATCAATATCTCTTTAATAATTTTTTGGCTTGTATTCTAGAGCTGTCCGCCTTTTTTTTTTAAGCCATTTAAATGTAAAAGTAAATATTGCATTATTTTATCTAACTTTTAACTTGCTTTATTTTAATTGTAGGCTTTTATATATTTTTGTTAAGGGGTGCCTATGATTATTTTAATAGCATTATATGGTTTTCGGTAACAGCCATTTGTCACGGAGTAATTTGTATAACTATGTTCTGTTAGTTGGTTAGTAAAGCTGCGGATTTATCCATTGAAGTTAATGACTATTACTGGGTTTGTAATGTTTACCGTTTCAGTCGTTTTCACGCCGTTCTCCTGTTTTGGTATTTATGCAATTGTGGAATCATTTAAGACCGTCACTCAGGAGAGTTGGGAATTTTTTGGTTGTGTTTTAAGTTCGCGTGCTTATTGCGTGACTCGCTGGGGTGTCGCGACTCCTGATGGCGAGCGACGAAGTTGTGCTCGCCCGAGGTTCGAATACTGCTTTTACAAGCATAGGCTTCCCTCAAGTTAATGGGAATTTAACCTCATTTATTCTTTGCAGTTGGTACGAGTTGTAAGTGATTCGCTTGCTCCCCTGGTAATTGATCATGACAGTCTTAGAATAGCGTAGAGTTTGCCAAAACAACGTTGTTTTAATCAGCCATTCAGAGCATAGGTACGAGTGTTAGCCCTACCTTGTGACTTAATTCATCCGCAAAATTCCAGGTCTCTACTCACAAGTATTGCTGCTCAAAAATTAAAAGATTTTACATTGAAAAAAAAAAGTTTATTAAAAAAAATTAAATATATATATATATATTTCCATTGTAATGTTGCTCGAATTACCATAATATATATTTTTAAACGATTAGCTATTATTTGATGAGAGAAATAGTATAGTTTCTATTAATGCGATGATATTACCTAACTTATAAACCACGTTTCTTTGACATCAACACACGTCAAAAAATATTTTAAGTTGAAACTTACGAACAAATAACGTAGAAATTCGCTGTACTCTTTGTTAAATAAATTTTCAAGAAGAGTGGGTACTTTTTCCCATCGCTTTGGTGAGCGGGAAGTATATAAGCTTTCGTAAAGCCAAAATATATATTCCGTGTTAAAACTTCGTTTTTTGTTTGTCCAAAGAAACATGTATATATATTTTTTTTTACGGGGCGGTTATTCGCAAACGACCCTAGTCACCAAACCGTTCTTACCAGTGTGCACCCTAACCTCGCCCATAAAGATCTTCCTCTAGCGGGTTATCTCAGCCGCGCCCTCTTCAAAATAAATAATGGCCGGGACGTAACTTTAACTCAGGTTTTCTGGGGGGGCGTGGCCGGGGTCGGCCGTAAATACTTCACGGCCGAGGGGCCATCGTCCTCAGCGTCCGACGAGGGGCATTGTTTTTTGCTAGTCATGCGCGGAGCACCGAGATGCAGGCGCATGCGTCGTTGCGTGCGTCCGGCAGTTAGGTCTAGTGGTCACGCGGTGGACCCGCGAAGGAGGGCTGTCACCGGGGGGTTCAGGGTGGACTGGGATATCTTCCAGTCGGAATAACACGTTATGAGTAGAGACATGCAAAATTCGCGGTTTCGATGGCCTTCAGGATAGACTGCACATACCCCTGTACACTCGGGCAAATAACGCAAGTTCATTGGCTGCCGACTTGTAAGTCGTCTCAGCTGGTTTGTCTGTGATTCGATACTTCTTTGGTTGAGGGTTTATAACTGGTTGAGATTCGTCCAGATGAACAGTAAGCCAACAGCAAAATTATATAAGAGGTATATGTGTTTGAATTCTAGCCTATCACCGAATGAATCCGCGAATTTTGCAGGTCTCTAGTTATGAGTAGAGACATGCAAAAATTCGCGTATTGATTTCGCGATAGGCTAGCATCAAAACAACTATATCGTCGTACCGCTTCTGCGATTGGCCCACATTTTATCCGGGGAACTGTGAGCCGATGGGAAACACTAAACCAAGAAAGTGCCGAATTACGGACAGCCTAGTTGAGACGTCTCACGCGTCAGTAGCCAATGAACAGGTGTCATTTCCGCGAGTATTTAAAAAAACTGCGGAGTCTATCCTAGAGGTCAACGAATCCGCGAATTTTGCAGGTCTCTACCCATTGGCCATCGCCCTCCTAAAAAGACGGCACTTACAATTGACAAGCACCAAATTATTAACTCCAGCTCCAAATGCGGCTTTTGCGCTTGTAACCTGCTCCTTCAAGGGGATTATTTGACCTTATTGTGCAGTTACATGTGAAGTGGCTTTATGAAGCGTGCCTCTTGCAAGAAGGTGGGAATTTGGTGGAAATACTTGTGCTTATTCAATACTACTGAAAAGAGCAGAAAAAAATAGGATATAATTACTAGTAACTAATTTCTTCCTTACCGACGATTATAGTTTTTAAAACAAAAAAATATTTAACACTTACTTGTTTTACACGTTATTTTTGTACTATTTTGTAAAAAAAAAATTATTAACACTTAATGTAAATTATTACAGTCTAGATGGTGATAATAATATGACTTATCTCACTTGAGCTTCATTTTATATAATCGGTAATGGTTAATTCTGTTCAGAGGAAAAGCAAATGACAAACATGGAAAACGGACCTTACACGAATATTCTGGGGAATTTCAAATGATGTAACAATTTGTTTCTTGATACACACCCTCCAATATAAGTACAATCTAAAGGGGGAGACTAATTTTCCACCTTCTGGATCCTTAGGGATTCTTAATTCCGAATTATGTGGCAGAAATCAGATTACCGGGCAAATTTAAATCTGGCCTGTGTAAGTACAAATTTTTCAAGTCTAATTTTATCGTTCTGATTAGGGATTGTTCACGCACGGACTTGTTTTCAATGGTAACGTGGCCCTGCGAGCAGCCAAAATCGCCGAGATCGGCTCGAGCTACGACCGCACGGGGCGCTGTGCGCGGTGTATTTGCGATGATCGCTGCGCGAGTGAATTAGAGCCAGCTGCATCTCAGGTGTCAAGGGCCAACACCAAACTGTGTTTGCTACGTTGGCAATCCTGGCGATGTCCCCGGCTGTTTGGTTCGGGAAGCCCTCATTTCACAGACGAGAGAGCCACACCCGAAGTTCCCCGAAGTTCATGCTCGCTATTTTCTTTCCGTACCACAACAGGTGTATTTATTTGGGATGTAGCTTACTCATACGTCATACGCCGTTCTATCTCATTGTATAAACCGGTGTGGCATTAAATTTTGCGGTCGATTAGGATAGGTTTTCTACATTATAAATACTTTAAAACATTGTGGATGGTTGGTTATATTAGGTAAGTATAGCTACATTAAAAATACTGTAAAATAATTTTATGGTTGCTTAGCAAATAATTTTTTAATATGTAGCTATCCAGCGCTAGGAAACCGTTTACATGATTTCACAGTATCTTTAATGTAGCTATCCTAAAAAAATCAACCGTCCACAATGCTTTAAAGTAATTATAATGTAGCTAACCTATCCTAATTGACCATTAGTAATCATGAGTTGTCCAAAATAAACATTCACGGACACACGGCAAATGAAAAATATGGCGGCGTACAAATAAATACCGTTGCCTTGTTTATGGTCTTTCCTTTTATCAACACCGCCATATTTATTTACAATGAACAAAAAAAAACCCGAAGATGCACGATCGTGCGTTTGGCTCTCTCGTCAATGAAAAGAAGGCTTCCCGTTTGGTTCTCGCCTACTTTTCTAAACGTCGCGTCACTGACTTCGCGCATGCGCAGACAAAACCAACAGTTGTTTTCGCGTAGAACAGGCCTGCACTTCTGTGTTTTCTTTTTATGAATTTTTGTTTATCTCAGTATTCGCGTAGACGGAAAAGTTCATTGAAGAAGTATGAAAATATCCATTTTTATGAAATAAATCGAGAGGAGAATAAAGAAGACAGGATATGCAGGACAATGCCTGGGATTTCATTTCAAAGGAATGCTATCAAACTGGATTGTATTTTTTCTGAAGGAAAAAAAAATATCCGTAAATTTTACTTCATCCACACATGCAACTGATTCATGAAATGATGAAATTCTTCAAATTCTTTTCATTTTAGATTCATTTCATGAACCCATTTTTTTTAAGTTTTACATACTGTTAGAGCCAGCGGCAATAGTCTAAATCATCACTCGAATTCCACGGCATGCGTTTCTCCAAAATTGCGAACTAGACCATCCTGCCTGGCCACCTGGCGCAGCGAACATAGCGAACATCGCGAAAATAGCAAACACAAAGAATACCGTGAACATAGTCTAGTTCTCTGTACGTCCTAACCTTCGGGAAGTTCTCTACGACGACTTCTATCTGTAACACTAAGTTCTCGAGGTCAGTCTGTCGTTGCTGCCCTTATTGACCTTTATTAAGAAGCCTATTGTTCTGTGAATATCACCTTCCAGTCATAGTAACATTATCATAGTAACAGTATCATAGTCAACATTATTTATGGAAGAAAACACGTGTACTTGTGAAATACGTAGTTACGGCGAGCTGCGTATAACAGCGGGCTGGAGTGGCCAATTAGCATCGAGACGAAATGGACCAGGCTAGCACGCCATTTATGTTGATATTCCGAATATTTTCAAGGATCCTCACAGAATCGAAGCCTTTCGTGAAATGATGAGTCCCTCTTGTCCTTCCATGTATAATCTTACAGCCTTTGAGGGGTATGTGGCACAATACATTCGTAGAAATATAAAGATAACGATAGTCTAATGCTTGTGCAGCCAACTGCTGTAAGAACGTGCAGAAATTTATAATTGCCTTAAAATAGAATGTGACAATTTTTAATTCGCAAAACAAAGTACTGCCACAAAGAATACTAGGTTGTCTTAGCATCGGAAAAATTAAGGTATCATTTTAGCACTAGTTTCTCACTTGAGCTTTAGAAAAAAGTATGTCAGGGTTATTCTATCTTTATTGTTGCTGGTACGATCTCATCGTTATTGAAGACAAAAAATTCTTCCTTTTTTTTAAAAAAAATTAAGTAAGGTTTCTTGTGCTGCGGAATTGCTAACGCTTATGTGTACGGGACTCCCAGGGAAGGTATGCGTTCTCTTTACAATTGCAAATCCAAAACACTTAAGAAGAATTTGTTAAATGTGATAGGTTATTTTGAACGATTTCGCGAAAACGACATGGTTCTAAATTTTTTTTGATCCACCATAAAACCTAAATTAAAATAATATTTAGTGTTGTTAGGAACAATTGTAATACGTAATTCAAAATGGCTTGAGCAGATTTGCGAGATAGTGTAATACCGTAATATTGGCATTTGGATATGAGTGGGTTTTAAAAGACAGTTAATTTATTTTTCTTTTAGCACTGCTAATTTGTTATGCTTAATGTGTCTAACAGCGTCGAATCACATTACCTTTCTGACGATTATGAGAAGAAAAGAAATAACTTTATGCTAGTTCTAAAGAACAAAATTGCTCATAGTCAATTGCAATCATATATCATCATTTGCATTAAGAATTTGTGGTATTGAAAATAAGTTTAGAAATTTTATTTATTTAATTTTTTGAAGATTTACAATAACTTTGACCATATTCGATACTATTGCTACTAAAAGAATAATGATGGATATTTTTACGTATATTTTAAACGTTATATTTGCCACCCTTTTAGCTAACGGTTGGTTATAAAAATATTTTTTACACAAAATATTTTCGTTTTACTCTTAGAAGATATTTTAATTGTAACAGAATCGCTTATTTTTCATACTGAGATAGTTGGACTTAATTTATGTTTTTTTTTTTTTTTTTTTAACTTTTCCACCCCGTTATTTCATTTTGCCTGTTAAAGAACGTGGTCAAGATTATTAAATCTCTACATTTAATGGTTAATATCAGTGGGAACTAATCTGTGCAGAATTACAGCTGTTATCCTGTCCATAAAAGTTATATATACACACATTTATTTGAGGAAAGATCATTTCATCTCTTCGTTTTATGGTTAATATCGGCGTGGAAGTAATTTAAGCAGAATTACAGCAGTCCTAATGTCCATGAAATTTATATGTTCACGTTTGTTTGAGTTGATGACGGTTTTCGGGATCTAGGTACCATTAAATAAAAATTAAAAAACAAAAGCAAGGAAATGAACCGCAAGTCGGGCCATGGAAGTGAAGGTAGTAGGCAGTCTTTCTGCGAGAACCACGTGGAAAGGAAGCGAATTGGAAAGCTGAGAGGACGGGCCTTCTTTGAGCGACGAGCTTCAACCGGCAAGTATCGAGACAAGAGCCGACAGACGAACCTGGGTTAGGAGGGGGGGGGAGTTTCTGGTCCAAATCGTTCTCCGCTGGCCTGAATTTATTTCGTTCGCTCGCGAATGTAAAACACGTTTAATTGCAGACGAGCCTGGACGAAGAGGGGTGGGGGAAGGGGGTGGTCGGGTGGCGGAGTGGGGTGGCTGTTAGGGGAGGGGCCGGAGCAATATAACGACGCCTGTCGATTCCTTTCTGTCGTGCTTATTTCTGTTTCCTCGCCCTTTTTTTATTTGCTTCACACTTTCCTCTCTGTCTGGTTCGCCAATCGGCCGACAGCGCCACTGCGAAATACCAAAATGCCCGAGCTGGAAATTTAACAGGAAATTTAGGTAAACAGTATTGCTTATGGTGTAGCTAGGATGTTGCAAGGAACCTAAGGCGCCCGTTGAAGAAATGATGAATTTAAAAAAAAATCTTTGATTTAATACACACGAAATTTTTATAAGAATTCAATTCATTTAATATTTTGCAAATGAAAACTATTTGTTATATATAATATATAAAAGGGAAAGGGCTATTAACCAATAATTTAAGCGGTAAGAATTTAAGTGACCGCATAAGAATAATATAATATAACAATTCAAAAGGGTGAAACAACAAAAAATCAAATTCACCAAAAAAACTTTCCTGCATACAAACACGTATTAAATACATATAAGCAAAAAAATATCCGTTTTTATAAAACTTTAAAAATAAAAACAAAGATTTTCAAAAGGGTGTAAGTTCAACATTCAAAATAACATCAAAGTTACATCCCAGTCACGCAAAAATAAATTTAAAAAAAGGAAAAACATTTACCGTTGTTTGAAGATATAAAATTGTCTTTGTATTTCTATGTTTCTGAGATTTGTTATTCTCCAGTAAATAATTTCTGTTTACGCCGTAGTACCAGGGGCTGCCACAAAAATGCGTTATATAATGTCTCCCATTTTTCTGACGAAATTCCTATATTGTTATACTAATTTTTTTTTTGTTTTATTGTGCCAAACTTCCCACATGATCATTCCTAACGTAAAACTAATCATAACCTAAATCCACTAACGCTTTCAGTAGCATTGTAAATATCATAGAAAGACGCACGAGGCTCTCACAGAGATCAGTCCGAGCTGTCATTTCAGACTTATCAGTTTGAAATGAACAGTTAGAACTGCCGTGTTTGTATTAGAACGGTGGACTGATCAGTCGGAACTGATGGCTTTCCATCAAATCGGACTGTGGGCTCCAAAACCCTCAGTTCGAATTGCCATGTGTGGGTACAGCGTCTACCCAGTTCAAACCATCAGTCCAAAAAGTCAGCCCATCAGTCCATCAGCTGAATGTCACGGGAGTCGTCTTTGTTATACTCTTTAGTTGCTATGCTTTTTTTCTAACTTAAAGTGCAACTTCAATTGCAACATCCTAGTTTCCACCATATTCTACGATGAAACTATGTATCCAAAAGCAACCACAAGACTGATCGTGTGTCAAGAAGGCTTCAGTTCAGTCCAAACTGTTGGATCAGTCTCCGAACTAAAAGCTAGACTGATCGTTGGTGGTGGTGGGGGGGGGGGGGGCTTTAGATTTGTAAGAGATAGCGCACGGAAGCTACATTGTTGAGGACGCCATGTTTTTTTTAAATACTTTCCCACATCCAACAATATAGCGCTCACAGAAGAGAGCAAAGTTTTTTCTATGTTCACGTGTTTTTGTTGTCTATGACCATGGCTTTCAAATAAATGCAAACAACGATTCTGATAACAAGCGTTTAAAATGGTGTCGCAAAAATTGCTGGTTAGTGATATTATAGCGTTCTGTCGTCAATAAGATACTATCGCATTTTGCCGCCAATGAGATATTATAGGGTTTTATCATCAATAAACGCGTTTATAGTAATTAGTTACGCCTACGGTTATTTCGTTTGGACGATTTTCCATCAGCTCAAGTAATGGTGCTGCCTTGGCGATTCTTCTATAACAATACTACGTTGGCCTGGTTCGTTAGATTTTTGATGGTTTTTAATTTTTTTTTTTTTTTTTGGGTTTTAAAATTAAAAATTTCAACTTTTTGGAATTTTTCCATTCGTTACAGGACGAGATCTACCTCATATGAAAATTTTGCATTTCTAGTGGGTTATAATATAATATATGAGTGAGTGAATCAGTCAGTCAGTGAATTTTACATCGGGCTGTATATATATAAAGATATGCATACACACAAATCGGCGTTTCCAGTGATTTTATGTGACATATGATGCAGTCGGTTTTACAATATGAGTAGTGGTAAATAGACAGTTCATCATCAGGCTCTGGATCCTGCATCCAAATGACCTTGACCTCGGTAACCTTGACATTTGACCTCGGTCACCTTGAACTCGATGACCTTGACGTTGGTTACCTTGACATTTACAGCTATTATACTCATGAAAGATACGCCTTCCGTTACAGCCATCACCAACAGTGCCCTACTCCCGGCAGCCATTAAAAAAAAAAATCCTCCATGCTCCCCGGTCCCATGTATGATCTAGTGCGGTATTGATTCGGTTGAGGCGTGTGTCGTCACGTTCGGCAGTTTATTAAATTAAAGTCATGCGTATAATGAGACTGAAGCTAGGCAGAAGCCACTCCATTGAAAATGAAAGTTTTTTTTCACGACCGCAGACGCGCCACAGGATCCAGTATTCAAAGGACCTGGACCCCGGCCGCCATCTTGGGTGACCTCGACTTCAGTGACGACATTTCATAGCTAACACTCCTAAAAGTTTCGCCTTTCGTTACAGCCATAACCAATCAGCGCTCATTGCTGTCAGACCACACACGCCTGGACCACCTACCAGCTGGAGGGAACGAAACTTATAGTGCGTAAACACTTCCCGCACCCGTACCCCCTTTCCCTCACCGTTACAATACTACTTACTACCTTCTCGCCTGCGAGAGAAAGAGAAAGATTATTTCTGCCGTTTGTTCTATCGATGCTCTGGCTCATGTACTTAAGGAGGATGTCCTACAGCCTACCAGTGATGTCATGACTCTTATAGACATGTTAAATTTAATTTCCCAAATAAGAAAGCGAGGAGATTCGAACCATGACATGTTGTAACTTTGGTATGGAAAACATACACCTTTGACCACTCGGCCACCGAGACATTCCATATAAGGAACTAAATAAGATATATATATAATACATATTTAGACCAGTAATTTATTAAAATGGAGATCTAATAGCTGCATCTGTAGAAGGTCTAGCCACCAACTATGTTTTCGGGGGAACCAACTAGTTTTGTTTGGGAGGGGTTGCGCTCGGAGCGCGCTGTGATTGGCCGGCCGAAACAGCTCAGCCAATCACGCGACACTAGGGCGGGCGATGTGCCATAAGAGATTACGGGGCTTTTATACTTTTGTTGGATGACCGGGTCGTAGTTTCCGAGAGAGGAAACATGTGAATTTAAACTATTTACGCATTTATGGTAAAAAGGTTTTTTTATGGTCCTAATGTAGAAGTCTTGCTAAGTCTCCAAATAAGTTTTATGATGCAATGCTTTCACTGGGCAATACACTTGGACCTCTGTAGCGATTCGAATGCAGTTATTCTGAAATTGTTTCAGGTTTAATATATGTGTTCTAAATGCACGATTTTTTTCTTACTATTTATCTTGAATCACCACGTCGGGGATTTGAATTTTAAAATCCAATTATTGGGTATTTGGTTGAAAGTTTTATGCTTATTGGTTAAAACATCAAAATCATTTCTGAAGATTAAATATTAAACTCTAAAATGTTAGTAGTTTAACAATTTTAAAGTTTTATGTAAAAATTACAAATTTTTGATACCGCGAGAATGGTCGGTTACGTTGGATTAGCTACATTAAAAGTTCTTTTATTATTGAGAATGTTTGCTTAGGTAAGGTAGGCTACATTTAAAATACTTAAAAAGAGTTGATAAAAGGTTAGGTTAAGATAGCTAAATTAAAAAAAAACACTGTAAGTTAATATATTTAAAGGTTGTTTAAGAATTACAAATTTAAGATGTTAACGTAACCATTTGTCATTATTTAATAGTATTTTTAATGTTGCTAACCATAACAAAACAACCGTTCACAATATTTCACAGTTGTTTTTTATTGTAGTTTATCTAATTTATTCAACCGCCTATGCTACTTTAAATTATTTTTAATGTAGCTTGACATGTCTCTAATTTCTCCGTCATATTCCGAGTAACATAGGTGACGGAGAAATTAGAGCTCTCTAATTACGTAAATAGTTTCCTTTCTTAAATATGTAAATTATATTACTTAAATAAAAAATTAATCAGCATTTACAAAACAAATATACTTTTTTAAACTTAAATCTAAAGATACATAATTACAATAAATTTGCATTAAAGTTAGGTTATAGTTTCTTAAAAAAACTACATGTTACCTAAATTTCACAGCATGAACTGAAATCATTTGTGAAATAGATTAACCTTCCGTTAGGCGCGCGCGCCTGACAGGTGCATTCTTATCTTGTTTATGTTCCCTGCACGAGGTCGTGTGTCGGGGAGGGGGCTGCTATCGTCTAGCTTCCTAACTTTTGTTTCTTCTCTGGTTAGTTCATGCATGACTGTTGACGGAGTTACTTCAAGGCTGTGGCAGCCATTTTCACCCTGCAGGTGCAGCGCGACTACTGACGTAAGTTTTTCGACTATGATATTTTCAATTGCTATCTTCACCAAATTGCTTATTAATTCTATTCAATTACACACTTATTAGCTAAGATTGTGAATTTAACATTAACTACTGAAAAAATAGAATCACCTAGTAGGTGTGACGCGAATTCATGTGTTTGTTTTACAATATGTGTTTCAGGATGGCTGGGAAAAAAATAATTTATAACTTGGATAATCCTGAAGACGTCAAGAAAATCCATAGTATGCTGTTTGATGATACTTCGGGAGATGAGGACTTTGGAGAACAATCTGATTCTGATAGTGAAGATCAGATACACGAGCGAGAGGAAAATTCAGACACTGAGCAAAGCTGTAATGAATCAGATGGTGATGATCCCGGTAATGCATCTTACTACATGGCAAACCATAAGAAAAATGGTAAGATCGTCGATTCGTACCAATGGAACAAATGCCCATGTCCGAACAAGAGGAGAAGAGGTAAGCAAAATTTGTTATTACACATCCCTGGGGTTATAGGAACAGCAATGAATGCTGAAACCATTTTAGATACCTGGCTTATTCTTTTTGATGAGTCAATACTCGACTCTGTTGTTGCATGGACAAACCAACATATTGAACTTGTAAGACCTCAATTTAATCGCCTCAGAGATGCACGTTCGACGGATGTAATAGAGATGAAGGCTTTTATGGGTTTGTTGTACCTAGCTGGTGTGTATCGTGGGTCACGCCTGAACTTAGAAGACCTTTGGGATCCCTCTGGGGATGGTGTTGAAACATTTAGGCTCACCATGTTCTTAAAACGCTTCCGATTTTTGATGAGGTGTATTCGATTTGACAACAAAGAGACGAGAAATGAAAGGAAAGAACTAGATCGAATTGCACCAATACGAGAATGTTTTGAAACATTTGTTGCTAATTGCCAGAAAAGTTACTCTCTTGGAGGGCATGTCACACTTGATGAAAAATTAGAAGCATTTCGGGGTCGTTGCGGTTTCCGCCAGTACATTCCCTCAAAACCTGCCAAATATGGAATCAAGATCTTTGCACTTGTAGATTCCAAAATGTATTACACTTTCAACATGGAAGTATATGCTGGGAAACAACCAGATGGACCGTATGCTGTCAGTAATCATTGTACAGATGTTCATAGGATGGTATCGCCCATAGTCAACTCAGGACGAAATGTTACTACTGATAATTGGTTCAGTGATGTTCCACTTTTGAGTGATCTGGCCGATAAAAAACTATCCCTTGTTGCCACACTGAAAAAAAATAAATGGCAAATCCCTGACGTATTCAAACACATGGCTAACAGAAGTGAAAAGTCCAGTATATTTGGATTCAGAAAAGAAGGGACTTTAGTTTCCTATGTTCCTAGGAAAAACAAAAATGTATTTCTCATATCCAGCCTTCATTTTGACGATGCAATCGATGATTCTACTGGGCCTTCAAAAAAACCGGACATCGTAACATTTTACAATGAAACTAAAGGTGGTGTGGATACGGTGGATAAATTGTGTGCAACGTATAACGTGGCGAGAAATGCTCGGCGGTGGCTTTGGTAATATTTTTTGCTATGCTCAATGTGGCCGGTATCAACGCACAAGTAATTTACTCTGGAAACGGTTATGTTGTAGCCAACCGCAGGACATTTTTACGCCAACTTGCCAAAGGTCTTGTTTCAGAAGAAATGACACGACGCAGTGCTGAAAAACAGAATTTACACATAACACTTCGGCACAGATTGACAGAAGTAACCAAGCAGCCTCTCAAGTGTAGGGAATCGAACAGCAAATCACAAGAGATGAACGACTAAAACAATAAAAGGAAATTGTGTGAGCCTTGTCGCGAAGACAAACAACGCAAAAATACCAAATATTGTTGCGCTACTTGTGGCAAATATTTGTGTTTGAGTCATGTCACTATTATTTGCAAAGATTGTTATGAATGTAAGACATCTTCTGCAGATGATGGTTTGGAAGTTGATAGTGAATAAGTGCAAAAGGCCTGTGAGTTGGTGAAAAAAAGACAGCTGAAAAACAAACAGTGTCTGCAATTTTTATATTTTATGTGTTCTCTGAATTTTTAGTGCTTTTGTTTTTTCATTTTATCATGCTATTTTACTTTAAAACATATTTCCATCTGGACTCATTTATACGAGAAGAAAAGTTTGTATATTACCTATTAATTTCACAAAGATTTGGATTGTGTATGTACCAAATAAGAAGTGTAAATAATGCATGGAATTAATCGAAATATAAGAACTTACATATTTCATAACATATCTGACTAAATTATGTTTTATTTAAATACTTAAAAATAATTTTAAAATATTATACCCGAATTTCTTTGTTACTGATCTACAGCTATTGTTTTGGATTTTTTATGTATTTATACTGTGGTAATATTAACAATAAATTATTAAGATTCTTATGTTAAATAAATTTTAAATTTACATTTTAAATCTTTACATATATACAGTTCAAATTTACATGGTATTGTAATGAAACTCTTCAGTAGTGGGGATTTATGTTGGTGGAAATAGGAGGAGCACCTCACAGGTGCATTGCGCCAATCCATGTTTGAAACATAGGTGCGCCTATCGGAAGGTTAACCAGGATGTTACATATCCAAAAAATTATCTGCCCGTACATTTAGTAACTTTAATTGACAAAATAAACACTGAAAAGTTAACATTACCAATTTTTGAACCTTTACGTAAATAGTTTCCTTTCTTAAATATGTAAATTATATTACTTAAATAAAAATATTAATCAGTATTTACAAAACAAATATACTTTTTTAAACTTAAATCTAAAGATACATAATTACAATAAATTTGTATTAAAGTTAGGTTATAGTTTCTTAAAAAAAACTACATGTGACCTAAATTTCACAGCATGAACTGAAAACACAATCATTTTGTGCAAATCTATTTAGTTTTAAGGTATTATCAAAAAAAATTTAAAAAATTGGGCTTCCTTAATCCATGGAAAACTCAGATTTCCCGATTTTTAGCAAAATTTTATTTCGCAAATTTATGAGTGATATAAAACGGAAGAGTTTCGCGTCAAAGGCTACATACAAACGGTTAATTCAAACTGTTAACAACATAGTTACGTGCGTTAGTTCATTTCAGGACTGAAACACTAACTGTTCTTTAAATGTCGTACAACCATGAAATTATCATTTAATAGTTGGTAAAACAACTTATTTACAATTTGAGTTTAGTTTTATTGTGACTTTAAACTAAATTAAAAACAGAACAAAAAAATTATAGAATCATTATTTTTTTACGGAACTAACTCCTTAAGCTTAGGCACAATCCTGTGCAACTTGAAACTGCAACTTATTCTTCCGAATCGTAATCTAGATCCTTCACTACGCACCGTTCGCGAAAAGAGAAATGAGAATGGTTCTTCGTGGAAGAAGGGCTCAAGGGAATCCGTTCAAGGGCTCGTGGAAGGGGAATCGTCTCCACAACAGGAACATCGTTATTTCCTGATATGTGGTTAGAGAAACCAAAAGGGTGGGGGGTGATTCTGAAAGAGGAGTAGCGTGGAAGAAAAAAGAGGAGGGGGGAGGAACCTATTGATTCTAGCTTGATAAAGCGTTGCACTCTCGTTAAAAATTCAGACGCAGGATAAAAAAAATTATCATACGAAAAGGCACGATCTATATAGAGAAAATTCATTCTTCAACTTCCATACAGACGCGGAAACCATACGAAACACTCTTCATATTCATTATGTAAAAATTTTTCATCTCAGATTTACGGTTACATATTAATCCAAGAATCTTCGTAAATTTGCGGGTATTCAGTTAACCTTCTTTTAACATGAACCCTCAAAAACCTTGTTAAGTCCCCATTGAAAACGCTATTCCTAATGTCACGTTCCTGTTCATCCTGTTCGCAGCGGAGCCGAAACCTGACGTATCTACGAAATTCCCGTCATCTGGAACCACGAAGGAACGTCCGTTTACTTGAGGTGCATTGCTCGATGAAAAGTCCATAAATTTACTGCAATTTCTTCCACCGCACGCATAAATTTTGTCCCCTGCAAGAGCGTTAAACCTTGCTTTTAACAATCAGGCCTCTGATTCCAGAAACTTCAAGAGATGAAAAACTGACCGAAAACTTTCGCAATCAGAAACAGCTTACAAAAAAATCACAAACGAAGCTTATGGACTGTAAAATGAATGTAATATTTGGAAGATTATTTTTTTTGGTTAAAATTAGTTTCTAATAGTTATTTTAGTTTTTTGTTTCAATGTGGCTTGGAGGTCCCGTCGCCTTAAATCTGTGCGCATAACTGTGTGACGCATATCATTGAATCCGTGATCACTTTTGTGAAAATACCCTGGGTCGATATCTTATCGCTCTGATGAGATCGTGTCCCTCTGATGAGATCGTGTCCGTCTGATGAGATCGTGTCCTTAATGCGATGAACGTTTTATTTACAAATATGTGTCCTTTTCGTTAAATATGTGTAGTCAAGCATTGTGGTCAGGACTGAAGATTTTTTGTTTCAGCACCTCTTGGTCTTTTATTAGATTAGAACCACACAAGTTGGTCTGACAGTTAGAAGACTGTCTGCTTAAAATAAGTCATTTTTTGTTTGAAAGGAATACCAGCTATTTAAAATATGTCTTCTTGGTTTGTATAAATTTGGTCTATAAGCCTGACATACTACATAACCTATCCTCCTGGTTTAAGACACTTGGCCCAATTGGCCTATTAGCCTGACATTGAACATGACCTGTTTAAAATGTTCGTCAAGTATCGATGAAAATACCTCTTGGTTCGGAGATGCTTGGCCTGTATGAAGATTTGCTGTTTCTTATTATTTGTGTCGATGTCCTTTTTCGTGGCATATCACCTAGGTTCGACTGTGTTGTTCGATCACGTGCACTGCAAGATTATTGGTGACGCAAATGTTACCTTGGTGGACTGGTTTTCTCTAGTTCCATTTTTCGTACTTTTAAGCGATTCCATCAAGTAATTTTCGTGTACTTGGTTACGAATTCAACCATGTTTTTACATATTGGTGTGATTGCCGTGAATTACGACTTTTTTTCCTCAATGGTTACCCGACGCTTCTGCAAGCTTGCGAATCTCTTCCCGCGTGTGATGTCAGTCTTTAACGCAACGACAGATGGACCTCGTTCGGTCAGCGCCTGCCTCTAGCATCGATAATTTTGACGTGACAACGTCTAATAAATCGATGAACGCCGGCTGCACGCACGAAAAAGTGTCCCGTTACGCACATTGTCCCGTTACGATGTGTCCCGTTACGCTCATTTTACGCTTGCGCCGCTTCTATCTCTCTTCCACTCGATTGGAACAACCATCGATTTGACTTTTTCGAGGCACATTAAACTTGAAACACTCCCATTCGTTTCCCACTTTTCCTATCATCGTCCTATCCTTAACAGAATAACACAGATTGGAAGAAGTTAAATAGCAAACATGTATAAAAGTTATAGTTAAAATAATCTGTTCGTTAAAGTAATAAACATATTTGAATTAATGAGTGCAAATAAAAGTAAATTTATCAATTAAATTGTAGATTTCGTTTCACTCCTTCTTTGTATCCATACAAAATAGTGATAATTCAATAAAAATGATTCAATTTTGTTCATAAAAGTATGCAATCATTTCATAAATGTTTTGTTATGTCGTTGTCTTGTTAAACTATCATCCGTAAACCGACTTTACAGACAACAAATTTTTTTAAAAAAACTTTGTGTTTAACAGGCTTGAATTAAGGTACTTTGACTAGTCGTGAGTGATTACTTTTAACTTCATATGTATTGGAAGTTTATTTTCCATGCAATGCAAAAATAAAAAAAAAAATTTGGTGGGTGGGTAAAGATCACACGTTCCTTACCACATGAGTGACTGGCACTTGGTGTGTGGTAACTCCTTTCTCCTCTGTCCTGCTGTTTCATGCCATATTGATGTTATTTTAGTTATTGTAATCGACACCATAGATGATTTAATATTATAACTCTGTACTGCCTGGTATCAAACAGCGGACAGGAATTAATCGAATCAATCATTCATTTAATAGGTGATATTTTTATGATTTTTAGAATTCTTTCCGAATTTACAGGTTAATGTTTACGGATTACCATTATGGCGGCAATTATGTCAACAGCGTCTTACTGGAGGTTGGTAGCCTAGAAACCTAAGCCACGTTTAGAATATTTACCATAATTTTTAATAAGTCGTTTTTACTTAAAATTAACCGCTATTGCATCTTCCAGGGATCGAACCAGAGAGGAATCAAACGAATCATTATTATTTTAATAAGTGAGTTTTCTGATGATATATCGAAATTTTTCCGATTTTTCAGGTTGATGATTACTGAATTTAGAGATGGCGGCCGTAACGATAATTGCAATGGTAATGTCGTAATTTCAAAATGGCGTTATCGAGTTTTATGTAACAATTTAATCAGCTAATTCTTTTTTATATATTTTAAAAACTTTCCCGATATTCTAGCTGAAAAAATACGGATATTCAAGATGACGGAAGGTTCTGGAATCCAAGGTGGTGGGTATGACGCAAAGATTATCCACCTACGGACGTAAGCAAGGATTTTTATTTAATTTTTTTTATAATTGTGACTAAGAATTTTTTTCATATATTTTTATTAATAAATTACATGTTTAATCTCGCTGTAAATCGAACCGAGGACATAGATGAATAAAGTAACTTAACATTTGAATTAAACAATTTTTGTTTTATATTTTTCGGAATTTTTTGGAAATGTTTTGGTAAAAAATTATAGAATTTAAAGTTTATGGTGAAGGTCAAGGTCATAATCTCAGTGGCGTAAGGCAGCGTGTCGATAAGGAATTTTAGCTGCTTTTAGGTTTTTTCGTTTTTTTAAGACAAATATATTTTTAGGCAATTTGAATTTAGAATTTTTACATTTTAATGAATAATACAGGAAATTTTACCTCAAAATAAGAATATTTCCCTCGAAATAGGGACAATTCTAGGTATTTTTGAAGAATTTTGAGTAATTTATGAGAAATTTTGAGAAAATTTGACTCATAAAAAGGCCACCGTGACGTCATAATGGTCAGTTCCTCGCTCCTCAGCTTGAACCCTGTGCCGGATGGCCTTTTATATACAACTAACAGTTTTTGGCTATAATATATTCTGTCATTGAATTTTTAAAGTAAGTTGTTTAATCAAATGTCTGAATTTAATATTGACCGAGTGATACAAAGAGTTTTCTTTGTTAAGATATTGGAGATTATTATTTAATTATATTTTGGAAATATCTACAATTGTATTAATAATGTCATTAGAAAATGTGTAAAGGGCTTTGTACATCTCTTAATGTATGTTCACTCAAGAAGGCCAATGTCCAATGTTAAAGTATAGATCATTCATCATGGCTTATAAACCATTGAAAACAATATTGCGTCTCTCGGTTCTTATATCGCCCTCTTAACTTTATGTAAATGACTCCGTGTCATTAAACTCCAATTTACAATTTATGATAATGATGTGCGTTTAATTTTGAATTTCAAAGTATGAATTTATCCTTGTCTCGTGAAACTAATAATTTATTCTCATACATTTGGACTGACTCTGATATTGAGTAAGTTATAATTATCAAATAATAAAAAAAAATTAAAAATTGAAAGAGATTTTCAGTACTCGCCAATGATATGTAACCTCTAACCTATCGTATCATAAACTACGTATTAACACAACACGCGTTTATGTGCAACACTTATAAAATTATTGAATGTATAGTATGTATTATACATTTTTTATTTCACAAAACATTTAAAACGTATTAGTAAAGCCACATGGCAATGCGTTGCGCTGTTCTGGACTACTGTTAACGGAACGAACGGAAAACAGCTGTGTCTTCTTTCTTTTCTCCGTTTCTCTCTCTTTCTCTCTTTTCAAACGCCATGGAAAAGTTCGCGCTCGCTGACACACTAAAGCACAAGCGACAACTGTGGGCCGCACCAAAAAATTGAATGGCCGCGCGCTTCTCACTACTTCATCTTACACATTTCCGTCGTAGTAACAAAGTTACTCCCACCAAATGCCTTATACCGAGAGCTAAGATGTTACACATTAAAAAAAATGGAAAGAAAAGCATGTTAGTTGGATTGACATGTGTGCTGCTGCAAACGGTGATTCTAAAATGTTTTCTTTTGTATGAATTAAATAAGCTTAGACTTTTGTTTGACATCATATATTTTTAATTTAAGATTATTTAATCAAATAGTAATTAAATTTTTGCTTGGTTAATGGTTTTTAGTTTTAGTGCTCTCTCACCACTTTTTATAATAATTTGTTCAAACAAATCGCCACCAAACGTTTCGGTTGATATCAAACGTCTACTGCTTCAACAAACACTAAATAATTAGTTACTTGTATGATGACACTCGTATTACAGAAACACCTTGTTTGTGCAAAACAATGGGACAATCATCCGCATGACGCTAGGTGACCACGAAAGGGTCTGGGTTTGAATCACAGATGAGGCGTGTATACTTCTGTGTAAGAAATCAGGCTGCTATATTTTACTGCGAGTTTGGTGTCTTTTATAGTCTTTTCCCGACATTATTCTCACTCCAACTTTTCTCGTATAGGCAGACAGAACTGAACAGTAGGGACTGGAAAAAAAATGCTGTTTCAGTGACCTCTACTTTACCCTTTATACACTCGGGCAAATGCCACCTGCTCATTGGCTACTGACATGTGAGACTTGTAATCGGGACTGATTGTGGTTGGTTACTTTGTTATAGGTTCAGAGACCATATAATAAAATGTGGTCCAATCACATGGATAGGAAAAAAAAGGTAAATGTGTTTGGCTTCTTGCCTGTCAGCAAATAAATCCGCGAATTTTCCGGTCACTACTGATCAGGGTCCTTTATGCGCAGTGGGTAGGCCTAACGTTGAAATCAAAAATAGGAAAAATGTTTCGTAAATTATGAGTAATTCTTAGGGGCATACATATTTCGCGAAAAGATTCCGAGACCAGTTGCAAGTTAAAACACTGTAGCATCATCAGTGTTTTGTGATTGGGTAAGATATTTTCTGATTTATGTCGATATATTTATAACCAGTCACAGTAATTCAGTGCGGAAAAAAACGCATCCTGAGTGGTTCGGTCAAATATGGCAACGACTTCTCTCGCAGACGGCCGCTAATCACAAGTAATAAACCGCTGGTGCTGGTACACCTTTTTGCAGTCTTTTGGACGATCAGATTTTTTTTTTCGCGAAAATTGCCTGATCCTAGTAATCCTGCTTCCAAAACTCTACAGAGACAAATATTATATGTAACCATAATATTTTACTAGGAAAAAGGGAAAAAAATTGTATGTTTAATAAACTATAGGATTCAGGATGGACTCCAAATTTCTCTGACCACCTGGTCATATGTTACCTGTTCATTGACTGCTGACTTTTGAGAAGTCTCGTCTCAATAGCCTGTGATTCGCTGCTTACTTGTTTGTAGCTTTCTCACCGGCCCAGAGCCCTCCAGATAAATGGTGATCCAATAGAAGAAGCAGCAGAAATATGTTTTTAGATGTTAGCCTACCGCGAATTAACTGCTCGAATTTCTTCGGTCTCCGGCTATAAGTAACTGCTAAACAATCTTTATATTGCGTACGTATTGATCTAAGATACACGTTCGTAGGAGAAGATGAATGTATACTTCATATATTACGTAAATGCTATTAAAGTTATGATTTAGTGTATTGAACTCTCTGTAATCATAAAAAAATAATTACAACCTAAATGGATTTATTTAATTACATAAAGAAACTAATCTTATTTGGATCTGACTATGTGGCGTAAAAGCCAAACGCAGTGACAAACCTTTAGGCCGACGTTTGTGATTTCCAGAGTTAATTGATTTACCCCAACGCCTGTGGCTGGTGCTAGAAGAACAAAGGCTACGAGGTTTCCAGCGAACTAACTCAAAACGTTCATCACGCAGAGAGCCCATTAAACGCGATTGGAAATGTCTGTGAAGCATATGCGAAAGCCAAGTTAATATAGCAATGGTCTTAAAATACTATGTTAAAGCCGAAAAGTAAAACAAACATTTCTGAAGTACAGCTGTTTCTAAACGAAATAAATAAAAAATATTTCCCTTAAGTGTTTTATTAAATTAAAAATGTTTTCTTTGCATGATTTATTCTATGTTTGTCTCCAAATAAAATGCTAGAAATTTTATTTTCGACCCTCAAGAAGCCATGAATAAAATCCACACAAACTATAAACACTAAATATATGTTATGAAATTTGGACGACGACTTAAAAATGCACTAATTTATTTATTCATTCATTCATTTCTTGTTTACAATATGTCTGTGAAATCGAAGAACAACTTATGTTGGTGACTTAGGCTCTATAAAATCTTTGCACCTCTGAAACATTTATTATATTCTCAATGCTATTTGTGCCTGACAATAACTGTTTACTAAATGGTAACTTGCATTCATTTACATTCACTAAAGAGTTCAATATTTTGTGTGGTTCTTGAAAATATAATAAATACTTCTCTCTAAAAATGTACTTTAAATAAAATCAATCAAAAATTTATACGAGTCTGTAATTCGTGCTTTCAGAGTAGACTAATTATTTTATTCAATAGCTTAATTTTAAAATCAACAAATATTTGTAAAATTTTATTAAATATCGAATTCGAAAAACAGTTTTAAAATTCTGCACTGGTTTCTCATTGTCTTACTTAGTATAAATGAAAAGAACCAGACAACAGAGTTTCTTGGACCAATAAAGAAATCAAACATAGGATTTCTAGCTTGTCAGACAGGAACTCTATCCACTGAACCAAAAAGGTCACATATATATTTGCCAACACTTAAATGATTTAACTTTTCCAATATATTGATGCACTTGCAATCTTTTTTACGTGGATTGCAAAACAAACATTAAATCCCCTATATGTATAAACATGAAAAGCAATTCTCTTAGAGAAATGTTTCGGTCGAGTCTCAACAGTACTACGACCCTCGAAGCTTGTCTAAGCCTCCTCGTGAGCTTCATGGCTGCACTGAAACTCGAGTGAGAACTTCTGATTGTAGATCGTATAACAAAAAAATATAAAATTTTACGAACCTTAGGCGATGGGTCATTTTAGGACGTGAAGTTTCTTTTTATTCAAATTTATAAATACATTTTTTAAAAATTTTAAGATTTTCCAGATTTTCTAGCTAAAAAATTATGGAATTTCAAGATGGTGGGAGTAACGACAGTAGCAACGATGGTGGTTGAAGAGAAGTACATGACCTCAGCGGCTTAGGGTGGCTTGCCCGTGGGGAATTTAAGCCGCTTTGGGGAATTTTAAAGCCTCTGGCATTTTTTTTTTGGGAATAAAATGGGCAATTTTACCACCACATGGAAATTTTTCCCCTTAAATAGAAAAATTTCTAGGAATTTTTAGTCATTTTTGAGGAATGTTGAGGAAATTCGAGACCAAGATGGTCACCGTGACGTCATCAGTTAAAGATGGCGTCGGCACCACAAGCATCACACCTGAAACCATGGTGCAGGAACCCCCAATATATACTACTGGAGGACGTACAGGTTTTCTGGAATATTTACTGGTGATTTATTTTGCAATTAAGTATATTTTTTTAGTAATTAATTTCTAAATAATCAACACAAACACTGCAATATTTCCACACAAAACGTAAATCAAATCTATGTGCCCTGCTTAAACGCATAGTATGCTTGTGGAATTTAAAAACGATTAGCTTTATCCTCTCCAGAACAACCTTTTCGTTTTCTTTGCCGTGGATAGCAACAGGCTTTCTCAAACACGTCCTTAACAGCGTGGCTCTACCCACACATCGTTATAATGCGTAGAAATATTAAAACTTTACATTTTTTAAATCTTTTTGCTAATCCCAAGTCCTCGAGAAAGCTAAATCTTTAAAATAACTTCGAATGAATTCAAATTAATAATTATTATGTCTACGACAACTCTTACAACATAGCCTATTCCATTTATCAGTGGCTGTTTGTTTACATTCTCTGCCCTACAGTTTACAGTGGCGCTTCAACAGGACGTTACTTGAACTGCTTGGCTCCGCCCCCTTTCAAGTGGTTCATTCCGAAGCCGCCAGGGGGACGTAATTACGCCAATAACACCGCGACGTGCCTGCCGGGAGACGATACAAATCTCCCGTCTCCACGGAAACCAACGGTCCGGCCTCTGCGCAGGGGGAAGCACACAAGGACTTCTCAACTCGCCGGGTTACTAACCTTCGAATAACTTGGGCTGCTGTCCATTCCGCGGTTCAAACGGTTCCGAAGATCGCCGATTTTTTCCACTCGCTCGTAATCTTCAGTAGTTACAGGATAAAAACTCGCCGGAAAGGTGTCGAGATCGTATTTCATTTACTTAAGTGACGGAGAAATTAAAGGATTGTCAAGCCATACAAGTTTGTTTAGTTTGGTTGTTTGGTTAGCTACAATAAAAATACTGAGAAATCGTGCGAATGGTTGCTTAGGTCATGTTACCAACATTACAGATCCTACTGTAAATTATTAAGGTTAGTTGATTTCTTTGAGTTAGCTACATTTTAAATAGGATATTCCTAACCACAGTATTTTTAATGTAGCTAACGTAGCCTTACCAAACGTCCACTCTTTTAAAGAACTTACTTTAAAATTATCTAACCTAACTCCATGTTTAACACTATCTTAAATATAGTTAACCTAACCTCACTACAGTACAATTTTTTTTACACCAAATCTACCCACTCGTTAAAATAAAAAAAATTAACTACAAAGAATTTATTTTTTTTATTTTTTTTTAATTTAGAAAAATGGCTTTCCTTCCAAATTTCCAATGTTTTAACTTATCACCATAAAACGTCCAATGAATTGCATCACATATGCTATATATGGAATATAATTTTTAATCCTTGCCATTTTAATTATAGTTTCACAAAAGAAGATATAACTTATTAAGAAAAAAAACGAACTTGCATGAACGTGGCCAAAATTTAAAACCCAAGCTACACGGAGGCGAAAATTCGGCGTGTACGAACGAATGTGTGAATCGTAATTTTCCCCTCTGCGTAGCAATGAACTCGAATAACCGGCATTCAATTCCAGACCACTTGCTTGCTAGCTTTTAATCTCGCAGCAGCTCGCATTATGAGATTATGGAGCCATTTCCGTTTCGAAAGTATAATGTTTCTATTCGGAATGATTTCTCTGTCTACAAACTAGTTCAGATAAAATCTCTTATATCCGCATTTAAAATGTTGCGTTGTTTTGGTTCGTAGAGTTGATTGACCTTCAGATAAAATACGTTTCTGATATAAAAAATAAATAAACTATACTTAAAAAATTACACGCTTCATTGTTATAGCGTTATTTTGCGTTATATTTATTACTGTAGGTGAGTGGGAAAGTTGGCATAGCATTTTTCCAACCTTTGACTTTCAAACCGATTACCTGGAATGCTAGAGATAATAGTACGGAAAGTGCAAACTCAAACTGGACGCAAGGACACAAGCACACAAGGACCTGGACTGGACCTGAGACTTCTCTCTTCCCCTATCTCAGGCAACAATTATTTTTTCCCCCTGATCTCTTACAGCCTCTTTTTCCCAGTATTCCTACTAATAGGCACATAAGGGCTTCTACCATTTCGCAGGCCTGAGCGTAATCACTTGCTAATCAAAGTGCCACTTCCGACTTGCACTGGTGAAAAGGGGTGGTGGGGTTGACGATGGATGGAGGATGAATTCACCCGACAGAAAAGGTAGTGGTAGAGGGGCAATGGTAGAGGGGCACGCGGGTAGGCCAGTTGAAAATAAAAATGTGTCTTTTTAATGAATGCAATTGTGTAAACCTTGTAATGAAGTCCAAGCTAATAAGTACATAACAAAACACGTAATAAGTAACTGGAAAAATCATATAAAGTATCAAACCCTTCAGAGCGTTATTAAAACCAGCACAACAGTATTTAAGAAAGTAAAAATAATATATAAGGACAAATTATGCTAGGGCATATTACCTCGTATCATTGTACTAACGAGGTAACAATTAAAAATATGTAGCCAATATAATGCTTCAGAAACTATTACAGTAAACCAGCTGTGATTTTTTTTTTCATTACGAAAAAATTATAAAAATCCTTAAGTACAAAATATTAGAAACATAACTGTAACTGGATCATGCTGTGCAAAAAATTGGCACAAGCATTATCCAGGCTTGTACCTTTTTGCTTCGCTCCCCCATAAACATTCTCCTCACACCACCGGGGCTTGTGGGACTACATTCCCTCAACTCCCCTGATCCACCCTCCCCCTCCTGAGTGCACAGAATACCAGCGTCTCTGCACCCTCCCCTCCGCCAGTCTAAGAGCTGTGCAGTGATGTAGTTTGCCACGAGTGGAAGATGTGATGACGGGGTTCACCTCTGGAGCGAAACGCGCGGGAGATGAGCATGTATATTGGCAGGATGAGATAAGGTTGTTAAGGGAATGGGAGAAGGTAAGTTTGTAAGTGGAAGGGACTTCATGGTGGCATTATATGGATACAGGAGAATGTGAGTGACAATAAAAATGCTACAAAAACCTTATTTGATATTTTACTGCTCTATATCACATCAAATATTTTAATTGTGCCAGCCAAAATTCATATATATATACATATAGTTTTTTTATATGTCTGTAAAATACCAGAAGGGCACGTGTCTTTTGTCTAAAGGCGTTTTGCCTAATTTTAGGCAAAACGCCGTTTAGGCAAAACGCCGTTACGCAATACGCCGTTAGGCAAAACGCTATTAGGCAAAACGCCGTTAGACAAAACGCCTTTAGGCAAATCGCCGTTAGGCAAAACGCCTTTAGGCAAATCGCCGTTAGGCAAAACGCCGTTAGGCAAATCGCCGTTAGGCAAAACGCCGTTAGGTTAGGTAAGGTTAGGTTAAATTAGCTTAGGTTAGGTTAGCTTAGATTAGGTTAGCTTAGGTTAGGTTAGGTAAAACGCTGTTAGGCAAATCACCATTAGCAAAATGGGGTTAGGCAATTCGCAGTTAGGCAAAACGAGGTTTTGTCATCATAGTAACATTTTAGGCAAAACGCCGTTAGGCAAATCGCCGTTAGCAAAACGCCGTTAGGCAAATCGGAGTTAGGCAAAACGCCGTTAGGCATAACGCCGTTAGGCAAATCGCCGTCAGGCAGAACTCCGTTAGGGAAAACGCCGTTAGGCAAATCGCCGTTTGGAAAATCGCCGTTAGGCAAAACGACTTTACGGGAAATTACTTTAGGCAAATCGCCGTAACGAATTCATGATTAGGCAAACCGCCGCTAGGCAAATCGCCTGTTAATCGACCAGAATCCCCTACTGAAGAAAAATAAGAATCATCTAAAATAAGTTTCCCTAAAATTTCAACTTTAATTTATTCTCTTAGGATCATTACAGGTTTATTTTTTAGGATTACTTACAAAAAAAAATTATATCAAGACAGACAAAAAAAAATCCAAAATGCTAAGAAAAATGTGGCTTAAAATCATCTCTGTTCAAGTGTGGAAATTACAATTTCGAAGATTTTCCAAATGCCGAATCTTTGACAAGCCATTATGTTCAGTACCTGGCGTTAATCCAAACGTCAAGAAGTCCATTTCTTAAGTACGATGAATTCTAACGCATGTGCTGTGCAGCTAATATTTAACCTCATTATTGTGCCACCACCAGTGAATGACAGACCACTTGGCAAATAAGAATATTCAAGGATAACGCATGCTTTGTGATATGCTCCATGCTCTATGTAGTGTGCGAACTACTACTCCTCTACCTCTCACTACTACGCCATATGAGCATATGCCTTAGAGTTCACGGCCACTGTGAACATGAGGGATCTCGAGAGAAAATATTTTTTTGTGCTAGTCATTAATAAAGATACTTTGCACTGTTTATATATTATAAATTTGCAATATTCTCAACAAAAATATATGACAGTTTTACTTTTTTTGGAGTCAACCGATTTAGAATCTTATGATTGACTAAATTCAAGTAATCAAACAAACCCCGTGTAAGTTTCACTTTGAATGAGTACTTTTTGATTTATTAACATTCCACGGTGGTATTATTTTTCGAAAATTTGGGTCATGTTATTCCGAAATAATTCTTAGTTATAGTAAACTATTTATTTTTAAAATGGTAGCGTACTATAACTTTTATTTCACGTTTATGTTTCACTCATGTTATAGTTGCTAGGCAGCGGTATTAGATGAAAACAAGAAATAATGGAAGCATCCCAGTTTGAAGCTTATAAAATGAAAATCTCAAAATGCAATTCACCATGTGCCAAACCAATCGTAACATGGATGAAGATGACAGGATGTTATGGGCTTATGGGAATCGCGCTCACACTACACAGCTTAACCTCACTGCAACTCCGTTGAGGAGGTAATAATAGCCTAAATAAATTCCATAATTTAACTCATGATTTCCAAAAAAAAATATTTTAACACCACTATAATTTATTGATTATTAATATTTAGAAATTTTAATATCGGTTTATCCAATGTTTATGAGTACAATTAATTCCAATGTATATCTCAAACCTAGAATAAATTGAGAGCATGAAGTCGTGTGGGGTACAATTTGAACTAGCCATTTGTTTTAAACTTTTGTAGTTCAACTCTAAATTTTAGGTTAATAAATTTAAACGTAAAAATAGGGTTTACCAAAAGTCACTGAAACCTGAGTTTTTTTTCCGGGTTTCATAAAAGTCAAATTGTATTGATTTATGATTTTCATTTACAAAAGTAGTTTTCTTACAACAATTACCACACAAAAACGATTAAAACAAACCTGTATGCCATACGATTAGTTTGCGCTTAGTTGCAATTAATATTGGCCTTATGTTTCCAAAATAACTATTAAAGTTAGGGTTTCTTAGTGAATAAAACTGAGAAAATCTACTTTAATGTGTTTTATTTAAAGTAACAAACGATTGCACAGCAAGAATACACAACAGTCATAGACATCCATACAAAAATATGTAACACAATGGGCAACGAGAACGTGGCTATTCAACCAAGATCAAAATTTTCTTATTCTTTTTTTAACAAAAACTAAATAATAAACACATTTTTTTAACTTTAAAACTTTTTTATAAACAAAAAAAGTGATATTTAAATTATGAATTTCTCAATAATACGAGACAAACCCACGAAACTATTGAAACGAAATAACTTTGTAAACCATCCTCCTAGCCGGCAGATGTTGCTCCTGGTACAGGCGGGACAATCGAGGAGGCAGCTGATGAACTCGACCAAACCGGAAGCGGAACTTTCACGGAAATGTATCGGGGCCGGGCTGAGTGATTTAAACCCCATCGCCCGAACCCCCCTTGCTTACGCCGAGAATTGTTTTCTCCTCCTCCCCTCCCCTCCCTCGCTCGTCATTCCACTTCGCAGGCGAGGCAGTCGCTCGATCGGAAAGGTGTGCAGCGGAGCGCGTTCTTCGGGAGAGAAACTGCGTGCGACCGTAGAGCATCCGCGAGGTCGTATACTTGAAGGCCCCCGTGGGTAGGGTGGGGGGAGAAGGAGGAATAGTGAACCACAACAGTCCTAGTACCACTGCCTACTTCATTTACAACCGCCCTTCCATCTAACTGCTCCGAGCAACGAGCCACTTTACAAATTATTCCTCTGGGCTGCGTGTGTTGCGGCGTCGCTCTGGAGTTGAAACAACAGAAGCATTTCTTTTTTTCCCCAAACAGTCGACCGGGAAACTATAAACACAGCCAGCAGCTTTTTGATCTCTACGCAGTGAAGCATTTATTGTACTGTGCTTTCTGAGTTTTTTTTGTGACCTTACAAAAGAACGGTGAAAGTCTTTTAACACTTATCTTCGAAACGTAAGGAACATTTGTTTCTGTAATGAACAATTAGATAATTAAACTAATAGAAATTTCTTGTGTGTGATGCGGTGACATCGGTTCGTCACACCGGCGCCCGCTGGGTCGATTGCAAACCTTACCCCACTGCAGAATAGCAGAATAGTTGTTTCTCATTAAAAACCTTACAATGACTTAATAACGTCATGCTTGACTATCGCTAATACTGTCTGGGTGTCTTAAGGTCTACATCTACAAAAATGATATAAGTTACAAAGTTTATATTAATAATTTAGAAAACACATCTTTCTTCTAACATAGTTTATTTGTCACCAATAATCATAGTGATGTACGTTAAACCTATGTGTCTGGCTTTATTATTATTTTTTTGGTAGCAAAGCTTCTTATCTGAAAAGAGCCCAGAAAAATTTAGATAAAAGGAAAACAAAATGTTACATCTAATCATATTAAATATTTTACTTCATGTAATAATAATGTTATATGGCTTATTTTCATTATGTCAGCGCCACTCTCACCTTAATAAAAGTTTTTTAAAGAACCTAAATTTAATTTTGAAAATATAATCTATTCTTACTATAATTAGCTTGAAGTATCAGTTGTCATAGCAATGTAAATCAGTATTTTTTTGTAAAAGTTAATATAAATGTTTCTGAATTCAGTTTGTTATATTAATTTCCAATAGAATGGATTCTATGGCTAAAAGTTATAAAGTGCAGAGCATATTGCCTATAGATGTTCAAGACATTAAAAATAATTTGGAGAGAATGATTTTGTTTAATTTTTGACAGTAAAGTGCATGTACTGTTTCCGTTAATTCAATGTTAAACTACGAAACACTGAAAAATAACGCGATTAGCGCTTGGATCTATGACAACTTTTTTCTGCGGAAGCAAAACTTAATGGTTGAGGTGAACCGGTTGGTATCGAAAAATATCTGCTCTGCTAGCACAAGGACGATACTTCTGTCTTTGTGCGAACACTCCTATGATATTCAGTGGTCCTGCAGTTTCTGGCTTTTCTCTTTGCCGTTCAGTTTGTTTGAGTGCGGTCCCAGTTTTGAACGTGACACTTCTGTCGGTGGGGTGTTATTCTCTAGTGCGAATGAGTTTCTAGAGCCATGTGTATTGCAGAGCTCTAGAAGAAAATGTTTTACGTAATATGTACGATAAAAAACTTCGAAAGTCCTATTGGTGATTCAATTTTCTCTTTCATGTGTTATTAATTTTTTCAAAAAATCTCTAGATCGTAGGGTTTTGAGGACAATCATTGACAACTCCAGGGTTTTTGGGTTGCGGCTAATTCTTGGATGGTGACTGTTCATGATTATTGAGAAACTAAGTATTACAGATATTACTTAATTTCTATTCATCTGCTGTGTTGAGGTTATTGGGGTGTTAAGCAATTATAAAATACAACAGAAATTGCTCTTCCACAGAAAAGCATTACAATTAAGTGGAAAATGCAATTACCTTTTACCAAGTCCAGCACATTTTACATATAAAAAATAATGTTTGTGTGTTCGTCTTCTATTGTGTTCTTCTACTATGCATTCGCGAAACATTTATCCGATTAAGTGACCTTCGAATCACTAGAAAGGTCACGGTCTGGGTATTATTTAGGAAAAAAAACGCCTCTTGAAGCTGAATTTATTTATTTTTTGATGAAATTTCGCTTTTGCATTGATGCTTTCTTCGTCTCCATGGCAACGGGTTTAGGCCGTGTTGATGCCTTCTGCGTATGCTGGCAACGGACATTGCATTGTTTGATATTTTTTATATTCCATGTGAGGCAGTGGCGTACCCACGAGGAGGGGCGTATAGCTATGGTGAGCGATGCTAGAATGTTCTGCCTGTGGACAGCCGTGGCAAAGCGCGGGTGCGTCAGCCAGTTGTCAATATTTCCAAACACCATCCACGAATTAGCCAAAATGTAGCTGCGGCTTCTAAGCAGACTCATTCTGATTAGCCAGATCCTACTCCAATGATGGCCAACCACAATTATCAATCACAGCTCGGCTGTGATTCACTTTGAATGGCCCTACTTAATTTATATGTCAGAACACCAAGCCTTCAGTGGTTACTCGCCCTTGAGGATGGCTGCAACGAGGAATGCCGAAACGTCAGACACACTATTATATTCACGTACCTGGAAATAACTTAAAAAGTCAAGAAGTCAATTTCTTAAGTACCGTGATTTCTAACGCATTTTATGTGCAGCTGATATTTAACTTAATTATTGTGCCACCTTCAGTCCCAAAATACGAACATTCTTTACACAATTTCTTTGTCGTCTGTGCGTGCATTCAATCACTAAACAATCAAGAAACATGGAGGTTCACAGTACTTACATGAAGGAAACATGCATAAGCTCTCGTAACTCCTGCAGACAAACAAATTCATGTGGGCTCAAGGACATGCAAATGATTCCCCTTACATTCCCCCGAAATGTAATAAATTCTAGGGAAAATAGGAATATGACCTGACCTTTCATTAAACATTCCACCCACAAAAACAAGGTGACGTTTCGATCTCCAACCGTAGGGCAGCTTTTCCTAAGAATTCGCGATTGGCACTCTGACTCGTGTAAACACGCAGTAAATTAATTGATGAAGACCTCGTGAAATGCCATGGCCTGACATCTCGGCATTGTTCACCCGTTTCGGCGAAATTGCATTCTACACTGAACCCAGGGGGAGAGAGAGAGAGAGAGAGAGAGATAGAGCGAAATAAAGTGAGCAGGATAAGAGAAAATTTTAAAGGTCTATTTAGCTCTGTCCTGGAAAAAAAAATTTTTCTGTTATAAAACCAAAATTGTTGTAGTATTCACACAGAAATTTTCAATATTTAAAATATTGATGTTATTTTGTATATATTAACAAATATCTATTTTCTATTTTTATTACATGTATACTGATGTTGAAAATCAATGATGAAAACAAACTTTTAGTTTCTTACTACGCTTCGTTTCAGACTGGTGGTCATAATTATTGAAATTATATCTACAACAGTTTTATGTCTTTATAGGAGAAAAAAAATCTTCAGTAAAAAATATATATGCACGTTGCTTGGTTATAATCAAATTACCATATTTACATAATCAATTATGGTAAAACAAATGTACACAAGCTGTTTGAAAAACCAATAAAATAATTTATGATGTATAATATATAGCGTTATATTATAAGTTGGTTAGAGTTGATATTAAGGTAATTAAATTATATTAATATTAATGTGGATATTTCACTCCATAAATAGTTAAGTGTCTCTTATATTAAAAAGTATAATAAAAAACATTTTGTCTGAAAAATTAGCATATTTATTTAAATAAAAATAATGGACAAACTAACAATGCATTAAATGTAGGCATTGTCCATATGAACCACAGTCAGCGTACTAGTTTTATTAAAAAAACATTATTTTTATAAAAGTATTAAATAATTGTTTTTAATGTGTGTAGGTACAAAATGTGTGGCTGCGGTACACAAATTTCCACAATACGTATGTAACCTCTTTTAGTAAAATACTATGACAAGCTCAAATTTAATTATTTTTCCAAAGTCTTTCTCAGAAAACACAAAGAATAAGCTACGGAAACTCCGAGACTGAAATATAATTAAGATGTCGAAGCATTGGTGTCATTATCTGTCGTGTTCAGTTTGCAGACTCGATTGCTTTTCTCAAGAGCGTAGGTTATTTGGCCGTTGTTTTAAGTTTCCTCTTGTTGAAATCATTTCAATAAGAAAACGAGGAATTTGTTAACTAATTTAAGAAAATAGAGTTGCAAAATTATGTATAGAATTAATGAGCTCCAGAAAAAAATAATTGTTGACAGAAGTACTACTAATGTTTGCTTACAATATTAAGATCAACAATAAAAATAATTTTTGCTGAGTTTTTAAGTTATTTTTATGTAATGAACATAATAATGAAATTGAGCAATAACGTAACAGATCTTCTATACCTAAACGCGCACAGAGTAGATGAAACATTTTTTTTTTATTTTTCTACTTTGCTACCCGGAAAATATAAAATTCCAATTTTCTTTTTTTTTTTTACTTTTCCACTTGCACTGTAACTGTGATTTGTACATCACGTTAATATTTAGTAGCACACGGTTGAGCTATTTTATTTAATGTGGTTAATTTATATCAATATCCTTACTAATATTATAAATGCGAAAGTAACTCTGTCTGTCTGTCGCGCTTTCACGCCAAAACTACTGAACCGATTTAAATGAAATATGGTACACAGATATTCTAGAGCCTGAGAAAGGACATTAGCTACATTTTAATGCGAAATAAGGGTTGTAACGGGTTGAAAGGGGAGGATGAAAGGTTGTGAGGAAGTATCGTAATTTTTAGAGCTAGAAGCTTGAAACTTATTTTTTAGGCTGTTGATTCGATATAAATAAATATGACATTCAAAGTTTGTAAAATATTTACCCTCAATGGTGTAAAATAACAATAGGAAATAGGGGATGAAAGTTTGTATGGAAATATGTAAGGTTTATATGAATGTTTTATAAGTATAAATATTAGAGCTATTCCGATGTAACATTCACGGAGTCATTACAAAATGTGAAACTGAAGTTAACGCGAGTAAGAAACTTGCCAAGCACCGCGCCGTACACAATGAGCGCTGTGCAGCTGCGTGTAGAGGAGCGGGGGTCGGGGCGGAGCGCGGCGTGGTACGGCGCGGTATAGGTGGGGAAATATGCCTAGTGTGCTTACCCGAACGGGCAAACGACTGTGCCACACGCATGCGAATAATGATTTTTTCCGCTGCCAATTCATTATTATTCACCTCAAATTGATTACAATTCGATTTGCTTACACGATTTTTTGTTTATTTAATTAATGTTCTTCGTGAAATACAAATAACTTTAAGTTTTTGGGTTAGGTTATTAAATATTTTTTTTTTATTTGGTTCATTGTTTTGTTTATTTCATTCATTAAAAGTAGATTACTTTCGAATTTAGTTATATGTTATTACTTCATTATTATTTGTTGCACATTTGGATATTAGCTACTTACATAAACTCATATTAATACTTTATACCTTATGTACTTATATACTTAAATAATTTAATAAGCTCTTTGCAGTGAAACACTGCAAATAGCTCATTAAAGTATTTATACGTACGTGTCTAATTTGTAAAATAATTTGCCTAAATAATTAAAAATGCTACCCAAAGACACTTCCACGCGGACGAAGTCGCGGGCACAGCTAGTATATATATATATATATATATATATATATATATATATATATATATATATATTGATTTTATTATTTTAAATTTTGTTTGAAATATTTAACATAAATTTATTTTACGTTTCGTGTTTTGATTGGCTGTTGCCAGTACAGCTAGAATTTAAATGATAGAATTAAACAAAAAACTAAGCTAGACTGTGAGGAATGTGACTGTTTAAAACCATGCACCATGGGAAATGAAAGTGAAGTAAGATATGGGATAACATGGTTGGTTTCACTTTATGAAATTTCCTCGAATCGTAATATACCTAAGAAATTATCATAGCATCTACTCAATTTGAAGTGTCGAAGTTGTACCGAGACGTTTTACAGTTAAATTGAACTAGCCTATTTTGTGTGTAATCTTCGCTTTTTTTTTTGTTGTAAAACAATTTTAAAACTCAGTGAATTATTCGACGCCGACTTAAGCCATATTGGTATTGTATCTGGTGAGTCGAAACACTCATTTTAGTGATGTCTCTGTTTTCAGTCATTTAACTAATTAAAACGTATATGAAAATATCTCATTGAATGAGCAGATGTTTAACGTAATGTTTTTAAGTGATTTTATGCTTACGCAATAAATATTTAGGGTGGAATAAGCCATTTTACGATATTGTATTTGAGAGTACTATGAGATAAAAGGTACGAGATTTTGAACATGTCAACTATTTTGACAGAGTTTATCTGCTACTATTTCATATGCGCTAAAATCCAGAGAGAGGAAAGCTTAAAATTGATAATAAAATTTTGACTTTTTAAGAAATTAAATGTCCAACAGCAAACTGTCTGTCATTTGAGGTGCCCATCTTGGCAGCAACGCTAAATAAATTACTTCTAAGTGTATTCCGGATATATTGGAATAATTTAGGTATGATGAATATAATATTAATTGGTTTCATTATTATTGATGACAATATGTTAAGTGAAGTTATTCTATCAAGTGTCCATATATCTGGAAGTATGTGTTTTGTATAGTGTTTTCGATGTGTCTTAAATATTTTTTCATATATATTTTTGTTTAATTTTTCACTACGCTGTTAGTTTCAGTTACAGAAATAGTGAATTAACGATATTATTTAATCTGAAAGGGGAGAGAGTATATTTTTCTTTAATTTAAAATTGTTAACTATATTTAATATTTTTATTGTGTAGTAAATATTTTATGACCCTAAGATTAACTGGATGAATATTAGAATTTGAACAGGGCATTTCTATCACTATTACAACAAAAGGTAGGGTATGTAACTAAGGTGAGGCATCTACCATGTTGATATAAACTCTAGTATTATTTAAAGAAAATACAGTCGTGCTGTACCTACTGTAAATACAATGAACAGGAAATACTGAAAATAATTATCAAATTTAATGTTTTATGTTGAGGAATATTATTATTTTATATTGTTTGCATGAATTACTAAGTATGTATAATGTATACCGGTTTAGATAACATATATGAAATCCCGTTTGAGCGGTATACTGATAGGTAGGGGCATGCAGATTTCGCGAAAAGATCTTAACACTTATTTGACTGCAACAAGGTAAACCCGCGCCTGCGGTTTCTTCCTTGTGATTGGCGGCCGTCTGTGAGAGAAGTCGTTGCCTTATCTGACCGAGCTACCCAGGACGCGTTTGCTTCCGCACTGAATCACTGTGATTGGAGTTGTTACAATCGATATGTACTTGGAAGAAACTCACCTAATCACGAAACACAGACGATGCTACAGTGTTTTAACTTTCATCTAATCCAGAAATCTTTTCGCGAAATCAGCATGCCCCTACTGATAGGAAATGATAAAGATGTAAACTTCCTTAAGTTTCGAAAACAATCACTCTATTTTGCGTTTGCGCGTATTCGTTTTTGAGGTGCTCGGTCAGTGTGAGCGACGAGCTTAGCGCTCACGTGGTTATGTTGCGGAGTTCGATACCCGCTTCTGGTGAACTGACATTACCCGCGTATTTCGGAGCCCACTGTGGTTTTGGAGGTCCAGTCGTCTGAAGCCTATATGCTTAATTCATTTATCGTTTAGCCCCTGATACCTATTTGCTGTATGTCAGAATCAATGTCAGTTATCCGTGCTGGGGTGTACCTTTCCAAGTTGACTGTGGAGTTAAGCAGTTCAAGATAGACTGCGACTTGCGTACCATCTGCAGCGTCCTTGAGATTTACTAATGACTGGGGAACTGAAAAATTCGCTATTTCAATTACCTTGAGGATAGACTCCAAACTCCTATACCTACAAACTTGAGAAAATATAACGTATTTGGCTGCTGTTTGTGAGACGTTTCAACTTGGAAGTTTGTGGTCTGAAACTTCTCTGGTTGAGGGTTTATCATTGGCTTAGATTTCTTCTCACAAACTGTAAACCAATAGTAAAGAACTTTGCAGAGTAAAAATGGTTTCAATTGTAGCCTACCAAGAAATGAATACGCTTATTCTTTTGGTCTCTACTAATGACCCTCTACTTATAAACGAAAGATAAATAACCGAAAGATATCATCATGTTTCAGCCAATTTTATGACATCATAATTTGTTAAATATTAATATAGGATATATACATTGTTAAAACAATTGGTTGTCTGTAAAGTCGGTTTACGGACGATAGTTGAACGTGACAACGTCATAACAAAACATTGATGAAATGATTGCATACTTTTAAGAATAAAATTGAATCATTTTTATTTTAATAATAAAAGAATAAATACTTGAAATTATACTAGCAATCAGATTTTTTTAATGCAAGAATAATTAACCTTTATTGCCGAAAATGTTGTAATAAGCAATGAAAACCACATTAACTTTTCACTTCACTTTATAAACAGTCGATGAAACAGTTCACGTGTAGATGTAAGTTGTGTGCTGCCGCGTACAATGAGCGTAACGGGACACAGCGTAACGGAACAATTAACGTAACGGGACACAGCGTAACGAAGAAATGTGCGTAACGGGACACTTTTTCGTGCGTGCAGCCGGCGTTCAACGATATTTTAGACGTTGTCACGTCAAAAATAGTACATAACTTAATAGGGTGACTGAAGTTAACAGTGACTGGTTGATACGAATATTTTCACCCGTGAAGTTTTTGACATTTACATTTAAAATTAGTTTTTTTAATGACTACAACTGAAGTAATACTGTTAATAAACACTATTTTATAGCCTAACAAAGGCAAAATTACTTTCTTAAAAGGTGAGAAAAAGACATCGCCTTCAAAGAGCATTGAAATAAAAGATTGCGTCATTATGGTCCTACCTCTCCCTCTTGGGTGATACTTGAGGGCTCACTCGTCGCGCGCAGCTAACGAGCCAGCGACTCACCACACAGCCGCGTGGGTCGGCTACCTCACAGGCGCCGCCCGGGCACTCGGTCAGTTTTGAGGTTCGCTTCTTCGCGGGCAGCTAGCGAGGGCTCACCACACAGTCGCGTGGGTCGGCTACCTCACAGGCGCCGCCCGGGCACTCGGTCAGTTTTGAGGTTCGCTTATTCGCGGGCAGCTAGCGAGGGCTCACCACACAGCCGCGTGGGTCGGCTACCTCACAGGCGCCGCCCGGGCACTCGGTCAGTTTTGAGGTTCGCTTCTTCGCGGGCAGCTAGCGAGGGCTCACCACACAGCCGCGTGGGTCGGCTACCTCACAGGCGCCGCCCGGGCACTCAGTCAGTTTTGAGGTTTGCTTATTCGCGGGCAGCTAGCGAGGGCTCACCACACAGTCGCGTGGGTCGGCTACCTCACAGGCGCCGCCCGGGCACTCGGTCAGTTTTGAGGTTCGCTTCTTCGCGGGCAGCTAGCGAGGGCTCACCACACAGCCGCGTGGGTCGGCTACCTCACAGGCGCCGCCCGGGCACTCGGTCAGTTTTGAGGTTTGCTTATTCGCGGGCAGCTAGCGAGGGCTCACCACACAGTCGCGTGGGTCGGCTACCTCACAGGCGCCGCCCGGGCACTCGGTCAGTTTTGAGGTTTGCTTATTCGCGGGCAGCTAGCGAGGGCTCACCACACAGTCGCGTGGGTCGGCTACCTCACAGGCGCCGCCCGGGCACTCGGTCAGTTTTGAGGTTTGCTTATTCGCGGGCAGCTAGCGAGGGCTCACCACACAGTCGCGTGGGTCGGCTACCTCACAGGCGCCGCCCGGGCACTCGGTCAGTTTTGAGGTTCGCTTCTTCGCGGGCAGCTAGCGAGGGCTCACCACACAGCCGCGTGGGTCGGCTACCTCACAGGCGCCGCCCGGGCACTCAGTCAGTTTTGAGGTTTGCTTATTCGCGGGCAGCTAGCGAGGGCTCACCACACAGTCGCGTGGGTCGGCTACCTCACAGGCGCCGCCCGGGCACTCGGTCAGTTTTGAGGTTCGCTTCTTCGCGGGCAGCTAGCGAGGGCTCACCACACAGCCGCGTGGGTCGGCTACCTCACAGGCGCCGCCCGGGCACTCAGTCAGTTTTGAGGTTTGCTTATTCGCGGGCAGCTAGCGAGGGCTCACCACACAGTCGCGTGGGTCGGCTACCTCACAGGCGCCGCCCGGGCACTCGGTCAGTTTTGAGGTTCGCTTCTTCGCGGGCAGCTAGCGAGGGCTCACCACACAGCCGCGTGGGTCGGCTACCTCACAGGCGCCGCCCGGGCACTCGGTCAGTTTTGAGGTTTGCTTATTCGCGGGCAGCTAGCGAGGGCTCACCACACAGTCGCGTGGGTCGGCTACCTCACAGGCGCCGCCCGGGCACTCGGTCAGTTTTGAGGTTTGCTTATTCGCGGGCAGCTAGCGAGGGCTCACCACACAGTCGCGTGGGTCGGCTACCTCACAGGCGCCGCCCGGGCACTCGGTCAGTTTTGAGGTTTGCTTATTCGCGGGCAGCTAGCGAGGGCTCACCACACAGTCGCGTGGGTCGGCTACCTCACAGGCGCCGCCCGGGCACTCGGTCAGTTTTGAGGTTCGCTTCTTCGCGGGCAGCTAGCGAGGGCTCACCACACAGTCGCGTGGGTCGGCTACCTCACAGGCGCCGCCCGGGCACTCGGTCAGTTTTGAGGTTTGCTTCTTCGCGGGCAGCTAGCGAGGGCTCACCACACAGTCGCGTGGGTCGGCTACCTCACAGGCGCCGCCCAGGCACTCGGTCAGTTTTGAGGTTTGCTTCTTCGCGGGCAGCTAGCGAGGGCTCACCACACAGCCGCGTGGGTCGGCTACCTCACAGGCGCCGCCCAGGCACTCGGTCAGTTTTGAGGTTTGCTTCTTCGCGGGCAGCTAGCGAGGGCTCACCACACAGCCGCGTGGGTCGGCTACCTCACAGGCGCCGCCCAGGCACTCGGTCAGTTTTGAGGTTTGCTTCTTCGCGGGCAGCTAGCGAGGGCTCACCACACAGCCGCGTGGGTCGGCTACCTCACAGGCGCCGCCCGGGCACTCGGTCAGTTTTGAGGTTTGCTTCTTCGCGGGCAGCTAGCGAGGGCTCACCACACAGCCGCGTGGGTCGGCTACCTCACAGGCGCCGCCCAGGCACTCGGTCAGTTTTGAGGTTTGCTTCTTCGCGGGCAGCTAGCGAGGGCTCACCACACAGCCGCGTGGGTCGGCTACCTCACAGGCGCCGCCCAGGCACTCGGTCAGTTTTGAGGTTTGCTTCTTCGCGGGCAGCTAGCGAGGGCTCACCACACAGCCGCGTGGGTCGGCTACCTCACAGGCGCCGCCCGGGCACTCGGTCAGTTTTGAGGTTTGCTTCTTCGCGGGCAGCTAGCGAGGGCTCACCACACAGCCGCGTGGGTCGGCTACCTCACAGGCGCCGCCCAGGCACTCGGTCAGTTTTGAGGTTTGCTTCTTCGCGGGCAGCTAGCGAGGGCTCACCACACAGCCGCGTGGGTCGGCTACCTCACAGGCGCCGCCCAGGCACTCGGTCAGTTTTGAGGTTTGCTTCTTCGCGGGCAGCTAGCGAGGGCTCACCACACAGCCGCGTGGGTCGGCTACCTCACAGGCGCCGCCCAGGCACTCGGTCAGTTTTGAGGTTTGCTTCTTCGCGGGCAGCTAGCGAGGGCTCACCACACAGCCGCGTGGGTCGGCTACCTCACAGGCGCCGCCCAGGCACTCGGTCAGTTTTGAGGTTTGCTTCTTCGCGGGCAGCTAGCGAGGGCTCACCACACAGTCGCGTGGGTCGGCTACCTCACAGGCGCCGCCCAGGCACTCGGTCAGTTTTGAGGTTTGCTTCTTCGCGGGCAGCTAGCGAGGGCTCACCACACAGCCGCGTGGGTCGGCTACCTCACAGGCGCCGCCCAGGCACTCGGTCAGTTTTGAGGTTTGCTTCTTCGCGGGCAGCTAGCGAGGGCTCACCACACAGCCGCGTGGGTCGGCTACCTCACAGGCGCCGCCCGGGCACTCGGTCAGTTTTGAGGTTTGCTTCTTCGCGGGCAGCTAGCGAGGGCTCACCACACAGCCGCGTGGGTCGGCTACCTTACAGGCGCCGCCCAGGCACTCTGTCAGTTTTGAGGTTTGCTTCTTCGCGGGCAGCTAGCGAGGGCTCACCACACAGCCGCGTGGGTCGGCTACCTCACAGGCGCCGCCCGGGCACTCGGTCAGTTTTGAGGTTCGCTTCTTCGCGGGCAGCTAGCGAGGGCTCACCACACAGCCGCGTGGGTCGGCTACCTCACAGGCGCCGCCCGGGCACTCGGTCAGTTTTGAGGTTTGCTTATTCGCGGGCAGCTAGCGAGGGCTCACCACACAGCCGCGTGGGTCGGCTACCTCACAGGCGCCGCCCGGGCACTTAGTCAGTTTTGAGGTTCGCTTCTTCGCGGGCAGCTAGCGAGGGCTCACCACACAGTCGCGTGGGTCGGCTACCTCACAGGCGCCGCCCGGGCACTCGGTCAGTTATGAGGTTTGCTTCTTCGCGGGCAGCTAGCGAGGGCTCACCACACAGCCGCGTGGGTCGGCTACCTCACAGGCGCCGCCCGGGCACTCGGTCAGTTTTGAGGTTTGCTTATTCGCGGGCAGCTAGCGAGGGCTCACCACACAGCCGCGTGGGTCGGCTACCTCACAGGCGCCGCCCGGGCACTCAGTCAGTTTTGAGGTTCGCTTCTTCGCGGGCAGCTAGCGAGGGCTCACCACACAGTCGCGTGGGTCGGCTACCTCACAGGCGCCGCCCGGGCACTCGGTCAGTTTTGAGGTTTGCTTCTTCGCGAGCAGCTAGCGAGGGCTCACCACACAGCTGCGTGGGTCGGCTACCTCACAGGCGCCGCCCGGGCACTCGGTCAGTTTTGAGGTTTGCTTCTTCGCGGGCAGCTAGCGAGGGCTCACCACACAGTCGCGTGGGTCGGCTACCTCACAGGCGCCGCCCAGGCACTCGGTCAGTTTTGAGGTTTGCTTCTTCGCAGGCAGCTAGCGAGGGCTCACCACACAGTCGCGTGGGTCGGCTACCTCACAGGCGCCGCCCGGGCACTCGGTCAGTTTTGAGGTTTGCTTCTTCGCGGGCAGCTAGCGAGGGCTCACCACACAGTCGCGTGGGTCGGCTACCTCACAGGCGCCGCCCGGGCACTCGGTCAGTTTTGAGGTTTGCTTCTTCGCGGGCAGCTAGCGAGGGCTCACCACACAGTCGCGTGGGTCGGCTACCTCACAGGCGCCGCCCGGGCACTCGGTCAGTTTTGAGGTTTGCTTTTCGCGGGCAGCTAGCGAGGGCTCACCACACAGTCGCGTGGGTCGGCTACCTCACAGGCGCCGCCCGGGCACTCGGTCAGTTTTGAGGTTTGCTTCTTCGCGGGCAGCTAGCGAGGGCTCACCACACAGTCGCGTGGGTCGGCTACCTCACAGGCGCCGCCCGGGCACTCGGTCAGTTTTGAGGTTTGCTTCTTCGCGGGCAGCTAGCGAGGGCTCACCACACAGTCGCGTGGGTCGGTTACCTCACAGGCGCCGCCCGGGCACTCGGTCAGTTTTGAGGTTTGCTTCTTCGCGGGCAGCTAGCGAGGGCTCACCACACAGTCGCGTGGGTCGGCTACCTCACAGGCGCCGCCCGGGCACTCGGTCAGTTTTGAGGTTTGCTTCTTCGCGGGCAGCTAGCGAGGGCTCACCACACAGTCGCGTGGGTCGGCTACCTCAAGGCGCCGCCCGGGCACTCGGTCAGTTTTGAGGTTCGTTTCATTGCGGGCAGAGCGATAGTATTTCAGAAAGACAAATTTTTGCAAATATTTATAATTTCTGTATATGTATTTGCATAGCTAATTGGATAATAATGTTGAAATATTTTTATGACGTTCCACAAGGTTAAACCTGTTTAATTTTTTAATGGCTGAACTTTCAGAAAATGAAATTTAATTACAAAGAATAATTAGCGGGAAAATTTGCATTTTTAACATTTTTATGCAGTATGGATAAGAATAATATAATGACAAATAAAACTGTAACTTCTTAGGTTTAAAGTCAATTTTATTGTCTATTATGTGATGTAGATTAATTTATTTCAGGAAAAAAAATTTTACCTAGCTTTTTGAAATTTTCAGAATTTTTACTATAAGAAAAGGCTAAATAAGATATAATAATTTTTTTCTGAAATAATTAAAACCATATCGCACAGCAGCCACCAGCATTGCCTTTAAACCCTAATTTCCCAAATCATTTATTATATTTTGTTTTCGTTATCCATACAGCATATTTTTTTAAATTTTCATGCTGTCAGCTAGTTATGCAAAATTATGCAGAATTATTTTTCATTTTGTTAAATTTCGGCCACTCAAAAAAATTTTAAGTGTCACCGTGTAGAACATTAATATAAAATAATGACCCGAAATGGGTCCTACCTCCCTAAATAATATTCTTTAAACGCTACTATTCCTGTGCAAAAGTATTCAATTGTCGTTTTTTTATATTTAGTTAAAGCTTTACCTCAGTATTAATATTGTCAAAGAGAGCATAATGCTTATTGCAATATTAAATCATACAACTTTCTTTCATTTATATAATTATTTGCATAGAAACACCCATTCCAAGCGTTAAAACACTTTAAACGTGAAAGAATGTGTTTTATATTTATTTGTCTCTACATAAAGTAAGACATGCACTAATAAACTCAAACTTGTGCTGCGTCCGTAGAAAGCAATGCTGATTAAGCACTAACTCATAACGTATGTAGGAGGAATCACTATAACACATTGTCATTGAGATGATAAGTAACGCAAACGATTTGTATACAGACGAGGGTGTTTCCATAAGTTGTAAACACGAATATTGATAATATGTCATTTAAACTGCTTCATTGGAAGGGCTTAATAGTTTTTTTTTTGTTTTCCTAGCACATAATTGTTAAAGTTAATGATGGACATGGAAAATGTCATGATACGCTCTGTTAAACCGAAATTAATGAGGCGGATGACTGAAGTTGGAACAGATATTCGGTCCAGCTGCGCTTGTTTTAAGTGGATGCGGTGGTGCAGGCTTTTAATGATATTTTTTTTAGTCGCTGGCACAATTTATTCGACACTTCGAAGCTTCGTTTAGCGATAACGGGATATTTTATGGCCATTCGCTGGCCAGCGAAAGCAGATTTTACTAACAGATATATTTTTTTACTGATAATACAACAGCAATAATACCAAAGCATTTTCCATAAAATCACTAGAAAAGATAATAGTAATAATAATAGTTTTGTTTTTGAATTCGTAACTTAATTGCATTTTAATTATAACTGCACAGTTGGTTTATTTCATTATACAATGAAAATATCAACAAAGAAACGTGACTGCAATTAAAACGCAGTAACAATATTTTATTTTCTGATGAAAATCGATTAGTTTTTCAGTCTTACATCAGTAGTTATTGTATTTATAACATAGACCAGATTATATACATTATACTTACCTATTTCAAGAAATGTATAGGATAGAAGAAAGTGTGTTGTGGCTTGTGTGTCGAATGTAAGTGATATAAAATTAATATATATTTTTCAATTAGACGGTAGCTACTGCATTTTTGATAGTCTTTAATAAACCAACATAGAAAAGCGGTACATAATTATGCAGTAATATATATAAGAGATTTTTAAATTTTTTGTTTGAATAGGAGCTTTGTGAATTTATAAATATCTTAAAAATTTGAAGCATTTTAGCACAGAAAGTATAAGGGTTCTTGTCTAATTAGAAATTTTCTTGAAATAAATATAATACATATTGCGATATAAACCATAAGTATGGAAACTATCAGTTGATAAGTCAGTTAGGGAAATAGTATATTTGTCTCCTACGATTTAAGAAGAGCATAGACACAAAACGGTTATAGGCCTTAGCACACACTGAGAGTGTTTAGAATTTCTGAACAAAAAATACGTAAGTAAAAGCAACAAAATATCGGTTGAACTTCATGGTAAATGGTTAACTCTCTGTTACAAATAGTTGTCGTTTCTTTAATAAGTGGTGATTAATTTCATCATGTGTGAAATATTTACAAACATTCTTCAATCGTACCAGAAAAGTGATCGTAGAGTACATATTTCTTGTAATATTAACCTTTCTACCTGTTGTGAAAAAATATAAAAAAAAATTATAATAGGCTATCATGCAAAAGCTAATAACTACATCTTGGCTTCTGGGTTGAGATACGTCCTGTAAGTGAGTGTACCTAACGTTTTGCCCTTGGAAATTGCTGCAACGAGACATGCTAAAACGTCGGGCACATCACCATTTCGATGGATGTGGCATAAACTTGAAAGCCAAGAAGTATCTATGAAATTATTGCTAAAATGTATTTTAGAATTTAACGCATGTTACATTATACGGAAATACGAAGTGATAGAGCGAATAACGCTTCCTGCTTGCATTAACTACCATAACTTATTATTTCCATCCCAAATGATAAGGATGACACACGATGACAACCTATCACTTCAAGGACCAGCATCCACTCTGTATGCAAATTATCACTCGAAGGAAAAAAAAAAAAAAAGCTGTTGACCTCAGTGAATAGAAATGATACTGTACCCACATCCTTATAATTAATTCACCCATCTGTTTAGTGAAATCAGTACCTACTTACATATGTTTGCTCATATTTTTATATAAAAAAAATAACTGGTAAATTTTAGTTTTTTTTTTTTTTTTTTTAGCTTTTCCAATTAAAAAAACCTGCTTATTCTGTGAACATTAAAGGAATTTCTGTAAACTTCTAGAACATTTTAGGAACTTAATTTACATAACATATTTATGTTCTCCAATATTACGAAATGATCGATTAAATATTTACTAATTTTCCATGCAGTTAAAATATTCCGAATATTTTAAACACAGAGTATAAAGCATTGAACAGTTTATAACGGAGCATTGAATAGCTTAAAACGAATTTCTTTAATATGTCAACTAATGTAATTATTTAAATATTTTGACCTCTAAACACTATTTTTTATCCCTTGCACTAATAACGTGGTCGTCTATAAATTAACTTTGTACCAAGGTTTCAGATAATATTTAGATTTTTTAAAAAATATTCAAACGAATTTGTTATTAAAAATATTTAATTTTTTACATTTATACCCATCTTATTTAAGGTAGTAATTCTTTTCTTCAAAAATTGTTTCAGCCAAGTTTAGGATTCACAAAATAAATTACATGTATGATAGTAGGCCTATATCTATATATATAAAAATTTAGCTTCCGTATGTATTTGGCCGCAAAACTCGGAAAGTATACGATGGTTTGGATTGAAATTTTTACAGAACATTGCATCTTAACAGAAGAGTGTTTATATGAAATAAAAGTTTGGGAAAATCCACCGGAAAAGTCGGAAAAAAAAGTTTCTATAACTAATTATCATGGTCACCCAACTTAGTTGTGACCACGCTCGACGATGCTGTACCATTTTGTCGAAGTTCAAGCACATCAGGCTACTCGACCATTGTGCCTTGACGATTATAATTTACACAAATATGTATATATATATATATATATTTCAAGAAAGAATAAAAAACTTTATTTAATTTGAAAGTATATTCTTTCGACTCTATTGATAAAAATACGTTTAAATTAAAAAATATTCAAATTTTTGGAGCACAGTAAAAAAAAATGCATTTAACCACGAATATGCGAGTTAAACTTCAGAACGATCCAACCGCAGTCATATTTTCAAGACAATTAATTGAAGTTGGTAACGGCACTGTACCTACAAATCCAGAAACAGGAAAAATCAGCTTATCATCTGATTTATGCAACATCGTAGATTCAAAAGAGGAATTAGTAGACAAGGTATTCCAAAACATCGAAACAAAATTCAAAAATCATGCATGGTTGAGCGAAAGAGCCATTCTAGCGGCTAAAAATGTTGACGTACACGATATGAACAATAGTATTATAAACAGAATCGAAGGTGAAACAATGACATACAAATCTATTGATTCAGTAGTGCACCAAAATGAAGCAGTGAACTTTCCAACGGAATTTCTCAATTCACTCGATGTTCCAGGATTACCACCACATATTTTGAATTTGAAAATTGGTGTGCCAATTATATTGCTTCGAAATATCTGTCAGCCTAAATTATGTAATGGTACACGATTAGTAGTTAAAAAATTAATGGATAATCTTATTGAAGCAACAATTTTGATTGGACTTCATAAAGGTGAAGACGTATTACTTCCACGAATGCCACTTATTCCGACAGATATGGCGTTCGAGTTCAAACGACTTCAATTTCCAATACGCCTTGCGTTCGCTATGACCATCAATAAAGCACAAGGACAATCTTTGCAAGTGTGCGGTTTGAATTTAGAAAATGAATGCTTCTCTCATGGACAGTTATATGTCGGGTGCTCCATTAGCTTTACAATAAAAATATTTAAGCTAAACACATTTTTATTTCTTCTAATACATTCCACAGCCATGCACAGTAAAATATTAAATTAAACAATGAATTAATATTAAACTGTGCCACAGCAAAGCGTGGCCGGGTTTAGCTAGTATTTTACATAAAGTATTTTTTTTTTACTTTCAAACCTTATTTCCACCCTTTGCAGTAATGGTTGGGTAAACCCAAAAATTTATTTTAACAATATTTTTAGTCAAATATTTAGACAATTAAACAAAAATAGAACGGATTCGATAGTGTACCGGGTAGGAAAGTTTTATTTATTTTCACATTCCAACACATAGTTTTTTAAACCTTTTGTGCTAAATTATGCCATTGCGCAGTATGAAAGTGCGAAAGTATGCGAGTGTGAAAGTATGCGAGTGTGAAAGTATGCGAGTGTGAAAGTATGCGAGTGTGAAAGTATGCGAGTGTGAAAGTATGCTAGTGTGAAAGTATGCGAGTGTGAAAGTATGCGAGTGTGAAAGTATGCGAGTGTGAAAGTATGCGAGTGTGAAAGTATGCGAGTGTGAAAGTATGCAGTGTGAAAGTATGCGAGTGTGAAAGTGTTAAAGTATGAATGCATGCAAATCTGAAAGTGTTAAAGAATGCAAGTGTGAAAGTGTGAAAGTGTAAAAGTATGCTGCGTAATTTTTTTACATCTACCCTGTCGTCTTCTCTTACGGTTCCTCTACCATGTACCATGTACCTAACTATGAACCTCCTCCCCCTGTTCCCCACCACGTACCTAGCTATTCCCCTCATGCTATCGGAATTTTCTAAACGCTTAAAATTGTAGCCACTCAGCAAAGTAGTTTCACTTCAAAAAATACATTACACCGACTATGACCGCATTGCACTGAACCTTTAGAAGTGATGGAAAAAAAGTTTTCAAAAAATAAAAATAATAAAACTCATTTACAATCAAATAATTATTTGTAATCACTTGACCAATCGAACTTGTATTGGTTGCAATGAAATACGTAACTACGTCACATAAAGTACCAAAATAACTGCGCGTTTCTCAAGTTTACCCCATTCTTCGGCCACGTCTCTGTAATTCAAATGCGTTGATTAGGGAGTCGTGCTAACACGACTGCAGACGCACCGTCAGTGAACACTCTAGTCTGAGAAATAGGCTACACTTGAGCTGCTGTTGTGAATAATATATTATACCATTAAACTGTCGGGTACATCTGGAGTTAGTCCTCTCTTACTCTGTTCCAAGGAAGTTGGAGAGGGAGGGTGGAAATGAATGGGGTTGGGGTGGGAAATTTATGGTCTCTCATTTAATAATCACAGTTTGAAGTTGTCTGGACTGTTTGAATTACAAAATTTTATACCTCAATGTCTGAAATGTTTTAAAAAATACTTGAGAAAAACAGTAAGCGTCAAACGATGGCGTTAAATATTTTTCCTCAAGACGGTGTTCAAAATTGCACTTTAAATCTTCCTTGTGTGATTTTACCGCATTCCTACCATATTTTATAATATAAAGTTGCCAAACTTATATGTCGCTCAAGATTGAGAATGATGTTTTTTTAGTAAAAATTCTTTCTGAAATCTTTGGCGATGCCTTATGATATTTTAACATGATTTACTAGTAAAACTTCTGTGTTCAACAGTAGGTATTAATTTAGCAAACGTTTGCAGCGGTTGCTGGCTGCTGTATGGCCAAAATAAGATTTATAGACGTTGTTTAAGTTGCATTAATTTAATAATTTGACAAGTTTTAATGGCTTTAAAAGTAAATCCTCATTTAAAAATTTTTTTTTTGAAAATGACTTTTAATATAAAAGAAATTTTATTTTTTACGATTATTTGTAACACCCTAGCTTACGATGGTACAGATATACTTGCGGAAGCGTTTGTAGAATTGAATTGGGGGAGGGGGTTGGTTTGATAAAACCACTTTTCCCGCTGTTTGCCTTCAAATTCTTTCCTTTTTATGGCACGAATAAAGGAATTCTTTCCTTTTATATGGTGTGAATAAAGGATTATTTTTTTAAAATTTCGGAGGGAGGATATCAACCCCTTCCCCCCCCCCCCCCAATTCATCCCAAGCGTTTTCACCCGATACTTCAAATATTCTCTAACTAAACGAACAGCAACTAAAACATCCAAAACGAACTATAAATCACTTGAAAAGTGAAATTTTTAAATTTATCGGACCATACAAACGTTCGGGATAAGGCGAAAATTATTGCAACCGTATTAGTAAATGTTTATTGAAACATTAAGCACATACGTGTATAGTAATGAATGTAGATTATGCAATGACTCTTAGAATTGCTCTCTTTTTTGACACATTTAAACCTTAAAAACACTCTTTACTTTTTACTGTTGTTAAAGTTCCTTTTTAACGCTTAATTTATTAATCTAACCTATTTATTTAAAACCTGTTTTACTCTAAAACTGGTTAAACTATATTACATTTTCTCCGTTATATCTTCCAATAACCACACAAATATTTATCTGCGACATTTAAACAATGGGAAACATTCTTATGTAAGTTTCATAAATCCACAAACATTTATTTAAATCCAACATAATTATGTATTAAAAACTTTTGATTTCAATCAGTATTGGTCAAACATTACTTTTATTAATCTGAGAAATGTTTTAGGTAGTATAAGAAAATCTTTGTTTCATATTTCCTCGCAATAAACAACTAATTTTAATTATCAAACTAAAAGTGTTTGTTACCTTAGTGTGCCATATCATCAAGGACCACAAACAGAAGGAATATCAACAAACAAATACTTCGCGGTCGAAGGCACAATATATATATATATATATATATATATATATATATATTTAGTTACTAGATTATTTAAATACAACGCATGGTCATCGACACACTTAGTGCTCTTTTTCTATATCCTCACAGATATATTTAAAATGCTTCACAGTTGACGCAGAAACATTATAATATTCAAGTCAATACACTTGAAGTAAACGATCAAGAAACAAAGTGAAAATGTATCTTCCGTTCTCTTTTTAGCTTAGCGTCTCGTTGACATCAAGGGCATTTAAAATGAAAACAGTCCACATCACAGTTTGAGGAGAATGATGAAGTTGTCGGCCATTGTCTGCTTATTGTAGTCATTACAGCCTTTTCTCGGGGAGATTTATAAAAACTATAAATAATACAGATTCCAGAATGATAGATCTGGCTTCAAGCCAGAGCCAGCCGAAATACAAGGCAATAGTTGCGTAACTGCAGAAATTTTAAAATAAAATGATCTTTCTTTGGTATTTCATTTTATTCAGTTTACCATTTTTTTTTTGCACATTTACAATTTAGGTTAACAACGATAACTATTTCATTGATATTTAATTATTAAATTTTACTATTGTATTGATTTTGACATATATTTTGGAGGGATTCAGATGATACACATTCACGCAATGGCCTCATTTGGGACTCGAATCCAGAACCTATTGCACCGAGAGCCGGCGCTCATCGAACTGCGCTACGGGAGCCGGTTCCTTGCTCCATATTTTATAAATGATCTTAAACCACGAAACAATGGCAATAGCTTATTCCTGTAGAAGTCAGTCATAACAAAGAGCTGAAAACACCACCTTCCTTCCTGGGGAATTGTGTAACTTAAAGTTTGTGTGAACAGCAGCTAAAGAACCAACAAATAAAATTGAGTGAGTATTTCAATACTCGCCAGTGATGTGCAACATCTAATATCAGTAACGAGCATATTCATGTGTTCTCATATTGCAAAATACTTTTAATACAAAACATAGACACGGAATTCCACGTAAAATTCTTTAAAATAACGCCGAACTTGATAAATATACACAAACTGTGTTTTCAACTACATTTCTGGACGCGAAACACAAAGTTTCCGCACACGCCACTAAAATACGGTGCCGGTACAACTAGGTTGACTATTGAGTCATTTAATTAATCGGAACGAAATTTTAAACTATGTAATGAAACGGCTAAGATAAGAGCGAAAATGTTTTTTTAAAAATACTGAACCCCGGCTTTGGACCTCATTTTTAGACAAGGAATTTTATTTGAACACTGCCCATCTGGTTAAAATTCACTAATCAAAGGTTCCCTTTTGTCTGTGAACTTTGATGCATGCAATCCGCCGCAGGTGACAGGACCTGGTTGTTACATCCGTTTCTTGAATTCCGTCACATTCGCGAAATTACGCCCGCCAAATGCCGTATACTGAAAGCTAAGATATTTTATAAATCTTAAGAGAATTTCTTAATAGTTTGTCTTTACAGCCGATGTCTAGCGGGGCGGAATATGCATGTTCTCGTGGTGGGATGAAATCGTGGTACTTTGGAATCGGTTGCCGATAATCGATCCACTATCGCCTCAGCCCTTCGCTTCCTGTTTCGGGACTCCCGCCGCGAGGATCGATTAGGGAAGTCCGCGCGGTATGACGTCGAACCGCGGGTCCGTGTACAACATCGATCACACATACGTAGACACCGGAAAAATTCGCGGGTTCAATGCCCTTCAGGATATACTCCAATATCCACTACAACCTCGGGAAAATGCCAACTGTTCATTGGCTGCTTACTTGTGTGTCATCTCGACTGGGTGGCCTGTGATTCGACACGTCTATGAGTGAGGGTCTCTAATTGGCTCTCAGTCCTCCAGATTAACAGTAAACCAATGGTAGAAACAGCTTTAAGGTATAATTATTTAAATTTTAGCATAACATTAAATGAATCCGCGAATTTTTCAGGTCTCTACATATACGGTTACTCATTTACGTGTTTGCGTCCTCTGGGTCAACATATTAGGCTGCGTGTGGTAGAGGACATATCAAGCACGAAATAAATTAATAAGATGTACAGATTTCACACTGAAATTAAAAAAAAAACTTAAAAAAATAATTATGTATTAAACACTGATATAGTTAATTTATGCACGCTAGTCCATCGAAGACACTGAATAGTGCCAAATCTCATCAAATATATATATTTTTTAACTCAATACTAGTTAAACAAAACCAAACACTAGAATATCAGCGACATAACGTAACATGAATAATTTGACATACTTGTAGATAAATGTATAAAACACTAATAGGGTCCTTTTTTTGGAAATTAGTATAATAAACTCTCTGAAAAAGCCAAACAAATTCAAATGTTTATTTTTTTTTACAGACAGATCCTTGTCTTCAGCGAATGTTACCATTATATGCTTACGACTGTCCGTAAAACTTTCAAAACCAGATTTTGCATTTGCTTACAAATAATGCTACAAAAATAGTATAAATTGTTGTATATAAAGTAGAATATGTTATAATTCACCAGTAATGAACCATCAAACATTAACTGCATCTAACATGGATAGCCAAATGTAATAAAATTTGACTACGTCTACGTCATCAACGTACTAGCTGCGTCTGCCATGATACCAAATGGACAGTTCAATTGGCAGATACGTTTTTTAATGATGAACTCAAGTAATTTCTACCGCGCATCTTGACTGCGCGGTCCATATTCACGTGTATTCTGTAATGTACACTCGGGTGCGTGGAATCTGAACCTCTCTGGAGCTCGAGAGTCAATCAGCGATCGAACACACGCACCACGATCAACCATTCATTACACAGTAAAATTTAGTTACAGTTATTTTAAGTGTAAATAAAATTAATTTAACACATGTTATGTATACAACTGATAAATTATTATTAAATGTACTTAGTAGTATGTAAATGGGCATCCGGGGACACGGCTTCTGGCTGTGGTGTCTGTGGTGTTTTCCGCCATCTTGGATTGTGACGTCACGGCGGCCATCTTGGAGGAGTGTAACGCGACATAGCGTAACGGGACAAGTTTGTCCTTGACCTTTGACCCTCAAAATGTGTCAAAATCCACCAAAATTGGGCAAAATTTGCCCAAAATTCCTCAAAAATCGTCAAAATTCCCATTTACGTGGGAAAAAATTCCGCCAAAAAATCTCAAAAATTCCTCAATTCAAAAATTAGGATTTCGAAAATCCTCAAAAGTCATTTTGTCTTAGAAAGAACCCAATTTTCCTAAAAGAGGCTTAAGCATCCTTGTTTACAGCCTCCGATAAGCCTCTTACGTCATCTAGGATTATGACCGCCATCTTGGATTATGTCGTCACCGTTGCAATTTCCGTTACGGTCGCCATCTTTAACTTTTTTATTTATTATCCGATTTTAATGAAATTTTTTTTAAAAATTATAAAAAAATTTTAATAATTAAATTTTAATAAAAAATATTTAAAAAACAAACAATACGACACGGAGCTCGGAGTCCTGGGTTCGAACCCGACGAGCGCAAAAAAAAAAATTGCGACCGATCCCTCCCCTGTGGTGGGTGCTGGCATACTGACTCCCACCACTTATTTCAAAGCATATATATTGTCACCTAGTATGACGTCATGTCCGCCATCTTGTCTTCGATGCTGAAAGCTATCATCATTGTATCGTCGGCTAGAGTGCGCTGATGACATGTTAGTTTAATTCTTACCCGCTAGAGTGCATTAATCATTTATTACTGTGACACCCGCCATCTTGAAATTTGGCCGCCATCTTGAAAATCCGTAATCATTTAGCTAGAAATTCGGGAAAAGTTCCAAAATTCATTAAATAAATCACTCATTAACTTACATATCGATTCTACCCGCTCCTGTTCTTGGTTCGATACCCGAACGATGCAATAATGTTTAATTTTATGTAAAAAATAATAATTGCAATAAACCATGTTCAACATATTTAAAGAGACTCTAAATCCTCTACTACCATCATCCTATCAGACATCAAGACCACCATATTGGAAATTCGTAATTTTAATGCTAGAGATTCGGGAAAAAGTTCAAAATTCATTAAATAAATTTGTAATTTATATACTGATTGATTAGATCGAATAAGGTCCTTGGTTCGATCCCTGGCCGATACAAAACATCTTTAATTTTAAAAAATACCACAAAAGCGACAGGTTTGAGAAAATAAAAACACCACAAGTTCTTTTAAAAAACTTTATTACATAAATTCAATACACTACTACAAGTACAAAAAAAACACTGACAAATTACCAAAGCCTTTTGGATTCCACGTTTCAAACAGTCTTCTTATTGTACGGACTAAGCCTTTTACATGACTTTAAATGTCTATCCGATCCGTTCATTACCTCAGCCAGAGACGGACTGAAGTCCATATCACCAGGGTCTCACTTATATAGACTTATCAGTCGGTACAACACATGAGTCAAAACAAGAACCATGTTCATTATACTCACACTTAACTTTTTCGGAGCATTTTACATAATGAAGATGTAAGCTATCAAGACGTGAAATTAGTTTTTTGCACTTATTGCACTGAAATTGTATTCTTTTAACATTATTAGAACAACTGCTTCTTTCATGTCTGCGAGCATTTGAGGTAATAGTAAATGATGCGTCACAGTATTTGCACTGACGCAATGTACGCTCTTCTTTAGTTGAAGAATCCATTGCTGACGATGAAACTTCGGATGATGGTGGTATCACGTCTGTTGAAATCTCCTCCAATGTTGACATCGTCGGTGCACACGGGATCTGCTCCTTCTCCGTCGTAGCTGTCGTCAAGGTTCCCGTAGTCGATGGTACAACCTCCGAGTTCAACGTTAAAGACGGTAAAGATGCCATCGAGGTCTCAAGAACAGCTAATTGACACGACTTATGCACCAGAAGAAACAAACTAGGTGATCCTTACACCGCCGTCGTCAGAAACAAACTGAGCGTCCTGCTGTCTAGGACTCGCTTATATACATGCACCGTATGGAATAATACGCTAGTCAAATCAAGAACCATGTACAATAATACTAGAGTCAAATCTACAAATTAAAAAAGAGGATCATTTGATCGAAAAAAAATTCGATCTCTCCAATATACGCCAGGCTCCAAGAGCTACAATACACGTCATCAGATCCATCTACATTTTGCTCCTATGCTTCAATTGACCATTAGCTGCAAGTGCTCCAACAGCTCCATCAGCTCCAACACGTAATGTACGCAATGTACGCGCAATACATGCAATTTACACGCAATAAATGTAATGATTACACAGTACACACAGGAAACGGAACGTACACACAGTACACACACACAGGAAACGGAACGTACACACAGTACACACAGGAAACCTAACGTACACACAGTACACACAGGAAACCTAACGTACACACAGTACACACAGGAAACGGAATGTACACACAGGAAACTAAACGTACACACAGTACACACAGGAAATGGAACGTACACACAGTACACACAGGAAACGGAACGTACACACACAGGAAACGTAACGTACACACAGTACACACAGGAAACGGAACGTACACACAGTACACACAGAAAACGGAACGTACACACAGTACACACAGGAAACTGAACGTACACACAGTACACACAGGAAACAGAACGTACACACAGTACACACACAGGAAACCTAACGTACACACAGTACACACAGGAAACGGAACGCACACACAGTACACACAGGAAACGGAACGCACACACAGTACACACAGGAAACGGAACGCACACACAGTACACACAGAAAACGGAACGCACACACAGTACACACAGGAAACGGAACGCACACACAGTACACACAGAAAACGGAACGTACACACAGTACACACAGGAAACGTAATGATCACACATACAGTTGCGGAAACACACACAGGCTTAGTTGGAAATCAGAATACAAGAAATAAAAACATTAAATTTTTACTTTCAATATTTTATTACTTCTCAACATTACACAAATACAAGTAAAAGAAGCCATTATTGTATGTAGCCAGCTTTCCTCAGTTCTTTGAGTATGAAGGATATTTCTTTGATGCACGGATAGTTTCCTGCACCAAGCGAGCCATGTAGAAGTCTTAGCCGGTCAACCAATATGTTTGGATCTTTCCATGATGTGTAATCAATCTCTTCTACCACCATCTTACTTGCTTGTTTATTATAAATACTTTTAATATTCTAGTAGCTTGTGAACTTCTCATTGTTGAACAAAGATAGAGTTCTAGTACAAGCCAGAATTTTATGTATTTTTTTTATTTATTTTTTTTAATGTTTTATTAATTTATTTTTATTTTTTAGTATTATTTTTTTCCTGAAATTTTATGATATCGAAGAAAACTTGCGGCGGTTTATCTCCGTGTGCTCCTGAATATTCTTGTCAATATTTTGATGGTTTTCTCCGTGTGCTCCCGTTTATTCTTGACAATATTATGGTAGTTTTCTCCGTGTGCTCCTTATTATTCTTGTCAATATTATGGTGGATTTCTCCGTATGCTCCTGTTGATTCTTGACAATATTATGGTAGTTTTCTCCGTGTGCTCCTGAATATTCTTGTCAATATTTTAATGGTTTTCTCCGTGTGCTCCTGATTATATTTGACAATATTTTGATGGTTTTCTGCAAGTGCTTCTGGTTACAGATGAGCAATTGATCTCTTCATGAAGGATTTTTTCTATGTAATGAGTCATGTTAATTTATTTAAGGTTATATTTAATTAGTGAATTTCTGCTACTTAATCAACACTTGTAATATTTTTATCAGGTGGAAAATAAAAAAAAATCATTTCTTAGTCAAATAATCTCTGAGATATCTAAGAAGCACTAACAGGAAGGACGGACTTCCTTCTCCTTGGAGTCTAGCGAAGCCATCCTTCTTTTGCGATCGTTAGTGAGCATCCCGCATCCCGCATAAAAGAACTAAATATTATTTACCTGCAAGCAACACGTGGCGCCATCTGTTGACGACAGCCGGAACTACTTGCATCAATTTGCTTTGCATTAGATAACTTAACTCTCGCTGATGTAATATTTCAAAAACTCTATTTAAGAAATGGTTCCAATTGGAGAAAACTGACAGTTTGTATCTAACATTAGTCACAGAAGCTACCATGGATCGTGGTTTGTTATCTATAGCTGAATCGGAAGGAAGCCGCTGTAGATACTGTAGCAAGGATTTTGTCATGAGAAGGAATGCTAGACGTCATGAGAAGAATGATTGTGCTAGAAACCCACTACGCAACATGTTAAGCTGTAATCGTTGTAGCAGGTTGTTAACACGAATTTACAGCTTAAAAAGACATGGTAGAACATGTAAAGTCAAGACTACTTACGGCATAGAGGACACCGATGGATCCACTAGACTAAAGAAGAGTGATCTGCATTATGACAATAATTTTCCTTGTCCTGAGCGTGATGGTATTAGCTTACCCGATCGTGAGGAAGAACATAAATTGAAGGAGGTTGATGATTTACGGAAGAATAAAGACAATGGAAGAATCCTTAACGTGAAAAGTGAGAATATATTCCAGCCTAATTCAAGTAGATCTTTCCTACTTTGTAAAAATGATGGACTCCTAAAAAGGAAGCATGAAGACGATGAAGACACTTCGACATCATCAACAACGAATTATTACGGTAAATTGGGTGAAGACGATTCCTTCTACGGTGATTGTTACAGTGACTCAGAGGCTGTTGACAAAGACATAGACTATGATGAAGCACCTAAAGCAGACAAGATCGAAGAATGTGACGGTGTCCTAAGACCGAAACGATGGGAACGACGTGATATATTAAATAAATCTGATAATGCTTATTATGATCACTGGGACGATTGTGATATTAAAAGTATTTATAATAAACAAGCAAGTAAGATGGTGGTAGAAGAGATTGATTACACATCATGGAAAGATCCAAACATATTGGTTGACCGGCTAAGACTTCTACATGGCTCGCTTGGTGCAGGAAACTATCCGTGCATCAAAGAAATATCCTTCATACTCAAAGAACTGAGGAAAGCTGGCTACATACAATAATGGCTTCTTTTACTTGTATTTGTGTAATGTTGAGAAGTAATAAAATATTGAAAGTAAAAATTTAATGTTTTTATTTCTTGTATTCTGATTTCCAACTAAGCCTGTGTGTGTTTCCGCTACTGTATGTGTGATCATTACGTTTCCTGTGTGTACTGTGTGTACGTTCCGTTTTCTGTGTGTACTGTGTGTGCGTTCCGTTTCCTGTGTGTACTGTGTGTGCGTTCCGTTTTCTGTGTGTACTGTGTGTGCGTTCCGTTTCCTGTGTGTACTGTGTGTGCGTTCCGTTTCCTGTGTGTACTGTGTGTGCGTTCCGTTTCCTGTGTGTACTGTGTGGACGTTCCGTTTCCTGTGTGTGTACTGTGTGTACGTTCCGTTTCCTGTGTGTACTGTGTGTACGTTCAGTTTCCTGTGTGTACTGTGTGTACGTTCCGTTTTCTGTGTGTACTGTGTGTACGTTCCGTTTCCTGTGTGTACTGTGTGTACGTTACATTTCCTGTGTGTACTGTGTGTACGTTTAGTTTCCTGTGTGTACATTCCGTTTCCTGTGTGTACTGTGTGTACGTTAGGTTTCCTGTGTGTACTGTGTGTACGTTAGGTTTCCTGTGTGTACTGTGTGTACGTTCCGTTTCCTGTGTGTGTGTACTGTGTGTACGTTCCGTTTCCTGTGTGTACTGTGTGTACGTTCCGTTTCCTGTGTGTACTGTGTAATCATTACATTAATTGCGTGTAAATTGCATGTATTGCGCGTACATTGCGTACATTACATGTTGGAGCTGATGGAGCTGTTGGAGCACTTGCAGCTAATGGTCAATTGAAGCATAGGAACAAAATGTAGATGGATCTGATGACGTGTATTGTAGCTCTTGGAGCCTGGCGTATATTGGAGAGATCGAATTTTTTTTCGATCAAATGATCCTCTTTTTTAATTTGTAGATTTGACTCTAGTATTATTGTACATGGTTCTTGATTTGACTAGCGTATTATTCCATACGGTGCATGTATATAAGCGAGTCCTAGACAGCAGGACGCTCAGTTTGTTTCTGACGACGGCGGTGTAAGGATCACCTAGTTTGTTTCTTCTGGTGCATAAGTCGTGTCAATTAGCTGTTCTTGAGACCTCGATGGCATCTTTACCGTCTTTAACGTTGAACTCGGAGGTTGTACCATCGACTACGGGAACCTTGACGACAGCTACGACGGAGAAGGAGCAGATCCCGTGTGCACCGACGATGTCAACATTGGAGGAGATTTCAACAGACGTGATACCACCATCATCCGAAGTTTCATCGTCAGCAATGGATTCTTCAACTAATGAAGAGCGTACATTGCGTCAGTGCAAATACTGTGACGCATCATTTACTATCACCTCAAATGCTCGCAGACATGAAAGAAGCAGTTGTTCTAATAATGTTAAAAGAATACAATTTCAGTGCAATAAGTGCAAAAAACTAATTTCACGTCTTGATAGCTTACATCTTCATTATGTAAAATGCTCCGAAAAAGTTAAGTGTGAGTATAATGAACATGGTTCTTGTTTTGACTCATGTGTTGTACCGACTGATAAGTCTATATAAGTGAGACCCTGGTGATATGGACTTCAGTCCGTCTCTGGCTGAGGTAATGAACGGATCGGATAGACATTTAAAGTCATGTAAAAGGCTTAGTCCGTACAATAAGAAGACTGTTTGAAACGTGGAATCCAAAAGGCTTTGGTAATTTGTCAGTGTTTTTTTTGTACTTGTAGTAGTGTATTGAATTTATGTAATAAAGTTTTTTAAAAGAACTTGTGGTGTTTTTATTTTCTCAAACCTGTCGCTTTTGTGGTATTTTTTAAAATTAAAGATGTTTTGTATCGGCCAGGGATCGAACCAAGGACCTTATTCGATCTAATCAATCAGTATATAAATTACAAATTTATTTAATGAATTTTGAACTTTTTCCCGAATCTCTAGCATTAAAATTACGAATTTCCAATATGGTGGTCTTGATGTCTGATAGGATGATGGTAGTAGAGGATTTAGAGTCTCTTTAAATATGTTGAACATGGTTTATTGCAATTATTATTTTTTACATAAAATTAAACATTATTGCATCGTTCGGGTATCGAACCAAGAACAGGAGCGGGTCGAATCGATATGTAAGTTAATGAGTGATTTATTTAATGAATTTTGGAACTTTTCCCGAATTTCTAGCTAAATAATTACGGATTTTCAAGATGGCGGCCAAATTTCAAGATGGCGGGTGTCACAATAATAAATGATTACTGCACTCTAGCGGGTAAGAATTAAACTAACATGTCATCAGCGCACTCTAGCCGACAATACAATGATGATAGCTTTCAGCATCGAAGACAAGATGGCGGACATGATGTCATACTAGGTGACAATATATATGCTTTGAAATAAGTGGTGGGAGTCAGTATGCCAGCACCCACCACAGGGGAGGGATCGGTCGCAATTTTTTTTTTTGCGCTCGTCGGGTTTGAACCCAGGACTCCGAGCTCCGTGTCGTAAATGTTTGTTTTTTAAATATTTTTTATCAAAATTTAATTATTTAATTTTTTTTATAATTTTTAAAAAAAAATTCATTAAAATCGGATAATAAATAAAAAAGTTAAAGATGGCGACCGTAACGGAAATTGCAACGGTGACGACATAATCCAAGATGGCGGTCATAATCCTAGATGACGTAAGAGGCTTATCGGAGGCTGTAAACAAGGATGCTTAAGCTTCTTTTAGGAATTTGGGTTCTTTCTAAGACAAAATGACTTTTGAGGATTTTCGAAATCCTAATTTTTGAATTGAGGAATTTTTGAGATTTTTTGGCGGAATTTTTTCCCACGTAAATGGGAATTTTGACGATTTTTGAGGAATTTTGGGCAAATTTTGCCCAATTTTGGCGGATTTTGACACATTTTGAGGGTCAAAGGTCAAGGTCAAACTTGTCCCGTTACGCTATGTCCCGTTACACTCCTCCAAGATGGCCGCCGTGACGTCACAATCCAAGATGGCGGAAAACACCACAGACACCACATCCAGAAGCCGTGTCCCCGGATGCCCATTTACATACTACTGTACTTTTAATATATTTCTATGTAAGGATTCAGACAAAACATTCCAATAAAAATTAAATTTGTGATAAAGGTAATTTTACATATGTCTGTCAAAATTTAAGTTCACGGCGTTTTATTTTTCTTTTAAGTTTAATGGTTTAATAAATGTAAGCGAAAAATGTCTCGTACTTATTATTTAATACAATGGTGTGTACGCTTGATTCTATTAAATTTAGGACAATTTTAAACCATATGTGCATAGGTTGATCATTCACCCTCATTTATTGATATTTAATTGATGGAAAATTAAAAAAAAAAAAAACATTTACAATAGTTTATATTAAAATTGCCATTTAAAATTAAAACCAAGATTCATTTTAAAAAATATACATACTTCCGAAATAAAATGTATTACCGATAATACTGATTGTATATAAATGCGACTCGATCGCAAGTTCGAGTCGCGTGCGGTACACGCCCTGCCAGAGCGACTAGTACCAAGCAAGGCCTGCACCAACGTAATTCTTACGTCTTTGGCAAGTCTGTGAATTTTTTGCGAGTTTTCCCGCAGGGGACCTTTGGTTTGCCACAGACTATAGTTACGTAAACGTAACACTCATTTAACTTTTGGTTCAGTGAGCAGACACTTTGCTGCGAATGCCTTGCTTATTAATCGCTCAAATTGCTCGCAGTGAACAACAGCTTGTTTGTAATATGAGTGCGAATCCCTGCTACCCGCTGGCGGGGCTGAATTTCCGTTTACGTGAATCATTACGTCCCTGTGATGAAGTTTGAGCGACTATACTCGCGCGAGGTAAGCGCGCCTCTTCCTCGCCCGGGCGAGTATTTGACTCCGGTTAAGGCGCTGCTAGTGTAAGTTGGACTCGGCTGGCACCACGGAGCTGTGGACGTGACTCCGCGGTGTGTGACGTCAGAAATGAACCGTTAATATTTGCGGTAATCATTTCCTTTGAACTTTTGGTAATGTTTCCGAGCGCGAGTGCATTTCGCTCGGATTTGTTTAGTTGGTGAACGAGATTTTCGCCAAGGACTTGCGGAAACGTCACTCCTGCCATTTAAGTTTCGTCAACTGCGAGGGAACATTGCCATTTTCTGTTAGTGTCCAGAGAAACTCAGAGGATAGAATACCTGGACATGTTTTGTAATGCTGCATTTGCTCCCCAACATCCAACTTCAGTTAGTTTGCGACGAGTTCGCGAGAATAAATAATTCTTTCATTATGACAATATGGTAGGTATTCACCACAGCCTGAATAAAGAGAACATTTCTGAAGAGACTTTAGTGAAATATTTAAGTTTTAAGTCATTTGTATTTTTTTTCTGCGTGCTTTTAATTTGAGCTGCGCTTTGTCAAATAAAAATTGTGGGATAAAGTTTTGATGTGAAAACAGAATGAAGCCGTGGTACTCATTTATGAAAACCCTGAGAAATATCGCTCCCTGTTACCTTTGAACCATGACCCGAGCAGTGTTTGCAAAAAAATATATATATATTTTTTATATTTCAGATTTTTTTAATTTTTATTTTTTTCTACTCGCAATTTGGGTTACAACAATCTACGATTTTAGGACCTAGATTACGAAAATACTAGCGAATTGGACCTTTCATTGACTGTTGTCAGAGCATTAGTTGGTCATCTCCATTAGGCAAATGACCTGTAGGAAAACCCCATGACAGTAAGTAACGCACATCTAGCAAATTACGAGATCCAGAAGTTCTCGGAACTATTTTATTATAGCCTTGAAGTCCAACAGTTGGTTAATTATATAATTGCGGCTCCAAAGTATCTCTGAGCTATTACCACCTAATTTTCTACGGATCATAGCAGCTGCATTCAACTAATACCTACCTTCGGAACTCTATGAAACTACGCGTGTGTTTTTTTTTTTGCGAGGAGGGGAATTAGGGGTGTTATAGCAAAGTTACAGTCTAAAGTTTGAAACAGTAATTAATTTACTTACTCCAGTACATATCATTTGGAAAGCAATGCACGGCGTAATTTTCGCGGCTGGTGAATTTTCACTTGCGTGCTGCTAACAACTTTTGGCTCGGAGGGTAATTGTTTCACGACAAGCTGAACACACTTATTCCAGACCCTCGCATGTTTGTCTCTCACTGACGGAAGAAGATATATATCCCAAATCCTGAATATGTTAGCGAAACTTAGAAACAGCTAAGGAATAACTAAAAATTGTATTATTTCCAATGTTACCTTCTAAATATGGGTAACGCGTTGGTACTGCACTGACCATTAATAACAAATAATACGAGACAGAGAGAGAGTTTGTTTGTCTGTTTGTAGTCCACGTGGCGTGGAGACTAGGAGGCCTACAGTCGTGAAAATTTGATACGTAAAACCTCCGGAGGAGGTCCGTTTGCACCACAAAAAAGGTTTTTTTTTGAGATTGAAATCAGTTTTTTCAATATATATATTTTTTCTTAGCAATTTTTGACTACATTTTTATTTCGTTAATCACAATGGCAACAGCTATTGCATTGTTAATATTTTCTTTGACTCCTGACAACGGGTTTTGGATTGTAGATGCCTTATTTACTTCCAGATCTTAATCCAAACATTAATTTAATTATCTTTGTCATTATATTGGCAGAGTATTGTTTAAATTAAATTGAATTTTAAGGCCACTTAAATCTGCTGAATCTAGTTTAGCTTCATTAGTATTTTTCTTTCAGTTATCTTAATCCTTTCAATTTTTTTTTGTTCAAAATTTGATTTTATAAATTCGATTTTTTTTCTTTTTAGGCGTGGCAGCGACGTACCCACGAGGTGGGGCGTGTATAATGAGCCATGAAAGAGTGTTCTGCCAGTAGACTGCTGTAGCGAAGCTCGAGTGTACCAGCTAACATATAAATAGATCTAGACATGTACGCTAAGTGGGTACCAATGCATTATTTTGGTTCATTTTTTCTACGGCTAAATAAATAATGACAATTCATTATTGTGTTAAATTTTGACTCTCTTGTTTATTTATTGTACAGGTTACTGTATCTTACTGTCGGTATAATTACTCTTGCATTTGCATACATGAAGTATATTGTCCGATAGGACTTGGTTATTAATATCTAGAGGTCGGTTTTATTTTTGCGATTTATTTAGTTTGTACACATTAACACACACCTTTGCACACCCCTTTGCACACCCCTCTTCACACACCTTTGCACACACCTTTACATACAAATTTGCTTCACTATTGCACACACATTTGCACACATTTTGGCATACACTTTTACACACACTTTTTCACACACTCTTTCACACACGTTTTCACACACACTGGCACAAACATGTGCACACACTTTTTCACACGCTTTACCACACTTTTGCATTCACTTTTGCACTTTTTTTGCACAGTGTACACTTTTGCACCATTTCAATACTTGCAAAATTTTGCACACTCGCACACTTTTGAACACCTGTGCCCACGTCTGCACACTTGTGTGCACACTTTTGTACACTTTTCACACATTTGCACACATTTTTGCACTCTTGCACACTTTTGTATGTTAAAACAAACATATATGTGATGTGTCCAATATCATAGTGATTACACTCTTGTATGGTCTAAGATAAAAGTAAATGTAAACAACCCAATTCAACTGAGCGTGTGAGGTAATGCGGTGTGGTGCGTTCAGCTCGCAGTTTGAAGGTCATGGTTTCAAAACTAGTCGTCGGCACTCAGAGTTATTTTATTCATTGCAGTTTAACAATTGCACTCACTGAGAATTAATTGCAGCTCCTTATAAATAACTTCTAAATTTCTTACCAATATACTGTGTTGGCCAAGAATTTTTGTCAGGACCGGCAGGTAAAGCACACTAAGTTTTAAGATGATTTGACGTGCGTGTTCTATCATGTTCTTAGTTGGTTCATACATTTATATAAAACCTTACATTTTTGACACTTTCCTTCTTTTTTCATGTTAAAAAATTGTCTAATTGAGAACGATCTCACATCTTTCTATCCCACCTGGATTGCAAGATATATTTTCTTTATAATGAAGTTTAACGTAATTACCTTACTGGTATCCTTTTGAAATCTTTGATTAACACTACTTACTTCATGATGAAATTATTACGTTTCTCTGTAGCGAGTTCTTTTCAAACTATCAAAGAAACTTTTACAATTTTCCTTTATACAGCTACGGTTTTTATTGGTAAGAAATTGTGATTTGAACTTTAAAGCAGATACTAACTCCAAAGGCTTACCCTTAATTAGTTTTACAGTAATTTTGTATAGAGATAAAAAAATATATCATTGGCTAAAATTTATATATTTTACTATTGAAATGTTAGTATCGTAAATTTTAAACAAATACAAAGTTTACATTGTATAAATTTTCTGCACTCTAATTCCCTGGTTGACAAGGGCAGATTCGTTGAACGAAAAACATGAAGGTGTCCAGTATTTGTTATAGTGTATGTGATGCTACAAAGTAACCTTAAACGTGAACTGAGTGTACGATCACACGACGCAGGGCGTTCAGCGCTACAGCACACATGCACGTGCATATATTTGAATTACTAATTATTGATGAATTGTCATCACGCTCATTTCAAACTGTTGTTTCTGTTTAATGAACCGGACGTTGAACACTGACACAGTTCCAATAATAATCATTTAACTTCGATGTCGCTGACGTTACCGTTTGTTGGAACTCGTTATTGGTGGCTAAAGACAAAAACCAACATCCAGGTACATCCAGGTACAGCCGAGCGAAGTAGGTCGATATCAAACGACCGCCATTGAACGGCAAACAACTGGCTGTAGTACCTGGCTTCGCATGTACTGGGAAAGATGTTTAACACAACAAGTTTTCTTTTAATAATTACTATAAAAAAACTAGTATATAAATAAACTTCCAGTGTCCAAACCATCAGCATTCCACTAGATGGAAGGCATATTCAAAGAATATATCGCGATGTCCTCGTGGCAAGCTGTCATTTCAAAGTTTGGATTCAGAACGATATCTCACACAGGGGTATGAAAAAAAAAAAACATTTGATATTCCTGTGGAAATTCATTACACTGTAAAACTAGATTACAATAAATTGTCATTTTTCTCTGGTTTTAGTTATAAATATTTATGTCTCACGGGAACATTTTGGCATAATGTAAATTTGTACCATTGAAATAATTTTTTTAATCGGTTCCAAATTTTTTGTATACTTCTTACGATAGAACGTACACACACTCTCCCTTTATGATAATAGCATTGCTTGTTTATTTCACATAGTGATATATACATAAAGCTGTGAAAACTATACCAAATCAGTGAAATTTCACTGGGAATTTGTCAAAAATACATTCAACCCTATTCATAATGAAAATGGTATAGTTAATTTTAGAGAAGGAAAGTTACAAAATTTAATAGATATTTTGAAAAAGTGTGTGCGTGGAGTCAATGCTCAACCCAACTGAAACTTCTTGCTTATTAGGTATAGATAGGGATAAATTAGTAGTATCGTTTTCTGTCATTGTGTCCCCTAGTTCACCCTTTAATTTTTTAAAGATCTTTAAATAATGTGTTGTAATGAAAATAATTTTTATTTGTATTTCACGTAATCTTATATTTATTTTTTGTGAGTATTTCATTAATTTAGAATTTTTTTAAGTTTAAGCAGTTACTTTTTTTGGTATTTTTTGTATGAGTTGGTAACATTGCAAAACTATTTTCTAGAACTAATTAGTGAGTTTTTATGAAAGTATATTAATTTATGTTTTTGTATTTATGAACTTTATAACTCTGTAGGTATTTTCGTAAATATTGATTTTCATATGGTGTGTTTATAATTACGTGCTTTTATATAAAAGTTTCAGGTAGGTAATAGGTTGAACTGTCATTTGATCGCCGTGGTAAGTGACGTGTCAAATCGCAGCGCTACGAGCCTAGTGCGGGGGGGAGGGGGACTCTCAGATGGGCAGCCCTGGCGCGCGGTAGTGTCTGACGCAGTGTGTGTCCGCGAGCTAAGCAGTGCGCGCGGCGAAAAGATGGTTTCGCTCGCCGTGCGTCCGCGACGCGGCATCGTGCAAGAACTGTAATAAGTTGAAGACGGTCGGTCGTTTTTAAATTACATGCTATTTACGTGATACCGTTTGGCGTAGCGAGGAGTAATGCTACCGCAACTGGCTGTGGCGAGGTTCGGGGGTGTTAATGACACGCGAGACTGCGGTGTGAATCGGTATCGGCGCTTTCGTCACGAGTGGGTTTGAAGTGGAGCCCGCTACTTCCTGACCTGGCCTGGGGTCAGAGAATACAAGAGCTGGGGTCAAGGCCGTGGTTTTCAGCCGCCTTGTCCACTACCAGGAGGTAACCGCCGACCGGCAGAAAATTCAAGTAAGTTACGGCATTGCCACCGCCCTCTCCCAATTCAACGCCTAAACGATTCAAACCTAGTGACGTCACGTTTCGCCCAGATAAGTCGGAAGAAAGATGAGAGTGATTTTGTGCTAGTAATTTACCGCGAGCACGCACGGAAACTTGACTGACCTGGTAAATATTATGTATTTATTTGCCCCCTCTTCAGCAAGAGATTCTTTTGCGTACGTTATATTTAAAAACGCCATTTTCAAAATCTTTTGAGATAAAGAAAATTTTCCGGCACAATTGTTTACAGAATTTTTAAAAGACGTTTTAGTATATATAAAATTATGCGTGTAAATAATCAGCTGTTTTGTAATTTTTAAGAGAAAGTTGTATAGTAACCTTGTATAGTATCCTTTTAGTAGAAGTTATTTCTTACGAGCATGAGAAAAAAAACTATTTTATTATGAGGGTAGTATATATATATATTTTTGATATATCGGCCTTTTGATTATATGTATGTAAAATCATACCAGCTCAGCCCCTTTGTTTAAAAAGGTATAAAACTGATGAAAGTATTAAAGCTTCAATGGTAACAGTTGTATTCATTTTTTTGGGATACCTGCAATTTTATCTTGACGTTTTTGCCTTACGTTTAATAAAATGCAAAATGTTCGTCTCCCTTACACAGAAGGATAACGTAAATATTATTGGCATAATGGTAATTATTTTTGCAAAACAGTCAAGTTTCACAATTATGATGAAAATACGCTGTCCTAAAGTGTTGTGACATGCCAACGCCCCTTTTAAAAAGGGGGGAACCACATTTTTACTGGACAAAATATAATTGAGAATAGTAAGGATGCGGGTATGAACTAAAATAATTTAAAAATACTCCCTCACACTGTTAAACAATACTGATTTACAAAAGTAAATAAATTTATAATACATGCATGAAAGAACACCATTCTCTTGCTAAGATGGCCAGTGGTGCGGTGCACAATAACCTTAAACCCCGCTGTGTTTCCCTCTGCCCAAGTCGGGGTGGCGTCAGGCGCAGGCGGGTGCCTACCGCCGCGACCCGCCTATCCCTGCAGCATGGCGGGGTTCAACCTGAGCCGCACGCCGCCACGTGGAGCCCGCTCAAGGCTGCTCCAGCGATCACCGCCCGCGCCAACGGCCCCGGAGTGGGGATAGTTCGATGCTCCACCCCCATGAAACCACCGCGTATAACAAGTGCGCAAGAGCGCGAGGGCGCGAATGGTCGAATGCCCGAGCGAGTAAAGTGCGAGAGTGCTCAAGATGTGCATTGAGCGAGTGTGCAAGTTTTAAAGTGCAAAATGTGTAAAAGTATCCAAAAGTATGCAAGTATTCAAAAGTGTACGAAAGTGTTCAAATACATGTAAGTGTGCAAAAAGTGTTCAAATGCTTGTAAGTGTGCGAATTGTCTAAAAATGTGTTAAAGTATGCAAACATGTGTAAAGGAGTTCAAAAGTGTGGAAGTGTGCAAAAGTGCGCAAGTGTTGAAAAGCGTTGACAAGTGTTGACAAGTGTTGACAAGTGTTGACAAGTGTTGAAAAGCGTTGACAAGTGTTGACAAGTGTTGACAAGTGTTGACAAGTGTTGACAAGTGTTGACAAGTGTTGACAAGCGTTGACAAGCGTTGACAAGTGTTGACAAGTGTTGACAAGTGTTGACAAGTGTTGACAAGTGTTGAAAAGTGTTGAAAAGTGTTGAAAAGTGTTGACATGTGTTGAAAAGTGTTGACAAGTGTTGACAAGTGTTGACAAGTGTTGACAAGTGTTGAAAAGTGTTGAAAAGTGTTGAAAAGTGTTGACAAGTGTTGAAAAGTGTTGACAAGTGTTGAAAAGTGTTGACAAGTGTTGAAAAGTGTTGAAAAGTGTTGAAAAGTGTTGAAAAGTGTTGAAAAGTGTTGAAAAGTGTTGAAAAGTGCGCAAGTGCGCAAGAATCTAACCCACAATATTTCGTACGTGGGAAACGTGTCGGTCTTTTCCATGCAACCGGTGGAGTTTATCAGAATACTTCCTTTCCCCTCAGTCCTTCATTCCGTCAACGCTCCAGTAACATGTCGTCAACTTCCATCGTCCCTGAAAACCTTGAAGTCGACGAGGCGTTAAGCTCAGTCCGTTTTATTTTAACGAACATTATTCAGGCGAATTGATTAAAAAAGTTAAAATAAACGCATTTATGCAATTAGGAACAACTGGAAAAATAAATTACAGACAATTCCACAAAACATTTCAAATAATTTGACATTATTATTTTTTCATACCAATTTTTTTTATTTTTTTAAACTTAAGACATGGCAGTTGGTTGATCATTGTATAACTGTGTTCACACGTAATGAGGTGAAAATTTGGTTTCGAAATATCCATCCGTTTCTCTTTGTGAATACGGGTTTGAAAGTAAAATTTAAAAAAAAAAAAAAAAAGATGTCATTGTGTTGTATGTTTGGCGTGGTTTATTCCGAGCACGTTCGCACCTGCAATTGGTCGGCAAAGGCAGGCATAAGCGGGGAGCAGAGTGGGGGGGGGGGGGCAGTGGCAGTGGAGAGGAAACGGGGAAAGCTTCCACGGCATTCCGCTCGTGTGTTTGCAATTACATCTGAATTTCCCCGTGTTGCGTGAGAAGAGACCTCAAGCGTCATAGCGACCGAACATTCTGGAGAAGGAAGGGGGTTTGGGTGGTGTTTTTGGGAGTGGGGGGGGGGAGGGGGAGGTGATTACGATCCTCCCTTCTCCACGGTTCGCGCCAACACGCGCATTCAGATGTGTTTATCCTCGGCGAACCAAGAGCGCAGCCCTTGTTCGTGCATTTAGCATGTACACACCGCGCGACAAACCCGACCCTCCATCGCCTGACAACGACCCCACACTCTCGCGCCAACCTCTCGCCCGCTCGCAACGATCACAAAAAAATAATAATGAGCCAGTAACATTTCACATTGCGTTCAGTGAACGACGGGAGGCGTTTATGTTTTTTTCCGGAAACCGTTGTTCGGTATTCATATTCCTTTTCTTCATTATCAGTTACTTTTTTTTTTACAACTTTTGTGTGATTTTAGGGCTCTGTGAATTTAAATATTAAAAAAAAATAATTCACGCATCGTTCATTTGAATGAATACAATGACAGAACATGCATAATTTAATGGAAGAATTATTAATTTTTACGTTTTAAAAATTCCTGTGGTGACATCATGGAAAATAATATTTTTTTCTTTCTTTCTTTCTTTCTTTCTGATGTATGTGTTTGGCATTCTAAAAATCAGTTTCCCTTAAATAAAAATTAATATGTGGGTGGTCCAAAATTTATAACTGGAAATTAAGTATCAGAAAATTTTAACACGGGAGAAACTAACCTAAAAAAAACAATTTAAGACCAGCTTTTCTTTTAACAATACACTTTCAGCATAGAAGTATAAATTTATTTTCGAATGCTTAAAATATTAATTTTTGTAACAATTATTTGTTGGTGTGTACTTTTTTTTTAAATAAAAATTTCAGAGTCATCAAATTAATATGGAAACACTTGAAATAATATTTAACTGCAGACGCAGTTACGTTTCCGCATACCAAACTTGAAAGCCTTCTCTCAGATCCACTGGTCCTACTGACCTCCACTCCTGGTGGACTATAAGTCGTCTCCAGGTACATATTCCTTACACATGACGGTATTAAGTATGTTTAGTTTAGTTTCAACATTCAAGTATAGACTAAGATTTTTGAAATCTTATAACAGGATAAGTGTAGCCATTATGTAACGCAACACGAAGTGAAAACATGCTTGTTTTAAATAATATCCCATCACCACAATTGCATCGTTACGAATTACGCACGATCATGTATTCTGTGCAAAACGATTACGTGACTATACTTGTTTCTGCGTTTTTCATCGCGCAAATTTTGTTCTGTTTCTCTGTTATCCACGCTTCTTCATTAATTCAAAGCCATGCATACTAATGAGAACATTCTTCCGTTCTTAACCAGAAAGGGAGAAAAAAAGAAATTCCAAGATTAAATGACAAGATTACATGTTCTTCTCAGGTTCATGAAACAAAAATAAATACCATCAAAAACCGATATTCCTTTCAAAACGTTAAAAAATTATGTTTAAGCCTACTTGTTTAGCTTCCTAAAATAATTTAAGTAATCATATTCAAGAGGATTAAATAAACTTAAGATCCCACAATTTCTTTTGCGATTACATAGAAGCCAAATGGCTTTATTAAAAATAATCCTCAATGACAGTTATGACATTAATTTCATATCTGGTCATTACTAAGATCCTAGAATAACTAAATTTATGAAATATCACAACTTTTGTTTTACCTGTTCTTTTATGTGTTCCATAGTTAATAAACAAGCAAGAACTAGGGGTTTATTAAATGTGGTTCAAAGTGTACAATGAGTTCAAATATCTTTTTTATAGTTTAAACAAATATCTTAAAATTTCGCTATTTTTTGTTTTACTCTCAAATTTTTAAGATATTTGTAGTTGGCTGAACCAGGAAAAATTATACCAATGGAGTATTTAACTTTTCTAAGATCATATATTATTTTAAAATAGCCTAATATTTATTGAAATATTTAAATATATATTTAAAGAAAGTATTTTTATTGTGTTAAATAGCCTAATATTTATTGAAATATTTAAATATACTTATATTTAAAGAAATTATTTTGATTGTGAGAACAAATTAGAGCTGTACGAATTATAACACCTGCCCAAAAATCAAATTAATGCAAAGTAGTTTTTGAGACAATGAAAGCTATGCGGAGGGGTTATAAAGTAAATTTTCTTTATGAATTGATAATTGTTTTGTGCGAGAAGACTTGCTCGAAACAACCCTGAAGCCATATCTAGTACAGAATGTATATAACCATTTATTTTACTTCGCATGGTTATTCATAGAAAATGCAACTTAATATATCATGTTTTAACATAAACTCCAGCAGTTTCCATCTTAATTGAATAAAAAATCTATGATTTTAATGGCACTTTATTCATTGAAATGGTTGTCAATAATTTTATATTTATCTCTATTATAAATAACTTTCACCTTAATAGACCGTGATGTGAATTTTTAACTATAGTATTTTTTTTGGAAATGATTTATGGGTAATTGAGATTTGTACTACACCTTATTTTCATACGCTAAAGAGGTTAATATATGTTAGCAACTTTAATTATATTTTATTATGTTCATTTCATAATTGTCGCAATAATTTTTCCCATTAACTGGGTGCAGTCATTGTATATGTTTAGTTCAAAAATATGTTTGTTCATGAAAATATAAACTCGATTATATGACTTGACACGTGAAACAAGGCCTTAATGGGGAGAGTTATTGGTTTCTAACCTTTATATGCAAAAAATATTCTTTATCGGTTCATATTGATTATTTTCCTTCGTAGAGGCATTTATCACACGTTAAGAGATTTTATGAGACCATGATATAATATCTGTTCAGAGTATTGTTACAGTTATGGTCATTCCCAGAAATGAATTTACTTATAAACGCCGATGAATTTAAAGCGGATTTTATTTGCAGCTGCCAGTGATTATTTAATTTTAAAGAATTGCATTTAGGTATATACTAAGCTTTAAGGAAGCTTAATTTAAGATAATTAATCGGTGCAAAATAGTTGTGGCCTAACAGTTGTTGAAACTACGATTGCATGTTCCGGTTCCTACTCCGCCAACTTGGATTCTTCCATATTTTCGCTCTAATTATATTTTTGAACTATTTATCCCAATTTTTGACATGGCAAGGCATAAATGTCATCTCCCAGACCTTCCATATCTCGTTGCTACAACATATTTACTAACATTCTCTCATTTGGAAGCGCTGCGTGGGGTTTACTTACTATTTCTCGCAAGCGACTAAAATTATCATTAATAAACCACATCAGTCCACAAGCGCTGACCTTCAACAAGCAGCCAAAGCTAAGTCCTTTGCCATGTCAAATCAAAATCATTTTCACGGAATATTTATTGCAATGCGGCACCGAAATATTTGGATAGTAATTGCCAACATAACTTTTATTTTTCTAGAATTTTAAATAAAATCTATAATATATATTATACATCAATACGGTACACCGAAAGCCAAGTTCGTAGGTTCCGTTATAGTTAATGATTGGATTGGCTCTTCTGTACCAGCTCTGCCTCCCTGCGGACGAATGTCCATCACGGAGTTACTTGGGAGATCAAAGGAGGTCAGTAACGAGAGCGGGGAATTCTAATGGGGGTCCCTCCAGGCGCGAGGCCCCTCCAGGAGTAAGGCCCCTCCAGGAGTAAGGCCCTCTCCAGAGACTCCCGGGACTCGTCCACTCGCCGCCTGAGTATTGGAGTGTTCTATGTCCACTTTTTAAGTTTTTTATGCTATGGACCCGAAATTAATATTAGTATTCATTTGTACTATATCCACACACGTCTACGCACATAAAAATGTTTGTTCTTAATTTAAGACCAATATTATTTTGTTCTATGTCATGATATTCATAGTTGTTTGAACTTTCAAATGCTTATATCTCAGTTCTGACTTAAATGGACATAGAATACTCCAATTCTCAGGCGACGCACTGGCGACACGGCCAGAGAGAGGTCCCGGTGGGACAGCAGCGGGCTGGGTTTGAACACGCCGCATGTGGGCTCGTGGCGAAACCCATACTGGGATCGCGACGTAACTGAAATGCATGTCATAATTTTTTTGTTTTCGAGTGATGGTTAAACTGGCGCGTTAGAAATATTAGTGTGTGTATGTATATGGGAAGCCATTCATTTCACAGATGAGAGAGCCACGCCCGAAGTTCCCCGAAGTTCTTGCTCACTTTTTTTTCTCCGTTCTATCTCATTGTATGAACCGGTGTGGCATTGAATTTTGCGGTCGATTAGGATAGGTTAACTACATTATACATACTTTTTAAAAGAACTGCAGAGTTAAAAAAAATGTAGCGTTATGGAGAAATGTTTTGAAAACCAGTTGCCAGAATTTTTTTTTTAAAAGTACAAGAAAAATTACTTAAATTCTACGTCTTTAAATGACGGAACTACAAATATGTTTGTATGGATTCAGTAAATTATCATTCGGGCACTGGAAAAAAAAACATGTTATTAGAAATCACTGTTAAGCTCACCTCTTTATTCTTAGGATCTGCAGGAAAGGATTTTTAATATTGAAAATGTGACTTGTAACGCTATAAGCTTTCAACGCTCACACGATAGAGCTACTTATTAGGGTAAAATGGTCTGTATCGGGTCAGAGGCCTAATCGGGCATATTTTTCTTCTCCGCATCAGTATTGGTAGCCGGAAAGGAGATAGGTCACTGCTGCTATCGAGTGTTTAAGAGCATAACTAAAACGTTGCAGAGAACGTGTTTGCAATGTTACGGTCGCGATTGCGGTTTTTTTTCCACTGTTTTGCGAATTCACAAGTGTCTGTTTTTTTATCTTTATTTGTTTTATTTCACAGATTAATAATACCAATATCAGTATTCAAGCACAACGGGTCATGCATGCAACTATTACTCAAAGTAATTATTTATTCGTTTTCGTTTCATTTTTTTGTTTTAGTCAGTTCAGCCAACTGAATTTCAAAAACTTTTATGTCAATCGTATGAATCGAGTCAGAGTTCATAGGGCCAATATCGTTATAGGTTTTAATGTTTCTTATCGAGCGATTTGTTACTGGGATCTTTGTTTGTTCTTTGACTCATGGACAAGTACAAGAGGAAAAACGCAAACATATAGTGAGGAGAATATGAGAGACGCAATGGATGCCGTAAAATACAGTTACTGTACTAAGTAGCTAAGACTTATGGCGTGCCATTTCCTTGTCTTTAGTGAGGTAATGCTCGTGACATATTAGTGCAGTTGAAAAAACAATGTCAAACAACTCGTACAGATAAACAGGAATTAGCATTTAAAAAAACAGAATTGTTTAACTGTCTAGATATGGTTTTGGTTTGACAAGTAAATATGTAAGAAAAGTCGAATTTTCGTTTGCTCAAGCAAATAACACAATGAAGTTGTAAAAAAATGTAAAATGGCAGGACAAGACTTTATGACTATATTTCTAGATAGGCACTTTTAAACTAGCCTGTATAACCCAGAAGATCTTTCTTTCTCTCTGCGAAGGCCTTAACAAAGTCGAAGTAAACAAATATTATGACTTCCTGCAAAAGTAGCTTAACAAAGTACAATTAATAAGTCCGGCAGCAATTTAAAATTGTGATGAGTCTTATATGTGTATGTGTGGAAGTTTGTGTACACCTGTGTGTGCGTAATTTTAAGGGTAAATGTGTATCATTAAATAAAACTGCCAAAGTAATTAATTTGTGAAAAAAAGTGTTTTACTTAGATATACGAGTAATTTTCTCCAGTAATTTATTCCAATAAATAGTCTTAACATTTCGCTTCTAGTAATTTTTGATATTATTATTAGAGCTTTATTATAGTCATTTTAAAATACGTAAAGATCAGTTATACAAAAACTTTATCACAAACAAAAACTTTTTTGGTCAGTTTCCTGTAAAGTTTAATACCTTTTGTAGGTGGTGTCCAAGATGACGCTAATTACCGTCTCTTATTTAATGTTTTTCCCGTAGCTCTAGCAGAGATTAATTTGAAATAATAATAACTGCGTTAATAAATACGTTTGTTTTCGCAAAAGGCGAGCGTATTTAGTAACCACTGTTTATTTTCCACGGAATAAACATGTTTACAGAAAGAGAGAGAAAATTTATACCGCATAATTTTAACTGAATTTAAAATTGTCTTATTATTCTCCACAGAAAACTATTTCTGTTTAGTGAGAAGAGTTATTGTAGACCTACATTTGATGTTGTACTTATCACATTAAAAAACTTTGCGCCAGCGATATATATACCTGTTATAAAATTAACTAGGAATATTATTTAATAAATGGTGGAACAAATATATATCTAATTTATTTTTTTAATTTTTCATGAATTATTTTGGGAAATATAACATTATGTATTTAATTTACCGCCGTATATTGCTTGGAAATTAAGTAAACAAATATGTGCGTGTGTATATACATATATATTTACAAATAATGTAAATATTTGTTAAAAAAAATGGACTATACATGAAAATGCATACCTATAAACATTAAAGTAATAACAATCAACAATACCCTTGAATTTGTACCATGTTCAATGTTTTGACAACGAACAAAATATTATGCCAGTGCTTCCACTTTGCAAATAATTTTTTTTTTTATGAAAAATTTGTACTGGGAATAATTCTCTTGTTTTCACGGTATTGCGAATCACTCGAAGCACAAATAAAAATACATTCCGTTAAAAAAAATTATATACTTTTTTGGTGGTGAAATTTATTTCTACTGGAAGCAATTCTATTTTGGCCTGATGTTGATTAGCAGTTAAACATCACTTTTTTTGCCATAAAAATTGAAAAAAAAATCGGTTAACTATAGGGTACAAAATATTTGCAACTGTTTTTTTTTAAAGCAGCTTTAACACCTAATTACAAAGATTTATTGCTCGTGCAGCAGCTATCGAAATAGTCCGTGTTTATTTATCATATTCTGTTGTTGAGGTTATTTAAACAAATATAGGTCATAATTACGGCCAATTGACTTTATTACAAGAATTTAATTTTACTAACCAGGAGTTTTTTTTTGTGGTAATAATAACACCACCAGAGTGGAACGGTAGATTTAGGATTGAGTACGTTTCAAGCGGACAAACAGAGACCTGCCGTTAATTTCACAAGAAACTTCGAGAACTACACAAATTCAAAACGTTATCGTTCGCTGTAGTTTTTCGTCCAACATTTAATTATTTCGTGGGCTATCGTGTCTTTACAATGTAACTTGACTAAAATGTGACATTTGTCAAAAGTAGTTTCATGCACCGTTAAAAATGTCCACCTTACATTACAATAGTCACAAAATATCCAGGGATCTTGGTAAATTTTTAGATATATTTTGTAAATTTACGGATGCTCAGTTGACTTAATTTGATTTCAAACATACAAAAACAATCTTGGAGTCCAATAAAAAGATTGAAAATATTTATAAATCTTTAACAAAATAAAATCTTTTTTTCTCACAGCATACCCTGTAAGTTTTTTTTATGAATGGAACTGAAATATTCATGTGAACTTACAGGTTTTCGTAAATTTGTACATTTTCATGAGAAAAAAAAAGTACCACTAAAAAATTGTGTTCGCAGTAATACTGGGTTTAGATTGTTACCAGGGAGTTTATGCTTTGTGTTGTCACAGTACCAATTTGTAAATCATTACCTGAATAACTTTCTACTATTAATTGCGCAAATTAATAATAAAGGTAAAAAAAATTAAATAATATATTTTTTTAATTTTACGTTATATTATTCATGGTTAAAAAAATTATGCTTGATTGAAAAATCAATAAAATTATAAAATTATGCGCCAATTTTCCAAAGAAATGCTCAGTATTATCTCGAAAAAATTATTTCATATAAACGAAAATAACCATAGCCATGTGCTGTATAGAGTAGCTATATATTTGTTATGGTGTTACGAACTATATTTTGTCAACTATATTTCCAAATGAATCTTTTCTAAAAGTGGAGAAATATTATCTTCCTTTGAGAAATATTATTTTCCTGTTTAAAAAAAAAAAAAACCAGTCGCCAGACCAACAGTGGAAGGAGGACACGTCCTATCATTTGGTACCACCTTCGAGAAGAGTCTAATTTGAGTCTCACGCCGCAGACAATACCAGGATCTGGAGTTTCGCAAGAGTTTCGGGAACCACTTCCCTCCCCCCTGCTCGCCAACACGGAAGAGAGGGCCTCGCTCGCGCGTCGTTAATAACCTGGTCGTTCCATTCATTTGCACTCCTTCCCCTTCCCCTACGGCCCCCTAACCACCCCCCTCCTCTCCCGGGGCCGAACGACGGGAACCTCTTCGCGCGCGCCGACAGAAAACAAGTAGTTGTTCCGGCAAGTTGGTAGTTGGCGCTTCTTGCCGAAGTGGAAGCCCGGAGAACCGCCACCGAGGACCTGATAATTCGCATGCCGTCGGTCGCGTCGCTGGACCAGTAGGGTGAGGGGGGGGGGGACATTCGTGGTGAGTAGCTGTAGTGACGTCACAAGCGACGATCAGCCGGGTACAATTCATCCACGAAAGCGAGCTCGCGGCTTTTATAATTGGGGGAAAATTTATGTCAGACTAATTTTACAGTGGAAACAGAAGAATTTCACAACTAAGCGTCTTGGGCGTCTTGAATCTTAAAGCTCCAACGCCCCTTCCCCCCCCCCCCCTTGCCACTTCGTATAACACAAATTTCCCACTTTCAGAGTTCTTAGGGAAAAACTACTAACACGGCCCCACTTGTGCAAAAAGATCGGAAAATGCTATTGTGATTACATGGTAAGCTGTTACAAAGTAAACTGACTCGAAATATTTTTTTTTCCTTTCTTAATATGCACACAGAGAAAATATGGCCATTAACTGAACTTTGAGAAATATTTTACTGTTTATTTTAAATTTTCTTATTATATCTGCAAAACTGTAAAAATTATATTTTTTATGTGGTAATGAATAAACCATTGTCACCTTTAATTAAAAATTTTCTTTACGAAAAATACATTTTATATGAGTCGATAACTAATTAATATAAAATACATATCATTTAAATCTCAAGAATACGACAATTAATTTATTTAATATAGAGTTAAAGTATTAACAAAATAAATGATAACTAAACTGTGTACTATATTTTCAGAGGTGTTCCTTAGATTCTTGTTAAGATAAACTTTTACTTCGAAATTAGAATGGCAAAAAATAAATTCATACAGGAAGACCTATGGAAATGTTCTGAAATTCATTTCTGCTCAATAGATACGAATAATATGAATAATACATCACACCAAAGGCATTGCTTTAGCACACTTGAGGAAATAAAATAATTACATATCTGTAATGTTCTTTGAACATAGGGATGTTTAATTCTTACACAACCACAGGAACGAATCCCACGTACTGTAAATATTATTGTACACTTTTTTCATATCAAACTACAATTATAGATTTATTTGAGTGGAACTTCATTGAAACTCTAGTAGCAAATAAATCAATAATTAATGATAAAAGGTTAAACTTTAATATCTCATTATCGTCTAAATTTAAATACTCTGTATTTGTGAATGTACCTAATCAATCTGCACAAAGCCTAAATTATTTCTTTAATAATTAAAGTTATTATTCTCTTTTTCCTTGTATATTTTCTTATGTTACCTTATTTTAATGTTGTAAGTAAAAGAATTCACTCTGAAGGAATTAGAGGTATTAAAAAAATATGAAAGCTAAACTTTAAACATAATCCTCAAAAAAATTGATAAAAGACTAACTAATATTATATAAATTCATTTTCGTTGTAAACACACGTGTATTATTGATACTCAGTCCAAATAAAAATGTATTAATTTTTTAATTATATACGAAATGACTGAAGAGATTATCTCAGTAAATAACGAAACGCTCTCACGAATCTTTCTGCAACTCACTCTTTTACGCCACTCCTGTCGCGGCAGTTGTTCCATTAGTCACGTTTAAATATTATCTCATTTCACGCGCTAACAAGTGATATGCTAATATGCAGTACGCTTCATAGCCATGCTGAAATATCGTTTTATTTGCGTATTTTAGTTTCCTGCTTCTAATTCTATTTCTGCAGAGATTCTTGCAAATTTGATAATTTTTTAACTGTTGTCTCTTGCGTGGTATCGTAGACGTATACTTGAAGGCGGTTCGTCTTTTTTTTTTTAAGACCAAATGACAACTCAGGTTTCATACTAAATATCACATGTATAGAGAACATTCTTCCTCTTTTGTCTAGTACCCAGCTGTACTCCTAAGCGTGATCACAAACAATTTAATTTCATGAGTTCTTCGGCTGCTGCCTCGTCTAATCTCTACGAGCCGCGTACGATTTTTCCAGATGTTTTGTAATGTGTTTGTAATTGGTTCCTAGTCATTCGGAGCATGTCAAACAAAAACCAAGCCCAATGAATAGTCATTCAAGCTTACAAACCTTTGCGTTCTAGGACTGTCGCTAAAAGAAAATGCGAATTTTGCACGTCTCTACTAATTTGGGAAATATGTTTTAAGGGCATCCTGGTGGTGAGATATTGCGTGAAATGATAGGTAGGAACCGGAAAAAAAATTCGCGAATTCATTTCATGGCAGGCTAAAATTCCAAAACATACACCTATGAACTGCCTCTGCTATTTCTCAAGTTTGTATGGAGTTCTCAAGTCCAGTGAGAAATACTCAACCGAAGTAGTGTCAAATCAAAGGTTACTCGGTCGATACGTAACACATTCCGGCAACCAATAAACAGGTGACATTTGCCCAAATATGTAGAGGACAATGAAAGTCTATCTTAGAGGTCATTGAAACCGCGAAGTTTTCTAATCACTAATGATGGAAGTTTTAAGCAGAGGCGGCTTTTGAAGCTGTATTACTGTCTCTGGCCTCAACCGGCTTTCTTCCTGGATAACGTCGCAGCCAATGGAACGTTGCACACAGAAAAATATTTTCAGTAATTTTGCAAAAGATTTCTTTGGAAACCAGTTGCCTAGAAATTATTCTGTAACAAAAACAAGAAAGATATTGTAACTTTATGCAACACGCATGGCTATGGTTATTTTTGAATTTACAGAATATGTTTGTTCTTCGAGATAATACTGATTATTTCTTACGCGAACTGGCACATAATTTTGTTTCAATGTTTCAATCAAGCATATATATATATAAACCATGGAAAATATTATCGAATATTCAATAATTTGACTTCATTTTGATTTACAGTGCTTATAAATATACGCCGTTAATAGTGGAAAGATATTCAAGGGAACGGCTTACAATTAACTTTTAATTGTTGGAAGGTACTGGGACAACACAAACCATAAATGCCCGAATCCAGTTTTACTGCGAACACTATTTTGTAGTGATAGTGTTGTTTTCACGTAAATGTACAAATATCTGTAATTTTACGTGAATGTTTATTTTTTATTTACATAATTTATTGCAGTGTAAACTACTGCAATCGGCTAAACTCCACGTGGCACCCGCTTGCCCTGGGATGATGTCCGCTGACTCGGCGGTGAGGCAAGGTCTCGAGCAAGCCCAGAACTGGCCCTCCTGCTGCAAGCGCTCGCTATCACACCCCTGGGGCGAGCCACGCCGCCGACCATAGGCCGTCTGCGGTAACGGCCCGTCCTTGGCTTTGCGCCGTGCGGCGAGGGCTTCGCTCAATGTCCGGCCGGGGCCAGAGTGGAGAGAGAGAAGGGGAGACGAGGGATCTGGACGACCAGGCGATTAGGTGGATCAAGGCCCAACTTCCCCGTCTGAGAATCTTTGCATCTAGTAGTAAAATATAGCCGGTTCTGGCGTAGGCTTGAGTCTGTGGAACCGTAGCCACCCGCCATTTGCATAACGTCACCACCGCCATGTTGGATTAAGAAAAGATAAATATAGTGGCAAAATGTGAAATATGGTAAATATCTATACTAATATTATAAAGCTGAAGAGTTTGTTTGTTTGTTTGTTTGTTTGAACGCGCTAATCTCAGGAACCACTGGTCCGATTTGAAAAATTCTTTCAGTGTTGGATAGTACATTTATCAAGGAGGGCTATAGGCTATATTATATTACCAATAACATTAGGGATCCTTACTAAAAGTCCAATTTAGAATCAAATGCGTTGGAGGGGGTTAGAAACAACATGCAGTACACGTACGAAGTATGTGTTGACAATTCCGCAGGCGCTAGAAGTTTATTTCCTATTGCCTATTAACATTGTTGCCACGCACTAGATGCCTTATCATTCTTAATTTTCCCATAGAAGTAAAAAACACCCGTGTGATATTAACAACGAAGCAATCAGTACCCTCATATAGAATACATAGAGATAGTGTGAGGTATATATGTAGATATAAAGAGATAAATACAGATAGAGAGATACATAGATATATAGGACTATAGATGTAGATAGAGATAAATATATATTTAGAGACATGGATAGATTATTTGTATATGTGTAACTACTTCAAACATATTTAAAAAACAAAACTGAATGAGGCATTGCAATGCATGCTGAGCATTAGCAAGATAATGGAATCTTTTCAATATTAGTAATCCCTTATTTTTCAGTTTTTTTTCTATATTGCTTTATAGCGTCTAGATTACATTCAGACCAGGTAAATAACTATAAACTGGCAGAACAACGTCTGTTGGGATCTGAAAGTGATATAAGTTATTTTGCACACTTGACATTCAAATTAAGACAATTACTAACTACATATGATCTCTAAACAGTTCCCCTTTACCCTGTGTTCAGCCCGGGAAATGCTGGGTACTGCAGCTAGTATTGGATAAAATAACGGTCATGAAATAAGACGGCCGTTACGTCATTAAAATTTTTTATCGTGACGTAATCCATATGATGAAAGGCTTTGGCTTCACAATCTCGAAACTGTTAGAACCGGATATGAATATACTACTACATGATTTCTGTTGTCTTAGAATTTCTCGACATTGCTCGTCATTCCCCCTTTTTTTAATCTTTTCAGTGCAGAAAAAATGCTTTTGCTGCCACGAGATAATTATAAATTTTAAATTCAACCTGCCCAATGTTTGGTATTGAGCACAAATAATTCGTTGGGATGACGTCAGTGAGTCTGCGGTCAACGCGCTGGCGTACATCGCATCGCCTCGATAAATCGATTCCAATCCTTTGTAGAGTTCACTTCGTCAGGAGACAAAAAATGTGTCGGACATCGTCGTTGGCAAATGATTTGTTTTTGTCTAGGGAATACCAATGATATATTTTTCTTTCCTGGCTCGATTTTCGTCCGAAGTTTTAAAGATAAGGGAGCCTTCTTCGAAATTCCGATCCCGAATGAATACTACTTGCTTTATTATGCCTTATCCGTTACATATCTTGGCCCCACTGAGAGGAAACTGTCTTTAACGATCATAAACATATAAAGGAAGTTAATATTCTAAACAACTGTATTCCCATAAATTAAATGTAAAGATATGGTGAAAATTATTGTTAGTTGTCAAGATGATGGGATTAAGGAAATACGAAAGACGTTTTTCTTTTATTTTCTGGCATAGTTTCTAAACTTTATGTAAAATATTTTTATGATATTTAAAGTAGCTCACCATTAGTGTACCGTTTTAAATTTTGTTATAGGTTTGTTATAGCGACATTAAAAATACTGTAACATCTTGTGAGCGGTTAGTTATGTTAGGTTTGTTACATTAAAAATACTTCATTATCGTATGAACGTTTAGTTATGTAGATTAGCTACACTTAAAGTAATCTAAAATTTTGTGAAAAGTTTGGCGTAGTACCACGTTCGTAACTATTTTAAATGTTGTTGTTTTGCAGGAACAAATATGTTTTACAATTTTTTGTTTCTGAAGTAATTTTTTTTTCCTTGCTAGAAGTATAGTAATTTAACCGAACCCACAAACGTTGTTAGGTGCGGCGAGTTTTTAGGCGCTGTTTTTTTGCAAGAGTAATTTATAACCTCGGTACAGTAGTTTTCAAATTAGAAGTGTTTGTTCGTGGATCTGAGAGTTTTATGGCAGTTTCTTTTGGGAATTTTGAAATTCTATATGGATTTACGTTTTGAAATTCACATCATTTTGCCGCATTTGATGTAGTATAGTGTACCCAGTTAAATACGTTCTATTGCGGGTAGTGACAAATTTCATTTGTGATGCGGATGAAATATTTGAGAGGAAGAGACGAATCACCAACAATTTCCTGTAATTTAACAATATGAATCTGGTTAGGATACAAGGAAGTACCTAATACAGCAGAAAGAAATAAGAAGAGATCCTATATAATGATAATAGGTTTCTTGGTGGTTATCCCTATGCATGGTAATCGAACAACCTTGAATAAGCACAAATTGGGTTTTTTTTTTAAATGGATTATGTGTGGACTGGCAATAAAATTGATTTTACTAACGGAAATTTATATAAGCAAATATATGTTGAAAATGATACAATAATAATCGCTTTTAATCATAAATAATCTCTATTTAAATAAAGATTAAATATAATGGAATTTCGCCCTTAAAACCCATATAAAGAATTTGAAAGAAAGTATTGGTTAAATTTCAAATTTCAAATCTTGTTGTGACCTTATGTGTATGGTGTTTTTAATCACAAACCCATTGTTACCAGGATAATGGCCGGGTGAAGGAATTCTCCAGTAATTGTATATTGTCCCATTAGAAGTAAAATTCATATAAAATAATATACAGGTTATGTCAAAAGTATTGTTCGAAAAGAATTCACAGTCGAACCTGCAAACTGTTGAATTCGCATACACTTATGTTCCCGAAAATCTTGTAGGGCTGAAGTCAGCCATCAATAGAAAAGGTGTGAAAGCTTTAATTACAATAGCGCGACAAGCGCGACACGACGGACGCGACGGAAATAACATTATTTTCGGGCCAGTCGCATTTGATCCATGTGTGACGCCATCGCGACAAAAGTCGCGAGCACGACACATTTTCCGTATATAGCCATGTTTCTGGTTCTGTTTCTGAAACTTGATTATCAGAAAGATGGATAAACTTGTGCATTTGTAATACTGTAATTCTATATATTTATATATGTATATATGTTTGTTTAATATAAATTTATGTATGAAATCTTTAAAATGTATTTACTCACATTAATTTTTTCCCTTTCTCAAGTGAATTATGTTTGGAATTTACCATAGCTGTTTTTTTTTTTAATATTTTTTAAATATTAAATGAAAAATAAAAACATTTTTGTCTGTCAAATGTCTTGTACATTTGTAATGACTAGCAGCTTGTAAAATAAATTTGGTTTGCAGTTGTTTGCTGCGTTGGTAAAACCACATGTTTACAATATCAATACATTTATATTTTGTCGTAGCTCGGCCTTCACGTCGCAGTCGCGCTATTGTGTTCACTGTACAGACAGCTGAATCGCTCGGAGCTCATTATGATCGCGGAGGTTTCGTCACCCTCAGGTCTAAGAGCACGACCGTGCGACACAACACCTTTAACCCTACTCCACGGGTCTCTTGAGGTTGCCTGGCTAGAGTATCGAGAGCGCTAAGGGTGGTATTGGCTAATGGATCACACGCTTTTACGCCTCTACGTGGAAGCCATCAAAACCACCGTGTAAGTCTATGGAACTTTGAGAGCTCCACATAGAGCTTTATAGCGGTATGTTGTAGATGAAGGCTCCATCCAACCCGTATATGCACCACTTACATTATTAAATACTACATTTTTGATACAAAAAATTCCGCGAAAACTTTTTCTTGAATTTTTTTCTTTGCCTTCAAGAAAACCAATATTAACAATCGAAATAAAAATGGATACCCGTACCGGCTTGTGTAATGTGTTTTTGATATCATTTGTAATAATGAACCTATTAGAAATTTTGGAATATTTTTTCAAATTATATGATAGAAATATTTTAAAAGGTCTAGGTGGTCTGAGTGCGAAACAACTACAAAAATAAAAGCGTTCACGGCGCTCTAATAAGTGCTCATTTTAATGTGATTTTCTGGTTCCTAAACTAAATAAAATGCCTTAGTCTGACTCATGTAACTTGTCTCAAAAAAAGTAGCGGTGGTATCCATTTCCCATCTGTCACTTGCAAAGCAGCACGTGATGTTTGCCCAGGAAACAAAGGTTTTAACCAGTGAAAAATTTGTCCAAGCGGAATTTTTGCACATTGGTAGTGTCAACTAACCTAACATACGGAAAATTGGCCGCTGTAGACATGCGTATCACCGAAAACGTGAGTTAAATACAAGATGACAGTGACTTACTGCAGTCCATTAAAATGCTTCCCTTTTATGAAGTTTTCAACGTATACTCTCCATAAACTAATTATAAAATAATCTATCAACAATATTATTTATATTAATACTAAACTATTTTCCGATTACTAATATTAAAGTTAGTAAATAATTTATTAGTTAAATTAATAAGTTTATCTCAATAAAGGACATATAAACCCAATTCATATAAAAATAAAGGCTCCAAAGTACTAACAAAAGTTGTTGCATGTTTTGTAAGTTTTAAAATGAAATATTTTTCAACAGGCTAGCTTAATTGACTGGATCGCTAGGGCGTTCCGAGCGTAGCGGTGTTGTGTGCGTACTGCGACAGTGCTACAGCCGCAAGCTTTGGGGCGACTTTCGCTTCCAAGAAATCAATAGTTTATAATAACTGGAAAAATTAATTTAAACTGAATTTTATTACAGTGGTAATATCATCGTCCCCTAGTAAACATGGTGCGTCACAATGAAAACATGCAGTTTTCTCCTAAATAATAATTGATTGCAATGATCCACAAAATTTCTCTTCTTAAAAGCCACATATGTAGTACTCTTTCAGTATGAATTCCAGAATAAATTTATAAACATTGCCCTGCGTGGTATTAGTGATAATAAATAATCTTTAAAACAACCAAAAAACACGCTTTATATAGAAAATCAAACTAAAATATGGAAAATAAATTTTAATAAATTACAATTAAGATTAATGTAAAAACTTTAATAAATATAAATTAATAATAGTGTATACAAGAAAAAAATGTATTTTATTTTTAAAAAAAGCGTGGGGTGCATGGTGTCAATAGTTATAAATATTTATTGACATATACGAGTAGAAGGATTATCATTTCGATAATATCTTAAAAAGCACCCCACGCTTTTTTTTAATAAAATACTTTTTTCTTATATACACTATTATTAATTTATATTTATTAAAAAATTTACACTTTTATTAATTCAAATTTATTAAAATTTATTTTCCATATTTTAGTTTGGTTTTATATATAAAGCGTGTTTTTAAGTTTTTTAAAACTATTATTTATTTTCTACTTTTTAGTTTGGTTTATTTATAATTTAAAGTGATACTTCTTTATCGACGTTTGAAAGACATTTTATAACAATGTAAACAAACTTGGTAGTTATTACATCAATTTACTATTAAAGTAGATTTTGAATAGATATTGGCTGCAGTTAAAATAAAATCGATAAATATTGTTTTATCTCAGAAGTGTCTCTAGATGTGGCTCAATTTTTTATTTATTACATGACTTTACTATTAAAACCTTAAACTGTCAGTTTTTCTCTCTATCCAAATATGTTTTTGATATATCATCTGTCAAACTTATCAATATTGTCCGTGTTTGGTGCCTTTTATTTAATGATTTACTGACCTTGGCATAGTTTGGAGTATTTGTAACAGCTTGGTGTAGTTTTGCAGGTTGGTGTTCGAGTGGAATATCAAAAATCTGCCCATCAGATGTAGCTATCGAGGTTATGCAAATGGTGTTTGATTTCCCATCTGCTGTATGTTTCACAGCAAAATCAAACCTCAATTTTTCCATGTCTCATGAAATATTTGCAGAAAATGTTGTTTTATAATAATGTTTCACTCTTGGTTATTTGGTAAAATGAAACAAAGACGTAATCGTGTTTCTCTATTTAACGAAAGAAACAACATTTAAAGCCCTTATTTCAGGTGTTTTTCATATTTTACAAATATAGATAATAGTCTCTTCAAGAAAGTATATTGTTCACAATAATCATAACCCACTCTCACTTTTCATCTAATTAAATGTCACAATATTTAGTAGGCTTTGTTTATATCGCGACAAAGACAAACTAAAAGAAAATAGTTCGCACATGAGCGAAATGGTTTTCTTTACAATGTGCGAACTCTTTTCTTTCAGTTTGTCTTTGGCGCGATATAAACAAAGCCTACTAAACATTGTGAAATTATATAAATGGACGAAAATCTTATTTTACAAATTGAATAATGGAAAAATCTTATTAATTTAGTGTATTGTCATCGGTCCTCGATAAATCTACAAAGTTATAATGAAATCTGGCCGTTTAAAGTGGGTCAAAATTGCACCCAAAGGAGTCGATTACAAACATTCAAACATACAAACAAACATACAAACATACAGGTGAAGCTAATATAAAGCGTGTAAAAAGTACACAGTTTTAATATCTTATCTTATACACAGTTTTAATCATTAACGTTAAGAAAACTACTTTTATTCAAATTTATGTAAATATAAAAATGAAATTACGTAAATATGAGGAGCCCAGCGTGAAAATCGCCATATTAAACGTTGTTTAATATTTATTAAGCTTTAAATTTATGTATTTGTTGAGATACTGGTACAATCGATATGACCGCTAAAGCGTTCCAAGTAGCGTAGTGTGTACTTTTCTGCGGTGGTACTGAAATAACTTGTTCTGGGACGATTTTCGCTGTTAAGAAGCAAAGATGTTTAATATATCGAAAATTATCACAAAGCTGTAACTTTTGTACAATGGCAGAATAAACCTTTCCTAGTTACATATTGAAAGTGTATTACCGCAAACCTAGATAAAAATAAAATTTTCTGGATATGAAATGCTTAAGTAGAATGGTGTTGTAGAATGATTACCTCTTTAATTTATGTAATACCACAACAATACATATCAGGAGTTTCTTCATTCCACTTGAGTGCTTTATAATGTATCCTTTTTTGATACATTCTCCCTATAATAACTAATCGATGGTTATTATAATAAATTAATGGTTATAATCAGAATCGGAATCGTGAAACGACTCCCATTTACTTACTGTAAACACATGTCTCATTACTGTCTTCCGTTCAGCATTTTAAAAACGTCGTGTTTGGGATTCTTCAGGCTTATCTGCAGCTATTGATGACGCATGTCGCTCAGCATCTAAAGCTTGACGGACTTGAGTCTGCTCTAAGGTCTCTGCAGCTCTTTGAGCTGCGTGACGCTCAGCATCTAAAGCCTGAAGGGCTAGAGTCTGCTCTAAGGTCTCTGCAGCTCTTTGAACTGCGTGGTGCTCGGCATCTAAAGCCTGACGGGCTAGAGTCTGCTCTAAGGTCTCTGCAGCTATTTGAGCTGCGTGACGCTCAGCATCTAAAGTCTGAAGGGGTAGAGTCTGCTCTAAGGTCTCTGCAGCTCTTTGAACTGCGTGGCGCTCAGCATCTAAAGCCTGACGGGCTAGAGTCTGCTCTAAGGTCTCTGCAGCTCTTTGAACTGCGTGGCCCTCGGCATCTAAAATCTGCTGGGTCTGAGTCTGCTCCTCAGATTCTTGGTTTGTAGCTACTTTCGCAGCTCGAGCTTTGTTAGAGCTACGTGCTAGATTAGATTTACTCTTGCGAGGCATATCTGAAGCAAGCAGTGGGTACCTTAAAAATAACATAAATAAATTTAAGATTATTTTTTTGCTACGATGATTATATAAAGTATTACAGAAATATCTTATTTACTCACTAAGTAACTTCTTTATAAGAATAAGACAAAAAAACTACTAAGTACTTTACTTTACCTATCTTTATACTAAGTAATTACATATATGACAATTAAATATGAAATATAACAAATACAACGAATATTACGAATGTATCATATACCTAATGATTAAGTTTACAACTAAACATTTGAATTCTTTATATGGCTGAAAAACCTTAGGAGTTTGAACTTAAACAATAAAACATGAAAATGCCTAAACTATACATGATGTATGAGGCGGAAACTAAATTTTGCTTTAAGTTATTTATGATCATTTCGTCCCATATAGATAGCAGAAAACTGAGATACGTTCTGTAACTTACCTACACAATATATGAGTACCTAAAAAAATTGTATTCGCCTATGTGATCAACTCAGTTGATTCAATTTCCTCCATGTTAAAATTAAAAAAAAAAAACTATCCTATTAATGATTTTCTTGTAGAGGTAAATTTTCAGCATATTTGACATAGTTTCTTTTTCCATTATTTACAGTATTGTGGTCTATTTAGGACGCAAAGCTGGCGATATTGAAACAATAAATGAAGCGCTAATACTGCCAATAATCCGAAGCTATTGGTTTCACACTCCGTGTTTTGTCAATTCAAATTTCCATTGAAAACAAATATAACCAAACAATACACACTCGCAAAAAAAAACACTTTTAACTAAATACTCTTACGCTAGTCGAATATCTATTTTCATCCATGCAAGCCCTAGCGTACTGTTATATCACTTGCTGAATCTTTTTAAACGAATAAAAATGAGGTCTTAAGTATGCACGCAAAAGCACACCAATCATGTGTACTGAGTTACACGCGCTCTTTTTTTCTAGATGACAAAACAGTGCACAGATTAATGGCGTACGTCCAAAAAAAAATTTTAAAGGAGTCATGAGGACTGCCGACAGAAGTGAAAACTTAAAACTATAAACAAGCAGTTGTTATTTTTGGATATCCAAATTAATTGTTTGATCTTAAATTAATACTTGTAAATCAAAGTAACTATCATTAATATTAATAATAGAATTAAGAAAATACAAAAATATAATTTGAAATAAGAAATACTTACTTTGAAAAATATAATTGTGTAACATAAGAAAGTATTTTTTGATAAAAATCAGAATTTTTCGCAATTTTTACGAAAAAATATTATCACTCTACAAATTTGTTTTATCACGTTAGTAAAATAACTCCTAAATAACTATAAAACACGCATTGTATAGTAATTGTACGTATTAAAAGAATAAATAATAATGTTCTTAATTTTTAGGTTATATTGTTACAAAGACTCCGTTTTCGTTATTCAATCCATATATCTATATGAGAATATTAATATATTTTATACTCACTTTTTACTGCACAGTAATCGTATACTTAAGATTTAAAATAAATATTAAACATAAACACAATTTTAACACTATATATCCTAGTGTTAACGTAAACACGTCACGTGACCATGTCGACGACGACTTACATGAATTTACTCTCCCTATCCAAACCACCCCATATAAGTTTTAACTTCAAAAATTGTACTGGTACTTGAGTTGCTTATCAGCGAAACTCGAGTCGAGCTACGCCACATGGACTGTGATCGTGGGACACGGCTGCGGAGTGATTCCATGGAAGCCACTCGTGAAGTGGTGCGGCGCGTGTTTGGGGCTCGGCTCGCGACTGACAGCCACACGGGGGTCTTCCTGCGCTAACCAGCAACTCCTGTGCAGCGGAGGTTCAAGTGGATGGCGCCCGGGGGAGTAGCACTTGCACGAGGGGAGGGGTAGCACGGGCACGAGGGGAGGGGTAGCACTTGCGGGAGGGTTAGGCAGAGGGAGAAGGGAGGTCGATATTCGCGAACTGCGCGCGATCGCTCCGGAACAACCGGACGACGAGAGTGCCCCAGACGCGATTCGGCGCAAAGAGTGTATAAAGGATGAGAGTTTTAACTCAATGTTATTACGAGCGAACCTTATCTAGCTTATTTGTTTGCCGAACATACCCGAAGTACGGACCCCAATCGTGCCAACTGCTAAACACACTAAATAAATAAAATTTGATTTGTCATCGCTGCCATAATCATGATAAATTTATTTACTAAATTATATTAAAATACAATAATTACAAAAGTTGTACACATTTTAATTAATATTACACCATTTGCTTACTTTCTGTAGTACATTTTTATTAAAATAATGGTCATTTTTTTATATTACAACGTTTGCAGCATGTTAGACCGAATCCTCGGAATTATTCGGTAAGGAATTCGTTGCCCTATTCGAGTTGGAGGGGCCTGATTCGGCGTCAGCTGCGGGAACAACGGCGTTTTCATCGGACGATCCCTTTCCCCTCCCGTCCCAGGGAAAACCGACTGGGTCATGTCCCCCAGCGAACGTGCAGCGTACCCGGGACCACGAGACCGCGAGAAAGTCGAAACAATGTTTCATGAACAAGGATAGGTTCCAACAGTGCAGAACGCCAGCAAAAGTTTGTGAAACGGTAATTAAGGAACGACTGTAATGGCAGAAACTTGTTAGGTACGTTTTGGTTATGTTTCTTCAAAATACATCAAACAGAGAAACATACGCACAACGTGCTTACATGTTATGCAAAAATTTAAACAGCTAAGGAAAAATTACAAGTAATGGTAATTAGGCTACGTTGGCATGGCAAGATTAGGCCAATACAGAACTGCCAATTATAAATATTCAATTCAAATACAAAACAGTGAGAATTTCAAATACGTAAATATACTTTGTGTCTGTAGCATTTTATGAGACACTAAATTTATTAAACATTACGCCTCTAGGAAGTATTAAAATAATTAACAACAACGTACATTTAGGACGCATGAATGCGTTTACAACTCTTACTTCCCATTTATCGTACCGCGGCACGTAAAACGTTTTACCATAAGTACAGATACATCAAAAAGTTTTACGAGCCTGTACTGCTCCAAGGTAATCAATTACGAGAAGCATGACGTGATTGCTTTGACAAATGCTTGCGTCATTAGAATATTTAAGTCATGAACAAGCGTGTACACGCAGCAGGCACAAGAAAATCACGACAGTTATAAGAAAATCTGCATGACATTACAATTAACAGAATAAAAAATACTGCAATTAATTAATGCTGTTAGACAAAAAAATGAAATAAACAAAAATAAGTTAAAACCACCGAACATCTGGCGTCCGGGACATACACTTATGCGTGGCCTCGTGGTCGTTCGTCGAAAAATTCAACGATGCTGTCATACACGTCCAACATACTTAGCGTAAGAAAACTGTAGCTTTCTATAGTTTAAGATGACGGAATTAAAGATGACGGAATTAAAGATGACGGAATTCAAGATGACGGAATTCAAGATGATGGAATTCAAGATGACGGAATTCAAGATGACGGAATTCAAGATGATGGAATTCAAGATGACGGAATTCAAGATGACGGAATTCAAGATGACGGAATTCAAGATGACGGAATTCAAGATGACGGAATTCAAGATGACGGAATTCAAGATGATGGAATTCAAGATGACGGAATTCAAGATGACGGAATTCAAGATGACGGAATTCAAGATGACGGAATTCAAGATGACGGAATTCAAGATGACGGAATTCAAGATGACGGAATTCAAGATGATGGAATTAAAGATGGCGGAATTTAATATGGCCAAAGTCAAAGGTCATTGTCATACAAGATGGCCGCCATGACGTCACAAGTCAAGATGGCGGACCCCGGAATCGGCTTCACACTTCGTCTCCTGCGCTCGGAGCCCCATTCCTATACCATACATCCGTCAGATGTGAAGCCGTTTTACCCCCAATTTTTTCTGATTTTCACATACAAATATGGTGGACGTTTGTTTAGATTTGTATCAGCTGTTTTAGTTTTCTTTTATTAACGACTGTAGTTAAGCTGTCCGGAAGAAAATTAGATTTAAAATATTACTTGTTAATATATAGCCTATATATAAAATAGTTCCAATTTAATCTTTATAATACAAATGTAACCTATTGATATGAGTTGACTTTTTTATCCAATTTAATTACAAATACTGGCACAGCTTATTCATTTGTAAAGAAACTTCCGCCATATTGGTACGCGTAGTACACTAAAATCCCCCTCCCCTCTTGGCTTCACACCCCTCGTCTAGAATTGGACCTCATGCTCCATCTGTACCTATATTTCCCTAATCGCTGGTTACATCTTTGAACTTGGATCGACTTTGAATGGTGACACTTAAAATTTTTTCGCTCTTAATTTTACGGGGCTCTATTATAAACTAACAAAATTTTATTTTTATTTTTATTTTTAAATATTAATGTAGCATAACGTCATATCCACGGCGAGGTCGACACAGACGGTGACGTATGACGACGAACTCCTAAAACTTTGGGAAAGGACTTCCTTTCTCGTCAATAAGAAACATAATTTTTGTAAGGGTGTAATGATAACCAAAGCCTTGGTTACATTCATGATAGAAAGCAAAGAGCATGTAAATAATAGGTAGAACAGTTTCACGCGCGAAGAATAAAATCAGAATTCATTTTTTTTTATATGCGACATTGCTGGTAACGCTGTATGTCATAAGTGGAGACCTGTAAAATTCGCGGATTCATTTCGCGATAGGATAGAGTCCAAATACTTTTTACATTATTTTGCTTCAGTGATTGGGCCACAGTTTATCTGAAGGACTCTGGGCCAATGAAAAATCTTTAACAGAATAATTAGCGAATCACGATCATTCCAGTCAACAGGTGTTACGAGTCGGTAACCAATCAGCAGATGTAATTTGCACGAGTGCATAGAGGATCGTGGAGTCTATCCTTTAGGGATTTGAAATCGCGAATTTTACAGGTCTCTAGTCATAAGAAACTTCAATAACTGTTTTCTTAGGAAACATACTGTGATCGTTTGTACTGTCATCATTGTGTAGTCCAGAATATCTGTTTTGTCACATCACTGGGTTCGCCTGCACGTCTCTGTGTTGTCCACGTTATATATTCAGTATCACCTTTGTGTTTGTCTGTACACTATGCACGCGTTCAAAAATAAACTTAGGATAGGTACTTTCAGAAATCAACTTAGGATGTGTTCAAAAACCAACTGGGTGCTAGGCGCTTTGTGAGACGTCTTTTATCTTCAAACATAATATTTTGGCGCCCCCTGAAATTGCCGCCTGGGGCAGAAACACCGGTTAACACCTCCCCCCCCCCCTTCACAACCCACGTCATCATCCTAATCCGGGGCCTTTGTTTTTCTTTATTTACTGTTCTTTTTTCTAGTGTCCCGCCATTGTTCGCCCTCTGTGTACGACTGTGCTGTCATAATATTTTTAACTTATTCATCCCACGGAATTTTATCTGCTGTATATGTTATTTTTTTGACATCTTCTGATTTTAGCGTGTTTACTGTGTGTTTGCATATTCACATTTTTTGTTCTTTATTGAGGTTTCTTGTGGCAGTGGCGTATGTATAAAAAACTTAAATGAATCTTCCTCATTGTAAGAATCATTTAAAGATCAAATTGAAAATATCTCCTCTAAATTTATGTGATGGGCATCCATTAACATTTAAACACAACTTTTATAACTTAAAAAATGCCTATTCTACTTTGATGACTCGGCGAAAGGCTTGTGTGCCAAGGAAGCCATCGGGGCGGAGTTGTAAGATCACTCGGCTCCCACCAAAGGGGACCAGGGATCGCTTCCCGTCTGGGATCCTTCGCAAGCGGGAAACGTGACGGACGTTTCCGTGAATCTGACAGCCATTTCGCAGCACCCCCGTCTCCCCCAGCCACGCATTCTGCTAACCATATAATTGTATCTCATCCTCCGGCACCATCGGTAACAGGGTGCAGTACAAACATAGAAACATACAAACATAGAAACGCACATGATAGAATTGTCTGAACCTCACAATTTATATCTGGCATAACTTAAGAAACCTACAAAGCCGAAACACACAACTTAGAATCGTCCATACTTATAACAGGCATAATTTAGAAAACTCTATCTTGTGTGTTATCTAGGCACCCCTGCTAGAATCACAATGGCGTAAAGACACGACGTGAGAGAACGCGGTGCGACAGCAAAATTTCGCATGATTGTGCACATACGGTTTCTAAACGCGCATCACAAAGAATGAAACAAAAATAAAATTAAAAATATGTTACACTAAATTATTTTGGAATTAATAGTTACAAAAATTATACTATTTGTTTACATAACATGTGTAACAAAGCAATTCTATACAGTACTACATATATATATATAATTATTATATGTACACATTAGCCAGTCTTCACGCAGAAAAAAATCATACCATATTAAAGGGGCATAGTTTAGTTTTATAAATAGGATGTAGACATTAAAGTTCTTTTATTTTAATTTTAGACTTCAAGTATGCAAACAATCAAGAAGTACAACATTATGATTTAAGGTGGTGGGATAGAGGGAATGGAGATGGGGTTTCGATTCAGATGCAAACAGTAACTTTAACCTATTTTGAATATCAAATATACAAAATTTTATCAAGGTTTATAAAATTTCTGCTTTGAAATTTGGGAAAAGGAATAAGGGTGGTAGTAAAAATTACCAAATAAACAAGATAGGGATAATATTTTCATAATCAGAGGAAAACTTATGCTTTCTTATTATTGAGTATGTTAGATGAACAAAATCCTTTAGTTAGTATAAAAAGTTTAAAGTGATGGAAAGGGTAATGGGGGTGATTTTCGAAATATTTTGCAGACATGGCAATGGACCGTTTTTTATTCAGATGTAGACAAATATTTTCAAATATTTTTGGACGTAAATTATTTATTTTTAATTATTAAAAGTATTTAAAATTGTTAGGCTATTTTGGGAATTGTCTGAGGAGTCTTGAGGTTCTAAATCTCGTATTTAGCCACTGAGCTATCAGTTACTCTGGAAGATACCAAAGAATATGGAATTATTAACGGTGTTAAGTCCAACGTAATTTAAAACGTTTTGTTACTATTAAGCTTCTAAAATTTATTGGCAAATATTTTTGTTACATCAAAAAGATTTGTTGTATACCGTTACGCTCGGTACGTTACCTGATGTTCATGATAGCTAATATAAACAGGTTAATGCTGCCACACGTTTTCGGTTATCAGGATGACTTAGGTTTGTCGGCGCATGCGAATTACGAACTTCAACCTGTTAAATTTCCGTCCATGGTGCGCGCGTAGATGGGCGTATTTCCGATGCATACTAAAATGTCACACTAATAAACGCGCGTAAAGAGGTATAGCTTTTAAAAATTCTTTTCATTGAAATCCATCACAATCGAAAATTTTGTCTTGCGGAGGTCAGAGCTACGAAGGACTCTATTGGCTGGGAAATAATCTCACTACATCGTGCGACTGTGATTGCAGCAGAAGCCAGAGAGGCGGGTTGCCTAACATGGCAGGGGCTGCACTGCGGGTGGAGGGCTCCCCAGGCGCCATCGGACAGAGTCCACACGACACCCCTGGTCGGTGCGGTCGTGGGGGCGTGAGGGGAGCAGGGGACCGAGTCGGCCTCGGAATTAATAAAACAGTGATACCGCCGAGGCGAGCGCTCGCCGCAAGCGCCGGCCCGTTATTTACTGCCCTCGAGCTCGCGGCGCGAGGTCACCCTCACACACACCCCCGAGCCGCTACTCCACCTCGCCTGAGAGAAACTTCCGCACATTCCATTGTTACTTCCGTACTTTGCATATCACCCTTTTCCATCAATAAAGCAAAATTTTCGTGCTTCTTGATAAAATTTGCACAATTCATAATTTGAAATAAAAGGAAAATTATCCCCTTTTAACAGGATTTTAAAAAAATCCGTTCTAATCCTTATTTTTCCACAATTTCGTGTTAATGGTGTTTAATATAAGGGGGGAAATAAATGTTTACAGCTGATTTTAAAATATATATATTTAATACCTCTTTCTCGCCCCTTTAATAAGAATTTCGGTTATAATTTATTAAATTTGGCACACCTGACGTTCAAAAAATTGAAAAATATTTGTCTGCAAACGACAAAAAATTCTGTTCATTCCTGTATCTACGAAATAATTTGGAAAACCACCCACATCCCCCTTTCCCTACAGTTTAAACTTTTTGTACTAACTTAAGGAATTTTGTTCATTTAATATTCAAAATAATAATAATAATAAAATAACAGTTTTCATGTGTTTTCAAAAAAATATTACCCCTATCCTCCTGTTTACTTGATATTTCGAAGTAACACGCTTATTCCCTTTCCCAACTTTTAAAGCAGAATTTGTGTAAAACTTGATAAATTATTCGTGTCTCTCGCTTGACGTCTTGTGGACAATTGATACCGACACAATTCAAGCATACTGTGTAAGCAATCGGCCTTGGCATATAGTAAGAAATCATCCCAGATATTTTCTAAGGGGATTTTGGGAAGTAGTGAACAAAATTATGGTGTCCAACCCAGTTTATGCGAGTAAAGAGTCTCACCACATTTTTTTTTTAAATTTTAAATATTTGTCTGTTTTAGGGATATTAGAGCCTTCTACCTTGTCATATGATTGTAACCATTCAATTATTTATTTCACTTTTTACTATTTATTAATTATAGTTCGACAGTGTTGCTTGACTTCGACAGATAACTGACAAATTTATACTTTACATATTCACACCAATGGCTTGGCTGGTTAAACGAACCCAGAACCCTTACCACTGTAGGCTGGCCTGCATATGACTGCGCTACGAAGGTCTAATCACTACACTACCTCGCTCTGGTCTGCATATGACTGCGCTACGAAGGTCGAATCACTACGCTACCTCGCTCTGGCCTGCATGTGACTGCGCTACGAAGGTCGACTCACTACGCTACCTCGCTCTGGCCTGCATATGACTGCGCTACGAAGGTCGAATCACTACGCTACCTCGCTCTGGCCTGCATATGACTGCGCTACGAAGGTCGACTTACTACGCTACCTCGCTCTGGCCTGCATATGACTGCGCTACGAAGGTCGAATCACTACGCTTCCTCACTCTGGCCTGCATATGACTGCGCTACGAAGGTCGAATCACTACACTACCTCGCTCTGGCCTGCATATGACTGCGCTACGAAGGTCGAATCACTACGCTATCTCGCTCTGGCTTGCATATGACTGCGCTACGAAGGTCGACTCACTACGCTACCTCGCTCTGGCATGCATATGACTGCGCTACGAAGGTCGAATCACTACGCTACCTCGCTCTGGCCTGCATATGACTGAGCTACGAAGGTCGAATCACTACGCTACCTCGCTCTGGCCTGCATATGACTGCGCTACGAAGGTCGAATCACTGCGCTACCTCGCTCTGGCCTGCATATGACTGCGCTACGAAGGTCGACTCACTGCGCTACCTCGCTCTGGCCTGCATATGACTGCGCTACGAAGGTCGACTCACTACGCTACCTCGCTCTGGCCTGCATATGACTGCGCTACGAAGGTCGACTCACTACGTTACCTCGCTCTGGCCTGCATATGACTGCGCTACGAAGGTCGAATCACTACGCTACCTCGCTCCATGTGACGTTGTAGCCGCCACTTGAACGAATGAAAGAATTACGGTGAGTTCACACGCCATGCTGAATTTCTATTTCATTTTCTTGTCCCTTTTATTATTTAAAGGCAATTTCTGTAAATGTAACATGAAACCTCTCTCGAATTTTTGTCTTATCACAAATATATCTATCAGACATTCACTATGTGTAATATAATTGATGCAAAATGTCGCGCAAGTGTTCATAATTAGTATCATTTGCGCGACATTTTACTCCCATTTTTATTCCCTTAGTGAATATTTGTTGAGGATGTTTGTGAAAGAACAACAAATAGTATCAATGGTTTGCGTATCCTGTCACTGTTTCTATGACAGCCAAGTTATTAAACATCTTCATGTAGTTGTCAGTGTTAGTTAACAAATGGTTGCTTGACAAGTGTTAGTTGGGGACTGGGTGACGGAAAAAAATATTGTGTTTTAAATAATTCAGTTGCTCACCAATTGTTAAATTATTGTTTGCGGAGCATATAATGCAACTCACATACTCAAACATTGCCAACAAAAATCCTCTGCGCTAGGATTTTGAGATTTTCCTTTTTCTAAGTCTGGCTCAAGACATAAAATTTCTGTAATTCCCCGAACTTTAACCTCACTTTCATTGTTCTTTGAATGTTCAAGTTTTTATGGCTGTTTGTATTTCCCACTTAATGTTGGATTCACCAGGTCTAGCGGTGGTTTGTCAAGTACCCATTCGCTCGAGTTTCTCCTTACAAATTACTGAACTCTGCCTCCGAGAAAACTGTGACTGTTGATCGTGAGAGCAAAGTTGTGCCCATTTGCGTCGCCTCGAGAAATACATAGCCGTTTTCGCGCTCCGAATTTCCACTTAGCCAGTAATGGCCAACTTCACTGGGAGTGGATCAATGAAAGCGAAGGTATCCATTATCGAAAAATAAATCCATGGACCTTTATTATTATTAATATTATTATTCATCTTACCTGACTACGATGTGTTAATTTTATATATATATATATATATATATATATATATATAAATGTTAGATCATTATATTACATTTTACGTGGCTAGTAATGTGACAGGCATTATTACTTCACACATCTAAATTTAATCTGGTTTATCACGGAAATAAGTTATTTTAGAAGTTATCCATTTGTTAACACATTCTCTGTAAATTTTAATTACAAATAAATGTCAAAGTAAACCTGAACACACGGATACTGTGTAATAATGAACTGAGACCCGTTAACTGCTATAATAATTGATGAAAACGCAAGCGCTATTGTATTAAATCCAGGAAACAATGAAAAATAAAGTGTCCTCTCCCAAATTATTTTAATGAAATAAGTTTGAAAATCAATATTTAAGGCACGCAGTTTTGACGTAAAATCGATGAATGTCTTATGTTTTGTATAGGGTGTTACGGCAGAAGTTAGGTCATATGGAAAAATAGTCATTAAACGTAAAGGTCCGCCACAATAATATGTAGTTTCAAAATATTTCAATAACTGACTTGGGTACATGAATAATGTGGCAGTAATACCTGACGACGCAACGGCTATGGCTGTTTGTAAAACGTAGGGGGAAATTAATCAATGCCTACTTAATAATTACCCTACCAACTTGATACTATAAACTGAAAACTGGTTGAGTTGGCGCAAGGTGGAATAATAATCTCGAATTTTAAATTTTATTTTTCTAAGTAAAATCTAAATATGTGACAGAAAATATTGAAATGTTTTTTTTTTTAATATTCAGGGTTGAATCCTTTCACAATCATTGCTTCGGCTGAGATTTTAATCGACGTTGGCACTGTATGGAAAAATAACCCACTGAGCGGGAATATAATTAAAGAAAAAAGTTATTTGAAGTAGCTTGGTTTCTGGGTTGTAGCCGTGTCCTACCTACCTACTTTAAGTAACTGTTCCCTGATGATGGCGACTGTAATGTCAACCGAAACGTCGGTGAATTATTCGCCAACGACACGGCTACAACCCAGAAGCTAAGCTACTTCAGACAATGGCCGTAAAAGCCTGCGAACATTATTAAAAAAATTGTTTGATGGTTAGTTACGTCTATTAACACCTAGTTATTTATACACTGCCTGCTTCTAGTTAATTTTTAACACATCTTTACTTGGTATGGCTTAGAGAATCCTCGTGCTTATATCTCGTGCATTTGGTATCACGGCATGCACGACCGTTTCCCCACTTCCTTTGTGGCATACCCAAGGCTGCACGCATTTCCGCTGGAAAATTAATTAATCAGGATTGGGAGGCAGCCAACTTTGTTTGCTCCCATGTCGTAGAACTAATTACATAATCAGGTTAATTGAAATACACGGCCATAAAATTTTCGTTTGATTAAGCGTTTTCTAAATTAACATCCACGTAAGTATAAAAAAATTTAAAACATTTTTATGATAAATGGTTTTTAAGACGTTATCTTAAAAATATCAATACAAAAATATATTTGGTTATTAAAATATTTTAAATTTATAAAAATATATATATTTTACGTCAGAATTATGTGTAAACAAAATGTTGATTCCAGAAAGAACAAAAGCTTTATTTATTCGATATCACTCTTAGTTATGGAGATTTATTAAATAAGTATTAATATTTTTTGTTTACTGTAGAAACATCTAGTTATAAATAATATCAATTATAAATTCGCTTTTCAACAAACGAGTTACATAAACGTTAAAGTCCCCATAACCAAAGAAAAAATGTTATTATTTTGAAAGCTATGCTTTGGTAAGACATAAAGAAATCAAATCTCATATTTGGGTTCATTGCTATAGAAATAAACCTTAATATTTTAATTTCTAAATAAAGGCCCTTGTGTTACTCGTAATTTATGTGAAGATCTTCAAAATATTTAAAAAAAACTCAAAATTTTGTACATTTCGCTTGGTGCAGCTGTACGACCACCAAAAAAAAAAAAAATGCCTACTATCGCAGAGAGTAGCAAAGTTGCAAAGTTATTTATCATATAGATTCAAGCCTTTATAAGACTACGAATATGGTAAAAACTTAATTTAGTTGGTTATTTAAACCTGCTTTGTTAAAAAAAAATAATCTACTATTAACGAAGAGCGCTGGTTATAAATCATTCAGGAATATTCGTAATTTTGCCGTTATCTTCGTAAATTTTCGGACGCAGTTCACTTACTTCGAACATGAATCCAGAAGAATATTCTTGGCATATTAGCAAGAAATTCAATAAGTGGTTAAGTCTACAGCAAAAACACACTTATTTTGTCCACGTATGTGTTTGCCTTCGTTTAGAACGAAACATACAACTTGCAATTCTAAATACAGCGTAGTTTCTACAAAGATTCATTTATTTGAAATAACAATGAACTCATCGTTTATTTGAGTAAAAAAAAATTCCATAATTTGACTGTAATTTTTTACAACTTGTGAGATACTGTTATAATGTTTGTTTATCAATTAATGGGGATGTTCCTTTTTTTAAACCCATTCTATTTGAAGAACAGAGTACAGAAATAGCGTCGGAAAGCGAATCATGCAACCAGATTATTGTTATTTATCCCCCTTCCACACGAGGTGGTTTGGTTGACTCTACTAAAAATGAAATTCCTGGTTGACTCTAGACTAGTTGACTGTCGTGTGAAGACCCTCTTTTGGCTGGTTTTCACACCAGTCAATTTGGGGAATCAACCTATCATCCCAAAAGGGAAGTCAGTACGATCTAGATAAATTTATTAATTAATCGCTTAAATCTTTCATATGATTTGAATGAAATGTTCTTACCGATTGCACCTTGTCCTTGAAATCATCATAGCTACTTCCCTCCAGGCTTCACTCGTTTTGATTGTACCGCTGTAATTCCTCACACCTCACACATCATATCTCATGTCGCGAGGATATCTACGAGTGTCTTCTACAGACTACTCCACACAGGTGGAGCGCCGTGACCTCGGTGGACTCGCCCAGGCGACTGGTGTGAAGGAAGAGTGTCGGGTGGTGTCTTGTGTCGAGTCTGCTGGTGAGAGACACAGTCGCCTATTGGCCGCCCGCCAACTGAGGGTGGAGGGAGGGTTTCGGGCGGTCCCCAATCGTCTCTGGTAGGAATACTATCCCTTGTAACTAGTCAGGCTACAAAGAAACGGTGGGTGGAACAGAAAAAAACCTACCAGGTGGCTTCCGAATGGGGAGCCCGTTTCTTTTCTTGGGCTCCCCATGCGAAGGCCATTCCGGGGGTTTCTCCGGAGGAACGGAGTTTTGCAAAAATATTTTTTTTGTAGTTTTGTAGCGCTTTAGTTTTTAGTAACTGTAGTATTATCATTCCAACATGTTATAAATAAAGCTCAAACAAACATTTAAAAACAGTTAAAAAAAATTTTGCTTTTGAACATAAAATATTTAAATTAAGTGTGTAGCAGTCAGTGAGTGGCACTCCTCCACACTCCTCTACACCCGGCCGTTCAGGACGTCGCGTCGCCTCGTCTGGAGGGCCCCGCCGTGACGACCCGGGCGAGGCGAACTGCAGCTGGTGTCGGGGTGATGGATGCAGTCCGCCATCTGGACACGTTCCCCGCGCTAACGGGCGACGATGCACCAGTGGCGCATGCGCGCAGTTAACTCCGAGAGCGCGCGCGTCGGCTGGGGTGGATCCCCCGGAGCCCGAACGGTCCCGTGTCAGTCAGACACACGACCTCGCCGCCGAGGGCCAATAAATATTCCTCTGCGCGATGTTTCTTCCCCGCTAATGATCTTGTTTGTGCAACGAACGCACAGTATATAGCATATTGGAGTAATAATTCTTCAGGCGCGTTATGGAAAAAATTGTGAGAGTGAATTTTTGCGATGCGCGCGCACCATGCAAAACAATTTCACAGGAAGATGGTGGACCCACGTGTATGAACGTACACACATATAGTCACCTATCAAACGTATTGGGGTGCCAAATGAATCTTTAGGCTAGTGAAACTACCCTGTAATAATACCCTAAAATAACCATAATAGAGTATTTTTTAAGTTTAAAAAACCTAATTTTTTACTGATATTACAATCAATATAATATGTATTCCCCATACAATCTTTTGTCAGGCTTCGTAGCGCCGTGGTCATAGTGCGTGGTTAAGAAGCTGAAAGAACGATGTTCAAAACTCGGCTGCGGAAATTTTCTTTACTTTGTTTTTAAATTGCTGGATTATACAAATTGGGCTTTAAGAAAATATACGTGGATACATTTTATTTGTTTATCAAGGTGTAATTATATTATTAAATTTAAAGCTTAGTCTATTGGATTATTTCATACTAGGTAGAACCATAACCTCTATTATTACTATTTACTTATTTTGAATGCTAGTCATGGAATTTGTGTTTATAATATTTTTCGGGTGTATTTAGATAAGTTATGTTATGTTCCCGTATGCATAATTTATTTACTTTCTAAATTATAAATTTTGATATTATTATTGGTTGCATGGCCCTGACACTGTGTTTTATTTTGTAATTGTTGTAATTATTTTCTGTTTATTTTAATAACGTTAGTTTCATTTAATTACATTTACAGTTTAGTTTATTTGTTAATAATTTAAATTAAATTATTTGTGGTAAATTTGCTTTCGTAAGATATCAAGTTGGCAACTATTTTTAAAAAAACTGGGTTGAGCTGGAAGCTAACAGAAACAGACACTTATTTTAGCTTGAGTTTATAATTAACATTTTTGAACCTTAACTTTAAATGGTTTAATTTTTTTTTGGGGGGGGGAGCATAGACACTTTAAGCGTTTATTATTATTTATTTGTTGTATCTGTGTGTGCAGTAGAACGTGCGAGTGAGGTTTCTGCGCGAGCGCGCGCAACAGTGGCACGAGGCGCGGCCAGTGTGTGCGTGCAGACACCAGACACTCTAGCCGAGAAGGGTGGTTGAGGCAGGTCGCGACCGCCACGCGACGCGGGTCCCCAAGCTGAATGTTGGCGCGATGCCGTGAACGGAACTTTAAAAGAAATAGCGGACCGCGTCTACGAGGATGTGTGTTACGTCGGCAGCAAACGGGATAACAGAATTTTTTTTTTTTTTTTTTTTAGCCAAGTGACGTTCCTGTACTTTACGTGTCGCACGAGCAAAGATTTCCATATTGAAATGTTAAGTAAATATTCGACAGCGGAACCGCGCTTAACACCATGTTCGGCTCATACTGGGAAGCTGACTGTGAAAGCTGCTGGGAGCATCAACAATAAAAAAAAAGTCGTTGCTGGGATACGAATAATGCAATAACAATGCAAAAGCCGTTTGCATGGAGACAACGGAAGCATCATAAATGAAACATTCGTTACCATTGAGGTATTAGGGGAAAAGTGGTTAAAGAGTAGGTATATTAAAAAAATTAAAACAAATGCAACCTAGCAATTTTTTTAATTCGTTAAATGTGCCAGGAATGCTTTGTATTACCTGAAACTAGACGTGAAATCTGAATTAGACAACACTATTTAATGGAACAAGACTTAATCATACGTCTGCAGAGTAACACAATCGAAAATAGCATTGTAACGACTAAGAAAAAGAGAAAACGCGAATATCTTTCATTTCATCTGAAATTCGCTTAATTTTGAACGATTGCCATTTCCAAGTGAAGTTGGCTCACAGTTTGATTGTAAACAAACTATCACCCACCCACTATAATTATAAGATCATAATATACTAGCTGAATTACCCAGAATTGCCCGGGCTTAATGACCCTTCGGAGCTGATTTTCTGAAAACCACGTTCTCAATTATTGATGGCTGAGTTTCAAAAATGTAGGACGTATACTTGAAAGACTTCCACCAAACCCTCTTAGAATCAAAGTTATACCAAGGTCTCACACCCGCAAGTGGAAGGCGGTGAGTGGTTGTGGAGAAAACTGAGAATTTACAAAAATACTTCTTTACTTATATTTATTTATATTCGCCGAAGTACTCGGCGCAGCCAGGGCTAGACACAACGTGAACAGGCTTCTTTTAGTCAAAGAAATATCTACAAATATCACAATACAATAGCCGTTTCCAGTGATGCGGAGAAAGCATCAAAAACCAATTTTGTAGAAATTTAGGTTGAAAAAAGGTGAAATTTTGAATTTTTACACCCCCCTCAAATAAATTACGTGTTACTAATTAAATAATTTTCCTTCCAAAGTTAACGAAAATCTTAAATTTTCTAATCATTCTTTGTTTATATCTCAAGTTTTGTTTGTAATTTCTGTGTACTGAAGACACGCTTGTATTTTTAACAACACTCAAACTTATCTTTTCACCAGCTGAAGTACTCGGCGTTGCTTGGGGTAATCACATCATAAGATAAGGAGCATCACTAACGAATTTTAAGACCATAGGTAATACACTTGAAAAACGGAAAAAATTTTGATTTGAAAGCCCAAATAAATGCACACACTCGATGCATAAAGGTTACGCGTTCAGCAAAACCAGGACGCCAATCCTCAACTTAATTTTGTGGGAAGGCAGTTAACCTCTATCCAAAACGTGACGGACACAGCAAACGATAGCGCGTTACAAATTCAAGGCTACGCCATTTATTGACGAAGTTGTAAATTAAACTGTTATTTGGGCCTTTGGTTCGCTAGCAGCCGGGAGCTTCACTAATCGGATGGGTTTCGCCGAGGAGTAGGATAAGTTGCCAGACCTTACTATATGACCGTGTGGTGGACATAGAGGAATGACATAAACTCACTGTTTGCGTGTCTATAACCTACCTATGATTTTCATCCATGAAACTGAATTCACCCCTTTTTCACTCCCTTAGGGATAGAATATCATAGTTATATGTGGTCTATGTTTCTCTCCGGCCCATAAACTATGTGTAAAATATCATTTTGATCCGTTGTTCCGTTGCGGCGTGAAAGTACAAACAGACAAACAAACTTTCACGTTAATAATATTATTATGGATTTTCCGTACTAAAGAATAAATATGTTCAGAAACACGCGCTATGGATTAGGGATATCGGCCATGAGCATTTTCGGGAACCATTCAAGAATTCGACTATATTTTATTTTCAGGAAACCATGGAAGCAGAAGCCAGGATCGATTTTCCTGGATTCGAACTTGGGTGCTTTGGAAAGAGAGTCCAGTGTCTTATCACTGCGCCACCTCTCTCCAAAAATTAATTATAAAATCTGTTTTAAGTTTTCCCTTGGTTTCCCGATAAAGGTTCGTATTGAACTAAAAACTTGCATACACGTCACTCCTCTACCATTAATTATTTTACAACCTGAAATATAACGCTATGTATCGGTGTAATTAAGTCTTGCATTTCTCGTTAGCGTCTTTTACTAAGCTAATGATTAAGCTTTTTATAAGCCATAGCTTTTAAGTAGCAAATCCGAACACTTCTTCATTTTGATAATCAATTATTTGAAAACAAGAAACGCAGAACCTCAACTTATCTACGTCAGTTTTACTAATTCAGTAAAATGACTAAACCCGTTTCTGGTTCATTAGTCTTTTCGAGATGATTGAAAGACACAAATACCTATTCTTTGAAAAATTATATACAATTTGTTTTGGAAGCTTCTTTCCGGTTTCATTTTATTTTGAGTGTTTAAAACCAACATTATTTTCAACACCAACACTGCGACTTATCTATGTCAGAACCTTTCCAAATATCATAACCAACCAGAAATCCCTATCAAACGTTCAAATATTAAATTATTTCAAATACGTTTAAAAAAATAGTTTGCCTAATATAGAAATTGTTTGCAATAAAATCCTGTAAAATAGTCGTATATGTGTAAATATTTAAGATTTCGGTTTAGATTTAATTTTAATGCGTTGAATGTGTGCCTCAGTTTATTGAAATCAGTGCATTTTATAGCATAGTCATTTCCGTACAAGAAAACTTACATATTATAACTATACAAATTTTACTACGTATACTAAAATATTTGTTATTTCAGAATTTATAACTAAGTTATTATTGAGCATACTAAACATGGAATGTTTTTAAAATAGTTTTCTTACACAATGCACTAGTTTTTTTTTCATTAATGGGAAATATATATATACCTATATAATGCGTTATTGATGTAAAGCTACTTACTACGGCAATAATATTTTTTAAGAAACTCCGTTAGTTAGTTAGTTAGTTAGTTGAGACTTTGTTGTGTCAACTAATAACAAATAGTCAAAAAGTAAGGGGTTACACCTACCTGGGCACACATACAGTGTGCAGGGTGTCAGAAGAAACCACGCTATTTGAAAACTGCTCGAGATATCAGTGGTGTCTGTTTACGAAAATCATTTAAGAATACTCTGATGGTGGATGAATTTAGTGGATGTATTTATATTCCGTATTTAGATTTTAAAATGTATTTCCAGGAGAGCAAAAAGTGCTATAAACACGTGTTTTAAATAATTTTTAGACATGAAACAACCGGTAAAGATTCTTTAAAGCATCCAAGGGCCTTGCATTACAATTTTATCTTAATTTATTTGCCATCTGATGTTATGATTACCGCTCGAACTCCATAACTGTCCTGTGCATGACATACAAGAACACAGCGCGCCAGTTCAGAGCCTTGCGCTTAGAGGCGATACCGCGCTGGGAGCACCAGGGAGCGTCGCACTTATCAACTCGCCTCACTGACTCAGATATGTACACCTCCAACTAGGCGAGCCCCTTAACTACATACTGAATGATTTAAATTATTTTCATATTTATTGATCGAGTGGATTTATTTAAATTATTAATTATTTTTTTAAAAATTTCAAACGTGTTTTGGAATCTAGACATTATATTTGGGATACTTCCATGTATCTACAGCTCTCTGAAATGGAAGACAAGGCTGTTTTTCGCTGCTTGAGAGTCGATAATAAAGACTGCATTACCAATGGTATGGATGCGTTCTTGGCGGATGGTCTCTTATTATAAGGCTACTATTTCCCAATCAAAGTTACTCAGTTGATCACCGTTTGATATTGGGCCAGTTGTAAGCCAGCTACATTCTAACCGCAACCTGGTATTAATGACCCATATGAGTTATGTGAAGTCAATGCGTATTTACATATTTCTTTTGTACGGGATCAAGTGGGGTTTTTTATAGCAATGTCGAGTGAGAAATTTTTCTGCGGGTGTGGCTGTTAATGTATGTTCTAAGAAGGTTGGTGTCAGGGCCTGTAAAGTCTTTGAAAGGGGACGGTTCCCGGAGTGTTATATTTTTCCAGCAAGGAAGCAGCATACGATAGTGCAGTAATTTGTATTTTAAGATGGGAAGAAGCTTTCTTTTATTGCTGCTACTCTTATTTATACGTATTTGGTGGTTTTTAGCTTTCCCCCCCCCCCCCAAAAAAAAACGTGGCTTTCTCCTTGGGGTATCGCATGTACTTGAACAGTTATATAATCACAATTAAATCAGCAAAGATTTTACAAAACACAAAGGTATTTTCATTAAAGGAATGTAAACGTTATGTACAAAAATAACAAATTCAATATTTGTTGTCTTTTTTTTTTTTGTGATTCACAGATCTTGATTTAGGAAAACGTGCGTTAGTTTTCTCCGTGTGCTTCTGATTATTTCTGCCAATATTTGTTTTAATTTATCAAAGTAATTCTGGTCATTCATGGCGACGCTTCTGTTGGTTGAGAATTGGGGCGCTTGATGGTAATTTGCGTAGTGGAAAGCACAACGTTTAGGAGTGGGGTGCTTGAATGTCTTGGCTGTATGGGTTCAAGGTCATTTAATATGGCGGCTCGCTGCCGGCTCCTGCAATTGTCCCCCAACTATCATATAACTAACTACTTCTATTACGGTATCACAACAAAAAATTACTACTTGATTAATATTGTTTTATGTTCAAACACACCATAAAAATATGGCCGGTATTTCTAAACATTCATTGGATGTTATTTGCCTTTAAATTGAGATAAGGTACTCCTACATTTTCCAAATAAAAGGTTACATCCATGATAAAAAGCATTTTGTCGGTATGGTAAATGTCCTTTGCAATGTAGGTGTATTTTGATAAATTTTAATGTTTGCTTAAGGTTGTTACCAAAAAAAATTGGTTGTCTGTAAAGTCGGTTTACGGACGATAGTTTAACGTGACAACGTCATAAAAAAAATTGATGAAATGATTGCATACTTTTATGAATAAAATTTAATCATTTTTATTGAATTATCACTATTTTTTATGGATACAAAGAAGGAGTTAAATGAATTCTACAATTTAATTGATAAATTTACTTTTATTTGCACTCATTAATTAAAATATGTTTATTACTTTAACGAAGAGATTATTTTAACTATACCTTTTATACATGTTTGCTATTTAACTTCTTCCAATCTGTGTTATTCTGTTAAGGATAGGACGATGATAGGAAAAGTAGGAAACGAATGGGAGTGTTTCAAGTTTAACGTGCCTCGAAAAAGTCAAATCGATCGTTGTTCCAATCGAGTGGAAGAGATATGCAGTGCAAGCGTACCTACAATGAGCGTAACAGGACAAAGCGTAACGGGACAATGTGCGTAACGGGACAATGTGCGTAACGGGACTATGTGCGTAACGGGACAATGTGCGTAACGGGACAATGTGCGTAACGGGACAATGTGTCATCCTTTTTCGTGCGTGCAGCCGGCGTTCATCGATTTATTAGACGTTGTCACGTCAAAAAATGTTCACAGTGTAGCTTGCTAATCTCGTGCGTGTGCGAGATCCAAAGCGAGACACGCCGGCGCGAGATCCCTGTGGCTTCGCAGTTTGTGTTTCAAAGCGCCAGCGCCAGCCCAAGTAAACGGCCGGTCGGTCACGTGAAGCGGTCCGCGGATGTCAGTGCCGAGGTCTCTCTAATCAATCTGCGCCCACGCGACCGTGAACAGCCGTGGAGTCAACCCGTCCCCCACACGCCACACCACTCCTTCCTCCAGGGGCCAATCTGCGCGGCCGAGCCACTGCGCTCTGTTCACGGAAATGTGGGAGGAGCTCTAATTGCCGAGACTCAGTCGCAGTTCTTTGAAGGAGTTCCGAGCCCATCCGCTAGATGGCAGCTTTCATTATATGTTACTGACATTGCTATATTGGTTGCGAGAAACTATATATTAGTAGTGGCAGGTATTTTTCGCGAAAAGAACTGAACGCCTATTAGACTGCAACAAGGTTTACCCGCAAACTGTGGTTTCTTCCTTCTGATTGGCGTCCGTCTGCGAGAGAAGTCGTTGCCTTATTTGACCGAGCCATTCAGGACGCTTTTGCTTCCGCGCTGAATTATTGTGATTGGTGTTGTAACAATCGACACGTAACTGAAAGAAAATCACCCAATAACGGAACACAGACAATGCTTCAGTGTTTTAACTTTCAACTAAGCTCGAAATCTTTTCGCGAAATCTGCATGCCCCTATCTATAAGCTATTATCAGGCTAACAGAACGGTGGAAAGTTTTTCACTTAATTTCTGTGTTGTGGCATTCCAGAAATTGTGCATTTACCACTAATTTCAACATGTTTTATATATTTAAAAAAACAGCACTATTTTTTTGGGAAACTCTGGCCAATTATCACTGTCAAAGCGCGAGAAAATTTACTGCATTTCTTTAAAGCTAGTTTCACTCCACGCCGCTAGATGCCAATACTCTCGCGCAATTAAAACACATTGTAAAAAACGTAGTTACACTCCACGCCGCCAGATTCGCTGACATCACTTGTCTCTCGTATTTCTTACGATTTTACTATATTGTCCCTATTGCAAAATTTGGTTATGGGTCCACCCAACATATAGCGTAACATGTCGCGCGAAACATGGTTTCAGTTTCCACTGTAAGATTCGCACTTCTAAAAACCCCTCTTTATTCTATGACTACTAATGCGCGTTTAGATATAATAAATGGTAAGAAACGGAGGCCGTGGATATTACCGTAGCAGGAAACTACGTGATTACGAACACAGCATGCCTTCTTTAACGTTGACTATTGATGACGTTATGACGGTACATAGCGTAACCAAATATTTGCAGTAACTTTTCAGTATGAACACGCATTCTGTATGGTATTTATCGCATGTGTGCTATATTATAATCCACGTGTATATCAGTTAGTGATTTTAAACCAATTGTAGCCTCTCGTGTTAAACACTCGAGGGGAACAAGGAGTAGGAATGGAACAGAGTGCGGCAAAATGTCATCTAATAGTATTACAACTCTATGGTAACAACACATTTATTATCGCTTATACATTAAATTATTCATTACAACTTAATTAATGACAAAAATGTAAACAGTTGATATTTGCGGCGTGACTCTGATGCAAAAGTCTGCGAACAGAAACGTTTAGGAATTATTGCAACGTGAGACACGTGAATGCAGCTTAACAAATTCACTTCACAATTGCCCGTGCTCTCATACTTGGCACCGCGCTTGGCGCTGGGTACACCGTCAAAACAAAAGCTAAGTTACAAGCAATAATAAATTTCCAGAGTGCAAATGAAAGTATATAACAAGACTCCTCGACTTATTCAATATTATGCGACACACCTCTGTCATTGCGCAAGTTAGCAAACATCACCATAATCATTAATATCATTTAACTAAAATGCTATTTATACACAACATGACTAATACAAAAAGGACCACTATACATGTTTTCATGAGGGTACGCAGACCTCTAATTATTCATATAACAGGTCGTCAACTTAGATTGCTCTTGTCGACACGTATTTCTGCGGGAAAGTTATTATTCGTCGATGCAGGGGTTACCATTGACTATCTCCCCAAACTATCGTAGCTGGAGAAATGCTCGTCGGTGTGGGGACTGGCATTATTCTTCACGTGTCGCTGCCGGGATTCGCACCTAAGTGTTGTGTGTCCAGTCAGATGTAAAGTCTTTCATCGGGACTCACAAGCTCACACCGCCGTCTCCAAGCCTTGCCTGCGTCACCACTGCCCCTCTTCTCACTCTAAGTTTTATACCCACTCGGTGTATAGGTGTCTACGACGAAACAGTACTTTACCAAGTGGTAGCTTCTTCCGACGGGCAGCGTGACGGCAGACCGGCGAGACGTGTTGACGGTGTAGCTTCCTTCGGCAGGGAAGGCCAGCAGGGCCTCCGGCTGGTGTCGCTGGTGGTCGCGACGAGTCTCCTCTCTCAGCGCAAAATGGGACCCCTTTTATACTCTGTGAACTGCTAGTATCGAACATGGCAGATTGTTCTCGGTCAGGGCAACCGGAACACGCGCCTTCGGCGATATCCGGTTGGCAACCCGCCAAAACGAGCGTCCCCGAGGACTCCCGAGCGGCTCCGAACGTCATGCGCGCAGCGCGCGAATAATCTGTTTGTGCTGGTTGCATCGGCGCGCAGTTAGGCGCCGCGCGACACATCTTGATGTACGTATGCGGAGCACACGCAACACAATAAAAGGTTAACGATGTAATTTAACTATATTCAATACTAAATAGTATAAAAATTTAGTGTTACAATTTTCTTTTAGTTTGTTGGGTGTGTTTGAATGTCGCATATATTAAAACTGAAGTATAACCAGGGTGTGGATACGTCTGTATTATTAAATGGAAAGTAAGTGAAGCCATTTTTTTTCTTCAACAAATTGTTGCACTTATATTGGGTAGACGTCCTGAACATTGGCTGAAGACTGAGGTGGTGTGTTTGCATTGTGAAAACAGTTTTAAATGCTTTTTTCTTATAAAAGTGATTGTGTTTAATAACGTTAGCTGATGGTTAGTAAGTATGAATTAGAATATAAAAACAATTTCCGTATTTATTTGGCAGAACAATATAGCTAAGGTAAGTAAAGGTGTGGCTTCAACTAATTCACAGCATGTCATCTCCTGATGATTCCTATCTCCATGAGTTAAATGTAACTACATACAAAAAAAATGGAAAGTGTTATTTTGAATAAATGTTTAAGTAAGTGAACTCATAATCCGTAAATTAACGAAGATAACCGTACATTCACGAAGATTCCTGGATAGTTCCTAACAAGCGGTCTTCGTAAACTGAAGGTGAAAATTTTGAACCGGGCATTTTTATTATAATCAAAGTGTTAGAGCTTTAAATTTGTGTACATATTTGCTTTCTCGATGTAGCGAATTACTGTTATTAGTTCTGAATGTTTCTTTATCTCCTCTTGTGTGCACATTTTTATTAGCCTGCGGGTAGTGTGGTTTTATTTGATTATTATTTTCACTTTGTTGAATACGATTTCATCGTCCGCAAATCGTACGGTAGCTGTGGAATGAATTTCAATTAACTTCACAGATATCCTTTTCCGCGAATTCGAGATTTGTTGAGCGAACGTCTACATGTAGGCTATCTCCATTGGTTTTGAAATGTAATATGTTGCCAGTACTGTTATTGAACCGAATAGAAAAAAAACTGGAGCATAAAAATTTATTTCACCTTCATAAAATTAAAATGGTAGGAAACTTTTGTTCGGAGGAACTGGAATTCAGAAGTTTCCTTTAGTACTTATTTCCGCCAAGAAGCAGTAGGTCTTTAGATTCGGCACAGAAACATTTTCTGTAGTAAAAATTCTGTATTGAGAAAATTTAATAATATTATAATTTACTAACAAAATTTTTTTTAGCTTGACTGTATTATATATTTATTAAAATACTTCAATACTTCATGAACTGAAAAAAGCACCTATTTAAAAAAAGGAAAAGAGATTTCTAGAAAATAAATTAATTTTAAAAAAATATTAATACTAAAATAGCCAGTTTAATTAGTTTTGCTGGTTTTCGAAAACATGGCTCCAAAAAAAAAGTAATGTTTATCTAACTTAGCTGAAAAATATATAATTTCTTGGTCTTTTTTACATATTAGGAAACTTAAATAATTAATACAGTTTACTCATTTTGAAGCAATCGTAGAATCTTATAAAGATGTTTCTCAGAGGGTAAGTCAAACATGCAGTTTTTGACAATAAAAATACTATATTAAGTTCCTGCAAGATATTCTGAAGCGTGTCCTATTTAATGCTATGTTTTTATTGTAACCTATAGTTTACTTTGTGTATGGTTTAGTGCTTTTTTTCGCAAAGGTTGGCACCCGTGATATATTTTTTTTTTGCTGATGAATTAAAAGTCTTTAAAAATCTTTGATTTTGTTCTGTAATTAATCTTGATAATGTAAATGCATATTTATTTACTTAATTTTTCTTATTTAAAAATTCAAATCAGAATTTAATTTTTAAAGATAAACTCGAAATAAGACCGTTTGGTTGGGACGTACAGCGTCCAGCGCTTGGTTTAGATTTGTTTCTCTCCACGGGCGCGCGGGGCGCTGCTGTCGTGACGCTGTGGCGCGCCGCGCGAGGGCGTAACTGACATGCCGACGGCGCATCCAGCAACCGACACCGTGGCTGGCCCCTGCAACGCCGGCAGTCACGGTATGTGCCAGATCTGGTATTTCCATGCGGCAGTTCGTGGCGAATATCATCGAACTGTTTACCAACTTAATAACGTTGCGCCAAGTAACTTCGAAAAGAAACGAGTTTTGCAACTGTTGGAAGTTAAGCTGCATGTAGAAGGGCAAACATATGGTTTACTGCGCCTAGTGTATTGGTCCAGTATTTGATTTTCTCCTTATTTAATACTTTGTTTGCGTCTAATTTAGTTTTTTAATCACAGAACTGCTTCGTATAATTCGGACGGACATTTTAGGACCAAGGTAGATCCGGACATTTTGGCGATAAGGTGCTGAAGAGTTTGCAGTTACTCAACGAGACAGTGTTTATGCCATTTGCGAAACTGCCTTTATTTTTATGTCGGTGGGCGTCGAACTATTCGCAGCCCTTGAACACACAAGTAGGTGCTGCCATCAATTGAAGAGGTAATTTTCCGTCACATTTAATTATGGTTGGGGACGAGGCGTAAAATGTACGTCGTAGGGAAGTGTACGAGAACTGACCGTCATCACCTGCACAGCTGGACGGTGAGACGTGAGTCAATACGAACCACGCCCGAGCAGACAACAATTAACAATTAATAGGTTTTTATTTTTCGTAATTGTCACAATACATGGTTTGCATGGTTATTTAGACATACCAGCAGTTTCCTGCTCTTTTGCCAAATTTTTACATATTTGCACTTCAGTTTTTACATGGCACAGAATATATACATATAATAAAAGGAAACTTTAAAAAAACCTTCCCGGATTCGTGAATTATATCCCTTATTTAAGAAATAAAGAATCCTGGAAAAAATTAATTTCCTTTGCAAACTCTTTCAGCGCATTAGTCAGATGTTCTCAGTACGACCACAATAACTTTGTTTGAAAAACTTTTTTATGTATTTTTTGAGCATTTATGTGTATGTTTGGTAAATTTTTAACCAAGGCAGAATCGTGTTGTTGTAATGTTTTGTCACATACCTATATAGTTTATGCCGTTAGCGTAGGACGCAGGCTTTGTATAAAATTAAAGAGTATAATTTATTTATTATAGGATATAAGCTCACGTATTGATGCGGTCAAATTGCCATTTTGTATTATATATTTTTTTTTTTCACATATTTTTTTAACTAACCAATTATATACATGCGAGTACAACTTTTATTTTTTATCTTTGGAATTTTTTATTTTTTCAATTATTTTGGGTTTTAAACATTAGACTCTATGCAATTTCCATACCTAATCATGATACCTTCCTGGGGTTATTTAAGTTAACTGAGTGAAATACTGGCCTATTAGGGGCGACGGGTTGAACAAAAAAAATACAGAAAAATGTTTATGTTAAATGAAAGGAAAATTAGTTTTAATTTATTTTAACATTAATATTGGAACGTAATATACAGATCTCGCCTGCATAATCTACGATATCGTACCGAAAAATTATAAGAAAATGAGTGCCATACCACTAAATAAATACTTAAATAATTTAATAATATCTTTGATTTAAATAAGTTTTACATTAAATTGTATTTTTAAAACCAGATCAAAATATAGAAAAGAAACCTATTTCAGTCAAATGTCTAAAACAGATCGTTGCTGAATTTAAATCAAACAAATCATCTGGATGTCAAGGGTGTTACAGCTAAATAGTTTATTTCATAAGGAAGGTTAAATATTAGGTTGAATAATAGTTGATTTTTACTTTTTTAATATGTATATATATATTCACTTGAGTTTTACAATATCAAGTCAATATATTAAAAAATTTTGTAAATGTTGCCAAAATTTACTATTTTAATTAAAATCTATATGACAATTTTTAGTTTCTTATAAAAATTATAAATATTTTAAGTTAAATTTCAACGTGGAAGGTTTATTTTTTGTGTGAAATTTAAATATTTATTTTTTACACTAATTTTAATAATTAACTCTTATTACGTCCTCTTTCCCTTACTCCTCAATACAAACTAGAATAAACATTGATATTTTCAGATCTAGTCGTTTGGTTTACAAAACTAGCGTTTCTTTTTATGTCAACAATAAGCATTCACTTACGTTTAAATTCCCCCCTTCCCCAAATTTATCTTCACTAATTGACTATGTGTAAAATTATTTTGATTAAAAATTGAATTGAAGAATGAATTATTATTACGCAATGCTCCCCGTTTAAGTGGCTTGGTTTTAGTATACCCGTTCAACTTAATTTTGATACAATACTAGAATAGGAATTTTTTTCAAACCATTTTTTATACACTAACATATTTATTAGTTTAATTTTTCATTACGCCCTAATTTATAATCGTGTTTTTCTGTGTTATGCCTTTTTACGCCTGTAGTACTTCCCACGTATAGCAGAACTTAACTATTAATCAAAGATGGTATTATTTCATTATATTGCTATATTTATCAAGGAATTTATAATGTTTGTTCCAAAAGATAGTAAGTAGGTGCATTATGCTTCCAATTTAATGTTTTTCTCAAATTTAATTCATGGTATGGATTACAGATGAAAAGTACTGTAAAACTTTACTGTCCTTTATTTCGCTTGACACAATTTCAATGCTAAAAACATTAAACATGTTTAATTTCATTTATATTTTATTAGTGCTTCATAATCACAGTTGTTAGAACTCATCACATAATAGGTAAGATATACAAGTCCATGTAATTATTAGGCATGTATTAGGCGGATTAGTGAAAAGTGAAAATATAAACTGTGTTAACGAAACGAGGTCTCGGGTGTTTCGAAACGCAACGTTACCCCCTGCCTTCGAAACCATCCACTTTTCATCGAACACCCACCATTTTCCGATTCATAAGACCGGCATTATACCAACCACAAGGTAGTATCCTGGGCGTGTGTGTGGTTCAGAACTTTAAAGGCTTTAGTAAATTGGGCTTCACGTAATCTGTTTATCCTACCTGAAATCTCTTCGTTTTCCTCCTGAAGCTCGCTGCCGGCTGCGAAATGGCAAAGCAGACTCCAAAACAGGGAGCTTCGCAGAACGGCCTGTTGTATCCATACGTAAAATGTTCCACTTTCAAGGAGACTTGCAAGCGCATTAGAGCGAGGCAACCCCAAAACGGGTTGAAGTTCGTTCTGTCTCTGCGGGAAAGGATTTGAATGTATTCTGCGATGAAAACTAGTTGTCCTGAAAGCTTTTCCGCGAAATTGTTTTAGACGCGACGGTCATGGAAGGTCGGCAATGCAATGTTAGATTCACTTCATTGCTGAGATTAGCATTTATAGTGAGCCATTTCTTAAATCCTAACGCAATCGCTTAGTGGCTAAGCGGATTGAGCAGTGGTTCCTTTTGAGAACAGAAATATTTTTTTAATTCCATAAGGGTTCGCAAGATGTCGATGCCAGTCTCGAAGTGTGCTTGGCTTGTGGGTTATAAGCCACAACGTTTCGGTTGACTTTGTAGTCACCATCTTCAAGTTAGCAGTCACCAACTACTACTCCCATTCGGTGGGAGTTTGATACCCTGAAGATAGTGACTTCAGCGTCGACCGAAAACGTCTGTGAACTCTTCGCCTTCAACGCGGCTTTAACCCACAAACCAACAAACTCCACTTTACAAATTTTCTTCCCGAATTGCTAGGAAATTAACTTCCTGGACGCATTGTATTAAATCTCCTAAAATGTTGAAAACAAAAAATAACATAATTAAAAATCAATATATACCACGTTACTACTACTCCTTCTATTCAGCGAGACGGGTACAAAAGCTCTAAAAAGTTCCCTTTTTAACACATAGAATTCATGCCTTAGAAAGTAAATATATGTATTCCTCGTTTTACTTTATAAGTGAAAATATATTTAACATGGCTGAAAGTGATGATTTTTTTTTGTGTTTCCCTTGCCTTTAAATTTACCAAACACAAAAATTTTCAATGTATAGTGCAAACACTGCCATCTTCGTAAGCCTTGCTCTATCCTCTTTCCTGATGAAATAGCTGACTACTTTCACACGGGCGTGTACTTAACGCGTTGTGGTTTCCCACTTGTGATGAGCGACCGAAGGCAACAAGAGAAAGCACATAAACCCATTGCGGTAACTTTACTTGAGCAAACACATAGGTTTGACTGGTGGAAACCAGGGAAGGTCTCAGCTACATTTTAACATTGAACCATGCTCCACACATACACATTTGTAAATTTGCAGATAATTAATAATATGATAGAATGTAGTAAATTACAAAAAGAAACCGTAACGTGGTTTAGCGGTATAATTTGTAAAAAGCGCAATGTGTATAACTGTAAGTTAAATGTTGGAATTCCTTTTTGTAAGACTCTTGGAAGTACGATACGATTTGCAAACAATAGGTCTACGACAAATAATGCATTCTCAAAATTAAAATGTTTATATGAAACAATATGTTGGTTTTCAGAAAACCTGACAATAATTATCGAAAAGAGTTATATGCCAAAGTATGTTTTAAATTAATTTGATATCGTTAAGCAAACAGATATCTTGTCGAAGATATTTATTTGATTTTTTTGGACAACACAAATGTTTTCTAAGAAAAAAACCCCCGAGACAAAAACCATGGCCATTAATATTCATTCATATTTCAAATACTACAGCCATAGAAAGTAAAAAATTACATTTGCATCAATAAGAAATAACCGTGATTACATAAATACAATATATTAAATACTATCTCTTACGTCGTCTTAAACTTTTTTAAAACATTTCTACTTATTTTGTACATTTACTTCGTTTCACTTTACCTTGCGCTTCTATTTAAACTTTTCATTTAAAAATTATATTAAAAATTTGTTCTTTAAAATTAAAAAAACACAAAGCCCCGTAAGTTATCAAAGTTTCCTCTACCAAACCCATTTCAGCATCGTTGGAGCCAAGCGGTTAAGACAACTCCCACCATACACTATCCAACTTGGTTATATGTTTCGTCCAACTTGGTCGGATGTCGGACCGGAATGGGCTGAGGTTTGATGGTGCGTGGTGACGGGCGAACCGCACCACACAGAGTTGGGCTGAACCTCTGGTTCACCATCTCGGCCGTACACACGCGCCGACCGCGGGACAACAGAAGTTCTGCGCACCAAGTTGGAGAGCGTGTTGGTGCACCTATTCGATCTGAGTTGGACCCGGGGTGCATGATAGAAAACCGACTGACTCACTGGATGCTCCGACAGTGGCCGTGACGCATCTCAGAGTGCAGTGATCTGTTATTTCGTTGTTATTGTGTACACTGCATTTATGTACGAAATTCCGCCATTGAACGAAGAAAAGCCTCAAGATAATAGTGACTCAAAACAATCGAAGAAAATGATAGCTGCAGATGTGGATAAAACGTTGGTGTTTAAATTTATGAATCCTTCGTTTTTGAGAGAGAGTTTATTTGAAATCTACAGAAACGCTTCTTGCTTATGGCAGATATCGTCAAAGTATTACCACAACAGGAGAAAGAGGGATTTAGTAATGAAAGAGCTACTAAAATCCACGAAAAAAGAGAATACCTTAGGCCACATTGGGTTTCATAAGAAAAATAATCGATAAAATTCGGAGCTGCTTCAGAAGAGATCTTGCCACAGTACAAGCCTCAAAGACAAGTGGAGCAAGTACAGAAAATGTGTACACTCCTAAACTATGGTATTTTGAACTGTTGGTATTCGCAATAGTGCATGAATTTCCGAAGGCAAGCAAATCTTCCTTGAATGACTTGAAGCCATAGGAAGAGGACGAACCTGAAGACGAAATCTTCGATGCACCTGAGTCAGCTGGATATTGTGTGTGGGGGCTTAATGGACGCTACTTTGTAGACTTAGCTCTTTTTTTATTTCACTCTTTTGCAACAATTTTACTGAATGTTGCTTTCACGGAACACCAATGCCAATGCCGATGCCGATGCCAAGCAACTTTGATTCCTGAAGTAAAGTTACTACATAAAAGTTACTAAATAAAAACAACAGCCATTTTGCCTAGAGAAACTTAATGCTGTAAAAACAGGTTTGCGTATTTTCTGCGTAAGATGTAGATGTTGTATGCTCATAAACGTTTTCTGTGCTAACTGACATTAATCATCCGAATGGCTTTAAAAATACATTCCTGTCAGCCAAAGGAGAACTTCTTACACCGGGAGCGGGTACTCAAACTTAACACAAGTAAGGTTGCTATCTTGCAAATTATATTTTCTGGCTTTCAAAGTGTTGTTTGAATGAAAACATTATGTGAATTTCAAAAAAGTAAGCCAAACGCTTTATTTCGCTTACGAGTGATATGCGTCCCAGCATTGATCCACAGCGCAAAGGTTTGTAACCAGGAAATTAAATAACCGTGCGCGAATTGTGTAAGGTGTAAGTGTATAAAGAGGCCCGCGGTGGTTGATTTGCTGACCGTAGCGCCGGTTTTCAGTGTGAGGGGTTCTGGGTTTGAGTTTCCAACGAGGCATGGGTGTGTTGGTCAGAGGCACGATAAAGTCCATTAAACTGTCCGAATGTTAATGAAGGTCCATAAAGTGTAGAGTAGTTGGCTCGTTGGTGTTTTAAAAACAAAAAATGAGCCAAATATTTGTTTTAAAGATCCATAACGCCTTGGAGTCGTTGCAGGGGTGGAAACATGGCGGGCGTTGCCATGAGGCGATGAGTTTTCTCGGGGTACTCCCGTTTCTCCCTGCCAGCAATCCGTTACGTCAATGCTCCATTCCCATCTCATCAACCTCTAATCGCATCTGAGGACATCTCTATTTCGACCGTAAGCAAGGCTCAATCCACTTCATTTCGCATTACGTAAAACGCTAACTATTGGGATAGAGTTTGATAGTACGGCATTGAACGTGCTGAGTTGATTGATACCCGAAATATTTTTCATCAATTATAATTGTGTAATAGCAAGCCGGCTGGTTTCAGAGGAGCAAGGTTCTGCTGCAGACAACTCCGCGGCGAAAAGGGAACTTGCTCGTGAAGGAACGACGTGGCGTCACAATGTGCTCGTCGACGCGTTGGAGATCGTCGCGGCTGTTGTTTCCTTTGAGACCGTGCGTTTGGCAGAGTGCGGTGGTTCGCGCCGGCAGGAGAGAGACAGGGCGTTTACAGGTCCCGCCAAAAGTTGAAGACCGTGGGTAGAGTTCGGATGATAAATGTCTTTGTAACCAAGCTTTGGTAGAAACTACTTGTTAATTTTAATATACCTATCTAAAAAAAATAAAGTTGCTAGACTAATAAATAACCCAATTAAATATTACTTATTTAAAAGAATTATTTCTTTAAAAAATATAAAGGTCCAAAGAATCTTAGCTGCAGTCGACGTTTTATAATTTTTTTCGGATTTTATAAATAATATAGTTTATATAAAGTTTTGTATGTGAACAAACCTGAATTTAGTTTAAAATAATCTTGTAAGAATACAATAATTTATCTTCAAGACAAGAAATAATAAATACTTAAGTGAATATCAGTATAGAGAAAAAAATTATCGCCTTTATTTAGCCATTTTTATAATATTGGCCAACAAGGCGTCAATAGTCAATAAATAGTAGTTTTTAAATTATTTAATTTGGCAAGAAGAACTTTTTACCATGATTTCAAACCAAATATTATATTGTTACGAACGTTAGCAGGGCTGCGGCGCGAAGTTGCAGCGCTAGCTGGCTGACAGGCTACCGCCGCAACATGAGATGTACTATGCGCACCTGGGTCGCCACTTTCCCCTCCCTCCAGCCCTCTACTCCCCGCGCGGCGCTGATAGCTAGACACCTGACACCTCGCAGCTGGGGAGTCCCGCATGCCACCTGGCAGCTGCCGACGGTGTCTACCGATTTCTCGCGTCGGGTCGGCGCGGAATGACGCGACTGGCCCCAGCCGCGCTCGTGAATCCTAGAAGGCGCCTGGGCTGATATATAAGCCGAGGACGCCGGCCTCGGAGTCAGTCAGAGTTCAGTCGGGAGTTCTCCCGCGGCGGAGTTTCCGGGGCGATAGTGCCGCGGGTGCGGCAGAGTGGCGAAGTCCTTGGACGAAGGTTCCAGGGCAGGGAGTGAGTGAGTAAGTGGAGTCAGGAGTTTTCCCATGGTGGATTTTCCGGACGATAGAAGGGCGAAGTCCCTGGACGAAGGTTCCAGGGCGGAGAATTCAGTTGGGCGTGGCGTAGTTCCGAGCGAAGTTCCGAGCGAAGCGTCGAGTGGATCCGAGCGAAGCGTCTATTGGATCCTCGGCGAAGGCAAATGCGATGGCGGCGGAGTGCGGCGACGGAGTCCCGCGGCGGAGATCCACGAGGGGCGCTGCGGCGAGAGTTGCGCCAGAGGTGCGGCCCAGCGAGGTGTACAGTGTGTAAGAACCGAGTGACTGGGGAAGCAACATTTTTTAAGTGTAATTAATTATTAGGCATTTAAGAAGACTAATTATTGTTAGTGATGTAAATATTGGAAATCAATAAAACTGTGTAGTGATAGAATCTTTAATTGGGCTATCCTTTACGAACACGATAGTAAAAACATTAATTCGTCTAATGGTTTCAAGTTTTGGTGGTACCTGTACAGCCGAGGGGTTTTCGGGGCGGCTGAAGGGGTGCGTGTCTCGATGCTGCGGGTTCAATCTCTATTCTAATCATTCGCGCTAACGCGTATGGAAAATAATTTCCCAGGTCTTGTTTACGTGCGTGAGACAGTTGGCAACACCGGAGCGAGTGTGAGGGTGGCGCAGTGGTAAGGCACTTAACTACCCTCCCGGAATTTTGCGTGATTCGGATACCTTCCGAAATTACCGAATTTATGTTTTGCGTGGTTTCCGCAAATCACCCCAAAATTATGTTGGTAGTGGTGCCTTACCATTGCCCATAGGCGATATCTTTACCAATATCCCCAATCGGTTTCGTAAGTTCCCTACTCCAGTTCCCTTGCTTTCTAAGGGACTTAAAAAAAAAGTGAGCTAGTCGTTCTGTACTCGCCAGTGATGTGTAACATATAATCCCGGTAACGAATAAATACGTGTGTTCTCGTGTATAAACTATTCCTATGATATGGAACTCGGACACGGAATTAAACGTAGAATTCTTAAAAATAATTCCGATCGTGATAAATATACGCAAATTAGGGTTTGGGTTATAAATGCATTTCTGAACGTGAATCACACGTAGTTTCCGCACCTACATCGACGTCGATTACTGAATCATTTGATTAACTAAACGAAATTTTAAAATATATATATATATTGAAACTGCTCGTATAAAAGCGTAAAAGGCTTGAATAAATACTAACCCCCAACGTTCGGCCATTTTTTCGACAAGGAATTTTACTAAAATATTGTACATCTTGTTAAAGATGTCTAAAAAGTTAATACTATAAAATTTCCTCACACGCTAGTAGTTATACTTCCATGGTATTACTAAAATGTTAACCTGAAACATTTAAAAACACACATTTAAACGCTAAGTATATGTTCGTATATTTTTTGTGGCTTATAAGACTGAAATCAGTTTGTAAATACTTCATACAAATACACCTTAACGTTTTTGTGATGATTCAACAATCGTATATTATAGTGTTATATTATATCAAAAAGGAAATTTAAAATTCAGAAATTTTAACCATGGCACTTGTGGTTAATAATAGCGTTCTCACCCGCTGTGCTAGCCAACCCATTTACAAATTACTAGGAGAATATGCATTATATTAAGTGTGATGTCAGTTTTCTTACGTACCCTATTTTAAAACTTGAGATTACTTATTACTATGACAATTTTAGATAACCAAATATATTCCGGGGTAGTTTCATATCATAAAGTTTCATTTTGCACGCCAATGCGTTCGGTATGTACCCTAATGTTTACGACAGTGACCACATACGGTACATATTGCTCCGCGTGGGTCCGCCATCTTTTTGTCACATTTTCTTTCATTCCTTCCGGTTCCATTTTCACGCAATTACTCATATTAAATGCCGTACACCGAAATATAAGCTGTTTACACATCAAAAATTCTTGGCATCAATTAAATTCTCATATTATTTAACGTTTGTTAATAGCAAGATTTAAATAATAAAGACTTATATTTATAAAAATTTAGAAGTTCTAGTTAAAGTGGTCCTATGGTGAAATGAGGCCGTTTTTTCTTCCCGGAATGTTCTACATGAATCATCAAATATTTTTTTTTCTGTTTGTGTACCAATACTAATTTCTAACACATGACACAAGAGAGGAGAATTTATTGTTGCGTGTTGGTGTATTTTGTTTGCTTTCTATATGGTTATTCACTAAACGCCCATATTTCCTAAAAAAAATACTCTATTCTAAATTTATTTTGACAAATTATTTTGCCATTTCATCGAACATTTCCAGCCGTGCTGCAGTTTTCACGGGAGCCAACAAATGCGCCAAACTAACCAGAAGGTAATCCCGAGCCAGCTGAACCCTCTTTGTGTGGGGGTCCTCCTGTGTGGACTTCGGGAACAGTTTACCCGCGGGGAACGGGAGGGAGATGAGGGGCCTTATTGATCCCTGGAATGTCCACGAGATCCCGCAAGTTTCCAGGAAGTTGCGCGCCCGGGAATAGGAGTCCAAGTTTCGGCGCTAGTAGGCCGTGCTCTCACGCCGACGACACACACACTCGCGGTCTGCTCTGTCTGCTCTGTCTCTGTCTGCTCTGTCTGCTCTGTCTGCTCTGTCTGCTCTGTCTGCTCTGTCTGCTCTGTCTGCTCTGTCTGCTCTGTCTGCTCTGTCTGCTCTGTCTGCTCTGTCTGCTCTGTCTGCTCTGTCTGCTCTGTCTGCTCTGTCTGCTCTGTCTGCTCTGTCTGCTCTGTCTGCTCTGTCTGCTCTGTCTGCTCTGTCTGCTCTGTCTGCTCTGTCTGCTCTGTCTGCTCTGTCTGCTCTGTCTGCTCTGTCTGCTCTGTCTGCTCTGTCTGCTCTGTCTGCTCTGTCTGCTCTGTCTGCTCTGTCTGCTCTGTCTGCTCTGTCTGCTCTGTCTGCTCTGTCTGCTCTGTCTGCTCTGTCTGCTCTGTCTGCTCTGTCTGCTCTGTCTGCTCTGTCTGCTCTGTCTGCTCTGTCTGCTCTGTCTGCTCTGTCTGCTCTGTCTGCTCTGTCTGCTCGGTCTGCTCGGTCTGCTCGGTCTGCTCGGTCTGCTCGGTCTGCTCGGTCTGCTCGGTCTGCTCGGTCTGCTCTGTCTGCTCTGTCTGCTCGGTCTGCTCGGTCTGCTCGGTCTGCTCGGTCTGCTCGGTCTGCTCGGTCTGCTCGGTCTGCTCTGTCTGCTCTGTCTGCTCTGTCTGCTCTGTCTGCTCGGTCTGCTCGGTCTGCTCGGTCTGCTCGGTCTGCTCTGTCTGCTCTGTCTGCTCTGTCTGCTCTTTCTGCTCTGTCTGCTCTGTCTGCTCTGTCTGCTCTGTCTGCTCTGTCTGCTCTGTCTGCTCTGTCTGCTCTGTCTGCTCTGTCTGCTCTGTCTGCTCGGTCTGCTCGGTCTGCTCGGTCTGCTCGGTCTGCTCGGTCTGCTCGGTCTGCTCGGTCTGCTCTGTCTGCTCTGTCTGCTCTGTCTGCTCTGTCTGCTCTGTCTGCTCTGTCTGCTCTGTCTGCTCTGTCTGCTCTGTCTGCTCTGTCTGCTCTGTCTGCTCTGTCTGCTCTGTCTGCTCTGTCTGCTCTGTCTGCTCTGTCTGCTCTGTCTGCTCTGTCTGCTCTGTCTGCTCTGTCTGCTCGGTCTGCTCTGTCTGCTCTGTCTGCTCTGTCTGCTCGGTCTGCTCGGTCTGCTCGGTCTGCTCTGTCTGCTCTGTCTGCTCTGTCTGCTCTGTCTGCTCTGTCTGCTCTGTCTGCTCTGTCTGCTCTGTCTGCTCTGTCTGCTCTGTCTGCTCTGTCTGCTCTGTCTGCTCTGTCTGCTCTGTCTGTTCTGTCTGCTCTGTCTGCTCGGTCTGCTCGGTCTGCTCGGTCTGCTCTGTCTGCTCTGTCTGCTCTGTCTGCTCTGTCTGCTCTGTCTGCTCTGTCTGCTCTGTCTGCTCTGTCTGCTCGGTCTGCTCGGTCTGCTCGGTCTGCTCGGTCTGCTCGGTCTGCTCGGTCTGCACGGTCTGCACGGTCTGCACGGTCTGCACGGTCTGCACGGTCTGCACGGTCTGCACGGTCTGCACGGTCTGCACGGTCTGCTCGGTCTGCTCGGTCTGCTCGGTCTGCTCGGTCTGCTCGGTCTGCTCGGTCTGCTCGGTCTGCTCGGTGTGCTCGGTCTGCTGGGGAAGACAGACCCAGACTGTGGCTCGAAGGCCGAAGCAGTTAGCGTGCTCTCGATGAGTTTTAAGTTCAAACTAAAAAACATAAAATGTGATAAATATTATTTTAACATAACACATTAAAGACGCGTGGAATTTAATATTATGTATAATTTTTATTTTCAGTTATTTTAACAAAGAATTATTTTTTGAAAAAATTTACCGAAACATTTATCTGTAGTGTTACAAGTAAAAAAAAAGTAAGTTTAGAACATATTTCTGTGTGACATTTTTGTGTAAATTGGTGTCTAAAATAATTAATTTTCCCACAAACCCAGGAATTTTATGTATTCCATAGTGATGTATTTTACATATTTCACTGTTTAGTTAGTTTATTTTGGAAACAAAAATTGCTACTAGTTTTCTAATAATTTCTTTGTAATTTAATATGGCTTAATGTTGGAAAGCAAATTAGACTCCAATTAAAATTGCTTGGCTCACTAAAATGTGAAAACATTTATGCACAATAATTATTAATTAAATAATTATTGCTTTTCTAGCATACAGGAAGTTTTGTGCTAATTTCTACTGCGTACGTACAACCTTGTACGTCTACACCAGACACGTCACCTGCTTCTAGCGGAGTGATATATATATATATATATATATATATATATATATATATATATAAAATCACAGTCAGTGGAGCAATGTCTGGATACGTGAAATATTTAAATGGCGCGCTAATTTCCGTCCTTCTGACATTACATGGTTGAATTTCCAGAGATTTTTTTATTTATAAAATTACATGTGTTGTAATTCCCTGCCAATAATTGCATTTATGTCCACCAGTGTCTGAACATTTTGTATAAATGTGGAAGTGCGTACTTGTGTATGTTTGTATCTCAAACGCGTCTTTTATAATGAAAGTGTTTTTGATAAAAAAAATTAACAAAGATAGCCCGTATACTGGATTAACACAGATGCTACATGTAGTTGGAAAGTCCTTTCTTAGGTAGTGAAAATGGAGTATGTTGGATTTTATAATAAAACAAATTCTAAGTATGAGGTAAAACATTTGGCACGAATTAAAAACATTCAAACAGTAGGTAAATTTCCTTTATCACCGCCAAAAAAATCCTTGACGCCTTGGCGTCGTTGCTCCAAAGACAAGTCGTGAGGACTTGATTGGAACGAAGCTTGGGAATTTCTAAACTACACAAATAACTAACAATTTTGCAGCAACACTAATAAGTATATTATATTTGTCTAGTTTTAATATAGCTGTAACGTTTCGAATTAACTAATGTAGAACGAGTTAACCTTGAAAATAATCTGCTAACCTAGTCTTTTTGGGCGAATTACAGACTACCGCTACTAACATATCCTCTAATGTGTGGGATGTCAAATAGACCTGTTTTTTTTATTTACATTTAACCTTATAGTTCTGGAGAGTAACTTTTCACTGTGGCTGTTTATCTTATTCTTTTTTTTCCTTCGTTCACAACAAGTTAAATTCTAGATATTTATTTTTCATGTATAAATATTTTTCACTAACAGATATAATAAACCTGTTTAGTTACAAATAATAATTTATTGTAATAAATTAAACTTAATAATTACTTTATTCCTGATGGTTGTATTGGTGCAACGATTACAAAGTAAAGAGCGCATTTTGAGTTTGAGGGGAAATTCTTGCAACATAGTCTTAAGACGAATCCAAAGAATCTGCAGTCAACGAATGATAAGGAACATTCTTGATGTTAAAATGTATTCCGGTACCATTCTTAATTTTGTAACCATCAAAGATGTCAAATTATAAATAATAGTACCTCAATCAAGATGGCATCAAAATTTCGATTGTAATTATTCCCTTCCCACCTCCCACTATCATTAAGTAAAATTAATAGTACCGAAACGTCAAGTCTTAAGTTTATGCTCACATTTTTTCTTTTCTGTTTTACAATTGGTGCTTTCACATGTGCTTACATTTAATAGCTTGTTCGATAGAATTCCACAACAGCAACTGGGGTTTCCAACAATTTCGGGACCATGTTTACCTTTATCTAGAACTTTGTGAACCTTTAGTAACTGCCTTAATTTTTGAAATTTAAGATTTTTTTATTTTTATACAAGTATACTTTTCTTACAGTGAGCCCAAAACACAAAATAAATAAATGGATTTAAGAAAGAAACTATGTTAGCATTTGCCTGCCAAATTTCCTAGAACTATAAAAATCATGTCAATTTTCAAGCACTTATAATATATCGTATTTTATTGGAATGTTTAGAAATATCTTTCAAATATGCACAGGTGAAGGTTCGGGTTGATACTGTGTTGACGAAGAGACACCAAGATATTTAGTTGGCCTAGGAACAGGTTCCTTCTTGGTACCCGTAATTATTGAGGCCTTGGGGTTAAGATGAAAGCCACAACTCATTAGCCATTACTGTTTGACTGTCCAACATACCGTGCTAGGCTTCCCAGGACGTGCATACCACGGCTCTTTGATGAACTGCACGGAGAAACTCGGGAAATCCAGTAATGAGATTACTGCAGAAACAATACTGCGGATTTGTATTTCTCTGTGTAGATTGTTTGTACTTTAATATGTTCGTCATACATTCATCATACGATTAAAATGACCATAAAATATCAGAAAACTCTAATCCAGACTGCCAATTAAGATATAAATATTAATGTTTAAATTTTTGGTCCAAAAATATTTTGGTGATATTAATCCCTTTCTTTTAATATAGAACTAAACATTAATACATCTTTGGAAGTATTTTTTTTACACAGTTTATTTTTTAACCACTTTTATTTATGCCTCAAATTTAAGTATTGTGATCCATTATCAAAGTCTATTGTGTCCGTATATATAAGATTTATAAGTATATGATGTTATTTTTTTAACAAAGAATGTTTTCTATTGCTAAACGATTTTAATTGCGTAAGTAAATTTAAAAAAAATCATTTAACACCTTTTTCCATCATTTAGAGAAACGCCGTACCAAATAATACACTTGCAATTTGTTGAATGCTCATTTAAAATATTACATTTTCAAAACCATGAAGTAATCCAAGATTTTGTTATTCATTCACACGCATTACGAAAATTAGGATATATGGCCACTGTTTATCGGAATTAGTTTTAGCTAGGAACTTGTTGCCCCCAAAAAGAAACAAGCAGGATTTTTTTTTTTTTAATTATAGAACGAGAAGTATCGAAGCAAAACTAATTTATTAACAATTTTGTCCAATTAAGTAAAGAATACACTAGATTATTGATGTTGCACATGTTCTTTTGCTAACATTGGTAGTTGTAATAATTTTTTTGTCATTACTGGCTTACACGCTATCGGGACCCGACTAGTAACAATAAAAAATGCTTGATTTAATAGTTAGCACACCAAATGAACATAAAAGCTTCAGTAATTTTTTTTTAAATAACAACAAATGCAATTTCATATTTGCCAAATATTAATCAATGCCTGTAAATATAAATTAAAATAAGACTACTAAAAATTTTAATTTAACCAAAGGCGTACAATCGTAAACACCTTTTTAGTACAATCGACACTTGGCTTACATTAACAGCAAATGGCTATGTTGATTCAACAACGTTGCCGAGCTAAATAAATTTACCATCACTCGCATTTATAAGCACGACTAGTAATATATAAAATATAAAAATAAATATATATTTTAAAATATTATAATAATATAGTATGATATAGTACTCAGAGGTTAAACATGAATATCAATAACTCTACCCCAAAATAATAAAATTCGTTACGACCAAACGGTTAAATATGATATCAAACACGTTGCTGTGATGAATAGGACCACCACAGAGATTGGATAATTTACAAGTTCAACACTTGCCTTAAAATTGCCGCCAAGATGTCTCGTTGGAAGACCACAGCCGCCTACTCGCCCGCCGAGTAGCACACTCGTTCCCTCACGATGCTCCACACGGACTACGATGGTGGCACCTTCCAGGACTCCAGCAGCAACTTCAGAATGGACTTGTTCGTCAAGACGAGGTCTCGGCGCAATTCTCCAGTCGCTCGCACCCTCGACACACTGCTTTACCCTCGCATCAGTACAAGTCTGCTGCGCGGTCCCGATTACCATCGATGTTGTAGTGACACAGGAATTACATGCTCCAGGGGCAGGACACTGCCCGATATCAACTACTAGAGACCTATTTATTGACACCAACACTATTTACCCCGCTCTTGACAAACCAGCCATTATTGCTGGTTGCTGCTACGCTGCGACTTACACCAGTCCTGCACCAGCCTTTTGCACCCTACTCACTTCCTCGTTACTCGCTTGACGAGTAAAAAATTTCCTTCGTCGGCGGCGAGCAATTTGAGATAACTTCGGGTACTCAATCTACATCACTAGTACCTTTGAATTTCGAGGAGCAAGTTTTTAAAATTAAATCGCTGAGCGAGTCAACTCGTACAGCGAGGGATCTCTTCCACTCGTATAGCGAGTTGCATTTCACTAGTTGTCAGTCTTCTCTTCGAAGACGGTCACTGGCGCCCTCCACTGCTGCTGTGATGAGCTAGTCTTTACTTGTAACAGAAATGGGGGCTAAGTCCACTCTTCGAGACCGTCGTCGATGCGCGCAGTGTGACGTCAAGCAAGATGGCGGCGATCAAGGCGGCGGCGGAGCGGTGTTGTTGTCTCGGGGCCTCTTTTCCTTCTCTGTTGTTCTCTCCCGCGAAGGGGTGTACATACCGCCTGGGCTAAACGAGCTTCGGCGCCCAGAACCAGACCAAAACGATCGACGGGAAAACTCGCGCCGGAACTAGTTCCCGGCCACGTGGTATGACATGAGTAGAGACCCGTTAATTTCGCGGATTCATTTCGTGTTATGCTAAAATTCAAATAATTATACCTTAGTGCTGCTTCTGTCATTGGTTCTCTGTTAATCTGGAGGACTGAGGGCCAATTAGAGACCCTCACTCATAGAAATGTCGAATCAAAGGCCACCCAGTCGAGACGACTCACAAGTCGACGGCCAATGAACAGTTGGCATTTGCCCGAGTGTGTAGAGGATATTGGAGTCTATCCTGAAGGTCATTGAATCCGCGAAATTCACGGGTCTCTAGACATGAGGCCTGGGGCGTAGTCAAACCTCTTCAGGTATCAGCTGAAAGACTATTTACCAAGAGCAGAGTGGCGGGATGGTATGACAGCAGGGGTTAACACGAATCAAAACCGTGGGTAAAAGAAGAGCGTTACGGCAGTGAATATTGCACCCGTAAAAACCTCCTGCGAATACGTACGAAGCAAAATCAAGGCAGCGAATAAAACGTTATGGTAAGCGTCGGGAGATTGCGTCCTGGGAATGTGAGAGCAAATCGCCATTTTTCCTCCAGTGGGCCGCCGTCACATAAAGCTTCGCGGCGGAAAAGAAAAACGACTAGGCAATTATCTTGGATTCTTCAGCCCTTGTCGAAAGGCTTCCCTTTATCAGCAGACTGACATAAATAGTCGTTCTGCGTTCAGTAAAAAAAAGTAAATGATGTAAAAAGGTTTGAAACAATTAAAATGTTGACAGATTTACAAAATATTTATTATATATGCTTTTTTTCTGTAACGAGATAGATATATTTTTTTAATGTATCTTTAAATTATTTAACAGTACATTTCACTAAAAATCTGTTATTTTAAGGCTAAACCTGAAATGTTTAAAAAATATGTTTTACTAATAACTAGAATATCATTAGTATAAAAAATTCGTATAAATAGATTAGAACATTAGCTAATACAAGTCAAACTTGGTTTTGATTTGGTTTTAATTATTTCACCCAATGTACACATTTCAAGCGATATTTTTTTGACTACAAGAGCAAAATTGGAATTTATATGTTTATCATTACATACGTTGTATATAATTGAATCATATCACTTAAATAATTTGTTTGCGAGTAAATTATAACTATCCGAAATTTTGCTAGCAATGATATTTTAAGTAATTCCTCATTACATGTTTAAAACTGTAGCCTACACATTTCTTATAGTTTTATTTCGTATAAATGTGTTTGATTTTTAAACCATCCTACTTTACAAAAATATGTAACTATAGTTTAGACGAATAACAATAAAATCAATTAAATGTTTTCAATCAAATAATAAAAGTTAGAAAATAACTTACTAATATTTAATGTATGTACTTAAACTGTTATATAACCACAATTAAATCAGCTAAGATTTTACGAAACACAAGGGTATTTTCAATAAAAGAATGTAAACTTGACGTACAAAAATTATTAAATATTATATTTTTATGATTAAAAGTTAGTAACGTTGGGTCAAACAACAAAAAATTGTTTCGTCCATTATTTTTTTTAATCCAGTTGGTATTTTAAAAGCATTGTTTTAACTTGTTTTTAAACAGTAATCTTGACAAATTATTAACAGAAATTTTACAAAATGTATAAACTTTATTATTTTTTATAAATTATTTAATAACTTTTTTAGTTAAAATGCAGCATATATTAAAAAAGACAAATTCCTTTTATTAAAATTATCAATGCCGTCACTCACTGCCCTTAAGCAAGAGGTTGGTGAGTTGGTCATCATCACTTCTTTCTTTATGGTATAAATTTATGCAACTAGCCTGAATGGTAAACTTGGATGTAGGAATGCTATGAAATAATATAATTTGGAATACGTGTCAAGTGTTGAGTTCTATTATGTTTCCGGCATTTGCATTTCTTTTTCTTTGGTTAGAAAGAACGCAATATCAATTACGTGTGGGAGGAAATTCTGCTTCTGAAAGGCTTGTAAAAATTCTCCTTCAAAATATTTTACAAAACAACACTCTTGACCTTGGAATATTTTTTAAGATATGTTTAAGAAGAAAATGAAAAAAATACAAGTTATTTATATTTTTAAAAACATTTTCTCAATTTTGAACCAACCACATTTTGTATGCTACCAAGATTATTTAGTGAATTTAAAGTTCATACATTGAAAATTAATCATATAAACCACTATTTCATGCACCAAATACATTAGTATGCATCTATAGTAGACCAATGGATAAATAAAAAGATGGGGGATATGGGTGCGTGTGCTTATGGACGCGCGTTAGAAGTTGTACTTAACGTAATAAAAAACTAACTTTAATTGTGCATGTAAATCATTAATACTAACAATATAATTAAAGTATTAAAGAGATATTATAAATACTGCTGTTAAAGTATAAATTCAATCAAATTATAAAATTTCAATAAATAGTCTGTATTTGATATTAATATAAACACGTGTACAAAATTAATTATATAATTAAGTAAAATCATAGAGATAAATTTTATATAATCAATAAATAAGTTGGAAGCTTCTTATAATTTATTATCTTTATATATTTTTATAATAATAAAGTAATAATTTAAATTGTTTAATGCAATTAAATTATACATATGGGAACATAACCTCACACATACATATAAACTTGAAAATGTTTATAAACAAATTCCATCACTCATATTCACAATAAATAAAAAATTTTGATTATATAGATATCAACCACTAAATGGTATTATTTAAATACACTTATATAAATTTTATTTATTTATATTTTTTGTTACATTTTCATTGTGAAAATATCATGGCATTATGTGCGCACGTCGTAAAAATTCACTCATATTTTTTTCATAACCAGCCTAAAGAAGTATAACTTCAAAACGTGTACTCCCAACATTGTAACATAACTACTGAAATAATACTGAGTATTAAAACACACATGCTTATTATTATTTTAACAAATTTATCCTAGTCTTCAACTAATTATGTAAGAAAATAAACTAACCCGTTTTATCGCCCTTGCATTGCCAAGCCCTTAAAAATTCAAATAAATTAAAGTCATTTTCACTTTACTGATGGTCAGAACCAATCCTAGATATAGTTCCAAAAGATTTTTTAAATAAAACACACCACATAATGTTGTTTCGCGATATTTACTAAAACCACTTTTGAAGTTTGATTTCAGGGAGCTGTTTCCGATCAAAAGTTCATAATTACTCTGTATTGTTTCTCGAGTAATTCATAATTTGAATCACAAGATTGAAATAAAATAATCTGTAAAAACTAGATTTTTAGACTGTGTTCTGAATAAATTAGAATGTTTTAAACATGAGTCTTTTCTCATTATAAATAGTAGGTACATATATTGCACTCCAACACTCACATCTTGTTAACAGCACATAAATTTGTATAAAATTATATTAATATATGTATAAATAACATAGTAGACTAACTTTAAATATTTAAATATGAATTCTATTGGCATATCCACATATATAAACAAATATAACCCATTTTATACTCGTATTCCTACATACCGTATGACATGAAACAAATGACAATTTGAATGTGTTACACAAAATATAATTTGGTGTAAATTAAAACTATTTCATTTAGACATGAAACATCCATATTGCATCAAATCTGTATGGTTAATATCCAGGGGTAAGGTTGGGCACATCGATAACAACAGTCCTTAAGTTCATGTATCGGGGCTTTGATTAAGTCGCAACTATCAAAATTTCCAGCAATGAATAACGAAATTTCTGTAGTATGTTAAATTCTTTGATTTAAATAAATTTATATATCATCGAAGTTACACGCTTAAAATTCTCTTAAGTGGTGTGTTATGCTTAGCAATTATAATCATACACAAAAACTTAGTGCGATAACACATCTTTGATGATTACTATTCTTAACATCTTGTTCAAAACGAACATCCTTTATAGAAAAAATATTTTTCTCTGTATGAATATCTAAAATAACTCTTTATTTTTGTTTTACAATATTCTTTTACTTTCATACAGAAACTCAAATACTAACTATAGGATTTCATATATTACTAACAAAGTTTGTTCTAAATCATAGAGTACATTACCATGTATTATAGACGTGAATAAAATTAAAGTCTTTCCTGTAGCAAAAAGAACTAGCGTCTTTCAGCCACGAATAATGCTGAAGAAACATTCCAATAAATACATTGACAGTACACATAAAGAAAAAAGTGGAAACTATATGTTACGCAGTAGCGGTACAATATAAAATATTTATTACCTACACTTAGCTAATTTAATTTTTACTTCGAATTTTTTGAGCTGCTCACGTGTAAATATTAAAACAAAGTTTCATATTATTTGGTAAATAATTTCCTGTTAACTAATAATTTTAACAAAACCATTTGGAATCTGAGAATAATTTTGCTTTGCAACAGTTTTACTTAAATATATACATATTTCTTTGAAATCATTACTTATTGGTTAACCCGGGAACGTTTTTGAAACACTCTTAATCACGTAAATGTTTAATGTAAAATGTAAAATAATGGTAGTAAAATAACGCAAGGTATCGAATCGTGATTGGAAATCTCATGTCAGCTGTAAATTTCTCCATTTCATCAGGAACACCTTCTTTATAGCGTCTCCTGACTCTAATCTGATCGGGAGGATGCTCTTACCCGAGATACCATACCTTAGTTCAACTCAATTCCACGATCTGTTTATTCGTCTCGATTTCACGCACAGTACGTTCATCCTATACCAAGCATTACAGGAGCAAATCTTTATGCTTAACGAATTTGCGTTTCAAATTGTTTCCGAGTTCAAACTATCTCCTTCAGTGAATCAAACTTTATGAAAATGCCTTAAGTTTAATTAACTGCAAACAATTTGGTTATTTGGAAAAAGTTGGTAAGACCAGTTTTTAAAAAACCTCCTGCTATGTAGTACCCAAGGCGATGAGAACTTTTTCAGTTTCGAAAAGAAGTCGGTAACTGCACAGTATATTTCTTATGCATGTTTCAAACGTTAAAATTTTTATTTTAAACATCTTAGCTCCCAGTATACGGCACTTAGCGAGAATAATTTCGACGGAAGTCGCTGAACGGAAGATGTCAGAAAGATAGTGGATCCATGTGTAACAACATAATCCTGTATAAACTAAATTTAGTAAATAAACATTAGGGTACACACAAAACGTATTAATGAGCCAAATGAAAATTCATGATAGTTAACATCCCTGCAATATATTTGGTAAACTAAAATAGTCAAGTAAAAGTAATTCCAGTTGGAAAATAACTAAGAAATCTGGCATTACAATTATTTTAATACATATTCTCCTTGCAAATTTCCATTTGGCTTGGTAGTGAAATGAATGTATCGTAACCGGAATTTTTATATAAAAATGCTATCAATGCATGTACAATTAGAGCACGCTTACATAGGCCTTAGTAGATCTACAATATTGAGATAATAATCCGGAGGTTTTAATTCAACCAACCGTATGATAAATTAATTTTATTAATGGTACCGCTTTAGAAAATATCTAACCTTCGTGAAACTCATTCCTCATTTGTTATACGTTTTTAAGTTTGAAGTAAAGAACTTCAAATGTAAATTTAGAATATGTAAATTTAATTTTAATCCGCGATCACCATACTGTTTAGATATCATGTAACTAATAAAAATGAAATTGTATATATTTTAGAGAAAAAAGTTATATAATGCTCGGTTTGTTCACTGAAGGAACGAGGTTCAAATCTCTTCAATGGAAAAAGGTTTTTACTTTTATAAAAATCAGATTATTGGATTATACAAATTTTGCTTTAATTAACTATACATAAGTAAATTTTATTTTTTTATCTCATTGCTAAAATATTATTAAATATATAGTTTATTTAGTCCATTTGAAAAATTATTTCATACTTGTTAGGCTTAATTCCTCTATTAGGTATTAATTAAAATAAAATAAAATAAAATAAGTTACTTTTTTTAGGAAATGAATGACCATGAATTCACATAGGTATTAAAAAAATCAAACTTTATAATAACTCTCAACCCATGTGATGGATCCAGTGTTACCATTAGAATTGTGACAATTTGTTTGGGCATAAACAATATGGTTATGTATGATATATTAGCTATCACATCACAAGGACATTAAATTATTCTTATATTCCATTGAAGACAGGGACAGGTCTATTTTTAACCCTTGATTACGCGTGTTTTAAATATTATATTACTCTGAAAATTTAGTATTATCTTATCAGTGTACTGTCATTTCTAAAGGACGTGGTGGCCATGCACTGATTATTATTTTACCTTCGTTTATTGCAGCCAGTGAATCTTTTAAGTCGGTACTAGTATTCACAAGTTCAGCATCGACTCTTACTTAAATACATAAGCGTGATGTAAAATCTGCACAAAAGGGAACAAATTTCATTAAATGGTCGGGGAACTATAAGATTAATTTATTATAACGTGTAAAAAATTCGAATGTCAGCTGAAAATGTTTGGACTGCATGATAACAGCGTAGAGCGCGGGATGAAAATTATTGATTACAGATTTTTAGTAACTAATTTTATACACTACTGTATTATCAAAATGTTCAATTATTTGTATATTAAGCAATATTTATCAAATGGAAATTGATTATGAAATTGAACATGAGGTCCAAATCTACAGTTTATCAGATACTAACAGCTTTTAACTTTAAATAGGCAAAGACAACTGTGCTAACATAAATAAATTTGCAAATAATTCGCCTGTCCAGGTATTCTGTCATTTAATGAATAGCGTAAGGCATGGTCTGGCACGACATATTTAATTTTTTTTTTGTTCTGTTATCTTTACCATTATTTGAGGGTTGTTCATGTAAATGTTTTCGTAAGCGCTATTGCATTTTATGATTTGTCTCTAATTTTCTCAACAGTTATTAATTTAATATAATGTAATAACTGTTAAAGGTCTCACAGGCGTCCTTACTATAATTATGGACTCTTGCTTGATCATATACAGCTCTAAAATGGCGTGTAATAAATATATAGCGAGATGCAAGTATATATCGGAATTAATTTACAGGAAATTATTTTATCATCAGAAGGGATGGACCAGTTAAATTTTAAAATTCACAAACAATATCAAATCAGTAATATTATAAGGATTCGATATTTGAGGAAATAGACTCAAAGAAAAATAAAAGAGGAAATAAATTAAACTAAAAACATTTAACGCTGATACCATCTAATGTTTACTCGGTCAATTCGTGTTCTTCGTGCCTATTCCCAAGATGTGTTTTTAACATGTTTTTTTTTTTAAATTACAATTAGAGTAGGTTATGGAAACTTATTTTGTTAAATTAAAATTAAAAGTTTTGAATGTTTTAGCACCGTAGTTAATACTTCTTAATTTCTTGTATGTTATTTTATATTTTTACCCTTGAGATATAGATTGAGATTCGAGGGGTAAATCTGAGGTACACTTTGGGATTCGAAATCATAATTTGCAATCGAGAAAATTATGCTCGGACCAATCACTGATCATGAGTAATGACAAGATGACGGCGAGAGAGAGCGAGCACAAACAAGCGTGGAAAGTTCCACAGACGCTCGGCCTGAATGCAGCTAACATCGACGTCTGCCTCACACACAGAACAATGAGGGAGATAAATAAGTGCGACTCTTATAGCGGAAACTGAAACCATGTTTTGCACGTCATGTAGCGCTTTCTGTTGGGTGGGCCCAAAACTATTAGCAAAAATACTCGGACGGGAGGTTCGAATCGAAAGTAATACGTAGATAATTTTAATTTAACTAAGTTATTGACAACTAATTTCTTGTAACAGAGAAACACTTAATGCTTTTATTTAATATAAAAGCGTGTTATATATAAACTAGGAGGTTGAAACGCACCTAAGGCCATCATTAAAATTGATGAATATAAATACACACTTTAATTTAATAGTAGTAGTATATAGTGACCGAGTCTGGCGCAATGTATTTCTTATGGGATTACGATTTTGGTGGTGGTTTGCCAATCGGAAAGTTTCGGCCATGTTCTCTTCTCGAAGCCTATGATCAGGACCTCGTCGACCATCTTCGGTTACATTCGGCTTTTTCATCCGCAATCCTGTCCGATGGTTCGCTTGTTGTGCTAGTCTCGCCTGCGAGGCGCACTACCGTCCTGGATAGTCATATTTTTATAACCCTTTTATTAGCTTGACCTGTATGTATAAATGAATGGACTATGTAATAAAATCTTTCCATTCAGTTTTTACCCACTTTTCGACTTACGAATGTGTTATAATTTTGCATACATACAAAAAACTCTAACAGTACAATATTTTGGAATTAGAAAAGACCTAAGAGTTAGGGGGCAGTGGGAAAGGGGGTCAGAGGATAAAAATAAACTAATTTCGAACTATAGGAAATAACCATGCTTTTAGTGTATCCGTGAGGTCGGGGCATGTTGGGAATTTGCCCCGGGGTTGACTGTTACCTTAGGGGGGAGGGGGGTAAAGACCCATAATTTTGAAAATTTTAAAAATCAATGCTTTTCAATTTGGAGTGTTTCCGAAACAAAAGGTTGTGTTATGGTGGAAAATGTGCCGGGGGGAGATGTTAAAGCCCTAAAATTTTTAACGCTCCCGTAACCCGCCTTGGAGGGTGATTTTAGGAGAACCCCGAGCTCAGTTAATATGTATGTAGTATCAATAATATCCCTGCTGAGTTTTAAGCCTATAGACGTATACTTGAAAGAAGGTAAAGAGCTTTCATTTTACCTAGAAATTTAGATTAGTCTTCCTTTAAATTAGTTTTTCAACACCATTATCGTTTGTTATTGAACTTCATAATATATTTTAACTGGCAAGCTAAAATCATTGTTGATCTAATTTTTATTAATTAATTAATGTCTAAAGTTCTGTGGGAGTGCTGTAGTGCAGATGTGCTATGGTTAACAATGAAGTAGCCTACTAAATGGGTAAGGACAACTGTATCAAACATGGCGACAATTTATTTTGAGACTAAAAATTATAAAATAAACTTATAGTTTAAAAACCTAAAAACCCGCTTTTATCATTGAATGAACTAAAAATAAAAATATAAAATTTAAAATTATGTTTTTGTCCAAAAGCCGAATAATGCAACACAACTCTGTATAACTAAAAGCGTGGGGTTCTTGATATTATTTGTCTTAAATTTTCTGTCACTATTTTTGGGATGTAGTCATTACGAAAATGAATATATATAACTAGTGAAATATTAAATTAGATAATGGTAAAAGGGTGCTTGATATCATTTGTCTTAAATTTTTTATCAGTAGAACAAATTGAATTGTAATATATTTTCTGTCACTAATTTTAGGATATAGTCAATAAGAAAATTTTAGGATATATTCATTACGAAAATGAAAGAAGAGGACACCCCACGCTTTTAGTTATACAGAGTTGAGTTGCATAATTGATCCGTATGTATGTATGTATGAATGGACTTTGTAATAAAATCTTTCCATTCATTTATACCCACTTTTCAACGACCGAATGTATTGAAAATTTGCATACATATAAAGAACCTCTGATTATACAATATTATTGTTAGGGGGAGTTGGGGGAGGTCAGAGGGTCAAAAATCACTAATTTAGTATAAAGGTTGAACTTGTTAATTTCATACAACAAGATGGATGAACAAAATTAATGTAGCATATTTATAATTTCACTTCAGTACACATTTTATTTCTCTATGAACCATAAATCAGTAATTTGTATTTATATCTTTGAATGTAAAACTTCTTTGCTCAAGGAATGATATATTTTGTTTAACGAATAAGAATGGTTTTTTCACAGTTCACATGTAATATTATATGATGAATATTTTGTAAAACAATCTGGTATTGGTGGAAAAGATTTAACAAAAATTATTGCTAGCTAATAAAAGTTTGTTTGGAAGGAATTGAGAAAACGAATAGGGGAATTGATATATGAACTTCGAATAGGAAGGACATGACATTTTATGACTGCAGAAATTTAACTTATAACTATTGAAATATTTTGAAGAATTATAAGAAATGATAGTAAACAGGAATAATATTAATAACTTGAAGATATATATTGAACTAAAGCAGAATTATTATTTATAAGAAGATTTAAGTACTACAAGGCGATCCCAGGAAGAAGACTACGAGTATAAACTACGAAGATCTGAAATCATATTAAGGCGTTACCAGGACGAAGAAAGAAATATTTGTAATAGTCAACTGTACGAGACCATACGGAAACGACGAGAGGCGTTCCCAGGACGAAGACGATCAACGATAGGCGTTCCCAGGACGAAGAAGATCAACGATAGGCGTTCCCAGGACGAAGATGGTCATCTAGAGGCGTTTCCAGGACGAAGGCTTGGAAACAACGAAAGGCGTTCCCAGGACGAAGACGACTAATTGCTACTAGGCGTTCCCAGGACGAAGATCCAAGACAGCAAAGGGGTGTGCCAAGGATGAAGACGCAGAATATTCATTGCTGAGTTCCTGGTTGAAAGAAGACAAACCTAGTAACGTATAGTTCGTTACCACGGAATTATAATAACAGGTCGGTTATATATTGATTAAGGAATGTCACAACATTTACTAGCTTGCAAAACTGACACTCGGGAATAATTAATATCACTTGAAATCCCTTACTAAATCTTTACACACTACCAGATTGCTGAAGTTATGGACAACTTGAGTTAAAATTCACAAAATCGTTGTATATAAGCTAATCCAAGGTTTTACGAATTTTTCCACGACATACCCAACTCTACCCTCTGAATAGTCCGGACAATAATAAAAGAAATTTTAATTAATGGTGTGTAGTACAAATTAATTAAAATATAAGTAATTGTAATGTTTATTCAGTATTACAACTTCGTAGAAGTTGTTGGCGCCCACAAATTAAACTAAATGATTCGTTCTTTTGTTCTTATCCTATAAATACACCAGAACGAGTCTAAGTACTTTCGATTCTTATAAAGTCAAATATATTTATTAAAAATAATAAAGAATTTGATATCTAAGGCCCGTTCATTAGAGCTATGAGTAAAAACCAGGCTTTTTGTGGAGGTCAGGTTATGGTGTAAAATGTGTCCCGGTAATGGGCAAGGTGCACGAAATAATATAAAATAAGGAATTAATTTTAATATTGTGCAAATGTAAATTATCTATACCTATATATGATTAGAAAACTTAAAAATATGTATTTATTTAGTGGATCTCTGCTATTTACCAATAACTTTAGCAGCAAGGAATTAAGTACCTCAAAAGAAGAATACAATATAAAAATTCAAAAGGGCGTAGCAACAAAATACAAATCTCCCAAAATCTTTCGGGCGTACAAACATATATGCCATACATAAGACCAAAATACCAACAGATTATTTATAAAATTATAAACTTCAACGACGTAAGCATATTCATAAAATTAAAACAATGAATTTCGAAAGGGCATAGGTACAAAATTTCAAATATCATCAAAATATTCCCATTGACGCAAATATAGATTTCCAAAAGGGTAACGTTTTCGCAGTTTTTCATTTAGAGCTAAACTTTCTGAAATATAAGGCTTTTTAGTAATTATAAGCATAGTTATTCGTAAGGCACCTAATGATGAATATAACAAACACTTTAAATTAATAACTAACTATGTATCTGTATTTCAAATGTTATTCTATTGTAACAGTTCCATTTTCTATTTTATACACATCTCTAAGGAGTAGGCTAATATTTGTGCTTCCATGATACGTTTGTCTCTAAGGTATACATATCTCTTTGGCGTTACAGAGTCGGTGAGTGAGTGATGTACTTAGTTATATCATTGAATATATATAATGTATAGAAGTCGCGAGCCCAGGTAAAATTTTCTGTCCGGTTTCTCAGAAGAATTGTTGTAGTTCCAAGCTCCGCCGCTGCGATCGCTTTCATCGCTGGGTGTCGGCCGTATACGCCCCTGGTGGTGTTTGGCAGAACTTGGTTAACCAGCCCAGTCGTAACATTATCCTTCAACCCCCCCCCCTCCCCCCCCCCCACCCACAGACAACCCTTCGAAAATCCAAGACCAAGATTCCTATTACCCGGCAGGTCTTATCAGCATCTTAGGCGACCTTGAAGAGGAGCTTCCTTTACCGTCGTTTGAGAATGATGAAATCCCAAAAAAGCTAGCCACGGAAATCACTGAATGATGGGATTCTGTACCCGAGTGAAGTGAAAATTAGCTATTAAAACTTTGTATTGGGCCAATAGTCAGTGTTCCGTTCAAAATATGGTTTTATTTTAAAAGTAAAATACTTATTTAAACTATATATCGCGTTTGTACAAATTTACTTTTAGATATTGACAAGGAAAAACAACCTTCTCTTATTCAACGTTATCTGTTAAGTATAAAAGGGGTAGATATTATTTTAAAAAATAAAAAAAAATGGAACCCACTAAATAAGTATTGGCAAGATATATATAAATTCAATAATAAAATACGCATATTAAATTTTTTTGTATTTAACTTTTTTCGGTAATAAAAATTCAGGATGATTTTGGTTTAATTGGTTTACGTATATTGCTATATTTTCTCAATCACATAGAAAAGGGAAAAGAGTACATCAGTGAAAAATCAAAAATTTAGTTTAAGTAATACTAGCCATACTAAAAAATCAATATGCGAGATAAGAAATTTGGTAACTGCTCTACATTTCAAATAAAAATGCATTTGTTTCATGAATACTGAAATGTATGCGTAATAAGGCATATTATGTTATTATCCTAAGCATGACTATAACTAAAAAAATTACAGTAATTTAAAACGATGGCAGTCTTAACATACAATAAGTGCGCGAGTCTTAGTTTATATTTTAATTGGCTTCTTCGTCAGATAGAAAAGAGTTAAGATTTCATCAAGGGAAAATATATTCTCAAAGTCACTAAACCGGGAGATAGAAAATAAGGTAGGTACTTAATTTTAAATAAAAGTTAAAATAGGCTTACGCTAAACCAATTAAAAATAAGTCGTAAAAATATTTTTATTTATTTAATATGTTCTATACTTGACAGTTCTTTGTGTATAATTCTTCAAAAATCTTTGGAATTTAATACATACTTTTCTTAAAATGGTAGAATATCAGCACTACCCGGAAATTACGTGAGCAAAGCCACGGGTTATTAGATATACTTTTACTATAAAATAAAAACAACTATACATTTGTAGTTCACGAATGTGATATTTTGTTTATTGCTTCACAACATTCATTTGCCAGTCTCAAATTTCATCGTACCACTTGTCAGAAATGTCACCAGAAATGAGAGATAGATTTTTTTTGACGAATTTCAATTACGAGGAAACCTTTCGCAAGATTTTTTTCTTCGCAGTAGTCACTGGGACACCATTAATTTAAATCCACTAAGATAATAAAATTGTATGTATAATGATTTGTTTTTGTATATTTATATAACTACCCAACCAATTTTTAATGATTTTCATGTGAATAAATACTTGTAAAGCAATTTAATTAACTGTGTCATAATTCTTCTGATTAGATGGAAATACAAACTTTATATCCGTGATATACGATGATAAAATATATTTATTATTGCAAAATAATTTTCACTGTTCAAATGCAAATTTAAATAGATTATTCATACATGTTTCCTGCTAATTAATGGTTTAACATAATAATTTTTAGTATAAAATGCTTTTTCTCTTGTGTTAAAATGGGTTGCTAAAATGAGGAATTATAAATATATCACTTACTAAGTCCGTTCACAGATTTACACAAAACAGCAATGTAGATAATCTTTTTTGGTAGTTTCTAATTTTCTGCCCTGAATAACATGAATTTTGTTGAATTCATACCAAAGTGAATTTTTTGAACAACTTAAATTGATGTCATAAATAAATATTTATTTTATAATAAAAATCCACAAACTGTTTTTAAAATATAATATTTATCACGCCAGATGGAATAATAAACAAAAAATAGCTCTTATATGTTGTCTGTGTTTAAATAATTGTATTATATTTCATGGAAATAATATTTACCTTTCGGTTATTAAAAGAAAATATATTTGTATTCAAAATACTTGCTCATCGTTTTTACGAGCATAACTTGTGTATCTAACCTCAAAGCAAGGAATATAAAGAGTGGCAACTCAATGCTATAACAAAAACTCTTATTTTCTTTGGAGATCCGGGAAATGTGCGTTATTTATAAGCAACTTAACATAGTAAATCGTTAACTTTTCAGATCTATGTTGGCAAAATTGATTTTTTTAGTGGTCATTCGTTACTGGGAATATTCACCATATAACGTTTAAGATTATTTATTTTGAATTACGAAACAACCAAAACATTATGTAAAAATGCTTCATCTTATGTTAAAAAAAATATAAACTGCATAGCCACAAAGTATGACATAATACCATTAGTTTCAGTTACTAATAACATTACGTGCACGCGTTTAAACAGTCATCGCAGCCATAGTTGTTTCATAGCTACCAAAATCATTCAACGTTGTCTAGAATTATTCCAAATTATGTTTTGCCATTTTACTCAATGCGCCACTCCGTTAACACAACATTTTATAAATTCTGAACTACGAATGTCAGTATTTTTTTTTTTTTTACGTTATTACGTTTAAGGAATTTCTGTAGTTTTCTTATAATTAAAACTTAAATTTTGATGTTGGCATCTTTTAACCGCACTTTTTTTTCGGTGGCCGTACTCCTCCAATTCAGTTGCGCCCGTCCGTATCTAAGCGCTCGGATTTCAACAAAAGGCACCGCCTCTCGATAGAGTGAGACAGAGAATTACGCGAATGACCTTGAAAAAAGCGACGCTACAGCGCTCTGGCGTGGAAGCTGGTAACTACGAGCACCCTCTTGTGGAAAGAAGAGCTGTCTAGCGGCGGAGCTAACAACTACCACAGTTTTGGATCCGAAAATTGGAATAATAAATCCTATCCCCTCGCGACTTCTATAAGTTATATATATTCAATGGTTATATATAGGACTAGCTGCCCGACCCGGCTTCGCACGGTTGTATTAATGGGGGGGGGGGGGGGAATGAGACAAAATCTCTTAATTACAGTTATAATAAATGAAATAAAATGAAAATTAATTAATTTTGACAAAAACCTAATACAATGCTTTGTAATGTACCGGGAAAAAAAACGAATAGCACCGATCGTTTCCCGTTTCTCGAGCAAGCAACGTTGTCATGGAACGTAGTGCCCACTGTTTCCCGGGCTTAAACACCAATCAACATTGATCATCAAATTATTATTAATTATAAATTATTAAGACCATTAATCGAAATAAAATCTATCCTATCTCTCAAGTTGGAAAAAATTACAAATAAATGCCAATTTTCATCGAAATCGGTTGACTTGGTGAAGAATTCACTGGAAACATACATCAGGACACTGGATTTATATATATTAAGATAAGTAGAAATTGAGAAATTTCTGGAATGCCACTGCACAAAAATAGGTGGCTACAAAAATATGGTTAATTAAATTTATATGGTTTGTTTGGCTAATAATAGCTGTTGCAATCATTTCCCAATCAATATAGTTACGTTAGCAATATATCACAAAAGCTGCAATCTAGCGGGTGGGTTCAAAACTACTTGGAAATAAGTAGGTCTCAGTCTCGGCAACAAGAGATTTTTTTTTTCCCCCGGGGGCATCGCACACGTCATCCGACACTCCCCCCGTATAGACGAAACCTCGCTTTTCCGCAACACAATTCTTTTCTTTCATGTTTCTCTGGCCGGGAGCGATTGGTAAGGGATAGCGGGGAGGTTCACTCCCGACACGACCGCCCAGGGCACTCACTGTCTGCGAGGTTCTTCCTTCCGCCGCTCTCCGCCGCTCGGCGCCACCTGCGACCGGGCCTCCTCCAGTTGCTGCACTCTCCGCTGATTGGCCGAGCTTGTTTCCCCGCGGGAGACGGGCTCTGTGCCCTCTGTCGCCCGCCATTGTGCAGGTGATAACGGCGCGAGGCGACAAAATCTGCATAATTCTCCCCGAATGAAAAGGAAGACACCACGTCCTTCCCAACCTCCTACCCCCTTTTTTCTCGTTCGGTGACAATTTTCTGTGCGTTTTCATGCCGCTTGCATTCACATCTTGTTCAGCACACGTACACACAAAAGATAATATTATTTTATTACCATAATATTTTTGCTTATTACCATATTTTTGGCTAATAATGGTAGACTTTCGACAGACACCCCGCTCAACTATTTTCCTTACGCAATCAGACAACTATATATATATTTTTTTTAAATCCTCATAAAATTTTCAAATCTTCATTTTAATAACATGTGCATCCTGAAAAGAGCAAGCTAGTTAGCATTACCTATTTCTCAAACATTTTTAAAGTCCTCATACTGACACATTTTCCATTGCGAAAGTCCATGAACATGACAAGGCTAATTTATATGGTAATTTCTGAGTTTCATTGTCTTGTTACTCTGCTACTGATATATAGCACTCTATATTTAAACTAGCAAATTTTTTATCTGAAATATTTGTCATTTACCATAGATGTGAGTGGAAGGATTCTGTTCCTTATATAAAATTTGTTTTGAGGTTGATGTCAATACTCGACAAACATGTTTTTTTTTATTATACAAGTAAACTAACTACATGAAAAAATACGCTATATGAAACTTACTAACATGAAGAGAATCAACGATAAAAAAGGTATATTTAGTTTATAAATAAGCCATCACGATTTGACGTGAAATTTAATTATATTCCTTGAAATTCATTTCATTATAAATTGATAAATCCACCATTAACAGCGGAATTTATAAGTTAAAAACAAATATGACGATAGCTTCGATGAAATTTTGGGTAGGAATTGTTTGTTCCCAGCTTTATTTCATTCTTGCCAAAACACTTTCGTTTGTAAAGGAGAAATATCATACTTATGTAACGCCATAAAATGTTTTTGTTTATTGCTGTAGAAAAAGCTTCCTAGCATCGTATATGCTAAAAATATATGAGATCTAGGCAATATCTTGTTTAAAAAAATCCCTTTGGACACAGCCTACAGGCGTAGGTAGATTTCGAAATACCCATTTCCGATCTTGTCCACCCATCGTGACTTAAGGAGTTAGCTGTCAAGAAATCTCTCCAGTAAAATTTTGAGATAAATAAATTATTATGACTTATTACACTCATTTTACAAGAGTATCATGACCGAAACCTTTCTTAGCATATAAAAAATAGTCTTGTATTTTTTCTGACTCACATGACCTAACATCTGACAGGTCGAGCCCAATAAATAAATTAATTGGTTAGGTACTAGTAATGAATAAAAACAGAAAAAAATATTAAATGTAAAAATAATACGCTATTAAAATAATGTAATATCCCAGTGTTGATCTCAGGACAAATAAATTTGTGTTTCATGGCATAACCTTGCTATATCCCAAAATAAAATGTCATTTTAAAAATGATAAAGCTATTGAATTAAGTACCTAACAGTGCATAATTAGCTGGAATGTCATCTTAAAACATAAAACCTTATAATTATTGAACTTGTTTGCACTGCTATCTGAACACGACCAAGCTGTTAAAGTTTTATCCAACTTAATAACCATCCGAAGGTTATATCTATCAAACTAATGGGTTCCTGTAAATATTCATCTGGCGCTATTATATTTCACTGAATGTTTTACATCTTATAAATACAATTTTTATTTTTGTTTCAACAGTAATCATTTTAAATCTTACTAGACAGTGCAATAATCACTAACCAGTCCTACATGTACCAACACGAACTAACGAATGCTATTATATAAATTGTATATGGAAAAGAAATTGCTCCTTCGAAGTAACAACCAATGGCTTTCCGCTAACACAAATAGCAAATATAAAATTTCTGTTTTCTTGCATAAAAGTGTTTTACCTTAAACCGTTTTTGAAGTCTAAATAATTTACCCCACAAAACATAAAAGAACATTTACACACTCTGCAAGATATGTGTGTTTGGAAAACACCACCCAACTTCATTAACATTTGAAGCCATGTGCTGTGGCTTTTCATTTAATTAATTAAGTACCTCGTAAGTATTGTTGATTTTCCTGCAACACTTAATCACCTGAGTTTATATTCTACACGTCTCACAAATAAAAGATTTGTTTTAACTTAAATCTAAAATGATAATGCTTGCACAAAACTAGAATCACAGTAAACTTTTAGTTTTAGACAAACTATTTTTTGAAATTTATTTCAATAATAGCACAAAAATTATTGAAAATGCTAAAAAAATTTACAAATTTGCGAAAATATCTCTTACTTAAGAATATTATTATTTTTAGATAATCATTACAGTAACTTATGTACCGTAATACTAACACAACATAACAATTTTATTTACTAAATATATATTTATAACAAAATAAAAATTAAATTAAATTCAAACTAACTGTAAATTTAACTTAAATTATTTTCAAGTAAACTACGTTGGTAAACCCACATGATATTGCGTATAGCCTTGCTTTGCACTCTATTTGTATTTTTTTTCTCATGCGCGAAGAAACGAATAAAACTGTGTAACAGGAGCGCGACTATTGGCAGCACATGTTGAAGAACAGTGCTCACTGGAAGTTGAAGGAAATCAACGAGACAGCAGAGGGTATAAAACGGTAGAAATGAAACGAATTGAAGTGAATGTATCATTCTACTGACGTTTTCAATTTCCCCCGATTTTCTTTTCACGTCCTAGATACCAGCAGATACACTTCTGCCAGATTTTTATCCCTTCCAGTCATCTTCAGAGAAACGTGTCCTTGTCAAGGCGGGAGTGATATACGAGCCATGTAGTTGCCTTTCAATTGCAAGAATTCCGACAATCCAGTTTCATTACTATGTAACCACAAACATTTACTGTGCTTCTTCTTCAAATTCCTCTCACACGTTCAATGGTTTGAGAACAAACAAAAACTATATAGCTTAAAACCTTATTAGGATTTAAAAATAGATATTCCATATCCATCAAAAATAATCCTTTCTTTTATTTCCAAATAAACAAGCAATTTTTACTTGTATCATTCATTTTTAAATATGTGGTCCAAAGGCGTATCACATGACAACTATAAATAGCTAATATACCCCAAAAAAAAAACACCACTTTGCATTTATATATTCTCAGAAAACACGCAACCAAATATTTTTCTCAGATGACTAAAACTGTTTTGTCCAAACAATTAATTACGTTGGTTGCAACTTTCATTTGCATCAACTGAAAAATGCAACTGCTGTTGTGAACATTAGGATAGCAACACAACGGTTAAAGCGATGTAAGTACGACGTGTAAAATAGGGCATACTGTAGTAATTTTTTTTCTTAAGGGCCTACAGATTCTTGCCTTTCTCATCTGCGCCTTACCTCTCGCGTGTCCGCCACCGCACGATGCCTATGATCGGGAGCTCGTCGACTATGATCGGCCACCTTCAGCTTCGACTCCAACCACAATTCCTGTCTAAACTAATTAATCAAATGTTTAGCATTTAAGTTTCAGGGATTCTAGCGCCCCTGGACATAAATCCAGCAATAAATAGAAATATGAAAGGCCTCCCCCGCCTACCACATGGTAGACGCTTTTCCACTCAGTCTACTCTTCATCCATACCATCCTCTGTATCCTGTTTACTCCCACGCAATTTGTGCATGCCCTTGTATCCCGCATGTCTGTCCCCAGGGTTTTCCCTGTGTCTAAGCAAGTCTAAGTTTTACCTGGGCCCAACTTAGCCAATCCCCTCCTAGCACATGATGCATGCGACCCTCTCCATGCATGGCTAATCCCCAGCATGACCAGGCGTATAGGCTTAAGCCTGAGACGCACCCCGATCTCTCCCTAACCCAGAAGCGTCCTTAAAATACGCTTAGTTTTAGTTAGTTTAGCTAAATAAAAACATGCCTAATTATTCACTGGTTATGTAACAGAAAAGTCTAGTCACCTGCGGAGAGCACAACTGATGTCAGTCGCAATGTTTGATTTTTCGTTGATGTTAAAAGCGTCGTTAAAATTGCTATTAGTTAGGAGATGAGTGGAGTTTATTTCTAAATAACTAAAATATTTTGCTGATGAATATGGATTTAAACCCACGACACTCATTCTGTAAGCGTGACGAGATTCATTCATTCACACAGCCATTTCTGTATTCTTAAAGAAAAGCTTTTATATTCATGTAATAAAGTAGTATATATTGGGAACTCCGGGGTCAGATTTTAAGGTGTGGCGTCGGTGGTTTCGGCCGCCATCTTGGATTGTGACAACGGCGGCCATCTTGGATGAGCTTAACCTAGATATTTGACTTCAGACCTTGAACTAACATTCAAAATTTGTCAAAAATTGCGCAAAAACAACTAAATTCCTCAAAATTGGCCAAACATTTGCCAAAAATTTCCAGTCTTTAGGATAAAAAATTCCGCCAAAAAATATCACTAAATATGATAAATTAAATTTCTCTATTTCGAGGGGAAATTTTCCGTTTTGTGAGAATTTCCCGTTTAAGTCCTCAAATGTCAGTGGATTTAAAATTCCTAAAAGAAGCTTAATAATTCTAAAAGCAAGCCGGCTAAAGCCGCTGAGGTCATGACTTTGAAAATTATGATTTCATGGAAGTAGTATATGATAGCCGGAACTGGCACAGGCGCCAGGCGGAGGATTGAAGATTGTTTACATTGTGACGTCACGGCGGCCATCTTGGAGGAGTGTAACGGGACACATCGTAACGGGACAAGTTTGACCTTGAATTTGATCCTCAAAAATCGCCAAAAATGACCAAAATTGGGCAAAAATTGCCCAAAATTCCTCAAAATTCACCAAAATTTTCATTTCTGTGAAAAAAATTTCCGCCAAAAAATCTCAAATAATTCCGCAATTCAAAAATTCGGATTTAGAAAATCCTCAAAAGTCGTTTTGCCCTAGAAAGAACTCAAATTCCTAAAAGAGGCTTAAGCATCCTTGTCTACAGCCTCCGATAAGCCTCTGACGTCATCTAGGATTATGACCGCCATCTTGGATGGTTGTGACCTTGACCTTTGACCTTGACCTTGACCCCGGCGACCATTTTGGATCAGCCATCTTGGATCCGCCATCTTGGATGACGTCATTGTGTTCTCGAAAATTCCGACATTGTGTTTTCCGCCATATTGGACGATGACGTCACCGTTGCAATTTACGTTACGGCCGCCATCTTTAACTTTTTTATTTATTATCCGAATTTAATGTAATTTTTTTTTAAATTATAAAAAAATTTAAATAATAAAATTTTAATAAAAAAATTAAAAAATCATACATTAACGACACGGAGTTCGGAGTCCTCGGTTCGAACCCGACGAGTGCAAAAAAAATAAAAATGGCGACAGGCTCCTTCCCTCACAGTGGACGCTGGCATACTGACTCCCACCACTTTTCTTAAAGCATATATATATCGTCACCTAGTATGACGTCATGTCCGCCATCTTGTCTTCGATGCTGGAAGCCATCATCATCATTGTATCGTCGACGAGAGTGCGCTGACACCATGTTAGTTTAGTTCGTATCCGCTAGAGTGCAGTAATCATTTATTATTACTGTGACACCCGCCATCTTGAAATATGGCCGCCATCTTGAAAATCCGTAATTATATAGCTAGAAATTCGGGAAAAATTCCAAAATTCATTAAATACATCACTCATTAACTTACATATTGATTCGATCCGCTCCAGTCCTTGGTTCGATCCCTGAATGATGCAAAACATTTAATTTTATATAAAAAATAATAATTTCAATAAACCATGTTCAAAATTCTTAAAGAGACTTTAAATCCTCTACTACCATCATCCTATCAGACACCAAGACCATCATATTGGAAATTCGTAATTGTAATGCTAGAGATTCGGGAAAAAGTTCAAAATTCATTAAATAAATTTGTAATCTATATACTGATTGATTAGATCGACTAAGGTCCTTGGTTCGATCCCTGGCCGATACAAAACAACTTTAATTTTAAAAAAGTACCAGAAAAGTGTAAGGTTCGAGAAATAAAACACCTCAAAGTCTTTTACAAACATAATATTTATTACACAATTTCTATCCTACTACAGAATCACTTGCGAAAGCCAACAACAATCTTATAAACATTTAGCCCTGCATAGACGTGCAACGACTACTTCTTAGCTCCAAATGGCTCCCAAAGCTCCAACAGCCTCCAAATGCTTAACACAGCTCCAAATGGCTCCAAATGCTCCAAACGGCTCCAAATGCTCCAAATGTCTCCAGCAGCTCCAAATGCTTAACACAGCTCCAAATGCTTCAAAAGGCTCCAAATGCTCCAACAGCTCCAAAAAAAGGCTCCAAATGCTCCAATAGCCTCCAAATGCTTAACACAGCTCCAAATGGCTCCAAATGCTCCAAACGGCCTCCAAATGCTTGACAGCCTCCAAATGCTTGACAGCTCCAAATGGCTCCAAATGCTCCAAATGGCTCCAAATGCTCCAAACGGCTCCAAATGCTCCAAATGTCTCCAAAAGGCTCCAAATGCTTCAAAAGGCTCCAAATGCTCCAACATCCTCCAAATGCTTAACACAGCTCCAAATAGCTCCAAATGCTCCAAACGGCCTCCAAATGGCTCCAACAGCCTCCAAATGCTTAACACATCTCCAAATGACTCCAAATGCTCCAAACGGCCTCCAAATGCTTGACAGCCTCCAAATGCTTGACAGCTCCAAATGGCTCCAAATGCTCCAAACGGCTCCAAATGCTCCAAATGGCTCCAAATGCTCCAAACGGCTCCAAATGCTCCAAATGCTTGACAGCCTCCAAATGCTTGTCAGCTCCAAATGGCTCCAAATGCTCCAAACGGCTCCAAATGCTCCAAATGGCTCCAAATGCTCCAAACGGCTCCAAATGCTCCAAATGTCTCCAAAAGGCTTCAAAAGGCTCCAAATGCTCCAACAGCCTCCAAATGCTTAACACAACTCCAAATAGCTCCAAATGCTCCAAACGGCCTCCAAATGGCTCCAACAGCCTCCAAATGCTTAACACAGCTCCAAATGGCTCCAAATGCTCCAAACGGCCTACAAATGCTTGACAGCTCCAAATGTCTCTAGCAGCTCCAAATGCTTGACAGCTACAAATGCTTCAAAAGGCTCCAAATGCTTCAAAAGGCTCCAATTGTTCCAAGAGCTCCATCTTCAATTGGTTCCAACTGATTCCAATTACTTTTCTTATCGAACTTGGCATGATTACTAACATGTCTTTATTAGTATACATTTTGACTGGCAGTGGTAACGTATTGTGCACCTTTAAGTTATAAGTTTTATTTAGAAATCAGATTTCGATAAATGGTAGATACCATTTGGAAATAAAATATATTAATTTATCTTCAAGTTTATACACATACATTTAATTTAAGCCATTATTGTATGTAGCCAGCTTCCCTCAGTTCTTTGAGTATGAAGGATATTTCTGTAATGTTCGAATAGTTCCCTGCACAAAGCGATCCATGTAGTAGTCGTAGCCTGTCAACCAATATGTTAGGATCTTCCCATGAGGTATAATCAATTTCTGCTGCGTTCATCATCCTTGCATGTTTATTATAAATATTATGATATCTGGTGTCTTCCGTTTTAACACCAACCTCAGGGTTAATTTCCTCATCGTGCCAGTGATTATCACAAGCTTGATCAGGATAATTTATTTTATTACGACGTTTCCATCGTTTTGGTCTCAAACCACCATCACAGTCTTCGCTCTTGCATGCGTTTGGTGCTTCAGCACAGTACTCAATCATGTCGGCCTTAGATGTGTCAGCACAGTCTTCGTTCACGCCAGCTTCTGATGTGTCACCACAGTCTTCAATCATGTCAGCACCACACACTTGATCAGGATAATTTATTTTATTACGTCGTTTCCATCGTTTCGGTCTCAGACCGCCATCACAGTCTTCGATCTTGCCTGCTTTAGGTGCTTCAGTACAGTACTCAATCATGTCAGCCTCAGATGTGTCACCACAATCTTCAATCATGCCCGCTTCAGATGATTCATCAAAGTCTTCGACCTTGTAAGCTTCAGATGGTTCTCCATCTTTCTCATTTTCATGGAGACTACTAGATATTGGAGTAAATATATTTTCATTTCTAATGTGGTTACAACTTCCTTCGTTTGTTTTAAATTTTAAATTATTATCTTGATATAGATCAGTAATTTTAGCATTAGCTTTTTCGCCTTCGTTCCTCTTCCGCGATGTTGTAGCCCAGTCTTCGTTATCTTTATTCATCTTAATTGTACAGGTCTTGTAATGTCTATCCAAGTAATATCTTCTACCAAAGGATTTCTGACACTGACTGCAATGAAATGGTTTTTGACAAGGACCCAAATTACACTCGCTTCTCTCATGTCGTTTAGCATTCTTTCTCAAGGTAAACACCTTGCTACAGTATCTACAGTGATGACGTTTCGATACAGCAACAAATCCCGTTTCAGGATTCATATTAGTTACTGAGACTAATGCCAGATGCAAACTAAGAGTTTTAAATTAGATATATTACTTAAATAGAATTTTTTTATTATTTCATCAGCGAGAATTAATTTATCTCATTCAAAGGTACTTTTTGCAAGTAGTTCTGCTTTTCAACAACAGATGTCGCCACATGTTACTTGCAGGTAAATAATATTTAGTTCTTTTATGCGGGATGCGGGATGCTCACTAACGATCGCAATAGAACGATGGCTTCGCTAGACTCCAAGGAGAAGGAAGTACGTCCATCCTGTTAGTGCTTCTTAGATTTCTCAGAGATTATTTGACTGAGTAATGATATTTTTATTTTTATTTCCACCTGATAAAAATATTACAAGTGATGATTAAGTAGCAGAAGTTCACTAATTATTAGCAACCTTGAATAAAAAATGACATGCTTCATTAAGTAAAAATATCCTTCATGCAGAGATAAATTCCTCATCAGTAACCAGAATCACTCGGAGAAAACCATCAGATGTCTAGTCAAGAATAATCAGAAGCACCCTGAGAAAACCATCAAAATATTGTCAAGAATAATCAGAAGCACACACGGAAAAATCAACCATAATACTGTCAAGAATAAACGGAAGCACACGGAGAAAACCGCCACAAGTTGTCTTTGATATCATAAAATTTCAGGAAAAAATAATAAAAAATAAAAATAAATTAATAAAAATTTTTAAAAAATAAAATAAATAAATACATAAACAGATTCTGCTAGCTTGTGAACTTCTCATTGTTGAGCAAAGATATAGTTCTAGTACAAGCCAGAATTTTATGTATTTATTTATTTTATTTTTTAAAAATTTTTATTAATTTATTTTTATTTTTTATTATTTTTTCCTGAAATTTTATGATATCAAAGACAACTTGTGGCGGTTTTCTCCGTGTGCTTCCGTTTATTCTTGACAGTATTATGGTTGATTTTTCCGTGTGTGCTTCTGATTATTCTTGACAATATTTTGATGGTTTTCTCAGGGTGCTTCTGATTATTCTTGACTAGACATCTGATGGTTTTCTCCGAGTGATTCTGGTTACTGATGAGGAATTTATCTCTGCATGAAGGATATTTTTACTTAATGAAGCATGTCATTTTTTATTCAAGGTTGCTAATAATTAGTGAACTTCTGCTACTTAATCATCACTTGTAATATTTTTATCAGGTGGAAATAAAAATAAAAATATCATTACTCAGTCAAATAATCTCTGAGAAATCTAAGAAGCACTAACAGGATGGACGTACTTCCTTCTCCTTGGAGTCTAGCGAAGCCATCGTTCTATTGCGATCGTTAGTGAGCATCCCGCATCCCGCATAAAAGAACTAAATATTATTTACCTGCAAGTAACATGTGGCGACATCTGTTGTTGAAAAGCAGAACTACTTGCAAAAAGTACCTTTGAATGAGATAAATTAATTCTCGCTGATGAAATAATAAAAAAATTCTATTTAAGTAATATATCTAATTTAAAACTCTTAGTTTGCATCTGGCATTAGTCTCAGTAACTAATATGAATCCTGAAACGGGATTTGTTGCTGTATCGAAACGTCATCACTGTAGATACTGTAGCAAGGTGTTTACCTTGAGAAAGAATGCTAAACGACATGAGAGAAGCGAGTGTAATTTGGGTCCTTGTCAAAAACCATTTCATTGCAGTCAGTGTCAGAAATCCTTTGGTAGAAGATATTACTTGGATAGACATTACAAGACCTGTACAATTAAGATGAATAAAGATAACGAAGACTGGGCTACAACATCGCGGAAGAGGAACGAAGGCGAAAAAGCTAATGCTAAAATTACTGATCTATATCAAGATAATAATTTAAAATTTAAAACAAACGAAGGAAGTTGTAACCACATTAGAAATGAAAATATATTTACTCCAATATCTAGTAGTCTCCATGAAAATGAGAAAGATGGAGAACCATCTGAAGCTTACAAGGTCGAAGACTTTGATGAATCATCTGAAGCGGGCATGATTGAAGATTGTGGTGACACATCTGAGGCTGACATGATTGAGTACTGTACTGAAGCACCTAAAGCAGGCAAGATCGAAGACTGTGATGGCGGTCTGAGACCGAAACGATGGAAACGACGTAATAAAATAAATTATCCTGATCAAGTGTGTGGTGCTGACATGATTGAAGACTGTGGTGACACATCAGAAGCTGGCGTGAACGAAGACTGTGCTGACACATCTAAGGCCGACATGATTGAGTACTGTGCTGAAGCACCAAACGCATGCAAGAGCGAAGACTGTGATGGTGGTTTGAGACCAAAACGATGGAAACGTCGTAATAAAATAAATTATCCTGATCAAGCTTGTGATAATCACTGGCACGATGAGGAAATTAACCCTGAGGTTGGTGTTAAAACGGAAGACACCAGATATCATAATATTTATAATAAACATGCAAGGATGATGAACGCAGCAGAAATTGATTATACCTCATGGGAAGATCCTAACATATTGGTTGACAGGCTACGACTACTACATGGATCGCTTTGTGCAGGGAACTATTCGAACATTACAGAAATATCCTTCATACTCAAAGAACTGAGGGAAGCTGGCTACATACAATAATGGCTTAAATTAAATGTATGTGTATAAACTTGAAGATAAATTAATATATTTTATTTCCAAATGGTATCTACCATTTATCGAAATCTGATTTCTAAATAAAACTTATAACTTAAAGGTGCACAATACGATACCACTGCCAGTCAAAATGTATACTAATAAAGACATGTTAGTAATCATGCCAAGTTCGATAAGAAAAGTAATTGGAATCAGTTGGAACCAATTGAAGATGGAGCTCTTGGAACAATTGGAGCCTTTTGAAGCATTTGGAGCCTTTTGAAGCATTTGTAGCTGTCAAGCATTTGGAGCTGCTAGAGACATTTGGAGCTGTCAAGCATTTGTAGGCCGTTTGGAGCATTTGGAGCCATTTGGAGCTGTGTTAAGCATTTGGAGGCTGTTGGAGCCATTTGGAGGCCGTTTGGAGCATTTGGAGCTATTTGGAGTTGTGTTAAGCATTTGGAGGCTGTTGGAGCATTTGGAGCCTTTTGAAGCATTTGGAGCCTTTTGGAGACATTTGGAGCATTTGGAGCCGTTTGGAGCATTTGGAGCCATTTGGAGCATTTGGAGCCGTTTGGAGCATTTGGAGCCGTTTGGAGCATTTGGAGCCATTTGGAGCATTTGGAGTCATTTGGAGCTGTTAAGCATTTGGAGGCTGTTGGAGCCATTTGGAGGCCGTTTGGAGCATTTGGAGCTATTTGGAGCTGTGTTAAGCATTTGGAGCCATTTGGAGCATTTGGAGCCATTTGGAGCTGTCAAGCATTTGGAGGCTGTCAAGCATTTGGAGGCCGTTTGGAGCATTTGGAGCCATTTGGAGCTGTGTTAAGCATTTGGAGGCTATTGGAGCATTTGGAGCCTTTTTTTGGAGCTGTTGGAGCATTTGGAGCCTTTTGAAGCATTTGGAGCTGTGTTAAGCATTTGGAGCTGCTGGAGACATTTGGAGCATTTGGAGCCGTTTGGAGCATTTGGAGCCATTTGGAGCTGTGTTAAGCATTTGGAGGCTGTTGGAGCTTTGGGAGCCATTTGGAGCTAAGAAGTAGTCGTTGCACGTCTATGCAGGGCTAAATGTTTATAAGATTGTTGTTGGCTTTCGCAAGTGATTCTGTAGTAGGATAGAAATTGTGTAATAAATATTATGTTTGTAAAAGACTTTGAGGTGTTTTATTTCTCGAACCTTACACTTTTCTGGTACTTTTTTAAAATTAAAGTTGTTTTGTATCGGCCAGGGATCGAACCAAGGACCTTAGTCGATCTAATCAATCAGTATATAGATTACAAATTTATTTAATGAATTTTGAACTTTTTCCCGAATCTCTAGCATTACAATTACGAATTTCCAATATGATGGTCTTGGTGTCTGATAGGATGATGGTAGTAGAGGATTTAAAGTCTCTTTAAGAATTTTGAACATGGTTTATTGAAATTATTATTTTTTATATAAAATTAAATGTTTTGCATCATTCAGGGATCGAACCAAGGACTGGAGCGGATCGAATCAATATGTAAGTTAATGAGTGATGTATTTAATGAATTTTGGAATTTTTCCCGAATTTCTAGCTATATAATTACGGATTTTCAAGATGGCGGCCATATTTCAAGATGGCGGGTGTCACAGTAATAATAAATGATTACTGCACTCTAGCGGATACGAACTAAACTAACATGGTGTCAGCGCACTCTCGTCGACGATACAATGATGATGATGGCTTCCAGCATCGAAGACAAGATGGCGGACATGACGTCATACTAGGTGACGATATATATATGCTTTAAGAAAAGTGGTGGGAGTCAGTATGCCAGCGTCCACTGTGAGGGAAGGAGCCTGTCGCCATTTTTATTTTTTTTGCACTCGTCGGGTTCGAACCGAGGACTCCGAACTCCGTGTCGTTAATGTATGATTTTTTAATTTTTTTATTAAAATTTTATTATTTAATTTTTTTTATAATTTAAAAAAAAATTACATTAAATTCGGATAATAAATAAAAAAGTTAAAGATGGCGGCCGTAACGTAAATTGCAACGGTGACGTCATCGTCCAATATGGCGGAAAACACAATGTCGGAATTTTCGAGAACACAATGACGTCATCCAAGATGGCGGATCCAAGATGGCTGATCCAAAATGGTCGCCGGGGTCAAGGTCAAGGTCAAAGGTCAAGGTCACAACCATCCAAGATGGCGGTCATAATCCTAGATGACGTCAGAGGCTTATCGGAGGCTGTAGACAAGGATGCTTAAGCCTCTTTTAGGAATTTGAGTTCTTTCTAGGGCAAAACGACTTTTGAGGATTTTCGAAATCCGAATTTTTGAATTGTGGAATTATTTGAGATTTTTTGGCGGAAATTTTTTTCACAGAAATTAAAATTTTGGTGAATTTTGAGGAATTTTGGGCAATTTTTGCCCAATTTTGGTCATTTTTGGCGATTTTTGAGGATCAAATTCAAGGTCAAACTTGTCCCGTTACGATGTGTCCCGTTACACTCCTCCAAGATGGCCGCCGTGACGTCACAATGTAAACAATCTTCAATCCTCCGCCTGGCGCCTGTGCCAGTTCCGGCTATCCTATACTACTCATGGACGCCATTTCGAAAGTAATTACGTCACTGTTACAATCTTCGTTACGGCCACCCTCTTGAAAGTCTATATGTTTATTCTATAAATTCGGGAAAAAATTTAAAATGAATAAAAAATGTATTAATAAAATTTTAATAAAAACGTTCCGCCATTTTGAAATCATGACTTCACGCCGGCCATCTAAAATCCATAATTATTATTGTAATAAATTTGGAAATAAATTTAAGTTAATGAAAAAATTATTCAACTACTATTTTAATAAAGTTTTAATTAAAAAACGCACTTACATAATGGAGTCAGTCTTCGGTTCGAAATCGGAAAAAGCAAAAAATGCGAAGCATCCTTTCTCCATGTATGCCACCGGCAGGCTGACCTCCCACTACTAATGTCAAGGTTTATATAGCAAGCTAATATGTCGTCATGTCCGCCAACTTGTTTTAGTCGGCTGGAGGACGTCATCTTGGATCGTACATATTGTTTCAAATGATAAAGTGCACTACCGACATGTTAGATTAAATTTAACCCGCCAGAGTGTAGTAATTATTTATTTCCAGGGAACCCGCCATCTTGTCAGCTATCTTAGACGCCATCTTAGAAATCTGTATTTATTAAGCTAGAAGTTCGGGGGGAAAAATACAAAATTCATCAAAAAAATCTTGAATCATGCATTGGCTTGAACTGACTAATTCTTTGTTTCAAACAGTTTACCGAAAACAGAGAACAGCAAATACCTTTTTCTACATAGTCTTTTTCTTCCCAACAAAGTTTCTCGATACAATGTTTAACAGACTGCTTAACATCGTCGAAATTGTAAATGGGAATATTCTGTCTTGAATGCGCACTTCTTCACTTGATCTTCGAACGGATACGATTTACCATACACGCAGTCCAGCAACAAATTATATTTTAAAGGTCCGTACATTGCTACTTCAAATGTAAGCTGAGCTATAGTGTTCTGCTCTGTACAGTCAAGAAATGTACAAATGTCTTTCGACTCACTAAATGTATTTAGATAATATTATTCTTTTCAAATTCCACGAAATAAAGATTGCGCCAACTGTAATCCATTATTTTTTACTTGTAAGGAACCAAGCACAGATGTGTGTTTAGTGTCATGTCCAGAAGTCAGCGAAATCGGTTGCGGCATATCTGCTTGTAGGCTTGTACTCATACGAGTCTACAATCTAAACCGAGAAGTCAGAGTGTCTGCAGGTAGTTCCACAGTAGGCACATGGATTTCACCTTTACAGTCTTTCGCGTGTCGTCTCAAACTATCAATACGAGTAAACCACAAATAACACTCATCACAGCGAAACTTCATACGAGAAGGATTCTGCGTACATTTACCTCTATCATGTCTTTGTGCATCATGAAAAAATGAAAACGAATTTTCGCAGTAGCCGCAAGGATGTCTATTTGACGAAGACAAACCTATCAGACCCGAACCAGATGCTGATGTTACTGCAGTTGTACCAACTTCTGGTGTAATCTTATGCACATTTATGCATCTTTGTTGCAGCGAAACCTTTAATTTCTGCCATGCAGCAAGACCTCTGCATTTCTTCAAGTGGGTTTTTCGTATGATCTTTTCTGGCAAATTGCTTATGGCATTTCTCACATCCAAACATTTTGCGTGGAGGATTCGTAGCACATTCTATCTTCTTGTGTCGATGATCATTACAGTTGTTCGAGAATATCTTGTAACAGTAATGACATCTATGCTCATCAATTGTCGACGAATCACCAACCATTGAAGTCTCCTTCGCTGGCAAAACATCATTCATCGAGGTTTCCTCCGCAGCCATGAATGCAGGAATTAGTCTCTTCTGCTGGTGGAACCAAGCCTGTTGAAGTCTCCTATAGTGCTGTTGCCATCACTGCCATCGGGATCTGCGCCGCCGTCCTTGAAGAGATCTCTGCGGTCGATGGTACAGCAGCTTCCATCAAGATCTTCGTGGTTGTCGTCGACGATGCCAACGGGATCTGCGTTGCCATCGTCGTCGCTGCCGTCAGGGTTCCCGTAGGCGATGGTACAACTTACATAGAGTTCGACATTAAATATGTTGAAGATGCCATCGACTAAACGAGAAAAAGGTAATTTCGGGACTTACGCACCAGATGAGACCAATTAGGTGATCCTTACACCACCGTAGCCAGTAACAAGCTGTGAGTCGCGTCGTACAGTCTTCGCTTATATATACTCACGGCCGCTGGAATAATATGCGAGTCAAAACACGTTTGTTTTATTTACTATGATATGCAAGTCAAAACAACATTAGAAAAGAAGCAGATTTAACGAAAATGACGCCATTTTGAATGAAATTTCAAATTGGTAGGATACGATATCATCGCAGGGTTACGATCACATCGCTGGGGTACGATCACATCGCTGGGGTACGATCACATCGCTGGGGTACGATCACATCGCTGGGGTACGATCACATCGCAGGGTTACGATCACATCGCTGGGGTACGATCACATCGCAGGGTTACGATCACATCGCAGGGTTACGATCACATCGCTGGGGTACGATCACATCGCTGGGGTACGATCACATCGCAGGGTTACGATCACATCGCTGGGGTACGATCACATCGCTGGGGTACGATCACATCGCTGGGGTACGATCACATCGCAGGGTTACGATCACATCGCTGGGGTACAATCTCATCGCTGGGGTACGATCACATCGCAGGGTTACGATCACATCGCTGGGGTACGATCACATCGCTGGGGTACGATCACATCGCTGGGGTACGATCACATCGCTGGGGTACGATCACATCGCAGGGTTACGATCACATCGCTGGGGTACGATCTCATCGCTGGGGTACGATCACATCGCAGGGTTACGATCACATCGCTGGGGTACGATCTCATCGCTGGGGTACGATCACATCGCAGGGTTACGATCACATCGCTGGGGTACGATCACATCGCTGGGGTACGATCACATCGCTGGGGTACGATCACATCGCTGGGGTACGATCACATCGCTGGGGTACGATCACATCGCTGGGGTACGATCACATCGCAGGGTTACGATCACATCGCTGGGGTACGATCTCATCGCAGGATACGATCTCGCCACAGGAGTACGATCTCATCGCAGGAATCACTGCATTTTAAAGATCTTGGATCCTTAACTTGTTTATAATTAGATGGTCTTTATTTAAAGACTCCCCCAGTAATTACAATACATGTTAAAAAAGATTTTATGGTAACTTTGTTATCTTTGTAACACACTTCCCACTTCAACTATAATATAACGTTATTGCGTTTTATCAACAGAGATTTAATCACTTAAGTGATTTTTAGGTACAAAACACGTAAGTATCATAGTTAGTAGTAAGATACAAGTAGAACATATATTTAAATATTGGAAAAATTATTTCGTAAAAAACCAGGCTTTTTAGTTACACAAATATCTTTTTCGTTTTGTTAAAGGCATTGTCCCCATTTTCGAAATGTGATGTTTGCGTGCAGCTTAATTCCCGTATCTCGTGATTATTAGCCAAATAATTTAGTTTCTTTGTTTATAATCTCTAACTTTCGTGTATTTTTTGTAATAATAGGTATCGTTTTGGACTTTCCGTGCTTGCCCTGTGATTTATCACGTTTTTTAACCGCTGGTTAGTCGTAGCCTTTCTGCTTGTTCTCGCGGTGCGCTCTGCACGCGAAGTTTCTTGGCTGTAGCAAACATTTCTGTGGCCCGATTCCGACGGGAGTGTGCCTTATCTGGACGTTTTCCGACAATATCGTGCAATTCCGCGCACAATTTCACGAGAAAAAAATTGGTTTCTGTAAAGTCGGTTTACAGACGATAGTTTAACGCGACAACGTCATAACAAAACATTGATGAAATGATTGCATACTTTTATGAATAACTAGCTGACCCGGCGAACTTCGTACCGCCTTAGCGTAGCAATGATGCACTACTTTAATTTGTATAGCTGACCTATCTTAGGTATCTTAGGTGGCGGTACAAATGGCGTGAATTTGACTTGGCCGCTGGCGCAACACAATCCAGGGGCTTCATTTTTAAATTTCAATGCCTTGCAATGTGGACACACAATATTCATTAGTCCAATAGCAACAATTTGCTCTGAACTGTAATCAATTGCCACATTATAACTGAATGCAGCTCTGTGGGGATTAAACACAACATTCCTATCTTGATATCGATTCCGTTCAAGTTCATTTCGCGCTTCGCGTTGCTCATCACTTTGATTTGCTCGTATATTTCTTTGACTTGCCGTATTTCGAGTTCTGCGGCCTAAGCTTGTACGTCTGGTTGGTGGCATTGTTAAAGCTCTTATACATTTTCTGTATAACCATGTATACCAAATTATAGTATTGTGTAGTCACCAAAAAGTTCTAAAAATCAATATGAAGCTGTGAACTTACCATGATTAACAAACACTTATTAGCAAACAAAAATCTTCTTAGTCTTTAAAACAATTATATGTCAAACGACATAAATTTACATTTAAAAAGTTCAAAAATGAAAATTCAACTGTAAATTAAAGAAAACGGTTGTATTCTTCTTTATAAGCAAGTATATCACACAAAAACAAACATAGAAAATGTTTACATAATGTATTGATTTGTTTTTCTATTTTTAAACTGCAACACAGTAATAACGAATTATGGCATGACAATGGCCTAGGCAGAATGTACACAGCCAGAATAGCCTGCGCCAGCAGCTCTGTACCGAATGTACCGGTACAATATGTAGTAAAACGTTAATGTTGATAAATATTTCCTAAACGATACAGTTTCTTTACATCCTCTTTGAAGATATTTGCAGCAAACATTCTGTCAATTCTATGTCAAACGTCATAAGGTTACTTTAAAAATATTTATATTGTACAAAGTGTTGGGTTAGTTTGGAAATAATTTTATATATGGTGGTTCAGTATTCTTAAATTTTCTGATTTTCCGTTAATTTTTTCTTTCATAAGAACCTTCTCGTGACAATAACAAACACAACAAAAAAGAATTAGTGAAATCGGTTCAGTCATTTACGCGTGATGGCGTGACCAAGGGAAATAGGAATTCATTATTCTTAAATTTTCTAATTTTCCGCACAATTTTCTTAATTTTTTCTTTCATAAGAACCTTCTCCTGACCATAGCAAACACAACAAAAAAAAATTAGTGAAATCGGTCCAGCCGTTCACGCGTGATGCCGTGACCAAGGAAAACGGGTTTCATTTTTATATATATAGATATTGAATCATTTTTATTGAATTATCACTATTTTGTATGGATACAAAGGAGTGAAATGAAATCTACAATTTAATTGATAAATTTAATTTTATTTGCACTCATTAATTCATATATGTTTATTATTTTAACGAACAGATTATTTTAATTATAACTTTTATACATGTTTGCTATTTAACTTCTTCCAATCTGTGTTGTTCTGTTAAGGATAGGACGATGATAGGAAAAGTAGGAAACGAATGGGAGTGTTTCAAGTTTAATGTGCCTCGAAAAAGTCAAATCGATGGTTGTTCCAATCGAGTGGAAGAGAGATAGATGCGGCGCAAGCGTAACGGGACAATGTGCGTAACGGGACACTTTTTCGTGCGTGCAGCTGGCGTTTATCGATTTATTAGACGTTGTCACGTCAAAAAACAATAGATTATTTACATGTTTATTATGGCACTAACCAATTTGTCTGCCGGTACCAGCTTATGACTGTAATCAAGTGTGTGTATTATTTTTAGTCTTGCTTGGCAGTAAAATATCTGTTAAATGTTCTGGTTTTCATTCAAAAGCAAGACAAGAAAAAAACATGTTTGGTAATAAAATATAAACAAAATAATCAACTATTATTTGTTGTCATTATAATTTCTTTAAAACCATGGGTGCCTACGAGTGTAAATATCTGAAGGTTATGAACTGACAAGTAAATTTTTTTTTCAATAAGCTGACTTGTTTTGTTACCTCTAAAATATTTTTTTCAGAACCGCATCGTTATAGTCTGTAGGGTTTGATTAATAGCTTATAAGATAAAAATAATTTATTTGCGGTTACCGACAATTTGGACTAATTGCGTCTTCAAACGTCACAAAACTATAGTATACTGAAGTCATTAGAACATAATTTGAAACTGAAACTTCAAAATTTGTTTTAGTCATGTGAAACGCATGGTGAAATAAAATTGCACGTAAATAGTTTTTATCATGGGAGTGATTTATTGGTATGTGCAGCTGGCTAAGAATTCAATAAAATATAACAAAGTGATTTATTTCCAACCCCTTTGTCAAAGTAATCAAGACATGTTCCAATCGGTTTGGATTTTGGTTTTTTGCATTTTTATTTTTGATGTAATAGTTGCGCTGCTGTTTATAAAGTATAGCATGAGTTCAATATGAATGTACCGCAATAACTTTAACAGAACACCCAAATTCCATTAATAAATCTCTGGTTTTTCTAGCCATAGCTTCAAACTATCATAGTTTACAGACATGACAATAATAACATTGCTGAATTATTTAAATAATTTCAAGGAAAATTTATTTTAATTAACTAAATGACGCCTCACATAGTAAAGAAGAGTAAACGTTTATTCTTGTATGATTTTCAAAATATGTTTATCATAATATGGTAACTTCTAAGCTTTTAATTGACAAAATACAAAACACTAATCTTAAAAATTCGTCACATATTAGATTGACAAAATTGGTACATGGGAAGTGCTAATTGCAATATTGCGCCAGGATTACTAAGTTTTGAATGTACTACAACCTGGCTCCTTTCACACTATCCGGGTTTTTATTACCGTCTTAGAACCGGGCGGCAATATTGCCGGACAAAAAAAAATATTTTTTCGTCACTTTCACACCGGAATTTCATTATTGTTGCAGCCATGGACAGAAGTCAGAAATTATGTGTTGTGATGAGTTTAGTCCAAAGCAGTAAAAAAAAGTGATATAGGCTTGTTTTGTGTATATCCTCTTAGAGTGAGAAAAGATGAAATATGAGCGTTTCTTCTATTTCGAGAACTGAGACAAAGATGAAAAGAACAGGTTTAATCATTTTCGTATGTAAGTGAGAACTTTCGATGAACATCGTGGCCTTCTCAGACTTCATTTGCAACGTCAAAAACGTCAATGTCAAGTTCACTCGTGTTGTATACAACTCTGTAACGACACTTCTATTCGTGCTGAAGGCCGACGGACGAACTGGCCGGTAGACTGCCGGAAAGTGTGAAGGCACCAATACTGCGCCGTGTACTACTACTACGCAATTGTCCGGTAATTTCGCCGTCCGGCGACCTGACGATTGTAGAGGCAGTCGGGCAAGTCGGTGAAACACATTCGCCGCTCATCGAGTCAATTCGTGTTCCGAATCAGAGCAGTTTGTAACTCCGAACTTTGTTTCAGTGCGAAACGATTCAGACTTGACAGCAAGCCGAGGGGTCATGCCCAGGGCTGTGTTAGTTCTACGTGAAGGGGTTGGAGCGGTGTAGCGAAGGGTGGGGGGGGGGGTGACGGGTTAATGGGACTGGAGGAGTAGGATGCGAACCCTCTAATCCAGGCAGCGTTGTCATCCCATTTAACTTAGTGGACAACTTGCCCCCAGTGCTATCGTAGCTTGTTACCTAATCACCTCATCAAGTGCCACCTCATTTCATCGTTTCAGAGGATTACATGACCCACCGACCACGACTTTCGATAACTCGTTAAAATATTGAACTATCCATATATATATACAATATTTGACTGTAGGCTATCCTTTAATCACGATATTTTATGTATATATACAACTTCCTATACTTTTCCTTGGAATGACCAGTCCGCTTAATGAATCTCGCGGTGACCAGCGAACTAACGGCAAATATTGTAGTAGGTTAATATAGGAAAGTCATCGAAAATCCTTGAGAAAAGTAATGTTAAGCGATCCAAGTGGGATGAGCTGTACCTAGCGTTGTAAACAATTTTGTTAGAACGATATTTCACTTCGTAAACAGCTTACTAAAAAAATGCATTATAAGTGTGTGGAATTTTGGTTATATTAGTGTCATTTATTATAATTAGCAGCACTATTCATAACACTAGGTACTACTATTTATATTTTTTGCAGAAGAGAACCTGCTGTGTAAAGTTACCAACATAATTATTATAAATATTGTACTCTATTATCAAAAGACGGGGTGCCTGTATCAATCAGTTACATGGGTAGAATATGTAATGTCAAGTAAATTTTTTTGGCCAAGAATGTGAAGTTTCTGACAATTTTGAAGCATGAATATAATTTTTCAGAACTTTGGGAAAGTATGAAAAACACATAGCATTTATTTATGTAGAAGAAAATAATTTCCGGTAATTAGGGAAACACCAGACCTAAATCACTCAATAAAACGTACACGAATTACAATTTCATTCGTATGCTAAAAGCTCACGCCGCTAGGGGCGCTGTAGTAGCGCGTGTTGTACTTCTTCCATGTTAACAGATCTTATTTTCCTTTATCGCTTCACCGATATTTGATACAGTTCAGAGGGATGAAAGCCACAACAACAAAAAGGAAGTTCAGAATTTCATCGAATTAAAAGGCTAGGTTACGGCATCACGCGTGAACGGCTGGACCGATTTCACTAATTTTTTTTGTTGTGTTTGCTATGGTCAGGAGAAGGTTCTTATGAAAGAAAAAATTAAGAAAATTGTGCGGAAAATTAGAAAATTTAAGAATAATGAATTCCTATTTCCCTTGGTCACGCCATCACGCGTAAATGACTGAACCGATTTCACTAATTCTTTTTTTGTTGTGTTTGTTATTGTCACGAGAAGGTTCTTATGAAAGAAAAAATTAACGGAAAATTAGAAAATTTAAGAATACTGAACCACCATATATAAAATTATTTCCAAACTAACCCAACACTTTGTACAATATGAATATTTTAAAAGTAACCTTATGACATTCAGCTTTAAGCGTTTACAGTTTCCAGTGCGGCTTGCATTTGCAATGTCAATAAATAAATCGCAAGGGCAGTCGCTAAGTGTATGTGGCATCAACCTAGAAAATCCATGTTTTTCACATGGCCAATTATATGTCGCCTGTTCCCGTGTCGGAAAACCATCAACATTATTTATTTACGCGCCAGAACATAAAACTAAAAATATAGTTTATCAAAAAGCATTAGAGTAGAGAGAAGCAGTGAGGGGTACAGAGACTAGTAGTTGATTTATAGAGCGCGCGTGGTATTGAGCTCATTGTTTACTTAAAAATGCCAAGTTGTTCAATAGCAATTTGTAAAAACATTAGTGGAATTATTGAATCCTATGGAATAAACACTATTTTGACAATATATATTTTGTTTTTTATTTAATTAAATTAGTAAGGTCCTTTTCAGTTATAGTGATACCAGGGAATTATGGATTCATTTTTATATGGAGGATATTATAGATTCCAGTTCAAATTGAATAGGTACTCATACCTAAGATAGGTCAGCTATACAAAATAAAGTAGTGCATCATTGCTACGCTAAGGCGGTACGAAGTTCGCCGGGTCAGCTAGTAAATAATAGTTCTTTATTTTATTTGGTTGAGCAGGGGAGGGTAGGCTAGTTAAGGTTATCGTAACTAAAATGAAAGATTGGTTAGTTTAGGTAAGCGTTATTTAAAATACTCTATCACAGTAAATTATATATATCCTTGTAATATGAATTTTTTTTCGCGAACAATTGGCAAACTTCGCACAACTTCGGAATTGTTAGAATGTGGCGCTCATCTGGTATGCTTCCCTTGAGTTAAGCTTTACGTTCTGTGCAGCATGTACCACGTCTTACAAATCAACCACCCATCTATCTATAACGCTTACGTTGATACTGAAAACGTGCTTGGATGCAGGTTATGGTTAATTCTACCACAACTATATTAAAAAAAATTGGTTGTAAGTTTGGCACTTCATAATGTTCAACAATTTGCATTCCACTACATTTTCGTTAAATAACACTTAAAGTATTCAAACTAATAAGGACTTATGATAAAATACACAAATTTGTTCAAATTAAGTTTAATCGTAACTCAATCTGTTATAACGCCCAACGAGCGAAAGCGATTTCATATTTTATACTATTACCAGCTACTGCGCGAATACCACAAGAATCACCCTGTAGTGGGATTATAATTCTCTTCAGAACTCGATAAATCAAAAATATACGAAGCATTCGTCACGCAGTACGTGGGTACAGCCACATAAATATTCCTTAGACCGCCTACGCGTCAATTTTTTTTAAAAGATAAAAAACAACTGCAATGATGTATGGCTGGGTTGCCATGATTTTGATGCCTGTACGTATTGGTAAATGCATTATTTACTACGTAGAGAAACTTTATGTAGGTCTATGCATTCTTAAACATTGCTGTTGGTTTTAAAATTTACTGCGCATTTGATATAACAAAATTGTTTTTTTAGGAAATAAGTTAAATTAAACTAATTTACCATTGCTTTCTCCTCCAGTAATTCTCAGCTCTTTTTAGCTAACTTACGGCAATCGAATGTCTCCTCGTTTACAGCTTGTGCTTGAAACTAACGTGATTCGCGCTGCCTACTCTGGCTAGGCCCTTCTCATATTGTACTTGATCATCAGTTACGTGATAGAACGACTTTTAGGGGTAGAGTGGAGGGCTGTGTATGGTAACGAAGTGTGTTTATCTGGCTGTTAAAATGTTCTTATATTTAATTACTTCCCTCTAAGGTCTCAATTTATATCTTCCCTTTTACTTAGCGTTTTAAAAAAAATAGTTACAATCAAAAACTCCAATGAGCAATATTATAATTTTATTTTAAAACTTGAAAATTCAGTTAATTAACGCTGATTTAATAGCTTGTGAAGTAGTCAATTCAAAGTGAACTGAAACTTAAATAAGATATACGTAATCATTACTTGCCTAGGATTTCAATTTATAACTAAATGTTAAAGGTAAGGCTTTTAAATCTTGGCTAAGATGATAACCAACATTATAATTTATTGATTTTGAGTGTCTTGAAAAGCAAGCAGCGTGCAGACGTTAAATAAATTAAAATTCGAATGAGTGAAGTGGCATATAATGCTGTTGTTCAGAAACGGAATAAAAATAATGTTTAGATTACAGGAAAGTTAAACGTACATTTTACATCCATGGATGTTGATTATCTTTAAAGAGATTCCTTCAATAATTTTTTTAAATGTCATAAAATAACATAGGTTTTTTTTTAAATTTTTGCCAAGTATGCTGTCATGATCGTGGTGAAAATTACACTTAAAAATATAAACTCGCAAGAATATAAGACACTAAAAAATAATTCAATAATATTAGTATGTATATCGACGTTGTGGTGGGATATACGGTGGTTACAAATATCCTTTATCAATTTGGTCTGAGTAGTTTTCGTGATTACGAGCTTCATGTGCTGGTAAACCTCTCAGAGCTCTGGAGCCCCACTTCTAGTAATTGCCAGGATACTATTCTTTAAATGTAAGAGCGCTGAAATAGTGCAGATAAAGTACGACATCTTATCTGAACAGAGCAGCGAAATGCCACAAGCAAATGCACTCTCACGTAATTATTTCAGTGAATTGCATTAACAGAAACGCAAATGTTCCTAGTTGCAGTTCATCAAGCAGTGCAAGATCCCACTACAACCAAGAGCTTAACACTTTGAAGGATCACGGGTTTTTAACAGTCACTTCTTAGAAAAGTGTAAATAAACTATGCTAAACCCGTGCAGAAGCATGTGGCGAATGAAAGATTTGTGTTGTACCGTTCGCTTTTCTTAACGCACAATTTTTATATACCACTGTTACGGGTGGTTTTTACCAACCCGTAAAGTTTCTTTGTTAAGACGTTATTCATGACAATACTCATATATCCCTGATTGCATGCCACCCGCAATGCTCAGATCGAGGCTCGTCCACACGCCTGCAGTGTAGATGACCCGCGAAGCTTGCACGAGGCGACTCGTTCATTGGACAGCCGCGAGGCACGGGAACTCACGCCTGATGCAGGGGCTTAGCCAGGGGGGGGGGGTTAGGGGTTAAACCCCCCCCCCCCTTAGCACCAAATCTTTAATTTCTTATTCATCACTCAAACAAATTTCATATTAAAATTAATAAAAAATTTACCGTTACAATATTTAAATTTAAGTACCTAAAACTGCTAAAATAGCACTATTTTACACCTTAAAATCCAAATTTTCCTGGGGGAGGACCCCCGGACCCCGCGCTTTAATACGGGGGGGGGGGGGGCGGCATGCTTCTTAACACCCCCCATACACAAATCCTGACTACGCTACTGGCCTGATGTACAGGCTGCCCGCACACCTTGGGCCAGCTGAATCAGGAACATTCTCGGGCATGAAGACCGTTGCCCCTGACGGGTGTATAACCCCTCCCTCCCTTTTTGTGTGAAGTGGTGAGAGAGAACCAGCGCAGCGCCGACCGAGAGACCAACCGTCGCCTTCCTTCAACGCCGTCACAGCCACTACGCCCTATGGACGTCATCGTCGGAGGGGCAGTCCCAGCTGATGTGCAACATCAAGACAGCCTTTGGTTGCGACGTCATCCCTGTCGGACGTCTCGAGTGCTACACGTGTTGTCAGCGAGTAGGTGTTCTCTTGGCGAGTAAGGAGGGGTGGATTTCGTCGAACTGACGACATGGGCACGGCGAAGTTCGGAACGAGGTGACTCGTAAACCAGTAAAAAATTAAACCAATATGGTGGAAGGCAGTGAATTCTAACAGACGAAAATGAAATGATGGATCTAAGATGGCCTCCATGACGTCATACTGACAGGTTGTAATAAATATATATTCCTTGGTATTAGTAGTACGGGTCAGTCGTCTGGTAGCCTTACTGGAGAAGTGATCCATCATCATTTCGTTGGACGAGTGAAAGTGCGAGTGACAATGGACGGACAATGCTTGCCCCTTTTATGTCGGCTGACGACTTAAATGACTGTCGCGTCGAAGCCGACGTCTTTAAAGCTCTACGAGTAAAGAGTACGGTGAAACAGTTTGACTGTGGTGGTACACCACGTGATGAGCTAGCAGCGCTCGTTAGGGTTGCCACGAGCGAGTAGCTGAGTTCCGAAGCCTGCCGTTTTCTGTGGTTCTTCCCCTATGACTTACCTACTGCGTCGGATGACGACAGGGGCTGGACTGCGGACTGCATTGGAGTTAGAGCTTTGGAACTCACCTAATCGCTCGTCGCAACCCGAACGTTCAAGAGAGAAAGTTCAAGGTTTCTGTTTTTAATTGAAATAAATTTAGTGTTTCCATACTAGTGAAAAACTTAGCGATAAGTATTAATCTATCATATTAATTATATATATCAACTTAAGTTTGGTTCTTTTATCAACATTGTGACAATCATTTGAAACTTTTTTTTTTTAGTTTTTTTTTTTTAGAATTTTAAAACGTTTGGGTGTCCTGGATGGCCAAGTGCAATTAGGCCTAAAGCTCACGTCTTCTGAAAGGGACGGGAGTCGGGGATTTTTTTTACATTTTACACCCAACCTTGCCATGACTCGTTACCTACGATTACCAGCTGTACAGTCCAAGTCTATGTTCTGACGTTTAAAAGACCTTTTAAACTACAAGGCATTGTTAAATCCTAATTCGGTTAACTATAAAAAAGTATTCTTTTGCAAGTTTAAGCATGCTTATCATTCCTGTTTGCAATTTTTTATAGATGGAGAATAACGTTGTCGAGATTGACTTGAATGTTAATGTTAGCAGCCTTCCACAAATTTTAAGATCATAATTTTTATTGATTTTATTTAATTTATTACACTATTAAAAAAAGCTGCCGCTTCTATACTCTTTTTGCTGATCGGGGATATCCTGCACACTTAACTAGTTAACTTAATTTTCAAACGCCACACACACACATCCAGCTTGACCGGCACAAGATCCTGAAACCACCCGCACCGGATAAGTCACACCACCCAACTGCGCTACGAGTCAGCAACAACTACAACTGTTTGCGTTTTGATTTTTGCTTCCTGAAAAGGTAAAAAAAAAAACTTCAAAAATGTAAAATTTAGTTTCATCTAGACCAGCGATGGGTTAGTGGCGGGTAGTCGCATCGTTTCGTAGAGCAGGGTTCAAAACAACTTCCAACAAATAAATAATGAGTTGTACCTTTGAATATATATACTGTATAGAAGTCGCCAGCCCAGGTTAAAAATTCTAATACGGTTTTGAGGTAGTTGGTTAATTCACCGCCGCAATCGCCACCATCTCTAGGGCATCGACTTGTGGTGGTCCCTAGCGGACAAGTGTCCAACTCTTCAGACACCCCTTCCCCCTCCTGTTGAACGACCTTGAGCTGCAGTGAATGATGGGTGTGGGGTGCGGGGAATGACAGCGGGCGACAGTGCTGCGCTCTAACGTATAAATAACAACTAAGACGATACAGGGCGTTACGGCAGCGCACTACAGCGGTGAAGTTCCCAAGCTGCTCATTATACGCTTCTGAAAAACGTAGAGTAAATCCTATCCACTCGCGACTTCTATACAGTATATATATTCAAAGGTTGTACTGTCGTGTGTCAACGGTTTTAGTTTGTATGTATATATAGTAATGTTGTCATCAGATAGTTCTCAGAAGCCGCAGTATTCTCAAAGAAATACTCAAGAAATATTATTTCAATTCATGTAATCTGTATACTATTCAATAACGTTTTCTATACCTTTAAAATTGATTCTAAAAATTTTAATTTTGATGTGTAATTAACTTAGCTCTCGATATACGGCATTTGGTAGGAGTAATTTTGTGAAAATGGAACGGAAGTTTTTAAAAACAAAAACAAATTCCTCAAAATTTCTAACACTTTCCCAATTTCAAAGGAAAAAGTCCCGTTTTTGAGGAAAATTTTTCGGTTTATTCCGCAAAAATTCGAAAATCGAAATGCTTGACAATATATTTCTTAGAAAAAAACGAAAATAGATATTTTTTATTGAAGCTATACTTTTTAGGTGCGTTATCAAAACTTATGAGAGTGGATTTTTACGAATGGGCGCGCACCATGAAACGAAATTTGCATGTAATAAAATATCTCCTATTTCTTAAAATAAAAAAGTAATAATGTATTAATTATTAAAAGCTGTACATAACATTTACTCAAAAATGGAATTTCTGAGTATAGAAATAATTTATTCATATTCCGTTTAGTATTTTCAGTTCTGTAATTATGAATATAATTGTTTAAATAAAGTGGTTAATTAAGCTTTTTTTCTCAGAGAGAAAATAATAGGCTCAATCTTGAAAGTTAATTGAAAGCAATCTTATTGATTATTTTAACATTTCAAACTAAAGAATATATTGAAAACTAATTTTTATAAAGAAATTTAAAACTTTTTAAACTGAGATGTTTTCTTTAAAGTCTGTTTTATGGAACTGATATTTATATTGCACAAGTATCTCAGCTTTAATAACCTTTAGTTTTCTTCAACCATCAGATAATGTTAACTTTCCGTAGTTGGATTCCCACAGCCACAGTTTGTATTAGCTAAAATAAAACCATATATCAACCACTATGGAAAATGTCTGAAATATTCCCTCTGAGAAATGTTTGTGAAAGCGTCACATTTGATGAAATATTCCCTTACAACCACTTTAATTTTCGTCCTGGGAGAAGTTTTAATTCCATCCGCTTCCTCTTTGTCTGTCGGCGGGGGGAAAATAAAAATTTCCTTGGCCGTGCAAATGAATTACGTTTTCTTTGCATTGTTACAAACAAGAATTTATTGTTTAAAGACCTACAAATACCTTAAAAGTAGTTTTGTATATAACCGAAGTTATATTACTCTTTTATTAAAAATAATTAAGTTTTTATTCCGATAGTAATATAAACTATTTCCTTGTGGGTATGCACCCGACTACACAAAATCAGAATTCAACTGTTTTATGACAATTGTCAAACTCGTCACAGCAAAGATATTTGTGTTTTATTTATCATACAAACATTCCTTTATCAATACATGTACAAATAAAACTAGAGTATTTGTCTGTGATTTTTTTATTATTACCTATTTTATATTTTTCCTCTTATCAAGTTAGATACCCAAGCCAAATAAAATGTTAATCAAAAAAACGTTTATGAAATACATTAACTCAAAAAAAGCAAATGCTTTGGCTTTATATTCAAACAAGTTTTTGATGGTAAACCTAGTATAAATTTAGGCTTTGATTCATTTTGATATCTCAAAACACTTCTCAAGATACGATAGCAGGTATCATTACTTCTGAATTGATTTTAAAGTTTAAACAATGACCATTGATTTGTAATTTGTCAAACTAACCATATTCAAAAATAACAAAATATAAATTAAGATATTTTGAATTGGGGCGTGCTCTACGCCCTATTGTCTATCGTTAAGTTCGATTTAATTTATTCATTTGGCACTTTTCGTACATTTATTATTTATTTATAACTCTCTTGGTTTATTTAATTTTTTTTTGAGCTTTTGTTGTGTCGGAGTCCACCGATAATTTTCGCCACTCAGCTGTCAGCGTACCGAAACTATCGGCCTTGGTGTGTGTTTCGTTTCCATGCCTCTGCACGGCGCCACCGGCGCGTAGAGCCTGAACTGTGGCAGTGGTGCTCGCCTCGCGTGGGACTTCAACGTGAGACGTCGGGCTACGAACTTCCACTACTGTGGCCGAGCTGTTAGTATCACGAGCGGAGGTTGCCCTCTTGACGTATAAAACTGCAGAGTCGCTGGTTTATAACAAGTAAGCAATGCCATAATGTGCTTGCAGCCAGGCATCTGGCTGTGTTTGTCGTGTGTTGGAACTAACTTAAAATTATTACACGCATCAGCTATGGTGGTTAACTTTTTGTTCGCTAGCCTGCTTCAGATAGCTGTGATTTGAGCCTGTCGTTTTAACCTGCTGTAATTACAGCACAAGTAATGCTGTAGGTTGTACCTAACTTTGCGAATTGAGCCATTTCGACTCTAGCTGGAACTACTTTTGAACTAGTCTTCGTTTCGAAGGTCATTTTAAGAGCTCGGGAAGTCATCAAAATCATTTTGGCTTTTCTAAAAAATTTACTTGGCTATAGTATGGTTTGACATGAATCTCTTTGCACATCAGCAGGTATTTTTTGGCCTTAACTGTGACTGGGACTCTTTATAAAGTTTTGCAAGCTACAGCAGTCAATATAGTTTGCCTTAAGGTAGCTACGTTCGCTAATCCCTAGCCTCAACGGACATTCTAAGTACATGAAATTGACTTTGGGACTGGCAAGGAAGTTTGGGTCGCGCAATATGTGTGTCGTGTGACGGAGTTATGCACGATTGTGGAGGTGTTAGCTCGTGTTTCACATGGATATATCGGTGTGCTAAATGAATGTTAATATGTTTTGATGCACGCTAAAAGTGAATGATTATAGACTTACTTTTGCGAGAAATAGTCTTCTGGCTTTAAAAGTACTTAAAACTCTTAGTCATGATTATTGACACATGTCATTACGAACTTATTCGTTGTTCACGAGTCTTTCAGTTTTGTAGAAAACCTTTTGAAACTTTTTTTAACTTTTAGTAATCTTAGGCTTTGTTTCTAATATGTGTAGGTTAAATTTATACACGCAAGGACAATTGCGCATGTAATGTGTATTTCAATGACTTTCATTACATTGGTTTATCTTTGCCTTTTATAGTAAATTTGTTTGTACTTACCTTTTTTTTGAGGCCTTCTAGCCTTGATTGTAAATTTAAATTTTTGTCTTTGCTAGTATACACCTAACGCTTTATATCATAAAATGTACGGTTTTAATCCACCTTGCATACCAGGTTTTATCAATAATTTTAATGGTGTATATGTGGTGCAGCACTTTGTAATTTTTTGCTTTAGTGGTCCAAGTTCAATATGTGCTGTTGATGTTATTTGTGAATCAATTTGTCTCATAGTAATAAAATTTTGGTCTATTGCATTTCAAGTCTTTTCTTCCAGATGCCCTACATAGAATAATTTTATTTCTTTCTGCGCATATTTTTTTGTTTTGTTTTTGTCAACTGCGACTGCCACTTCTGACTCGGTTTGACATTAGAGTCGCATTTAACGCGTCAGTAAGTTTGGTAAATAAACACCATTCAATAACACAAACATTGTCGATTTTTAGTTATTTTTAAAAAAAATGTACATGTTTATCGAATAAGTTTTACGTTGTTTTTAATATGAGTTAAGTGTTCTCGTCAACTTGGTAGTAAGTCGGTTAATAGTTAGGTAAACGTAGCATGTTTTGAGATAGTGTTTCTAAGAATTTTTTTGTGTTTGCTCCTAAAAGTAAAAGAATTAATGTAATTAAAAGGGAAGTTTTGAAATAATCTTATTAAAGTGAATATAAGATAAAGGCTATATTTTTATCTTAATAATATGTATTAAATACTATTCCCGCTCATACGAATTCACAGGAACGGACAGTCTTTCATAAAACTAAAAAAAGGGCCAACACGTTTATTATTTCACGCTTAACTCAAGTTAAACAAAATAAAATAAAGTTTCGAGCAAATATCAGTGAAGATAATAAATTTTTTAGCCTTTATAAAATATAATAGAAAGTTTTATACTGATCAAATAAAAAAAATAAAATTTGTAATAAAAATCCGTCCGTGATGGGTGTGACGCAATGGACGCGACAAGAATAGCAATTTTTTTTTTTTAACCATTTGCGTTCTATAGATCTGTGATGCCAGCGCTATAAAAATACGCAACAGTCTTCTCGATCATAAAGATTTTTTTATATATTTATACATTTGATCTCGTCGCGGGTGCGATGTGACTGAAACGAGCATAGTTTTATAACGACATTAAAACTCGCGTATTGATAATGCAATTTTATTCGTATATTTTTCAAGTATTGTCTACTAAATTCGCCTGGAAAATATTTTAAATAAATTCAAGTACAAAAATTTCCAAAAAAAAAAAAAAATTGTATCAAACCGAATACTCGAAAATATTTGTAAACATTTATGGCTGTATTTTATAAAGTGCAAATGAATGTGATGCCAATAACATTTTATTTCTAGGTTTTCTTTTCGGTTTGTCACGTCGTTAAAAGCCACATGTTCACAATAATGTATTTTTGTTTTTATGGCGAGTGGTGTCTTTCGCGTCACTTCTGTCGCACTTTTCTAAATCTTGTATAAAACTTGGTTTTCTTGAAGTCTGCACCAATACTGAACTAAGGGCACGGAAAAGGGCACTTTTTATATTCCAACCTTTCGGTCACTGAAGCTGTAAAATTTCCTCCCGGTCACTGAATGTGACGTGCATACAGAACTCCCCCAAGGTAAACCAGTTTATAACCAGAAAAAAAAAAGAAACGTTAGTTTATTGCGCAAGTGTTGCTTAAAATACAAATAATGGATAAGAATACAAACAAAAAAAGAACTGTAATTGTATTTCGTAATAACGGTATGATTGCTCAGATGATTGATATTTTTCGAATAGGAATCTCGCCGATGTAACCCAGACGGGATGGGAGCCAAAAGAAGATATGATAGGTTTGAAAGTAAATATAGTTTTCTTTTACTGCTCAATTACGCAAATTCATCACTGCATCGTCATCACCATCGGGGTCTGCGCTGTTGATGGTAGGCATTCCATCCAGGTCGATGTTAATTATGGTAATGATGCTAGATACTGGACTTATATGATAGATTAGTCAAAATAGTCTATCCGCACCATGCCACAGCCAGTGGTAGACTGATACTCGCATCTCCTAGGCCTCATCAAAAAAATGAGAAGCGAGTCAAAACAACAGCCAGTTTCATTTTTACAAACAGGTTCTTACTTGTGCTTAACTGACCCAGTACAGATTTCATTATGTCGATTTCATAATGCCATTTTTAATGTAATGACCTCGCTGGGTCCGAACCCAGTACTTTTTATAAATTATGTTATTTATATTTAATTAAGTAATTTTTTCATGATTTTAAATTTTCGTTTGATTTCTTCCAATAATAATCACGGATTTTCAATGTGGTGGACAAATTTCAAAATGGTAGAAGTAATTTTTATTAAAATTTCATTAATTGTATATGTTTATTAAATTTAAGATTTATCTCATTAAATTCGGTGTTTTACGGATTTTCAAGATGACGGTTGTAACGAAAATTGCAATTGTGACGTTATTCAATATGGCGGGTGTAAGAATAAGTGCAACATTAGGGAGTGGAACATTCGATTTCATTATGGTGGAAATTTCTAGGATTCGAAATATCTGAATCCAAAATGTCCGCCGTGTTCAAGGTTATGTTCAAATGTCAGGGTCAAGTTCAAGGCCATTCAAGATGTACGCCGTGACGTCACAATTCAAACTGGTAGACCGATCCTCCGACTCCTACTGGCTAATCCTGTCCTCGAACGTACCAAAACATACTGCTTAGGTTTTTTCAAACCAATTTGTTTTATTAAAAAGACTTAATTTATTTTAAAACATAATATTTTACGCAGTTTACGCGTGATTAAGGCTATTATCATGATTTTTTTAAATTAAATACAACTTGCGATAGAAGTTTCAAATTTGTTTTTGATGCATATGTACATTATTATACTTACTACCGAAATTAGATAAATACTATCAAATAAAGTATTACTGTAAGAGAGGAGATATTTTTAATCCATGGGAGTGAGGATATGATATTACTGAAACAGATAAATATTACAATATTTATTTTTAAGAATGAAAGAAATAAATCTCAGTTTAAAAATCTGTCACTATAAAATTGATAAAGTAAACCATTTTACGGGGAAAAAAATATCGCTCACCTCTGTCTGAATGAGAATGTAACGTATTTAACAAAAATAAAATTTATATTCATAAAAATAATTAAGGAAGCCTAATGGGCGAGACAACGTGGAACTCTCTGTAGTTACAGATATAAACGTAATAAGATAAAAAGAATGTAAGACTCTTAGACTGCATAAAACTTCGCAATTATACTTTGGTAGGACCCGTTTGGTAAGTAGCTACCTTGAACTGGCTTTTCTGGAGCTCCTCCATTTCTGCTGGCCATCTTTTGACTGCGAGTCCGGAGCAGGCGTAATTTCTTTCGGAGAATTGTTTCTCTCCCCTTCCCCCTCCCCTTGTAAAACACCGACCCATGGAGAGAGACGGTGGAAGGTTAAAAGACGCCTGAGATTTCTCGGCGAAGAAAATGATACTCGACCTGAAGGGCATGGCAGAACTACTTTTACATCCCTCGCTCGAGAGTGCTCTGGTACTAGCCAGCGGGGACGCACCACAACGCCGAAATACCACAACGCCGAACGTACAATAACGCCGAATACCATAACGCCGAATTCCAAATTGACCACAACGCCGACGACCCGAAAACTGCTGTGTACCACAACGCCGAATGACCACAACGCCGAAATACATTAACGCCGAAAAATTTCATTGCAATACTGCCACAAAAACAAACTCAGAAGAAAGTCACTAAATATACTGAAAGAGAATTTAAATGTACAAAAACGCCGAAATACCATAACGCCGAATTCCACCAACGAATCTACAATATGACCATAACGCCGAAACCATTATATGACCATAAGGCCGAAACCATTATATGACCATAACGCCGAAACCTCAATGTGACCATAACGCCGAAATTCTAATATGACCATAACGCCGAAACCATAACGTGTTGCCTACCTGCCAGGCATTGAAATGCTGTATTCGTAAGATAAGCGCACTCTCTTGCAACTGTGAAGCTAAAAATTATACACTTTCTTATTTTTTATAGGGCAAATGGAACATTGATCGAAATAAAATATATTTTTTAAATAATAATTTTTTTTTTTACAATTCAAGGTCAGGTTTAATGTTTTTTATTTCGAAAATGCGACGTTTTTACAAGGGTTTCAAGAAGAGTAGGCGGCCTTTGAAATGTCAGCTCCTTAGAGTTGATTTGAGGAAATAAATTAAATATGAAGTAACGCCGGGAATTATGGGCAGGATAAACACGAGATCCCGAAAAAAATTTGCCAACTTTCGTTGAAAATCTGGAAGTAAATTGGACCCGGATCGATTTTGTGGGAGGCTAATGCTGTAGCTAACCTCCACTCTTGCAGTGCGGATGTGTTACTAATATATTATTCGATTCAGAATTACGTAGTTATAACAAAAATGATATGGTTACCGCTTAAAGTCCCGTAGGTACACGCTGCACAATGAAAACGCTGCATGCTCGTTCAATTGCTTGTACGTGAAGGGCGACTCAGAGTTGGAGGCACCGTGGATAAGGACGGTATATAGATTTAGTGTATCATTCACACAAGTAACCTATGAGTGGACGAGCGTCTTAAACATTTGTCTCAATAAGTGTAGTAGTTTGTAGTTCGTAATTTACACATAAAGTATTTATTTAAAATGTACGCTTTTTGCAAATAGAGCACCACTTGTCTGCAAAAAAAGTATTATACCATTTTAGGCTATTTTCATAACAATATTTACAATTCTTTAGGTGCATAAATTTAAACACTATTTGATTCATTGTTATAAAATAATGTAGATAGGCTATACATAATTGTATAATAGTGTAGAAATAATAAGAGATTCTTTAATACCAATAAGCCTACTATATTTTCTTTAAAAAAATTATAACTACTGTAAAACTACCTGGCATTTCCCTAAGGAGCTCGCCTACATGTGCCTAAACTGCACTGTAGCATGTCAGAGTAATTTTTTTACAGATTTAGTTAAGTGTCTTTATGCTGTTTATCTACGAAAAAACCCACACTTCTTTCAAGAAAACAGGCGCAATATAAAAACCTTTACTTCGCGTCTAAATAGCCAAAAATGGGGTGTTTAGGGTGCTATTTCAGAAAATTTACTATCTGGATACAAATGAAACTACTTAAGGGCGTTGCAATAGGCGGGCCCCTTAAATGCATTCAAGTGTGAAAAATTCACAGTTTGATGTTTATTATAAATAACGTTAATTCTGTATACATTAGTTGTAAGCACAGTTTGCATATTTTTGTCAAAACAGCTTGTTAAACACTAAATATGCATGTTACAGGAGCATACAATCAGTAAAAAAAATATTAAATTATTCAGAATGAAATTACGTGCGATAGACAATATGCTGAAATATACCCATAACAATATAATTTCTTTATTTTTTTATAATTGCTGCGTTTTCGAAATTTTTTGTAAAATACGAGGTTCTTCTGGTATTCATATGATAGCTATCTTTGGGTTATTATATCCAGTTACGTGAAGTTATTTAAGGTGGTCGTTTAGACCGGCCGCTATAAATACTGTGCAGAGCTTCAGCAGTTCACGTATCACACAAGTGTACCGCGTTTGTGCTCGGCACTTGCTACCAATACCACTTAACATATGTTACACGTGTTCCTAGACCATTGCCTGCTTATACAATCCTCTATATAAATAACCTCTTTTGGAAACTTAAAATGGCTAAAATGGTTATTTTCACAGTCAATTTTAGGTTTGAAAATACAGTTTCACTGACTTGAAAATGGTTTAGGAACGTACAACAAACCTTCATATTTAATATTTCGTCATAAAATGATAGGATACCCACTGAAATTGCCTTAGAGGGGAGTCTTCGACAATGTTGCTGCATGTCAGAAGACCGCCTGGCGGATATAGGCGTTAGGACCTTGATGCGCGTGACTGTATCGCTCTTAGCTGTCCTGCCCTTCCCACGCCTCGAACATTAAAAAAATACCCGCTGTCAGGCGGCCACCTTAAATCGTTGCGCAATATTTAGGATTCCTGCGTACAACTGTTAGTTCATTTTCAAGGTAGGCCGTTCACGGTAAAGTTGACACTTTGAAAATAACTTATATTTGAATAACAACCAAGATTATATTTCGTGGAGGTTTCGAACATATAATTTTTGTTGGGTTGAAAAAACAGACTATCTTGAATAGAAAAATATAAATATTTAGCATAAATGAGTAGTGAAAGGATACAAATTGATCGAGAGAAAAAAGTAACCAGGTGCTCAGAAGTGTTAAATTTACCGTGAACAGTCTTCAGTTTAATTAGTATATGGAATATATATATATGTATGTACATATATACATACATATATATTTTTTGGCTTGTACAGGACCCTAACGGCAATATCCCTGTTCTTATGGCGTACTTCTGCTGATAAGTATTCATGCCTACCTGGCATGAGAAAGTCTAAGGCAGTCACTTTTATGATTTTGTGTATATATATCGCTACTCCAACACCTGATTTTACAGTGATTCAATCTCATTTATGAACGTCTTTAAAAGCGCAGAGGGCATGCTAACGTTCCTTACACTGGACACATTTAAAATACACTTTCATTTTGTTGATATGTTATTTAAAAATCAATGCTCAAACGATACAATTACATAAATGCTACAAATACACAAAAACACTCCTAAGTGGCAGACTTAGTGCTAATATAAAAAATTACAATTCTATTACGTTCATGTACACTCACACCCACAATTATACAGATCTGAATAAACATTTTCCGGAATTTCAGTGTCATCCCCTCAGCCATGGGATGACTAATCTGATGTCGGTAAACTGTTCCAAGCTTATGACGCGACAGTAGTTGATGACTTTGAATATAAATTAGTCTTGCATAGTGGTATTAACCATCTATTGTCACTTTAAGAGCGGTGTTTACAAGGTGATAATAATTCAAATATGAAAATCAATTTTTTTTTTTACGTTACCAAGGGTGGAAGAATTTAGTAGTTTAGCGCCAGTGGTATGACAGATCACAACCAGCATTCGGTAATTGCGTAAATCTGTGTGTATTATCATCTATAGTCTGTAATATCCCACACATCGTTGACTCACTACTAAATGAACGTTTATAATAGTAGTTATAGTACTTAGTAGTTGATGGTAGACGTTGTTTGTTTACAATGTGGGACGTGTACCACCTCCTCCCCCACACTTAGGTCCCTAAACAGGTTTATGGTAGTGTGAGGATGGTTCAACCAAATATTTTAGAAGAAAAATATAGGAAAGTCGTCAAAAAAAACGGGCGACACATTCAGCAGCGCATTCTGGCGGCCTAGCCTGGACCTACGTTGTAAGCGCATTTGAGACAATGTTATTTTGCTAATTTTGAATGGACGTTTTTTCCTTGTTTTCTCCTGTTTGAGTTATTTATAATGACTGGGAAAGTTTATGCAATGTTTGGTTGCAATAATTACGATGTATCTAGCTGTTAGAAGTTGTTTTTTTAGTTTTCCGAAGGCTGAAACTATAGCCAAATATCTTAATAGGAACTACAATATTTGCTATAGCCATGTTTACTTGTGTATGGTTTACATCAAATATTCCTTTTCCACTGTTTAAAAATGATAGTGCCTTATTGGAAACAATGATACATATTTCAACATTCAATGTTTTGAAATATTTTTTTTAACCTATGTTTAATAGAATTTTGTTTTTAAATTTTCATTGTATATTTTTAAATATCTTCAAATTCTTATTTTTGCACTCCTCTCATTATGCTGAATGACTTAGTTGTCATTGTAGTATTTCAAGCAGTTTACCAAAATTATTGATTTCAAAAGTTTTATGTTTAATTTTCAACATAAAAATAATGTAAATTAGTTTTAAGTATTTGGTTATGTTAAATAAATTTAATTGAGCTAATTTTTTTTAGTGTTTGGTTGACTTCAATTAGCAACATACTTAATTGTTGTGGTCATTTTTAATTTTGGTTCGGGACAAGTCATATTCAATTTTTAAGTTGTTTTTTTTTTACTTAAGGCAGTTCTTCGAGGAAATTTTTTTTTCAACTTTCACGGAATATTTATAAAATATGTGATTTACATGTAAGTATGTTAAATATACAACACCTACAGAAACTAAATTACGATTCATGCTGTATTGTAAGTTCAGATTTTGCTTGACTTCATGTCGCACAATTGATTGTTTTTCTCACGCTATTTTAAAACATTTTGTTCCAAGAGGTAATAAAAATTTGAAATATTACAGCCAAATGCATTCATACCTTTGCCGACAAATATTTGGTTTAGTATCTATTTAACTGCAAATTTTAAAAGCACACATCATTTTAACCTTCTACCTTTTTGTAATTTAGGCCTAATCACTGTTATTTAATCTAATAAATTCAAATTTAAAGCTGTGCTTATTATGAGTAATTTTCGCACTCTATTTCTAATCTAAAAAGTTATTGCTCTATAGCATTTAAATATTTCCTACAGTTTTACGTCTCCGCGACGAGATGATTGCGCACACACCTTACACATCAGACAGAGACTGCTGGGAGGAATCATCAAGCATGGCATTTGTTAAGGAACCGTCCCATTATGCGCCTGGAGTGATATAGAGAAATAATGGAAAACCGAAATTAATATGACCGAACCGGGGATGAAAACCGAACTCTTTTTGAGTGCAAGTTCACTCCTAGAAGGGTAAAATATGCACAAGACTTATACAGTTATACATAGATATACTAGGTCCAAATCGTGGTCCCCCCCCCCCCCGCCCAAAAAAAATCTAAATCCGTTCTTGGCTGCTTACTCACTTATACAGCAGTATTTGTTTTCGGACACCAATAAACAGCAGCTTACCAATAGCCTGGCCTATTAAAACTGCCTGAAAAAAATTAAATATAGACAAATAAGATAAATATAGCTAAAGGTTAGTTGTTATAAATCAAATTAAAATTCAGTCCAGAGGCAGTTTTTCTAACACTGGAAAGTAAGTCACATTGCACTGATATTCTAGGAAGTTTTCAGTAGTTGTTCTTATAATTCTGAGCTGTATGTTAACAAAAACATGGCATAGAAGTACACAACAATGAAGTCCTTTATTTTTAAAGCATACATTAGTAAATGTGAGGTTTATAGTACCTACTTAATCGACATAATCAGCGCCAATAAAGATAAAACGGGGTGGGAATTTAACAATGGTGGATCATAAGGGTGGCAGACGTGGGAGTATCTCGATTAAAACTACCGACCACCGGCAATGTACGCCACTATCTCTTGTTGGAAATTCCGATGTCCACCCCACCGCAAGTCGAACCCAGATTACCTTGGATGGAGGCTGATTTGTCAATTGCAGAACCACCAAATATTCTTCAGGTGTTAGTACTATAACTGAATTAAATGCACCAATTAAAGTATATTTATAAAAGCCTAATCAAATTAACATCATAAGAATTTTACAATAAACTAAAGGAAATATTATTTAATGTAAGTACAATATGTATAACATGCATTGAAAAATATTGCACTGTTAAAATGCTATCATTAAAACATTTTCTAAAAAGCTATAACATGTCTACATGTCCGCAACATATTCGCTATTTTCTAACGTATGTTTAATAATAGTTAGATATACTAATTGTACGACCGTAATGCTTTTGCGACACATTCTTTGCCTTTATCACTTCTGACTGACTGGCAGGATTTTATTTATATTAGTACGGCCATAAAATAAAAATAAATTTTAGCGTTATTGCTTTTACAGGATCACTATGCACGATAGCTGCACTCTCAAGTTTCGACTTCTGAGCATACGTTTTCTTCTTGGGACAGTACGATTGTTTCCTTCACCCCATTGTTGTAACAGAACTATTAAGACATCTTAGGCCCATTCTACAATGACACAGATACGGAGACGAATCCCACGGAACAGAGCTTCTACAAGAGCACGCAGACGGAGACGGACCCGCATGGACCAGTTCAGCAATGCTGAGCTCTTCCGTTTATGTTGCTCCGTTCGACCAATATGAGCACGTTATTTTTTCACTGCTTTTCTCAAGCTACGTTTGTGTTTTCATTCCTACAACTGAAAATTGATTTATTTTTGTTAAATTAATATATTTTTATTTGACAGAAACAAAATGGAAACAAGTGTTTGTATTCTTTGCGTGTTTTTCTTCGTGACGAATTTTAACGAACTGCTGATTTTCATGGTTAAAATATTTACTATATATATGACAAGATGGAGAAAAACTTTAAAAGGAAATGTTTAAACGTAAGGCGAGGATAGTTATGCCTTCCATTATATCGGAATTCCTTTCCAAATGGCTATTTCTATATTTCCAGATATACTACCGTACATATAATACAAGGATTTAGAAAGTAATTAATTTGATACTCTTAGTTTTATGTGACGTCACGCTTGCTATTTACTGGCTGTTTTTCTTACGGGTCTGTGTAATTGTAGAAAGAGAAAAATACGGACGGAACGGAACAACGATCCGTTTTCGTTTTCGGTCCCGTCTGTTCTGTTACCGTTGCATTGTAGAACAGGCCTTACTAGAAAAACGTAACGATTTTTCACTATACGCACAGTAATTACTGCATCACGGCAACGTATATTTATGGCAAACCCAATAGAATATCTGACCTACGCTTTCGAACTGAACATACATATATTTAGTTTACATAAATATTCACACTGTCGACTACGAAGTTGTCACGTTTTGTGTTCTGGACTTTCCGGCGCTCTTCGTTGACTTGGAAAAGAACAGACGAGTAAGTGACAACAGCGCGCCTTCCTTAGCACACTGGCCGCTCCAAGCACCTCCTAGCAGAGCACTCCACGCATTCTAGCGGGCTCTTCGGAAGCAACGTTTACCCTCGCGGTATAGAGAATAGTTTGTTCTTGAGCTCATGCACAAACCAATTACCTTTCTTGAACGCAGTAAACGTACGAACGGGACCTAACTCTAGCTTTATCAGTTTACATACATGCTATTTTACAAATTCGTTGCTACGCTTTAATAAGATAAATTTATAATTAGGTGCATAAAATTTACAGTAGCCAAGTAAATAATATTTAATTTATTATTTATTGCAATCACACTAAATTATATCTATGCTAGGCTCAAGATAAAGCCCCTGGGAATGAAAAAAAACAGCAAAATATGTTCGCTAATTATACTTTAGTAAAATCTGTAACATAAATACGAATGGTGCAAGATAAAATTTTTAGGTATAATATGCTTATTTTTTTATTTTGTTAAACACATTTATATCGCAGTTAAGTACGCATTTGCGGCTAGAACAAGATTTATTCTTAACATGAAAAAATTCAGAAACCCCTGCGATATGTAAGGAATTTATGAAATGTAATTTTCAAGACCCTAAAACGCCCGAATATCTCAACCGCGCCATTTCAGTATTAGCCTTTCGGGAAAACATTGAAAACCGGAATCAATGTTTAAAAGTTTGACATTGTTTGGTACAAATATAAAACTACAACTATTATTGCGTCCAAACCACCTTAATACAATGCATAATTATTTTATGTAGTCATCTTGCAAGACTTAAATGTTTTCCAAGCGTTTGAATAGCTACTTCAGTTATATTTGTACCTCCACAGTGCACAATGAAACTTAGGCATGGGGGATAATAATGATACATGGAAGTGAGTTTAAATGCTATAGTGAAATGATAACGAAGCAGTAACTGAGGAGACAGATCGAGAGGAATGATTTTATAAATCACTATTGCGATCACCAAGTATCCGGGGCTACTAATTTTCGCTAACAATTCATATAATAACTGACAATTATAATTTATTTTAATTAATTGTGCCACTTTACAACTACAGATAAGATTCTAAACTTTGCTGCTTTCGTTATAAATAAAATAAGTTTCCAAATACTGCGTTTAGGTTCCTGGCTGGTAGGCAACACGCTTGGGATTCGGCGCTGTGGTCAAATACGGATTCGGCGCTGTGGTCAAATACGGATTCGGTGCTGTGGTCAAATACGGATTCGGCGTTGTGGTCAAGTATGGATTCGGCGTTATGGTCAATATGGATTTCGGCGTTATCGTCAACTTTGAATTCGGCGTTATTGTCAATTACCGATTCGGCGTTATGGTATTCGGCGTTGTGGTATTTCGGCGTTAAGGTACTTTTAAGAAACACACATAAATTCATTAAGTTGTTTTCAGTTTGCTCATGTGGCACTCCCGAAGCAACATTTTTCGGCGTTGTGGTCATTCGGCGTTGTGGTCATTCGGCGTTGTGGTACACAGCAGTTTTCGGGTCGTCGGCGTTGTGGTCAATTTGGAATTCGGCGTTATGGTATTCGGCGTTATTGTACGTTCGGCGTTGTGGTATTTCGGCGTTGTGGTAACGACCCCTAGCCAGCTTTTCTTCCCCTTTTCCCAAATCCTTCCCCACCCCCTTACCCCGCACACACCCACACACCCACACACCCACACACCCACACTCACACTCACACTCATACACACACACACCCACACCCACACCCATACTCACACTCACACACACAAACAGATGTCGGCAGATGATGACCAAGGTAACGTATAACAAACCTTGGAATAAACCTGCCATGGGACCCACCAAATGTTTTATGTTAACACTTGGTGGTTTATTTCTGAAACTGTCAGTTATTATTATAAGACTCTAATATATATATTTTTAATTACCATAAAATATTTTTTGGGTTGCACATCTTGTGGCAACCCCAGATTGTGGCAATAATGGAAGGGATATGAACAGATGCCCTTTATTCGTATTAATGTGAATTTTTAAGCTGTCATTCCACGCTTATCATTCCATTAAATATAATATAAAACTTGTTTCCCCACCCCCTTCTTTAACACCTTTACAATAGGAACAAAGCTAGCCAAATACAGTATGTTCATAAAATAATGGCCCAGTTATAACATTTAATAGTATCAACTGTAATCGTTGTAGAGTATTGGTTCAAGGTCAGAATTAAAGAGTAACTCAAACAGTTTTGATAAGCGCATGCGCGAGTACTGATGTAAGGTTTATTCGCTTGCAGTGCGAAAGAATGATTCTTTGCCCAATTAGTGAAGGTGAACATTTAAACTTTATTTGGCAACAGGATGGAGCCCCTCCCCATTGCAATCTCTTTGTACGAGAGTAGTTGAACGTCGAAGTCCATGATCGTTGGATTGGTCGTAATGGACGCCAGCTAAAAAGATCTCTTTCGTCTCGACCATGTTCGCCTGACATAACGCCATGAGTTTTTTTTTCTTTTGGGGCTTTATAAAAGTTCGTGTCTACGTTCCGCCGCTACCTAATGATTTGCCACAGTTTAGACACATAACTGAAGAGGCTGTCGCTTCCATTACTCAGAACATGTTAACAAAAGTGTGGAAAAAATTGAACTTGGAATACGATTTGTGCCGTATAACTGAAGGTGCACATATTGAACATTAGTAAACAAAAGCCCTTCCGGGACAGCCTACAGGTGTAAGTAGATTTCGAAGTACCTATTTTTCTTTTGGAAATGTTTTGGAAACTCATAAACACCTGGAACATTTTAAGAACCTAATTTACATAACAACCTACATGTTCGCCAATATTCAAAAAATATCGATTTAACATTTTCTCATATTCCATGTAGAGAAAACATTTTTAATGTTTTAACTTAATGCGTCCATCTTTGAATGTCTTAACAAATTTCATATTATGCCTACTTAGGTAAAATTAGTTATGCAACTATTTTTTGTATTTCAAACACTATTTTTCAACCCTTGCGCTAATACATGGTCGTATAAAATTTTTTTTGGACAAAGTTTCGTGGTAATATTAAGATGTTTATAATAAATTCTGAAGAATTTTATACTAAGGAAGGGGTTTCTTTTTAATATTAACCACCTAACAGTATATATTGGCCGGAGCTGAGACTGGCTTCTGGCTGTGGAGATGGAGCTAATTTCCACCATCTTGGATTGTGACGTTACGACTGCCATCTTGGATGACATTGAGCTTGACCTTGAACCTAACGGCTATCTTGGATCCACCATCTTGAACTCTTGCATTCCGCTATTTTTCTAGAACTTCCCTCCATTTTGTTTAATAAAACCTTCTGCCATTTTCTTTTCTATAACTTTCCACCATTTTGAGTTATGACGTCACGTTTGCAATTTTCGTTACGACCGCCATCTTGAAAATCCATAAATTTACGCTATAATATCGGGGTAAAATATAAAATTCATCAAAAAATAGTGCTATTTCCACCCCTTGCAGTAATGATTTGTTACATAAAATTTACTTCACATAAAAATTTTCAACAGTATTTAAAAATTTCAACAAAAATAAACAATTCGATAAAGTACATGGAAGGGCATATCTATTTAATATCTTATTTCAAACTCACGTTTTTTCAACCCCGTGCTGTAATGGTCTGTTCTATCAAAAACTGTATAGGACAAAATATTTCAATACAAATTATGAGTATATAATAGGGGCTTGGGCGACAGGGTTCAAGGTGAGGTGTTGAGGTGTAGACCGCCATCTTGGATTCTTACGTCACGGTGGCCTTCTTGAATGACAAAGAACTTGATCTTTGACTTTGAACTTCGAAATTTAGAAAAGTTATCAAAAATAAATGAAAATTTGCCATAATTTTTCTAAAATTATCAAAATCTCCCAAAATTTCCATTTTCAAGGAAAAATCCACTAAAAAAACTCAAAAAATGGGTAAAATAAAAATTTCTGTATTTTGAGGGGAAAGTTCCTATTTTTAAGGAAATTTTCCCCTTGTAGTTATCAAAAATGTCAACGGCTTGAAAATTCCTAAAAAGCAAGCCGCCATAAGCCGCCGAGGTCATCAACTTGTCAATTAGGATGTTATGGCCACCTTCCTTTTTAGAATATGCATCGTCAAGTCTGTACTCAGGACACGATTCACCTAGTGGTTCGGATACGACTGGTCTATATCCATGAGATTGAACATGATCTGTTTAAATTGTTGGTCGATGGCTTAGTGTGGCTAGCTTTTATGAGTCTTAAGCCGTTTTTAGAAATTTTGGTTTTTTCAAAGGCATTCCGAACATCGAATTTTTTTAATTATTGAGGAAACAAGCGGGAAATTTTCCCTCAAAATTGCGAAATTTTCCCAAAAAAAATATAGGAAAATTTCTAGGAGTTTTAAGTCATTTCTGAGGAATTTTAAGTATATTTTACACAAATATGGCCACCGTGACGTCACTATCCATGATGGCGGTTGGCACAATAGAACCCTTCACCTCAAAAGAAACCTTGTGTCCGGTCTGGTCAATATATACTACTCGTTCATTGGCGTTTTTTTGACAGTTCTGAAACTACTTCCGTAGCAACGTATCCTTCCACCGCAGACTGTGAAAACGGGTCAGGAACTGGGGGAGAGGTGGTTATTTGAAGTTTCCTAACACTCGGTTGCCAATCGTAAAATTACCTCTCCGTTGACATTTTGAAAGTAAGGTGTCGATAACTTTCACTGCTCGTCTATTTATTTCCTAAGCAGTACTCTGTAGCTAATAAATTGCCAGTTTTTAATACCGGCTCAAACGTAGCATGTAAAAACCATTGCAGCTGAGTTAATGTATTCTTCTCAAAAATTGAACATTCAGGATGTATAACCCATTCCGGAGCTTCTATTTATGTTAAAATATTTATATATATAATATGATATGTATGACGTCGATAAACTCCAACACCGTTTGATGTAAGGCCATGAAAGTTGGCACATCGAAATTTTTTTTCCATGTAGAAGATTTCTATGCTATCCATTTTTTTGTAACTCGTCGCTATATGGTGCTGCAGCGCATCAACTTCTATACCGTTCAACCGATCGCCATGGGTAAACAGAACATCACAGGTCATAGAAATTCAAAAAGTAATTGTGGTTATTTCTCTATATCCACCACACCGTCATATAGAGCCATTTATTTTGCTTAAACTCTTGGACAATATATCACCTTGTGTTCATCAAGGGCAACGCCGGGTACTGCAGCTAGTTACTATTATAAAGATAAAAATATATATGTTATAATCTTCAGTCACTTGATTTATACATGAAAAGACTTATATACTTATTGCTACTTTGGCTTTACATGTAATTCAAATATTGGTTAATTAAGGTTTCGGTTTTTAACAAAATTATTTGAATATTTACTATTTACATTTCAAATCACTGTGTATTTTTAATTAAAGGTTCCCAAAAGTAATCTTTTTTTTTTTAACTTTACTGTAGATCCATAAAGAAGCAAACAGTCACGTGTTTGTACCAAAAACATTGTTTTCCAATGAACTCACAGTAAAAATTTAAAATATATAATTTGGTTTGTAATATAAATATTTTAGGCATTGAAAAATTCAGTTTAACCAAATAAGTCATTCTGCAGAAAATATTAAGTTTCGTATAAATTCACAAAAAATTCCGTTAGCATAAACTAATATTTTGCTTATTGGGCGAAATAAATCATTATACCATAAATGAAAATTCAGCAAAAGATTTTGAAACATTTGAACTGATTTTAAAGTTTCAACGTATTAGAGTTATTTATTTTTTATTTGAATGACGTCCGACATTATAAGTCATTAAGAGTCAAGCGCTAGAAAAAATACAATAAGTTCACAGAAAAGACAATCTTTAAACTCATGCACACAGGAAAACACAAATATAAGGCACAGGACATGGAGTTAACACGGGACAGAGGAAACAAGGTACACAATACTAAAAAAAAAAATAGAAACTTTATAAATAGTTATTAGTTATTAATAAGAATATAACATATTTAAAAAAGCTATTTTACCCTCACTATGCTTAAGAATTTTAATGTTCTTCATTAAATTGAATTTTTTGTTTTAAAGCATATCCAGATCTTTTAAACACGCATTTCAATTTTCTGTTTAATTATTGTTCAGCCCATTGCATCTGTTAAGTTGTTTCGAAGAACATTGATGTCCTATGTTGAAAAACAAAAACTTTTAGTCCAATTTTGCTTAAATGTTCTGTGTTGTGGTAAACATAAAAAAAAACGAAAATACAGCGTGTTAGCGGGATAGAATCTTAAGGCGAAACGCCCTTCAAGATTACAATGAACTCAAAAACACGTGGTATCTGACGCAGTGCTCATACATTTGACTCATAAGGGTTGTTGGAACGAATATATTATCTTTGCCGTGTGAGCGTTAGCGAGAACGCTGTTATTCTGACAAACCACTTGCTCTAGCTCAAGTTGAATTATCATTACAGTCTACCGATGTAGTCTTATGTATATAAAATAACTTCCAGTTGAAAGGAAGGTACAACTAATTACTTCATGCGCACTGTTGTTATAGCTAAGTGCGCTGGCCAATCCCTGATGGTCTGGGGGATTTTATGGTGAAAGTAGACGCCGGCAGGTGTCACAAGCTTACTCGAATGCGCTACTGTAAGCTGCACTTAACTCTAGAAGCAGGTAATGTTAAGTATCTGGGTGGATGGGGAAACACACAAAATATACAGTAAGCTCAGAGGGAATTAGTGCAACCGTTTGGATTAAAGATACATGGAGGCGAAAGAAAAACAGCAATTTTGATATTTAAGTAATCGCCAGTGTTTTATTTGAAACATCCTAAAAGATGTTTCAAGTGGTTAAAAAAATAAAAAGATGTTAATTGGCAATTAATTCATTTAAATAATAAAAACCAAATTGAAAGTTTACTTTTTGAAAAGAACTACGATGGCAGTTTATAACATTAATTATGATTTGGTTATAGAACTAAAAAAATTATTTCGGCAAAGTTTATACACCCAAAGCGATGTGCATCCCCAGAAGAATGATTAAACATTCACTGAGTGGACGTGTGCTGATGGGTATCATAGCATTATAATAGAAATATTATTTAGACTGGTGTATTATTTTTTTTTCAATACCTACAAAACTCGTGTTTTGTGTGTGTTTGTTCTGTGTATGTGTCCATTTTGTCGAATGTGTGTCCTTATCGTTGTTTGTATGTGTTAAACTGTGTGTTCTTTCCGTTATATGTGTTCCCAAAGTGTGTCCTTTCTGTGAATGTATGTCAATGAGTGTCCTTCTTGACGAATGTATGTCCTGTGTGTGTGTTTAGTCGACTAGCGTCCTCGTACAATAGTGGTTCTAATGCACGTGACTAGCGAAGCGAAGATGTCACCCGCAGTGCTCAGTGACTACAAGTCGGACCTTGTTAAATTCTCGGGTTGGTAAATGTCTCAATGACCATGCGGTCAAAGGCGTATGTTTTACAACACAGAGGGCCAAGCTGCCATAGTTCGAATCACCTCGTTTCCAGTGTATCTGGTATAAAATGTTAAGTTCAATATGTCTATAAGGGTCATAACAACATTGGTAGGTAATAGAACTTTGACCTAATGTGCATGAGACAGAACAAAATTAGAGCTCTCTAGGGAAAAAGAAGCAACAAATATGGCGGTATCCAAGACGGCGACCTTCAACAACAAAATACAAAATTGCGATAGTGACATAATCCAATATGGTGGCCTCAAGAAGTTGAAAACAAGATTGCGAATATATCAGAATCATAAAAATAAAAAAGTGTCTGTGATATCAGATCCAAGATGGCGGACGTGAAATCGTAATCCAAAATGGCGAAAGGTTCTACCATAACGAAAAGTGCAATTTTTGCGGATGGGGCGCTTGATGTAACGATGGTTAAATTCAAAATGGCAGCTGATGTTAAGGTAAAGACCGAAGGCAAAGGCCAAAGGTCAAGGTCAAAGGTCATGGCCAAAAGTCAGGATCAAAGTCAAAGGTCCGGGTCAAAATTAAAAGGTCAAGGTAACAACCATAACAAAAAGTTAAACGGTTACATAATCCAAGATGGCTGCCGTGACGTCACTATCAAAGATGGTGGACATCGGCTTTCGCCTCCGCGCCTAGAACCCAGTAGCCGGACCGGCCAACATATACTATTCATAACTTCCTATATATGTAAAATAATTCAAAATTTTAGAGTTTCTAATACCATCTAAATGTTACCTAAACATGATTTAAAAGTTTTTCACAAAGAGCTCAAAAAGGAAAAAAATTGGGGTAGAAGTACAACAAAATGTTTAACTTCCTTAGTAGGCACAATATTAAATCCGTTCAAAGTTATTGTAAACTTTTAAGTATTACATAAAACATTTAACCGAATTAATTTTTTATAAAACAAGCCCTTACTGCAAGATGTTAACAAAAACGCCTAACAAAATAAAAAATAATACCCCCTTTTTAGATCTTATGAATATTATCAAAATGATGGTTTTATGACGTTTTGATAACTGAAACACTAAGCACAAGGAGAGAATAAAAATATTTTGAATGCCTGGCTTTAAGTAGTAAGTAAATTTGTTTTCATAGTAGTTTTCACAAATTTCAAGGCATAAAACCTACCTTTCTGCACCGGACACAGTATCAAATGCGTGGCCATGTTATTCTTATTGATAATATTAAAGATATTCTACATAAATGCTGGACATGTTATTTTTTTATGTAAAAATCTTGGTTGTAAAGAATATGCGTAAATGTACAGTTGAACATTTTTTGGAATAATCGATAACAAATAGGGTTTGCTAAACAAAATGTTTCCAGAATATTCTAGAAGTTTCTTGAAATAGCCAGAAGTTTCCGGAATGTTCCAGAAGAAAGAATTTAAGAACAAGCCAAAAAATATTTTTATCTATGGTGACATGAAATCCCCGAATTATTTTGGTGGAAGTATAGATATTTGCATTTTCAAATTTATACTTTTACAATGTACTAGGCTACTGGTTGTTTTACGTTATTACTTTGAGTAATCTGAATCAGAAAATAAAACTAAAGAGAAAATATTGAACAAGTCATTAATACAGTACAATAACATTTTAGTCCGTAGCATTTCTGCGATAGTTTCCATGAAATAATACTGGTGTTGTAATCAACTTGATTGTCTGAGAGGCGCTGTCCGCGGATGAATTGTTATGAGCGACCAAACCTGTGTGTACTTCGTTAACCGCTGCGTGGTAACCAATTTGTCTCGTTAGGGGAGGTGGAAGAGAAACAATGCTGAAGCCTTTCCCGAGCAAGCTCTGAAGCACTCGTTCCAATTGTGAGCGCGCGTTAACAGTAGTGCTGCGTTTTAGCAGCTGGTGCATGCGAGGGTTGGTAATTAGGTACAGCTAAGTACCTAGAAGCCACCTGAAAATCTATGCGATTATAATGCTCTGAATGTTTGAATCATTTGCAGTATCATTGCACATCCACGCAAAAGTGTGGGCATTAACTCAAATGAAGCAGCGCATGTAAAAAAAAAAATCCCTTTCTGCACAGCCTACAGGCGTAGGTAGATTTCGAAGTACCTATTTCTTCTAGAAATATTTTGGGAACATGTGTAAACTCCTGGAACATTTCAACAACTTAATGTAGCCTACATAACATCCTATATGTTCGCCAATATTAAAAAAAATCGATTTAACATTTTCTCATATTCCATTCAGCAAAAATAATTTGAATGTTTTTAACTTAATGCATCCAGCAACTAATGTCTTAACGAATATCATATTATGCCTACTAAGGTATATATTCAATTATTTTTGACCTCCAAATACTATTTTTCATCACTTGCACTATTACGTGGTCCTATAATTTTTTTTAACATTGGTTTAAGGTAATATTAAGATGGTAAATATTAATTTCCGATGAATATGATACTAAGAATGTTTTATATTTTAAATTTTAAACCTCTGTTTTTACGGTATTATTTCTTTTAATCAAAAATTGTTTCAGCCAAAGATTTTAAATACAGTATATAAGTTTTTCAATAAATTATAATGGATATGATAGTATTTCTATTAAAAAAATTACATTTTTCTTTCAACCTTTGTTATTTACACCCCTTGCAGTAATTATTTGTAATATAAAATTTACTTAAGACAAAAGTTTTCAACAATATTTAAAAAGTTAAACAAAAATAAACATTAACTCGATAAATTACATGGTAGGGAAGTTTCATTTGTTTTATTATTTCAATCCTAGGTTTTTTCAACTCCTTACAGTAATAGTTTGTATTATCAACAATTGTTTCAGACAAAAGTTGTAGATAAAAATTATAAGCTTAATACATAAAATGTATGAATTCGATGTTGTGCCTAAGAAGGGAGTTATGATATTTTTTTGTCCTCCAACCCTTGTTTTTTCAACACCTTTAAGCTATGTTTTGTCGTATCAAAAACCTATTCAGATAAAATATTTTCGTATTACTCCTATGAGTTAAAATACGTTAAAACGTATGTGATACTTTCAATATTATAGGATTTACAGCGATTTTTCTGTTTTTTCAAAAAATCTTTCCCATTTTTACCCATTTGGACGGATATTGCCCATTACCGAACTCTACTGAGATTTTCATCTATTAGATTTTATGTATAAGTTTGAAAATGATTTGTGAAAAATTGCAGCAGTTATTGTATCCACAATATTGTGATGTATATATATAAAATTTTGAGTATATGTATATATATATATAAACTTTTGGTTTTGGGGTCTATTAGCTATTTAACGAAAAACTATATGAACATTTTTTCGGAAGTCGCACTTTGGTAACGGCTATAATAGGTAGTATTTCTTTGATTCTACCTGATATTACTTACCTCTGAGAATTTTAAACTGATATGGCCGTATGCGTTTTCACAACATAACCATTATAATTAATGAACAACTGAATTAATTAATTAGCATTTAGAATAATGCATTTATGAAATTAATGAATTGGGGAACGGGGAAAAAATTAACGAGCTAAAAAAAAAAGTTTGTCACGTTTCCCACTTTAAAAAAATGGTTCTCCCCCACCAGGAATTGAATACAGATACACTTGGCCATTACAAAGAACCTAAATAGCAATATAAATATGTATGTCCATCGTTACATAGTCCGTAAAATATAAGCAGCTAAAATAAGATGGCGATGGATATCGACTTTCTGATTCACTGCATAACTTAACCTATGCACATCATAGTCGCCTTCCGAAGATGAAGTTTCCCCTCAGGGAAATAGAACCAAGCATACGGGTTAGCGTGAAGGAGCCTTCAGGATATTACACTAGTCAAGTTAAGTGAAAGAGTGTGTGTGTGACTTTAAAAAACTTTTAGTTAATTTTATTTTTGATAATCAGTCCACAGAGAATATCCCTGAGAAAAATTCTGACTCTTTGGCATGTTAATAATTACTAAAATTATATTTTATGAAACACACATTTGTTTTAGTTTTAATTTATTAACTATTTAAGTAATAGTAAAGACAAATTTTATTCCTTAAATTTAATACCTACTTTTTAATGATAATTTTACTTCAGGAATTTACCTAAACTGTAAAAACTATTTTAGTGGCATATTTTTAGTACTTTATTGAGATAAAACATAATTATGACAGTAAAACCTAGGTGTAAACTGAAACTACCATTTTAAAAAAATCCAGCTGTATGTAATTTATGGTAATCTATTAAGACGAAATTGTTTATAATATTGCATTGGTTTGAAGCTAATCATCACACAAACTTAATTTTTAAATTGATGTATGATACTTACGGTGATCATTATATATATAATATAGGCCTAATTAAGAGCTAACCATAATTTGTGTTCATTGAGACTATCATTAAAAAATAATGCCAGTAACACCTTTTAGTTTTTTTTCGATCTAAATCAAAATTAGCGCTATGAGTTAATCGCTTCTCACAAGCAACCACTCGGGAGATGTGGGACTTCATTTGGTCCCGTGGTGGACGTAACAGTTCGACGCGCTGACACGCGTGGAAAGATGCGCCCACAAATAAAGAGCGCGGTGTATCCGAACCCAACTAACCTCGAGAAGGAGAAGCGAGGGAAAGAGGATGGTAGATGTCGGGGTCAGCCCCGTTGCCTGGGCTTGTATCTCCGCTACAAAACGTGCTCCCACATTTCTCTTCCGCCTGCAAGCACCCCTCCCCCCCCCCTCGAGGCTACAAAGGGCACCCCGCACAGGCATGCCTCCTTCTCGGGTGACCCGGAGCCCCCATAATGCTTGATGAATGGGCCCCGCAGCGCTTTCCCTCGCCAGTTTATCTGTCGGGAGGAAGCGGACGTCATCTCCACACAGAACACGGCGGGCCCTCACCTCTTCCAGTCCGCCTTCACGTAACACTATCTTAAAACGATTGCGGGGCGTCGACCAAACTTTGCAGGTGGGATCATAAAGAAAAGTAAGTACTTTTTTTTACTCTCTATAAGAACTTGGGTGTTGCCCAAAATACCAAGACCAAAAAACACTTAATTTACTGAATTGGGAACAATAGAAAAGACTGTAATTATTGAAAACATATTAATTTTAAATTGCATCAGAAGGTGTACCCTTGCCGTTAGTTAATTTGAGTTGGAAACATTTACATGTAGTAACATTTCTTTTCAAATGTTCATATGTCGCTAAGGACGTGTTGGTAAATGAAAAAAAAACGTGTGGCGCCCGTATCTACTAGAGCTGTAATATTTTCTTTACGTATAGTAACGACCTAGTAGCCTAAGTAGCAGCCAGTTTAAGACTGCGTGTACTGTGGCGTAGCCTTTTTCCTGCGTCGCCTCGTGTCGGAGCGTCCGAGCGGGCACCCGCCCCTCCGCTAGAGAGATGGTGGTGTCGGTCCGTGGAGTGGACGTTCAGGCCACTCTCGCCAGCAGTTGGTTGGCGAAACAAGCCCTAGCTCAGTTAAGAGCCAATGGTAGCATTCACGCGGAACAACAGTACAAATGCAACTAAGAAGTGGTGAGAGCTGCTAAACAAAGAGATTAAGGTCTCCTCCTACCCGGGCACACATTCGGTGTGAAGAGCTTCAAATAAAAATGCACGCGATTTGGTAACTGCTCAAAATATCCCGTTGGGTTCTGTTAACGAAAAGCTTTTAGGAATACGCCGAGGCCTGGCGAGTAGTTCTGTTTCCGGATTTAGTTTACAAACAATTATTTATAAGATTAAAAATGGCTAAAAAGCTTGTTTTCAGAAGAATTTTTATGCATGAAACTCCTGATAGAGATTCTTGAAAGCACTCAAGGGACTTGCATTACAACTTTATATTCACATATATGCCCTATAACGTTATGGTTAGCTCTCAAATGGAATAGTTGGATTAGGCATTGCGAGAAGGGCGTGCGCCTGTCCACAGCCGTGAGCTTAGAGGCAACACCGCGCTAGAAGCACCGCCTCACAACGCCCACCCCCCCCCCCCCTTTTTTTCCAGCCTGGTTGGTTGGCAAAATAAACCGTAGATGAATAAAGGCCAATGATAGCACTCACTCACCAGTATGAATAGTAAAAATGGGATCAAATTGACAATGGTTACACAAAGACGTGAACGACACAGCAGCGACGAAATAGAGTTGAATTTCGGTTTTAACCAGAAAACAATTCTAAGTAAAGAGTCGTTCTCATTTTGACTTCATTACTAACATTGCAATAATTTTACATAACCACTCATTAACTACGTTATCGCATTGCGACTATTCCGAGCAGACAGAAATCTAACCATAGTCATCTTGCCACATTAATTGGAAAAACTCTCTTGTTTGGTTATTCGCCTTTCACCGTAAGAAATAAATTTTACTTCGTTGCACGAGATGGATTGGCCTGGAGGCTGGGTGGAATCCCAGGCGTCACCTCGAGGAGTTGGTCAGAGCGTGACTAGAACTAGGTGAGGTGATTCCGCGACGGTCCGCCAATGCCTTCCGTCGTTTGGAACTGAAGGAATAAATGCAACCTGGGATAAAATCTTTACACAAGTGATAAAACTCCCGTACCGGACTGGAGTCGAATTCGCGACCTTTGATCTCGCCATCAAGAAGCCTTAAAGTCTTTTAATAATTATTTAAAAAAATTTGAAACATTACTATAGACATAAGCCATTGCTGGTTTTCACTGTATGTCATAGAGAAATGAATGCACTTAGGCCAAGTCACAAGTTCTCTAGGTGGCCAAGAGGTCCCAGAGACACGATAGGTATAGACTTGGTTAAGCGCCTTGTGATACTATTGGGGTGGGGTATCCCTTGAGTCAACCACAGGTTATCCTAATATAAGCGGGTGGCCTCAGCCTCTCACTGTAGCTCATCCTCAAGCATTTCCTAGTCTCGTTGAAATGGCTTATCCATTTCCCTGCGGCTCTAGGGAACACGTGTTGTTGGCGATCCAGCCCTTACCAGGGTGCAGTTCCCATCATAATCCAGCTCCGTTAAGTGACCATTGCATCATTTATGATTGGCTGTATGGCGTAAAGAAACCACAAGAATGGACAACAAAGATGAATACACAAACACACAGAAAATAAAAACAGGCCAGAATCAACCGATGTACAACGATAATGAATAGACAGCACGAAGAATTCCGTTGAAGGAATTAGCCAGAAAAAAAAGCTCACACCACAGTAGAATTTACCTCGACGAGATAGTTACAACAATAACAGAAAAAATTACATACAACGACCCTGAACATCACATCGAAGAACAGACGAATCCAACGAAGACACAAAACAGGTAACCTGGACAAGGCAACGACAACACAGCAACGCAAAGGCGAACAGATATTCTGGTCAACACAAAGACGACGACACAGCCTATTACAGCGGACTTCCTAAGACAAAACAAAAGGCTTGTTGGTAGTTTTTCATTTTCAAAAAGCTAACCATCATTTACTAATAAATAACTTTTGACGAGGTTGGACAAAACAATTTCATTTGATGATTAATTATTTGACAGAGTTGAGGCTACATAATGAAGACAAATACAAATGTGCGCGCATGACTGGCACAGGACTCGAACCGGTAGCCCTTGGCTGCCAAGACCGGCGCGCATCCCACTGCGCTACGAGGGTCGGCCGCGTCGATCGGACAGTTCATACCGTTATTGCACTTGAATGTATTTAATTATTTGTAACACACTATGTGGCAGTAACACGGTGATCCTACACGAACTGCAGTTCAACTTTTAGCATTTTAAAACAGAGTAGAGCATATAGTTAAGTAAAAGTCTGGTTATCTTATTGCTAAAAACCGGCAGCCAAACGTAAATTGCTGGCTTTGGTAGGCAAGAAATGAAGTTTATATAGGAATTTATACCACTTTGTGGCAATAAGAAATATCCCTAGTGCACGCATTCGTTATTGAACCCGTGCGACAGAAAATTATTCTGCTGTATGGCTGTACAGGTCAGGGGATAACCTCCTCGGTTAGACTCACAGTGTGGTAACGGAAATGCATAAAATTAAACGGCATTTACAACCTCGCGTAATGCAATAACGATCATTCAGTAAGAATATTAATTCCATCATAAATCATGTCAATTAGTTTAAATAATTTGCAACATAGACATAAAATCGTGGGTAACGTGTAAGCCCAGCTTTAAGCCCCAACGACTCGCAGCAACGGTAGGAGGCTTAGAGGGGGACGGCCTCCAATACTTCCCAATTCGGGTAAAGCCATGGATGTGTGTATCCGCTCAGCCTATTAGTGCAGGCTTGAGACAAGGGCGATAAACAGCCACATAACCGAGGAAATTTGTTTTACACGATGTCAGTAGCATTGAAAACTTAATTAATTCATTAATATTTCAACCAGGCATTTTAAGGGCTGATACACCAACTACTAATTTCTGTCTATCAGTTTTTTTTTCCTCAACCGTGAAAACAACTGCTGCGTAGCAGAAAGATACGTCTGTGAAATCTACCACTTCGACGCGAATCAACTCCGAAAGCCAAGACGGTTTATTAGACAATTGCCGCGAAAGCCTGCAATCTACTTCTTTCATTAAAATTTATGTTTTCATGTTTCGAATTTTTTTTTCAAACAAAGCTCGCATGTTAGCGTTTTGGAACGCTGCCCAACTTAACAAAAATAAAGTGAAGGGTTTTCGTAGCACAGTCATGCAGAGAGAGGTTTCAGGAAAATTTGGAAGGGGCGGGACTCCAAAATTACTGCCAGGTCTTCTCTGGACGTTTAAATAGACCAGCCATTGTGCGCTCGACCACGAAAAACCATCAATGGTTACGAAACAAAAAAAATGTAATCGATTCTTTAATTGCTCGCCAGAGATGTATATATTCCAACTTCGGTAACGAACAAATTCATCTGCTGTCATGTTGCAAACACACTAATTAATACGAAACTCGGACACGAAATTGAACCTAGAATCCTTCAAAATAATTCCGAGCGTGATAATTGTATTGTAAATTGTGTTTTCAACCACATTTCTTGACCTGAAGGTAGAGTTTCATATTTTATATAAACAAAAAAACATTAATGATGTAATTGTGTTTGTAACAATATCCACGACTCGCGTTATCAGCGAATGTATATTACGAAAGTACGAATACTCGTATACAGCAAAAAAATTCCTAATGATTTAAAAGTAAATAATTGGTAGGGTTTCCAAAATTTAGTACGGTTTCATTTTATCATCAATCAATTGCTAGCACGCAGGCATAATAAGATATTTTTCTGGCTTTTACAACACGGAGAACGTACATTTTAACGAAAAGGTGTGCTTGGACAGGAGTTTAATCGGGTAGGATAGTAAATTCTAACCGCCTATAATACAAGGAAAAAGCCAAAACATAGAAATAAGGTTATAATGAAAATATTATGAATTAAATTAATTAGAAAACTATCCGAATCTCGCTAATGTACAAAGTATCTATTGAAAAATTATCACACATATCCGCGCCCACCGCTATAAATCGCTGCAGGAGTATATACGTCGACGACTCAGTCATTCTATTTGTATACCGAAATTTTAAACTCTATATTAAAACTACACCAATAAAGCGAAAAATAGACATTGAAAAAATACTAAACACTGGTTTTGGACCTGATTTTGGACAACGAATATCATTAAAGTACTGCCCATCTTGTTGAAATTCATTAAACAGTTAATAATATAAAGTTTCCTTTTGGCTTTGTGAACTTAGGTTCGCGCCATCCTCCAAAAATGGCAACATCGCGGTTACACATTTCCGTTCCATGCTACTTCCGTGCCATTCACGAAACTCCTCCTACAAAATGCCGTATGCGGAGAGCTAAGATAAAACACAAACACTATTATCATGATTTGTGTGTGTATGGTATTCACCAGCCCAAATAACTGTTTAATGCTTACTCGAACCATTCTTAGTCAAACCTCTTAAAGACTGGTCATACTAATCTGAACATATAAGAAAACATATGGAAGAACACCTAACCTTTGTAACCCTGAATAAATTATTATGCTCATGGTCCGGTTTATACAATCGACTTTCCAATGATCTAATATATAAAATCCATGTCTTATCATGGTAATAAGAATTCAACAGGTGGGTCTTTGCAATCTAAGCCATGGTAATGATCGAAGTCAACATGTAAACAACGCACCCCCTTTCACATCTGGCTAGAAAACCCTTTTTGGTTATTATGAAGTTTTATTCTATTTCCTTGTGGTTGTTTTGTCAAAATCATTGTTTGACAATACTCACTACGCATAATGGCCTACGCATAATCCAGGACTTAATGGCATAGGTTTTTTTAAATTTAATTAAGTTTTTTTTTATTTTTAAAAATGTTCCCGATGTTCTAACTTAAGAAATACGGATTTTCAAAATGGTGGACAATTTCAAAATGACGGATGTTCTTTTTATTAAATATTTATTTCTTAAGTTTCTTAATTATAAAAAATTCCAATAAAATTCGATAATAATTACGGATAACAACCATGACTAAAGTTAAAAAGGTGACGTCATACACATCCAATATAGCAACCGTAACGAATTCTAACGAGGCCGTTAGAATCCAAGATGGCGGAAAGCAAAATGGCTGATCCAAAATGGCAACCAGGATTAAGATCAAGATCAAAGGTCAAGGTAAAGGTAGGTCATCCAAGATGGCCGCCGTGAGGTCAGGAGTCGGTTGGTCATTGACCCGCTCCGGTTCCACGCTCCAGTCGCTGTGCCAGTAAATACCAATACCAGAACAATTTACCTCAGAAATAATTTTTGGTGGAAACGCAAGCCGAAACGCAAAAAATTGAAAGTTGACCAATGTTTTTCATTTTTTTTTTTCCGCATATTGTGTGATTTATAAATGAGTATTTGAAAATAATATCGAAACATTTTTTGCGTCTTGCATTTCTTGCGTTATTTACGAAGCCAGTCTTAAAAGTACTGTTTTCAATTGGTGAGCACATAATGTTTGCCAATCACGGATTTTACATCTCCAAGTTTTTCTTTACTCTGTATGATTTGAAGTACTACCTTAGCTTGTTATCCTAAACATATGTGTTTTGCCATGTTCATTCGAAGTACACGAAACTTTTATTTTGTTTTCACGGGAGTGGATAATAAACCAACTGGGCTGTCACGTGACTGCCTGCAAAAAGTGCGCGCGGAGGAAGACAAGTGACCGAGAGATTGTATCGTCTGCGAGTTCAAGAGAATTAGACACTGTCATCAGAGACTATTCTACTCACATCACTGGATGTATGGCTTAGCTTGCTAGTAAATTGTATGCAGGTCTCATTAGTAGGAATATTTATATGAAGCTTGTTCGAAGGACTTGACAATTCTCGTCGCAGACACATCAAATCTTTAAAAATTAAACAAATTTATTCCAACTAGTAGTTCTCAGTCCAATTCAGCTGACTACATATTCAGTTTGAGGAAATTTAAAACTAAACTTTACGTAAGTTTGGTTATGTATATTATACAATATTGTGATATAAAATTACCATAAATATATATTTTCCTCTGCTGCAAATAACTTGAGTTCTTCACACGCATATATATTATGTTTATGGTAATGTTTAATTTTGCATCGGATTCTGAGTGTACTAAAGAAACTTGGTTCAAAAATTTATTTTAAGCAAACTCGCCCGGACTGAATCAGGAAAGCAGTAAGTGAGTCAATCCAGCCCAATTATCAAGGTAAACAAACTGAGGTGTAAACGAAGATGACGGTGCCTTAATAGTTCAGACGTGAAATAAATCAAAACATAAATATTATTTCAGAGAGAATATGTATCCTAAACAATAATGATCTTACTGGTAATTACACAAAGACAAAAGTCGAAAGTGCTAGGTGACTTTATTTCAGTTCCGTTTTCTGATCCAAGGGAAGCTCTTGGACGTCTGCGGCGAAATATTTTTGAACGATTCAGCTTAAGGGTTTAGAGTTCTTAACGTTGCTGTTTCTATAAATTCTATTTTAAGCTCACATTTTCGACAGAACTAAAAGTAAAACTATCATCAATTGTCTGTAAAAGGTTTGATCAATTAATTAAGTTTTATAAAATTTCAGTATACCTTATAAACTAGCGTTGCATTTGTTCGACCCTATAGCCGAGCGGTTAAAGCATTGGGTTGGTAAACTGAAGTTCGTGGGTTCGAATCCTTCCACCTCCGTAATAATTTATTTTAAATTAAATATTTTAAGGAACCACCATAAAGACTAACAGAAAGCGATTTTTACAATAGTAGCAATCATTACCGTAAAAACTATAAAAATGTGGCGTCCGTTGACAGACGCTAGTACAACTAGCAAAATCATCAGGCAGGATTGATTTTTTTTCCTAACCTAACTAGAACTAAGTGTATTTTGGAGGGGTCCGTGTTAGGGAGGGACCTAGGTGCGTCTCAGGCCGAAGCCTATACGCCTAGTCATGCTGGGATTAGCCATGCAAGGAGAGGGTCGCATGCATCATGTGCTAGGAGGGGATTGGCCAGCCATGGCAGCGATTGGCGCCATGACTAACTCCCCTCACTCTTAAATCTAGACTATAACTAGAGATAGGTTGGGCCCAGGTAAAACCTGCATAGACACAGGGAAAACCCTGGGCACATTCATGCGGGATGCAAATTGGCATGCATTACGTGTAGGAATTTACAGGAGACAGAGGATGGTCTGGATGAAGTGTTGGACAGAGTAGAAAAGAGTCTACCATGCGGGGGTTGGGCACTTGGACTCGTGGTCCGCTTTTCCAGTTGTCCAGTACTGGATTTAGTGACCAGGGACGCAAGCGCCCCTGGTGGTGAGTGGTTGCACTGACCACTCACTCCGCCGCCAGTCAGCACTCATCAGGCAGGATTGCGAATGAAAAAGACGAAAGTGCCCGAAAATGGTCGACGAGGTCCGAATCATAAGCATAAAGCGGCGGAAACGCCCGAACATGGCCGAAACCTTACGATTGTCAAGTCACCGCCAGAAACCACATCAAATTCATAGTCTCTTTAAGAATAAGATTGTACCAAAACATACCAAACACTACTACTATAGATATTCTTAGCTATATAGAGAGAGAATAAGAGAGATAGATGCTTTGTATACGTGCACCTACTTCCAATATATTACAAAAATAATTGAATTTGGCTTTGCATGGCACGTCGGGCATTAGCTAGTGTAAAATAAAAAAAAAATTACATGAAAAGGTGTTGAAACTGGAGTTAGGGTTTCAAATAATTTCCCCAAAATTCTGTGTCACATTACCTTGGTGTTTTATGTTGTCAATAATCTAAAACGGGAAAGATTTTGCCCCGTCATGATAAGCAGTGATGATTAAGGTCGTTAATAGATAATAGAAAATTTTTCAAAAATCACTTAACAATAAGTTATATTATTCTACAAACCTTTAAGTGACGCTAAGACAAAGACAACAGAAATAACTGAACGATCGAAAAGCTTTTAATAAATTAAGACTAACCATGTCTTTCATCGAAGAAAACGAAATTTATTTCTCGAGTAAACAGCGTAGAATGAAATACAGTGCGCACTTAATGTGAGATTTCCGTGTCTCGAGTCATCGGTAACAAGTGAACGCTGGTGCCACTTCAGGCGGGGTCAATATCGGTGAGTTAAGAGGGAGTTTGTCGCAAGTGAAGTTGGCTGCCTGAAGAACATTTGAGACGAGCTAATAAGGAAAAGTGGGTAATGTAGACAGAAGAAAATAAAGAGCCAAGAAAGAAATCTCACCACAATAGGATAGCGTCCACCGAAATCTTCGTTCATGAATTTTAATGTACATTTATTGGAATGTGATATTCAGGTCTGTGACAATTATCTTTTACAAAATAAAAAAAGCGAGAGCTTACTTGTACAACTGTAACTAATACGGACAATCTTACATAGTTCTAAATGTAGCTCATTTTAACACTTTGTTTTCAAGTTCTTTATTCGCGAATTGCAACCAAATGCTGAGGTACAACAAAATGCCTCCAATCATGCAACCCAACACACTTACGCACGAGAATAAGCTGGTTGGTGTTGGTGCTGTTTTCTGGGCCGCCGTTGCTTTCGTGGTAAAGACAAAATCACTGGTTCGATCCCAAACACAAGTCCGTTAAACGGAAATAATGAATGAACATTGTTTTGGCTTTCAATTGTTTCAAAAAGTTCTGCTTCTAAAAAGAAGCCTAAAACCTTTGCATTTAATCAAAAATCCAACTAACATATCGTAAATTTGTATTGTACAAATATGTAAACGATGCAATTATATGGGTTTAAAATACTATGCATATAACGAATAATATTCAGACAACATGATATCGAACTCTGCATAATATCAATAATTATATTAATAATTTTGCGAAAATTATTTCCAGATTGATACATAAAATACAGAGTTGTAAGTCTCGGTCAATTTCGTTAATGGGCAAAGTCGGACCAACGGGATAGAGATGTAGAAGGTTTATTTGGAATTCAATTATTGTTTGCAGTGTAACTGTTTGTAAGAACCATAGTATCAGCGCGTGGAGGTCCAGGACAACCTTATTGAAGCGAAACCTTTTTTTTGAGCACGATGAGAGGAAAATTTCAAAGCCAAATTTTAATGCAAACGTTTTCGTGAAACATTGTTGTGAAAGGTTTCTGACGCGAAAAGTTACAGATAATAGGCAATGTTCCAATTGGAAGAATTGTTTGAAGAAACAGTAACACGAACAGCTTTTTTTATGGTGTAATTCAACAGTGAGTAATATTTATTTTTAATGAATCATTAGTGTTTGATAAATAATTATTGATATCCTGAGCAGTTATTTTGGAGTAATAATTTTTTTAATTCATGTTTAATTAGGAAATTGTCTTCTCTCTCTCTCTCTCTCTCTCTCTCTCTCTCTCTCTCTCTATCTCTCTCTCTCTCTCTCTCTCTCTCTCTCTCTCTCTCTGGTGTTTTACCCCTTACTATGTACTTCCGAGATGAGGTTTGATTTGCCAAAGAAGTTTCACTTCTATCATCTGCACTGAGATACACGCGCTCTATTTCTCCCCCTCGAGTCGTGTTGCCTTGTCCAGCCCTGGTGCCTGTAGGCGACCCTTGCCGACGCCACAATGAAGGGGATCGAACTCTAGCGGGCAGACGCGGTCCTGGCGCCGACAAGCAGTGACGTCACCACCGCGCTTCGTTGGGCGGTCGGGTCGCGATTGCTGTGAGCACGTTATTTGCCTACAGCTTTGTCGTAAGGCACGCGCGTGACACCATCCCAGCCTGAGGGAGGTCAGGGTGTGTATTAGGTTCAGGCAAATCCTCACAATACCACGAAAATATTCAAATATATGAATTAATAAAATATAGAGTTTGTCTGTCTGTGGTTCGCGAAGGGCGGAGACGGTGACGCTTAGAGCTGTGAAATTTGCTAGGTGGTTTCTCCGGGGGAGAATGGGGGGGTTCCGTTTACACCTCGAATTTTTTTTTTCTTTTCGAAATTTGTCTTATTTTTAAATTAATTTTTTTTTTATCGATTTCCGACTACATTTTCTCTATAATCTCCGTGGTAACAGCTACAGCACTGTTGATGCCTCGTTCATTTCGGGTCTTATTCCAGTTTTTATGTGACTGTTATTTATACCATCATACTGAAACAGTATTTTTGGTTAGGTAAATGCTGATTTTAAGGCCTTCTGAAAATTGTTGAATCCAATATAGTGTCTTTGATGTTTTTTTTGTTAGGTTTCATTAGTTCCTACGATGTTTTAATATCACCAGATGGATTTCAAAATTCGACTTAGTTTTTTTTTTATTTCTCTCAGTATAGACATTTTGTAGGAGTAATTTCATGAATGGGATGGAAGTCGCGTGGGACGGAAATGTGCAATCATGGTGCTGCCATCTGTAGCGGATAGCGTGAACCAAAGTTCACAAAGCCAAAGGTAAACTTTATATATGAACTGTTTAGTGATTTCTAACAAGAAGGACAGTATTTTAATCAAATTCTTGGTCCAAAATCAGTTCAAAATCCAGGGTGTAGTATTTTTTAAAGTCTTTGTCGTTTTTTTGTTGGAGCCGTTTCATTATATAGTCTAAAATTTCTGTCTGCTACTCAAATGATTCAATAGTCTAACTTTGTGGCGGGTGCGGAAACTACGTGTGATTTGCGACCATAAATGTACGTAGATGAAAACACATTTTGCGTAGGCCTATATTTAACACGCTCGTCATTATTTTAAAGAATTATGCGATAAATTTCCTGTCCGAGTTTCATATTATAAGTTTATTTGTAACGTGAGAACACATGAATTTGCTCGTTACCGAGGTTAGATACTACACATCTCTGGCGAGGAGGCTACGTGTTTTTTTTACTTCGATGTGTGGCAGTGGCGTACGTACATGGGGGTGGGGGTGTAATGCGCCCTGCGAGAGTTTTCCTGCCCAGATAGAATGCCGTAGCGGAGCATGGGTGCATTATCTAGTTACAAAATAATTAGGAATATGCCAAATTTGGTTGGGGTTATTACTTGGAAAGAGACGGCAACACGACATTTTATACGTTCTTTAAATGATTCAAGCAAAATTGTGATTTAATACAATTTATTGGACATACGCCATTGCAGTTTTGCACTGATTGACATAGAAACAATTCAAGAACGCAAATTTAGAAATAAAAAAAGTTATAAACCCACAGAGAATAACCCGAAATCAGCATTTTTCAAACAGATAAAACCAACAATGTACCTAAATTGTGGACAACACAGACGAAGAAGACATACTATGTTGGTCGGTGTTGTGGTGTTGTCCGTAATATCTGTTTATCTTCATCGTTGTGTTCGTATATTTGCTGCGTTGTCCAGGTTTTGTGTGTGCTAGCATTTACTGTTATTGTTGAAACTGTCTCGTTGATGTTATCCCAATGTGTTCGTCTGTGCTATTATTAGTTTTTCATGACTAAATTCCTTCTACGGAATTCTTATGCTGTTTAATATTTAAGTTTGAATGTGTTCGCCTGTGCTGTCGTCGTTGTGTTATCTATAATACCTGTTTAGGTACATCGTTGGGTTTATCTGTTTGACGTAGCTGATGTAGGTTTTTTATATTTTTATTTTTATTTCTTATTTTGTGTTCTTGATTTTTTTCCCATGACAAACACTGCAAAACTGCAATGGCGTATGTCCAAGAAATTGTATTGAATCACACCAGTTTATACATAAACTGCTTTATCATTGATCAACAGGTGGTTTTGACAAGCCATGAAGGACAAGAAACCAATAACAACGTTACAAAATTCAAATTACGCAATCACGTGTGATCCGACCGGGAGATTAAATGAGCAAGCTGTCAGTGAACAATCGACATCGGACATTTTTGTGTGGAAATGTGTTGAGTTAATCCTGGCACCCAAAAAAAAAAATGAGAATTTCGCGTGTCCTTAATAATGATGGATTTTCATTATACTACCAAATAATTATTTATACATGTGTTTAAAATATTTAAAGTTTTTCGTTTTAAATTACTATTTCGATAGACTGAGGTGGTAATAGCCCTAACAATGTTGAGCATCTCTCCTCCTTTCCATACCCCGCCCCCTTCACAATTAATTCATGGCTGTGGCATGGAGTTTCTTTTTCATACAGAGCTTCGATAGAAATAAAGTTAGACTCAAAATTGATTTAATTATTAAATTGTGTAAAATTACTTTTAACGGCAGTGTAGTAGTACCCCGTCTACATTTTATAACGTTTTCCTCAGCTTAGCATTGTGGTTTTCCCTCATCTGAGAATGTTTAATTACTTATCTATTCTACGTACATTGACTTCGTCATTAACATTTTTCTCAAATATTCAAGTAATAGCGAGAGAAAATGATTCTCAGCAACTGCAACAGTTATTTTTGTTTTGTCATTTATGTAGGAAGTTAACCTGCGATTGTCAAGACGATATGTAATATATTATTGAAAGAGTTAGCGTGTATAACGGCTTTCTTTGGTAGAAAAATATTATATTTTAATAAATAAAATTGGGAATTTTTTAAATTTGGTTTTAGGGGTGACTACTGAAATTGTTTGGCTGAAATAGGGAAACAAAACGAAGTTTTACTTGAAAAGTATTGGCGTTTCTGTAATGACAATGCTATTTGCAAAGACAAACAGTTCTAAGACCTGAATGTTATCAAGGTAAAGAAAAAAACATGATTGAATAAAGCCATGAAGGAAAATTAGAGACAGTTTAAATTAATGGTTAGTTTTGAGTTGAACAATTCAAATTTCTTTTTCATCATTGCATTCTTACAATTTTTTTCTTAATCTATTCTTCGCTTTCCGTCTTGAAATTGTTTCATGTTAAGAGTTTTATTTTACTATTCAGAGTTTATGCTTGAAAGGCATCATTAAAAAAACTTACTTCAAATAGTATTGCCAGGAAGATTAATTTACTTTAGTTTTTATTCTTTTTTCTATCCTTCCCTTTCTTTTAAATGAATATTTTTTTGGAAGGTATGAAACTTTTGCCGTTGTTGAGCGCAGCATAGTTAGGAGTTTTTCATAAGTAAAGTTCCTGTGTCAACGTGAAACTAGGGTGAAGGAACTTTAAGGGAGAAATCCCAAGTTTGTTCAGAACATTCTGTCCGTACTGGTGGTCTCGTTCCAGGAATAGCAGAGATTTTCTTTACACCGAGGCAGAAAAGACGCAAATCATGCAGGCAATTTTGGTGCCCGTTAAGTGTTTATGTTAATAGGTTCCCGCCACTTTCTATTCAACACATGCGTTCCTAATATGCAAATTTGTTACATTTTATGATATAAAAACATTTTACGCTCATAACTTACAGAGCTTTGCAAGAACAAAATACATCAATGACTCGCCTCGATAATTTAATCACTTTATTGGTCAGCGAGTCACCTACTGACAAATATTGTAAAATTCATAGTGCTATAATAATTATATCGCAAAACTCCATGCAGAATATTTAAAAAAAAAAGTTTTTTTATTGGTTTCGGAGTCCTTTTTGGTACAGTGTTTTAGACAGTTTGCACAATTTCAAACAAAACATGCTAGTGTAATGTCTACTAACTTCCTTAAACTACGTCGTTATGACAGTTGACTCAACTTGCTAGTTATATTGCATTGACATTTGGACTTACCTGTGTGTGAAAATACATTTACGTTAAATAAATATCTAAAGAGTTATGATTACATTATAGATTAAAAAACACATTCATTATTGTAAAAGCGCAAAAAAAATCGTTATAATTAATTTTCAATGTCCAAGTATCTACAAAAAAATTATGAAATTAGTAACATTTCATTTAACAATAATAAACATATGCTTACTGTTTATATGACACTATTTGAGCATATCTTTTAGCTAGTGCCATTATAATTAGTTTTTTCATATTACTTTAAACGATTTTAGAGAATTCAGGTATTTAGATTGATAATCTACAGGACGTGGTTTCGATTTTCCACCAGTTCATTTAATTTACTGTAGGTATTTATTTGATCATTAACAATCATACAACCTTGACTAACAGACACAAGATATATAAAATATAAATTAATTTGGAAGAATATGCATTTTAAATATTCTTAGTTTGTATAGATTTTCTAAGTATTATAGTAAAAAAAAATTTTTCATTAAATTTAAACCTTCATTGCCAATTTTAATTTACATACAACGAGTTAAAAATACACCACCAACTGTAGCAAATTAAAAAATAACATAGCAATTGTAATTTTACAATAGTGGTGTGCCTTGAACTTGAACACAAGAGTAAGAATACACCAACATATATGTAGATGTAAAATTACCCTAACATATGTGTAGAATATGCTGCACATACAATTCGTGTAAAATTACATTTTCTTTACAAAGTGACTACCAATATCTGTTGTCGGGTCCTTCTAAATGCTGTTCCGTATTAATATTATGATGCAAGTTATTATCCCCAAGTCAATGATAACTGCAACATAGGCCAAGAATTCCAGCAGTAAGAATTAAACAGTGGCTTTAAAAGTTTTCAACTAACGAGAATGTATGAATAACCATAAAATACCTGCCACATTAGCGTAATTTTCTGGCATCCAGGTAGGCTCAACGTTCTTGGACTTAATTCAAACGGTGGCGTTTGTTTATTTATAACTGTCTCATTGTAACCTTGGTCATGATCACTCATGATCAGGTCAAGCGCTACTAGCAAGTTTTTTTTTTGTTGGCTCATAGTCTTTTAAGGCTCGTTCTGTAATTAGTGAACCACTCCTGTAGTTTATTTAAATACTAGCTGAACCCGCCCGCTTCGCTGGACGTGAAATAAGGTAACTGCATTGAAGGCAAATAATTAAGTAATGACTGTTATTTGCAAGACCCCATTAAAATTCGTATAGTAGTTGTGTAGAACACCGCGTACAAACAGACAGACAAAAAAATAACTACTGTTTTACTATAGTAAGATAGATAGATTATTCTTACATGTTCGCATCCATGCAGTACATGAAAAATCAGCATGCATAGCCCTATACCTATAACTATACGTAGCTGCTGCCCACGACTTTTTCCGCATGGAATTTGGTATTATCTTGAACCATTTAGAAATTTAAACATTATAACATAACAGTTGATACAGTTGTAGTAGTTTTCTTATGTTCACAAATGATAATTTTTCTCACCTTTATTTCAGTCTTTGCAATAAAAATATGTTACTACCTAAATGTTGGGTAAATATGTTTCTACTTTCAAATGTAATGTCGGGAAGACACTTCATAAAATTTCTTTGTAAACCACATTTACTGTTTTCCCATCTTGAGCTAGAATGTAAAGATTGTCTGCATTACTGACCCGCGAGCAAGCCACATACATCTGGCCGTGGGAAAAACAATCAGACCTTAAGTCGACACCAGCTGCCTTAAGGCTCTGACCCTGAGAGTTATTTATTGTCATTGCGAAATAAACTGCTATTGGAAACTGTGTGCGCTTGAACCCGAACGGGAAGTTATTCGGGATGATCGGTATGCGTGGTATGAAAACAGTTTCACCTGAGCCACTTCCAGTAAGAATCTCAGCTTCGATTATATTTCCTTGTAGAGCAGTTACTTTAAGTCGGGTTCCATTGCACAATTTTGGGGGAGTCAGGTTCCTCAGAACCATTATTGGAACACCGACTTTGAGAACAATTTTGTGAACAGGAAGACTACTTGCAGTGAGAGAACTCAAAAACTCAACTGGATAATTAGTGGCGTCGTCCTTATTAAGAACGCTGTTAAACGATGTGTAAACCACTTCAGCCCCATTCAATTCGTTTAAATTTTTTTCATTGATTGCAGCCGCTTGGTCATTTCGTGGAGTGAGTATGGCACGTTCACATAACCACATATGTTCCTGATGTTGTATGTTTGACAGATCCCCGAATACTGAACGTATGAGTTCGTCTTCCGAAGATACGACTCTGCCAAGTATTTCTGGAAGCGTCACCTGACCGTGTTGCTCAGGGAGGGCACCTTCTCCCACTTTTAATAGAACACCGGAAAGTTCTTCCGCATGAGAATTACCATCCAGCTGTGCTCTCATGTTAATTGTTAATAGCAGTTTTTTTATTTGAGGCCAGAGGTAAGAATTCTTCAGTGAATCTTTGATTTCATCGGCTCTAGTCCCTCGACTTACAACTGGTAGAGTTTGCCGAAAATCTCCAGAAAAGAGTAGTGTGACATTACCCATTGGCCTTTCATCGCGCCTAATGTCCCGTAGTGTCCTTTCCACAGCTTCAACTGCTTTTTTATTCGCCATCGTGCATTCATCCCAAACGATTAGAGAGCAATCTTATAACTCTTTTGCCATATCACAATTTATTGTTATCGAACATGTTGGGGTTTCAAATCGATTGGAATTTTTAACATAGCATGAGCTGTTTTTCCACCAGGGAGTAAAGTAGCTGCAATTCCTGATGAAGCCACTGCCAGGGCAATCTTACCTTGTCACCTGATCTCAGCGAGCATTGCTGTTGTCACTAAGGTTTTTCCAGTACCACCGGGGGCGTCGAAGAAAAATAGCTTCCCTTCATTATGAAGAACGCTTCGTATGACTGTTTGAAATATAATAGATCTGGGCGGCCATATTTTCGGACATAGCAGAATGCATCTTGCGTACGCTCGTGCATATAACGTGGCCCGCCTGTGAAGCTGGATGGAAGGATCACTAAACGGCCGAGATTCTCTAAGTCAGCATCTTTTAGCATAGCATCTCGTAAATGCACATATTCTTCAGCGCGCAATTGTTTTTGGTTGGTCCGTATGTACACTAAGCACTCCGTCTCGATTTTGACACACATATCGACAATAAACTGACTGAACAACCCCCGAAATCTTTGCAAGTAGACAAAGCTATCGTATCTTACTTGCAGAAGAAAAGCATAAAACTGTTGCACTGATACTTTTTTATTCAAATTGGGCTCTCTTGTGCTGGGGTTTAATTGAGGTATCCCAAAGTTGTATCCATTTTCGCCATGGCAATATATTAATGGGTACTGCAATGTGTCATAAACCCGGTGTGTTTCGCAGATGAGTTGAAGGCGATCGTCTCGAGTGCGCAACACGATATCACGACGTTCACATTCTTGATCTACTAAAATAGCTGCAACCTCATTTGTGACTGGAACATTGTATCTGCCACGATGTTCAGTAGTGGGTCGGTTGTCTGCGTTAATGACAAATTTGTAATCATTGTTTTTTCCTGGTGGAATAGATTCCAATGCGGATTTAAAACTTTGCACATATGGATTCACTTGATGCAGCATATTTTGAATAATAGTGGTAAGGGGATCATTTAACTGTGGAAAGTTTTTGTTTCCTAACATTTGCCTGTTCTTTATAGTCTGACACAAATATATCTGAAGACAGCAGTGAACCTATAAGATGGCAAACCTGACCCTGAATCTTGAAGGTAGGCATGAAATTTCCCTCTGATATTTGTTTTACTCCAAAGGATGTCATTTGAAAGGCACTATTGAATGCTCGAACATTTTCTAAAAAGTGTCGTGATTGTGGATGGTCACCATTTAGTAGTGCTTTCAAGATCTCAGGGGGGTTGTTAAAAATTTAGATATTCACTTTTTCATTAGAGAGACACTTGTTTCTTTTTACCACTTCATAGCTTTACAAAACGGACAGATAACAATCATTCCCCCGATTGAAGCAAAGGTAGCATAGTTAATAATTTCTGTATAAGTAAATGCACTCTTTTCTATATCAACCCAAGGAATAACTTCATGCTCCGTAACTGCTTCTTGGGTATCATCAGAGTCTTCAGATGAAAAGGAAATTCTGTTTAGCGAGTACCGTAATTGATCAACATTCGAGTGGCGCTCACGGTCAGTGCTCAACCTGCATTCTCTTTCTGTGAAAGTCTCGGAGGCGCGAGACGATGACTGACATTCCCGCTGAGAGCTTAGCCGTTCGTTTCTTTCTTCATTAGTTTCTTGAGATCTAATAGTTTACAATCTTTTTGCTGCTCTAGTATTAGAAGACAGATTAGAAATTTTTCGAGTCATTTTTTTACAACTTGCAAAACAAACAAAAAATATGTAAATCCATGTTATATCTAAAAATATATTACATTAAATCCAGATAAAATTAGCAAAACTACAAAGATAAATTCGTAACCATCCACATTTATTGCAAGATTCAGAAGGTATATAGTTTATTGGTGAGATATTATTAAAGTTATTCTCAACATGTACTCGGCAGCTATGCAGATTTCATGTTTTAAAACAAAAGATAAAACACTTAAACATAATGTTTTGGTTGTATCGAATTGGAAAATGGATAATGTGTAACATTATTGGTGAATATTAAACAAAGAAACCTACTTTACGTACTCATTCCTTTCAGCTATGATTTCTTATCTTTGCTGGCAGCTTAAAGAGATGGAAACCAACCCGAAAACTCACACAATAATAAAACACAAACTTGCAACTAAACACAACCTTACATATTGTAACAATTCTCAGAAAAACACGCAACCACAACAAACAAAGATCCTGATATGAATAAAGGAAATAAATTTGTAACGATTCATAGATTGATTTTTAGAGAGAGAGCGAGAGAGACACCTATTGAATGTCTATAAAACAAATTTTTTATGAGAGCATATATTCATTAAATAAATCATGAAATCATTCAACGATAAAAGCTGTTTATTTAATTAAGCCGTCGGGTTCGCCCCAAGGAGAAAATTGACGCGGCGAGACCTCGTGGACATAGAGAAATGACACAGACTCACTATTTATGTGTCTATGAAACATGATTTTTTTCTGAACTTTAAATTGTAATATACAAAAAGGGTATTGAAAATTGAAACAAATATGGCGACACTACAAAATGTCAGAATCTTTATTTTTTCCTACTCTCTACTTAGTTCCTTACAATAGCAAAACTTAATGGCTTCTTATAATGATTATATTGTATGTCATAAAATTAAAATTTCTTTTCTTTCCTTGAGTCGATTTTGATGAAATAAAGCTTATATTTCTTTCTCTGCTACGCTCAAGTTAACTTGAAAACCCCATTAAAATTCGTATAGTAGTTTTGTAGAACACCGCGTACAAACAGACAGACAGCCAGACAGACAGAAAAAACTACTGTTTTATTATAGTATAGATTTGTTGCCAAATAATAACTCGCATTGATCAGGTTTTCAGTCACCATGGGTAAAAATTTATTTTAATGTATCCAAATTAGTTATGTTATCGGAAAACTGCTATAATAAAAGCACATTTTGGAATCATAGCATTAAAAATAAATTATTTTGGCTTTCATCGGTATTTTCTCAGACAAACATAATGAACGTTTGTCTGCGTTAGAAGTTCCTAAAGGAACTTAAGGTGGTGGGGGGGGGGGGGGGGGGTTCACTGTACGAAGCCCATTATTTTATTATTTCCTTCCCGGCTGCTGGTGATTAGTGGGCGGCTGTTTATAGCGCCCAGAGCGGTACAGAAACACGCGCCAAAGTGGACCTTATCGACTCCTCTCGGTCGCCCGGGCACGCGCATCGCGAGGCGAGACCATTACCGCGCGGAAGCCAGCCATTAACGCGAAAATAACGAACTGGTTTGCGTGTGTCTGCACAAAGCTCTGACCTCCAGTGCCGTTGTGATACACGCACAAAAAAAAAATACATTAGCCGACCGCGGCGCGCGGAACGCTAGATTTAACAACTCCGGAAATCACGGGTTTCCGCGGCAATTACAGAACGACAGTCTCTCGCCGTTGTCAAAAAGGGCCTTTAAAAAAAAGTGTTAGCACGTTTTCCTTACGAGCCGAATATTCTTGACTTGATGGCTCGTAGAGACGACCTTCGTACCATGGGGAGGAAACTGGAATAGGAAATTGTTGCACAGGCTTTTTTTTATGATGGACCCTTTTTTTTGTTAGTTCGTCATTCGCCATGATACAGGTGACCGCGCTAAAAGCAATGTCACACAATCACACTAAAGACTTCAACAAGTGTAGCATAGCTACTTGTACTTGTAACGAAGTTTCTACATCAATTTTTAAAATTATTCAGTATTATAATAAAAATAATTTGCTTTGAAAATACTCCGCTAAAATAAGTAGGATATTTATTTGACTCGCAAGGGTTGACTTGCTGGCGCCATGTTGTGTTTAGTGGTAAACAACAACTTGCAGCTGGTAAATTAAAAATCATTTTAAAATATTAGGTTAGCAAGAAAACGTGAAAAGATAAAAATGTCTGGACGATATGCCTATGAGCGAAAATGTGCTGTAAGATGCTGTCGTTCAAAACCAGAAGAGCAAAGTTTTTTTTCTAATGAGTTTAGTGAATATTTTTATAAAAGTGCATAACCAACTCCGTGTTCATCAGATTATTAATAATAATGTGTACAATACAGCCTCCATTTCTGGCACAACCTATACATCGTCTTCTATTTTCATATTTCCTGTAACTAAAATGGAGCTATTGTCTGTAGTTCATAAATCAAAAGGTAAACGTTCATCAGGTTTAGACGCTGTACCTGATTTTATTATTAAAGACTTGTATTGATTATATAGTTGACCTATTGTTATATCTTTATAATGAATCTTTTATGCAAGGTTATTTTCCTACCTCATGGAAGTGTGTTCAAAAGTTATTCCCTTGCATAAAAAAGGTCCTCGTGACGCCTGTAAGAATTATAAGCCAATCTCTCTTCTGTCCTCATTCTCAAAAATATTAGAATTATTAATGTTTAATATATTAATGTCATTTTTTGAGAAAAATAAAATTTTAGTGGACAGTCAACATGGATTCAGGTGTTGTAAATCGACGATAACTGCACTTTATGAATTTATCAGCAATATAACTATGGACCTACACAGAAGGAATCATCCTGTTGGGCTATTTTGTGACCTAAGTAAGGCTTTTGATAGTGTTTACCATAAAATATTAATTAAAAAGTTAAGCACATATGGTGTAAGAGATACAGTGCTTAATTGGTTAACATCTTACTTGTCTCATCGTTCACAAGTAGTTGTAGTACAACATATAGATCCCTTAACCAACATAAAATATAATGTTCATTCAGATAGGCAAAACATATATGTTGGTGTTCCTCAGGGTTTTGTACTAGGACCTTTGCTTTTTCTTATATACGTTAACGATTTGCCTAAAACTGTTAAGAGTGGGAAAATTGTATTATATGCTGACGACACATATATATCTATACATGGAGATAACCCTTTAAGTTTAATTGCAAATATTAAAATTTTAACTAGGGACATCATAGATTGGTTTAAGGCTAATGAATTAATTCTTAATAACACAAAAACAACGTGGCTGCATTTTAAACTTAATAACTTATACAATTTGCAAGACCCAACTGTATCTCAATCAAATTCAACCAAAATACTAGGTAAATATATTGAGAAGAACCTTAATTGGAAATCTCATATTGCTCATTTAACTAAAAAATGAGCTCAATATTATTTGCTATGAGAACATTTTCAAAACGGACTAATCTAAATGCTTTAAAAATTATTTACTTTGGTTATGTTGAACCTCACTTACGATATGGAATAATATTTTGGGGTAATTCCACGGACTCATCTAAAATTTTTCAAATACAGAAAATATTTGTACGTATAATAATGCATGTAAATTATCGTACCTCATGCAGACTTTTCAAAAGCTTAGGTGTCTTAACATTACCATCGTTATGCATTTATGAATTACTTATATTTGCTCATTCACAATTGAATGAACTGCAGAATTTCAATTTACATAATTATTCGAATAGAACAAAAATTAATTTTTATATATGACAACATCGTACAAAATGTTTTGCAAATAGTCCGAGATACTCTGCTATATGTTTTTATAATAAACTTCCACCACATTTTAAATCAGAAAACCAACTTCGTGTATTAAAAAAAAAACTGAAAGATTTGCTGTTGGAATTCAGTTTTTATTCTATTAATGATATTATGGAAGCAAAACTATGCTAAAAATGTATTATTATTATATAATGTACATTATTTGTTTTTTACTATTATTTACGTTTATGTGTATATGATTGTACTTAAATGTGTATTCATAATGTTTAATATTCTTGACGAGTCCTATACTACATGTACAATATAATTGTATATTTTTGTAGTCGACTTGGACTTTTCTTCTTCTCGCCGCTGAAGAGTGTAAACATTTCTTCATATATTGGTTGATTTTTTGCTCATCATGATATTTAATGTATAAAATTCACTTGTCAAATATATTTTTAAAAAATTGTACTCTGAAATGATCTGGCGGATGTAATAAACTAATTAGTAGAGTAAATCATGTTGTTTGACTCAGGTAAACTAGTAATACATATAAATAGCCCATTCAGGTTACCATTGCATGAAATATATTCTGCATTTGAAAATAATCTGGCCCAAGTAGGTCATACCCTGACTTTGGAGCTTTCAGTATACCCTGTGACAGTTATGGCACTACAGCACCACAAAAGTGAGTGGGTGAAACCCTAACAACTGGAAAAATTACCTTGGTACATATTTACACTATTATACAGCATGAATTTGTTGTAACAATGTTGTTTTTGATTGTTGAAATATAATTTTAACATTAATTTTGTAAATATAGGAAAACCAGACAACTATATTTGCAAATTTTATTGGCACCAGTAAACATGGGTTTAGGTTTTGTGTCATGTGAACAGTGAACCTTTTAATTTGTTATCTTGAATGAAATTTAAATATATTGGTATAACATGTCTGAAGGTACATTTTTTATTTACAGCAAATTCAAGTTCCCCTTTCCTTTTTTCAGAAAGTATGGCACATAAATGAGACATTCATTAATTCATTTATTGAAATAGGTTTCATATCAAACAAAGTGATCATGGTCAACTGTTTTTGCCAACTTTTGGACAGTTGTTTTGACAGCTTGATCTACTAGGGCTCCCAGAAGCCAGATTTTTGCAAAACAGAGTACACAGCATTATTGATCCGTCTGGATAAATGTATGCTCATGACTTAGGCAAAAACTGCTATATTTAATTATTCTGCTTTAGTTGTCTATATTCTGATTAAAAACCTGAATAGTTCAACAAATATTAACAGTGTTGATTATGGGTCACTGTTAGCCTACATTATATCCCAACCTTCAACATGCTTCTTATTCTGCAAAAAAATATTCTGAGAAGTGGCGACTGGCAATGCAGTGCAACAGCGCAATTTCACTGAGTAGTTTGTAAAGTATAAACATGTTCTCGCTTCTCAATATGTTAATGTATAGTCTGTATGGCTACACTGCTTCTCCGCCTGAAAGATAGTTTACCTACCTAGCTACTGCTGCCTTGTGAGGACCTGCCAAGCAGGGGTTTGGTCGGGCTTGCAGTGTGCAGAAAGACGTCATGGTCTGTAGGAACGCCACATAGTTTGTGGTGAAACTCTCCCTCCCACCTCCTTGCGAAGCCAGCTGTATGCGCTGGCCAACATTTAAGGTTCATTCTATAAGTGAGAATCTATTACAAAATGCAATTTTGGCCTATTTGTGTACCATGTAATTCAGCATTTTAAGGTAATATGTTATTAATGTTTAACTGTGTATAAAACCACTGAAGGGGGGGGGGGGTTTGAAACTAAACCCAGTTGTGATAAAATTGGTTTTAATGGTAACAAATTAGGATTTTGTCAGGCCTACAGGAGAAAAAAACTTTAGTAACGAACATGATAACTAGATTCATTTCATAACAGAACATTCCTGACCTATGTGTCAAAAGTGTAATTAAATGTATTCACACCTGGGGTAGAGGCCTGTATGTTTTTAAAATATAGGTACGTTTTATACATGCGCATGGTAACTTAAACCAAACAAAATGCTCACGAAAGTGATTCCATTCTGGCAATATATTTATTATGGTTAACATGACGTCGGGGTTTCATATGGTACAAACCAGATAATATCAGGCACCATTTATTTATTTATTTACCTTAACAAGAATATTAGCCTTTCTTAGCAATTGAAAGCTTAAAGAAGGTTAAGTATTTAACGAGTGTAACTTTTAGAAATAAACATGCAGATATGCAATAGGTCCGAGTTACGCCTGTTTAGATTTAGTACATAATTATTTGCCGAGAAAATTAAATACAAGTGTTTTATAAGGCTATATCAAAGTAATGGACCAATCTAGTTTAGAAAATAATATAAAGTAACATCTTTTGTGAATAAAGTATTGCTTCTCTGCATCTTTGTTTACAAACAAATCGTTAATTTTCTGTACGGCGGGAAAAACAAGCACGTGACAGCTAAAAAAAAGGGCTCCTAATGAGCATGCGCCGCACGCTCGTTAGTTCAGGTTTTAGCACGACACACATGGTATCGCTGCGGTCGCTCCATAGCAGTCTGCTTATTGTGACACGCATTTAACATGGAAGTTACCACTCTTTCCGTAGGAGTAATGCTCGTTGCTTCGTACGCACTTGGAGGCACGCCGGTCTTCAAGGTTCAATGCAGTGTCTAAGTTTAGTCACAAGTCCTATTTTTGTCAAAAACTAACGAAACGCATAAACTAAGTTAAATCTATAAAGGGGAATGTTTATCTCGCTTATAAATAATATGTTTGCGTGTGCTTGCGCTATTTACGCGCGTTAGAACTTATACTTAGGTATTTGGCGTGATAAAAAAACTTAACTTTAATTTTGCATGCAAATAATTAATAAAAATAAAAATAAGATTGGAGTGATATTATAAACACGGTTAGTAAAATATAAATATAATCAATTTTAAAAATCTAATAAATATTCAGTACTTAATTTTCAAATAAACATTTGTTTAAAATTAATTATTTAATTTAGTAAAATAACAGATACAAATTTTAATTAGTAATGAAAATCAAAGCACATGCAGAATTTTTATTCTAATTATTTATTATGTAATAATTATAATGCAAATAAATTATATGAACAAGAACATAACCTGATTTATAAATAACACACATAAAAAAGTTTAAAAACACTATCACTAATATTCATAACAAATTAATGTTTTAATGATATGGAGCAGTATTCAAAACCAATAAATAAATTATGAAATTTAAAAATCATATGTAATTTTTATTTGTATGTAGCCTTTTTGGTAGGTTTCAAATAAATTATATCTATTATAGCCGTTACTATAGTGTGACTTTCAGAACATTTTTATATAGTTTTTCTTTTCATGGTCCATAGATCCCAAAACTATCGTCAACTTTAAGTTTATATATATATAATTACGATAACTGTAGAAATTTTACATACGTCACTTCCAAAATGATACATAAAATCTAGTAGTCAAAAATCTTAGTCGAGTTCGTTAATGGGCAATATTCAAAAAAAGGGGCAGAAATGGTAAAATTTTTGAAAAACCAGAAAAATCGCTGTAACTCCCAAAATATGGAAAATATAATATCCGTTTGAACATAAAACTCTTAGGAATAATACCAAAATCTTTTGTCGGTAAAAGTTTTTGATACCACCATCCATAACTGTAAGGGTTTGAATAAGCAAGGGCTGGAGGACAAAAATATCGTAACTCCCTTCGTTACAAATATTGTATTCTTATAATTTTTATCTAAAACTTTTGTCTAAAACATTTTTAATTATACGAACTATTGCTGCAAGGGGTTGAAAAATAAGGGGTAGAATTTAAATAAATCCCTTAATAGGTACACTATAAAATCCGTTTAAATGTTTTGTAAAATTATAATTTTTATCTAAAACATTTGTCTGTAACTATTTTTGATAATCCATGTCATTACTGCAAGGGGTGGAAATAACAAAGGTAAAAAGACTAAATGTAGTATATTCTTTTTAAATTATATACTATCGAATCCATTATAATTTATTCTAAAACTCCTAAAATTCATCTAAATCTTTGGCTGAAACAATCTTTGCTGAAAAGAACAATAGATTACAGTAAAAACAGGGGTTGAAATTAAAACCAGAAACAAAACTTTCTTATTATCAAATTTGTCTGAATTTATTAATAACGATCTTAACGTGACCTTAAACATTTGTCTAAAAAAAATTAATACGACCTCATATTAGTACAATGGATGAAAAATAGTGTTTGAAGATAAAAAATAATTTCATAACTCCCTTATAATCTATAACATAAAATTAGTTTATACATCGAATGCTGGATGTATTAAGTTCAAAACATTCAAAATATTTTCGCTGCATGGCGTATGAGTAAATGTTAAATTGATATTTTTTTTATATTTTTAAAAATACAGGATGTTATGTAGAAGACATTAAGTACTTAATTTGTCTCAGGATTTTATAGAATTTTCCAAAATATTTCCAGAAGAAATAGGTGCTTTGAAATCCACCTACGCCTGTAGGCTGTGCCGAAAGGTTTTTCTTTTTTAATCCTATGAAAATTTCGTTGCATGTAGCGCGAGCATCCTAAAAATTTCACTGTCTTCATTTTTTCGTAACCATCTAAAGAAGTATAACTTTTATAACCAACAATCCAAACATTGAATAGATAACAAATTGGTTAGAGTTTCTGGCTGGTGGAAAGTTGACCTTTCCGGGTTCATGACTGGTGTTGTGATGTCCCTGCACGTCCATGCAGCGGAAGACAGTGGTAACCTCGAAGTATGGACGCTCCATGGTCGTTATCTTCTTGTAGAGATATGACGATCCCAGCCAGCTTCCAGGGTGATTATCATCATAATATTCATAAAGCTTCCTGCAATAGCTAACTTTCCAAAACTAATAGAAAATTTAAAAAAAATATATGAACACTATGCTATGAATACTGGAACATAAATACCTGGGCGTACAGAAGACGTGAACGCAATATTCGTATAATCGGCACTTCGAAAACTTTTGGTAATCGTTTTCGAGATCAAAGAGGCTCCATACACGTACAGTTTTGCGTTCAGTTTCGGACCGGTAGGCCGAGCTGATGCAGTTATTCCCGCCCCGGTTTCTCCTCACACACCTACAGTTCGGACTGTCAGTTCACGATCATCAGTCCACCTTGCCCTCAGATTGAGTGAGCAGGCGTAGAGATAGTTCGTGGGGAAAATGCCAGCAGTTTATGAACTGCAATTTTACCAACAGACCGGTACAATTACTTACGCAGAGATGAAAAAATTTACCTGTGGCTTTTAACTATGGTCTCTTCTCAAATCATGAAAAATTATTCTTGTATGAGGAAAGCAAACTGGCGCAATGAAAAACTACTCCACTATAATTTTTTTTGGCCATGCAGCCACAGTACTATTCAATAGCGGGTAGAACACAATGTTTTGCTTTGCACATATGTAAACTTAATGAAGACCCGGCCTCCTCCACACACATCATTTCCGCCTGACAAGCGGCACTGCCGAATTCCCTCTATACTAGTTTTGCCTGTTTAAGCCGGTCAAATCCGAACTGTGCGAATCCCTTAGTTCAACAGCCCGAACGAACTGCAGCCCAGCAGCCCCATTCCATCGGTTTTGCCTGTTCAAGCCGATCGAAAGGTAAAATTTTGCGTGTATAACTTTGCCTGCATAAGTCGCGATGCTGTGAGTTCGATGCCTTGGATTCGCCTGGGATTGTTCTTGTGGTTTGACATTAGTGTGATGAAGTTCATCATTGAAGACCGACAAAATGTACAGTCTTGTAGTCTATTCTCTTGTAGAAACCAAAATAAATTATAAATACATTACTACATGGCATTACACGTTCATGTGACAGCATTGTATCGTTTAGTATCACGATCAGTGTCTTTGAACACGGTTTAATCGTGTATGTTTTCTGACTAACCTTAAAATATTCGCACGATTTTTTTTATATAAGTACAAACCGTAGTTGTTAAAAAGGCTAGTGGTATAATTTTGTTTATTCGCTTGTAAGGAACTCGCTAGGAAGAATCGTAGAAATTCCAGCAAGAAGTGAGAATTGTCAAACAAAGATGTTAAAAACGCATCAGCAAATAAATGGGCATAAATGTTCATTATAAACAAAAACGTTTTGCCATACAGATGGGAAAGGGAAATGAGGTGTCGTTCGCATTTTGACTTTAATAATTAATATGACAAGGATTGCCCAGACACTTGCCCTAACTTCTTACCTCTATGGCTTACAACTTACCTCTATGGCTTACAACATCGTCCGTGATGATTCTTCTAGTCTCTTTCACATCTTACACAATCTTAGTAGAGTTTGTATTCACAATTTTCTAAATCTAGCTCAGAAAAAAAAAACATTTATTCGTAAGGTTTTTAAAAACAGCCAAATTCATGAATTGGCAAAATTAAGAATAAAGAAAGTGTATAATCTAAGATAAAGCGTTGCAGTAACGAACTCCAAAACATTTTACATTGTTATCAACGAAAGTATTTAACAGGTAGCCAAATATATCAATGTGGATGAGAATAAAATTCTATTTGTGTATAGCAACTACTAAAATCTTGATGCCGTCTGTCAGTATCTGTTTATAGTCCTGCACTTTTAAGTCGTGTCCCATTTCACGCCGCAGTCACCGGCGAGTTGGATCTCTGGAAACAGCTGCCAAACACAAGGATCGTTGAAATACTTGGAATCAGCCATTGGCTGTGTGAAAGCAACCATTTTTGGGTAACGAAGAATCAAAAAAGTCAATTACATGATATCTAGCCGTATAATTTCTTGAAATAATGAAAAATTCAAAATTACTGAAACTAACTACTAAATCATTGCTTATCGTGAAATTTATAACAAAAAATATGTACTATTTGTAATGATTTATTCAAAATTTTGCTTTAAATAACCGTTAAGTAATTGCATACACAATGACTTAAATAAATACTCACAAAAGTCATTCCGATAGAATATTTCTGCATCAATGCAAAATAGTTTCAAGTATCAAACAATTTTCGTTAGATATATCGTTATCGTAAACCAACATGATTATAATTAATTCTACACCCACCATATTAATGTACTCAATTACCGAAACACTCGGCTAAACTGCGACTAATTATTCCGACTTGTACATGCCTAAAATGTCGACCACAAGAAACATTTTTTTTCCGGGTGCTGAAATTTTTGTGTGCCTCTGTCCTACTTGTAAACCCCACGAGTGAATCGCCAAGCTGGATGGGACAACATTTTCCTGGAAAACAGAGAGTAGTGGTTTTTTTTTTGGAGTATTGCCACGCGTATGGAACAAAAAAAATAGGAAAATATATATAAAACATGATGGTTTCGCGCATCGAGAGAATCGGGCGCCATATTGCCGTTCTCGTGCAGGTTGGACTCGGGGCTCGGGGTCATAAATATTACATCTGGAGAACCTCCAGTGCGCACTAATAGATTATACCGGCGTCACGAAGCGCCTATACAGAGCGCCGCGCGTCAGCGGTGCGTTTTGGGTAGTGATTCCAGTGACGCCGCCAATCCATCAAGCTGCCGACCGGGGCATTCGGCGTGAGCGAGGCCAGGAACAGAACCCTGTGCATATCATGTCAGCGTCACGCCATAGTACTGTCGGACCACTGCGGCTGAAGAGTGAGACAACTCGGCACGCACTACCAAGTGTGAGTTGTCGTGTGCTGACGGGCTGGAGAGTGAAGCTCCCCGCCGGCGAGAAGGCCAACTGGAGTGATGTTCGGGGGGCGCTAGAAGACTCGCGAGTGGCTGTGTGTGGCGAGTGGGCCGCTCCAGAGGGACCCGGACGACACTCTCCGGGGCCGACGCGACGTGGAGACACCGGCGTACCCCGGCCGGTGGTGCCTGACTTCCCCGGCAAACACCAGCTGCGCTAAGCCCAGGCGGACCCCTGCACCTTCGCCAGCCTCAAGCCGCGCTCGATCGCAGATGCTCGCGGCGTGGGCGAATAATTCCGGCGACCTCCCACCCCGTCCGTCGGAGGAAACGAACTCTCTTCAGAGCCGTGGAAGCTTCCTAGCGATGCGCACACCGCGGGACTCACAGATACACTTCTTTTTTTTACCTTCAGAAAATAATTTAAATAAACATATCTATGAATATCAAGATATCAAGCAGGCACTTTCTAACCATTACTTAGTTTTTCCTATCCAGTCTTGCTTTATATTATCTTCAAAAGCGTCAACAGGCATATGCAATAATGACAACAAAAAATCATCCGAATCGTTAAAAAAATCATTCATAAGTTTTACTTTGTTATTGGATAGTCGTTAACCCTGTGACGTAACGAGTCTGAGCGGTCAATTCAAAATTGTTTATTTTACGATTTCACTATTTTCTGTTTGCAGAGATTTTCGTGTGTTTATTTTATGAATTTTGAAATAATACCGCTCTGTGAACTACTTTACTCTATGGTACTAGAGATGCCACGCAACGACAATTGTCCGCATTCTCTTGGCAGAATTTATTTTATGCTATTTCAACATAAAAATTTATTTTTATTGCTAAATTGTTTCTAGCTAATGTTATTTTGAAATTTATATTTATCTATTGTATTTTTGTGTCAATTTACGTCCAAATTTAAGGAATTCTGTCTGTTCGCTTCGGTCCAAAACGGCCAATCAGGATGCTTAATTTAATTATGGCACATTTTTGAATGGTTCGGATTTGGAACATTAAGTTAAAAAGTGACGCCATTCTACAAATACAAAAAAAAAAGTGACCCAGTGTGAAATCGTGTGAAATCCAGTTTGTCTATGAGCAAAAAGTTCTTAAATTTGCTAATTCTATTATTACACATAACTAATACAGTGAATAGTGATGGGGTAACCCTAAAAAGGGTAATGAAATGGGAGTGATCTACTTACAGAAAACGCAGTGAGTTGGATAAAACGTTTAGCAACATATTTTGCATAGTAAGTGTTTCCAAAGGTTAATTCACTATCCTGAGGTGAAATTGTAAACATAATTAACTTTCGTACGATTGGTTCCACAACATAAGTGCCTATTACTATCCATTTGGCATCAGTCATACCTTGTTTATGAGAACATATTTATACGGCCTATAAGGCGTATTTAAAAAGTTAATTTCTTTTGTACTCCCCAGTAGTCCAGGGAATCCGATGTGTGTACCTGTACAATCGTAACGTATGTTAACTAAACCTATAAGCTTTCTGTTACCTCAGCTTACATACATATAAATTGTATTATTTAATTTTTCGGCATTTGTTTACATAATTTTTTTATTACACTCACCAGCCACTATGGTTTTTATTTCGATCCCTACACATATTGCATGATTACAGTGTACGTTTTTAAGTCAAAACAATTCTCTAACCTCAAATCAATATAACCTAAATATGTTTGTTACACCTGAGCATCACTGTAACTAACTGTGCTAAAAAGGTACTAAAGGTTATAGGTGACAAACAACATATTATACAATTATCTTTATTACCACATAATTTTACATCCCAAAGTGGGCAGTGAAACCTCTGCTATAGAGTCACACTTCACAACCCTACAAGCAGTATAGAATTCCCACTTAGTTGCAAGTGTTTAGTCTCAAGTCTCTTGATTATGTGTACCAAAATTAAACAGCAAACTAAGATATGTGAAACTCAGCAGCCAGCTCCAGTACGTAACTGTGATGTAAATTTTAATTCATCCCCTTGTCACTTGAGTGATATGTATACAATTTTCACTATCTTTTATAATTATTGTAAGCTGAAATTTTAAAAACATTATAAAAAAATCAGAAGCAAATATTATATAAATGTCTTTCATGAGATGTAAATCTAACCACTTTTGAAGTAAAGGCGTATTACTAAAATGTGTGCACCTATGTTTTCATGTAAGCAGAAAATTCCTGCTCAGATAATTTTGTATTCCGTGTTGAAAGCTGCAACATCATCGATTGTCCCTGGCCTGTCATATGAAACTGCAATTTATCAAAGGGAGGTGATTTTTTCCTATACATCCTCATAAATTTCCTCTCATGTAACTTTTTTTTCACCCAAGCGTATACTTTTTTTAAAAACTGAATAGTGCAAAGCTGACTTCGTTGAGCTTCTTCGAGGTTTTCCGAAGTGAAACTGCTTTTTTTTTTTTTTCCCCTAGAAATCCGTCATTTTTTCGAACGAGTGATTTTCCACGAAGCATCACACGTTATTGTGGAAATGAAAATCGACATGTAGTTTCCCGCCCGAGGCAGGGTCCGCATGGATGGAATGGGGCTGACACTCACAGGTGCCGGCTGCCCTATTCGAGGGACAAACCTGTCGCTCCGGTCAGCCTGGAGAGTGTTTGGGGTGAAGTGAGTTGGGGTGTGGAGCAGCGACGGAATGAATTGGTGGGCCAAACGGGAGTACCCCGAGAAAACCCACAGACCACGGCAACGTCCACCACGTTTGACATTTGCGAAAAATCCTAGTTCGATCCCGAATCGCTATAGCACGTGTTATATTTTTTTTTTTTCTCAAATTTGACTTCTTTCAAAAGTAGTAACAATGTTGTTCTGTCAACAGCAAGTAAACAACTTCACGTGGTTGCCATAATTCTTAAATCAAACATCAACTGTTGCTTTGCAAGTGACCGTTGGGAAATGAGTACCACTGGTACTTATTTGGAGAATTGTCCCATTTTATGCAAGTTACGTGTCTTAGACTGTTTGAGCTTTTCAACTTCCACTAGCTGCTGCTGAGTGAGTAAACGATAGTTGTCTTAAAGAGGAGCGCGCCGTATACAGAGTGAGCCTGAATTCAACTGACAAAATTCAGTTGCAGTTTAAACTTGACAAAATAAGTTAGAAAGATGATACGACTTATGGTCTACAGTCATTCCCAAAACTATTAGGCCCTATGCGTCATTGAAGTTGGGACTGAGCAAAATTTTTTTTGTAAATTAAATAATAATATTTATTTTATTTTAAGTAATATATTATACTTTATTATAAATTATTTAATAAAGTATATAAGATAGAACTCCCAGCTCTTGAATTATGTTTATTTTAATGAAAATCTACAACCAACGCGGATTTTGTTTTGCTAGAACAAAAGTATTGCAATAAAATATGCGAAAAAAAAGTTTTACTCCTGAATACTTCCAATAATTTTTTTTTCTTCAGCAACAAAATTCGCGGTAATTGTATAAACTCGTCCATATAAACACAAAGCAGACGCAGACGCTCAGTGCTCTATCATCAAAACTTTCTCTCCTATTAACAATCTAAATTTTGTTCAGCCCCACCTTCAAATACGTAACCCAGCCTTGGGTAGCACTCTAGACCGTAAGTCGTATAGAAGTTTTCAATTTATGTTGTCGTGATGGACCTGCAGATGACGTTTGTCGGTCGAGTCCAGACTTATCCTGTATAAACCAGCAACTTCGGCACTGGCCACGATTCGTGGACACGACGTAAATGTACGTTCCTGGAAATAGACTTTGGCATTTCGTGAAGAGCGAACGTCGTTTTAGTGCTTCAAAAGCACAGCTCAATTGGGAATCACTTCATGAAATCCACCGCCTGCAGGCTTTTCATCTGCCATGAATTAAACAACTCTGCCGTGGGCCAAGGATATAAAATCCATTAGTGAAACGGCGAGGTGGTCCCTTCAATGCAAGCAAGAGCAGTAAATGATTGATGACGAGAGATGGTGCCTACATTTGTCTGTTAACGCCATTTCTGGAGGAACGATGCTAGGAATGTATGGTCATTTATGCTGTAACGTTATTGAGTAACGTGCGTATGTTGCGCTCATATGTGACTCGTAAATATCCTGCATTATATTACTGTCAATAAATAATACTGCAGCATACTGAAAACATTCTTGCCATTGGCGAATAATTATAATTATGAGTCCTTTACTGATGTAAACTTAGCCGAAAGATTATTTATTATTAAGGCTGCATTTTGTGAGTTTCTAGTCGTGAAAACAATTCCAAATTCCTTTGACGCTACTTGGTGTTAAAAAAAGATTTTTATTTTGTTCGCCATTTGCTTGTGTTTACACATTCTCGGCGATCTATTTCTAATCAACGATTCATTTCTACGCCATTAAACTCATCAGTTCTCGTAAAATAAATTCACAGAAAAATATTGTGGACAGCAGTTGGCTGGTTTAACTACAGACTGCCGTCACATTTCAATTGCAAGGAGGGCCTCAAACCCCTGAAAGACCCCGAAACATGCAGCAAAAATTCAGGCCACGCGTAATTTCACGAAATGCTGCATTGGAGATTCTGTAAGGGTCTTTGCAACTATTTGGTAGGCAATTAAAAAGGTTGAGATACTTTAATGTGAATTTTTAATATATTATATGGCTGATTATACTGCTTGCGAACGCTTATTTAGGAAGTTGTTATTGACTAGTTACCAACGGATAATTTAGTAAGCTTGCTAAAGTAACAAAAAATAATGAAGAGGAAATGTATGCCCTGGAGCAAAGTTTTTCAAATCTAATGACTGATAAGCCTTCATTTATACTTATTTAACTACGTTAAAATACACATTTACAATTCTAATAAATTTCAACGAAATTGCGTGTATTTTAAAAAGAAATTACAAACTAATGCAAATGCTGCGGCTTATTTAAAACTATTCTGGCTGTTACACTCCCAAATATTTTGCTAATGATGGGCTAATTTAAATCAGTCTGCTGTGACGTTGTTCAATGATTTTGGACGAATAATAAAATAAGGACTCTGCTTGAAAAATATATATATTAAAATCAGGGCTAATTAATTTGTACTTAATAAAGTCAGCATAATAACGTGTGCACAATCAGCAAATTAAAATATGTTTCGTGATGAACATATTTATTATGCGTCCAAACAAAACCACATAGAACGTATTTTATTCTCGAAGGTTAACTACGTTAAATCATACCAAAAAAATACTTTTTATTTTCACTCAAATATTTCAGTAGAAAATAAATTTTTCTAGCGCCTATCGTGTCTTCTTATTTGAAAACATTTCTTTTATTGGCTCTTAAATAAAATATTTTGAATTCCTACATGTCTAAAAGTCAATAATACACGTCAATTATTAACATTAAAAGCACCATAACAATACATATTTCTGTTTTGTTAGGTACATGTCTTAGGTTTACCGTTTACCAGATATTTTAAAACTACATATGTTTTCTATGCAGCTAAATATTATCAGCGGAGCATTTTGGAGTTTTATGATGTAAGTGCAGAAATTCTGGTGGCTGATGTAAGTGAATCGCCTGCTTCAAGTTTTTTAACGATAGTGATTGTAGTGCTGTGACGGTGGTTTATGTTTTACAGGACAAACCATACTGGGAGCTCAGGGTGGTCCGGGCATGTACAGACCACCCATTAGTAGAACCCAGATTTGACGGTGTTATAAAAAGCAAATGTATTCATTAAAAATAGTCTTTATTGTGTCAAATGTATTTATCGTCATTGAAAATTAAAACACATGTAATAGTAAGTACATGTCAACTGCTTCAACAATTCGTGGTAAGAAACTTCGAATGTGAACATTAAACAATACTACTACATATATTGATGAGTGTCAGTTAAACAAAAATCTTCAACTAAAATATTCAATAATCAAAAAAATCAATATGCATTGTTAAAAGCCTGAAATCTTTTTACATGTACATTTTCTTGTGATGTTTCTCTATAGGCCTTTACTAATGACTGTATGGCATCACATAAAGACTGCTTTAATTTACTTCACTTTAAAAAAAACCGAAGATAGAAACTAAATAATGTTGATTTCTTCGAACAGTACATTTTATGTTTTTAGATAAACCTAAACTAATGATTTCTGAAATGAATTATATATTTTAATAGCTATAATGAGGTAATTGTGGTGATTTTTGCTGCATTTCGTTGTTATGCAGTGTTGTTGACTTCCATTTCGGTGTTCAGCGGTTCATTGACTTAATTTCGCTGTTATTTAGGTTTTATCGCTATTCTTGCCTCTACCCATTAGATCAGACATGTGACACTTTACCTCTTCTAGTGCTGTTTACCAGTCCCTAGAGTGCGCTTGTGAGGCTGAGCAGTACGGAATCCCCGTGGTCAACTTCTACAATGCCATCAAACAGTGACCAATCCGTTGACTTTTTAGTGTCAAGCACTCGTTCCAAAAAGGGCGGGAAGCGGAATTTCTCTTCTTCACTAAATAAACTAATCTTTTGACATCTGAGTCATGAAAATGGGACCATCCACTATCATAACTTCTGGCTACGGCTATAACAGGACTCTAGTGGTAGAGATAATTTGGTAGGATTTGAGCGAGGAAACAAAAGAGCTATGAAAAGGAGTATAATTTGTATGATAAGTCAAACAGTTATAAATCAAAATAAAATTTACATGGTTCATGGAACACTGAAAGAAAGGTTTGTTTGGCTTAATAAAATATTTGTTTGCGTATGGCAAAAAAAAAATACATACCGTTGATTCAAATAAATATTTTGTAGTAAGGAAGATTTGACTGAACCGATATATATATATTTTATTAAGTGTACAATATCAATTTTTAAGCATAAAATTTGGTATGGCGAATCAAATATTTTTATACACGTAAATATTTTTATACAAGTAAATATTTTTATACCAGTAAATATTTTTTTCGCCATGTACAAGTATCTGATTGTCACAAACAATATTTTTTTTTCTCTGTGTAGTAATTAAGCTAAAGGTATTCTGGGCACCATGAACAAGTATTCAGTGGCTGTTAGACGTCTGTATTATTTAAAATAATTTTCTATATTCATAAATTATGTTATATTCGATTAGACATTTCAAATCTAATATATATTTTATTATTTGTTACAAACAGATACACGAATTGGGATTTATTAACCATATATTTTAATGAAATGAATGTAACATGTATAAAACTTACAAGATTCATTATGAATTTTAGATTTATTTCTCTATGACATAGCACAGACATCATTTTTATATGTAACAAATGATCTTTGATATGATTATAAATTAATAAGAAAACTTAACTTTAATGTATATAATCAGCTGGAACAACAAAAATTTAACTTTTACTCTCTTAATAAAAGGCATTGCCAGGTTTTATTTATTTTTCTTTCACATTACACCACTCAATTATGGTTTCATGTGCATACATTTATCTCCAATATTCATTAATAAGTACATATTCGATTTAAATAATCTAAAAAAAAAAGTTGGTTGTCTGTAAAGTCGGTTTAAGGACGATAGTTTAACTTGACAACGTCATAACAAATCATTGATGAAATAATTGCATACTTTTATGAATAAAATGGAATCATTTTTATTGAATTATCACTATTTTGTATGGATGCAAAGAATGAGTGAAATGTGATCTACAATTTAAATGATAAATTTGCTTTTATTTGCACTCATTAATTTAAAAATGTTTATTAGTTTAACGAAGAGATTATTTTAATTATAACTTTTATACATGTTTGCTATTTAACTTCTTCCAATCTGTGTTATTCTGTTAAGGATAGGACGATGATAGGAAAAGTAGGAAACGAATGGGAGTGTTTCAAGTTTAATGTGCCTCGAAAAAGTCAAATCGATGGCTGTTCCAATCGAGTGGAAGAGAGATATATGCGGCGCAAGCGTACAATGAGCGTAACGGGACACAGCGTAACGAGACAATGTGCGATACGGGACACTTTTTCGTGCGTGCAGCCGGCGTTCATCGATTTATTAGACGTTGTCACGTCAAAACGGGATTCGCCTAAGCCTACTGGCTGTGGCTGCTAACGGTCATGATCGTTTGACGAGGGTTGTGGGTTCGAGCCCAGCACTACAGCCTCACACACATTCATGAGCACCGAGTTTGTAGCCAAGTGGTTCGGAGCCCACTACAATATTGGAGGTGCCGTCGTCTTAAGCCTGTGTGCACGACCGTGCGACCGTTTCAAATCCGATCAGTTGACGTGGTTCTAATAAATGTCCAGTCTGGCTGAACCATCGGGGTTGCATTTAGACGACCACTGTTCGGATATGCTAGCCGCAAACATCACACGTATTCTCTGCTTTCAATTAGTCTCGGGAGCTTATGTCAAGTGAAGCGTATTCCCCTTAGCTTATTCTGTCAAACTAATTTGTTTGAAACAAATAGTTTTAGGGATTATAATATTTCCTTTTACAATTCTTGTGTCCTCCTTTAAATTATATCCAAGTGTATCTACTGTCGGAGCTAATGCTTTCTTGTATTGTTTTTTTTATAGAGAATACCTTTGTACTGGAATCACAATAAAGGAAAGGATGCGATGGGACAGTCAAATATTACGTTATTGTGAGCATGCTGTTTTCACCCAAACAACAAACAAGTCAAAACTATAATATATAACATTTTTATATCCATTACACATTTGCCAGCCATCAACTTTTTACAAGTTTTCTTTATCGACAATTTGAGAGAAATATATTTAATCAAAATTTAACGTCCATTTGGAAAAATCACTGTGCGTGAAAACGAAAGATTTCACAATAAAATTTAGTAAACAAAACTTTATGAATAATAATATTACCAATGCACCAGTTCAACCATATTTTGAATATAAAATGCTGGCACGCTTTCCGTTAACTTCGTACCCACGCGACGCGATGGAAATAGAAAATCTTTCCGATCGGAAAGTCTGTCACGCCCGGAAAATTCGCCGTACTGTCACAGATGTGCGGAACGTGAACGGGTTGGGGAAGCCGTTCCATCGGCGTCTCGTCCAACCAGTCGCGCCCGTCGCAACTTTGTCCTTCCAGCGCGACGAGAAGCGAGTGTCGCGTCGGTCCCCGGGGGTCGCGACAGAGGTTCTCTCGGCCGCCGACAGCAGCGCTGCGAGAGGCTGGTCTCTGTTGAGGCCTCCAGGGATCCTGTGCAGCCGGGGGAGAAGAGGTGAGGAGTGGTGGAGTGTGTCCTTTGATCCCCTGTGAGTCTCAGCTTCTCCTGGGACTGTCCCTCCTTCCCTCCCTCACTCCCACCTACCATCAGTCATTTCCCCTTGTCAAAAGCTTCTTCCCCGTAACCTTGCGAACGAGAGCTCACAATTAAAGGCCCCCCCTTCTGCAAAGCCGGTCTGAATCTTGGGAACGGAAACAATAGAACTGCGTGGTTGGCAAGCTCTGGAACCAAAATGGCGGCAGGGGTTCCTCGGAGGCTGACTTGTCGCGCGCATGTGCGAGGGTCCTGCGTTCGGTCCCAACCACCGGGTACGACTCTGTACGCGCGCCCAAGTGGTCAGGTCACAACTGCAGAACTGGAGGTTGGTCGCCTTGAGCAGGCAGTGTCCTGAATTATTTTTTATTCTAATATTCAGTGTTTTTACACATTATTTTTAATAAGTACTTTCATAAAACAAGCATACTAATCGTTTATAAAAGGTGTTTTTCTACAAAAACAAGTCCTTTATTAATGGTGCTTTTTAGGAACTGAAATCTACATTTTTATGTCTGACGTAGCAGGTACCGTGGGCGAAGCCAGGATTGTGGATGAAGAGTACCTAAGCAAGTTATAAGAATATATTTTGGGGGTTATGGATTACCTTTGAATGAAGATTAAAAATTATTATCCTTTAAAAAACATCTTTAAACTTTCTTCAAACGCTTTAGTGCCTCCTCAAAATCTGAAATTATTGGATAAACGTTTTCACTCACGCAAGGTAAATCCTTATACGTTTTACCACTTTTGATCTTCTGTCCTTATACGTGTTAGTAGTATGTGAATGACGGACCTGGCCCAGGCGCCAGGCGCGTGGTGGTGGTGTCGGAGTCCGCCATCTTGGATTGTGACGTCACGGCGGCAAAAATTCCTCAAAATTCCTCAAAATTGACTCAAAATGACTCAAAATTTCCCGTTTTAAGAAAAAATTCCCCGTTTTCGAGGGAAAAATTCCCGTTTCGAGGGAAAATTTCCCGTTTTATTCCTTAAAAATCCCAGCGGCTGAAAATTCCTAAAACTGGCTTAAGCATCCTTAACTCAAGCCAACGTTAAGCCATTTATAGGATTATGACGTCACCGCTGCAGTTTCCGTTACGCCCGCCATCTTTAAATTTACTATCCAATTTTAATGAAATAGAAAATTTTTTAAAATTTATAAAAAATTCAATTAATAAAATTTTAATAAAAAATATTTAAAAAACATACGTTAACGACACGGAGCTCGAATTCCTCGGTTCGAACCCGGTGAGGGCGAAAAACAATAAAAATGGCGACCGATCCTTCCACCACGGAAGTCACCTACAGACTAACCTACCACCACCAATAACAAGGTCAACTAGTATGATGTCATGTCCGCCATCTTGTCTTCGTCTGCTGGTAGCCATCATCATCTTGTTATCGTCGGCGAGAGTGCGCTGACGCCATGTTAGTTTAATTCTTATCCGCTAGAGTGCAGTAATCATTTATTATTGCTGTGTCACCCGTCATCTTGTCATTTGGCCGCCATCTTGAAAATCCATAATTATTTAGCTAGAAATTCGGGAAAAATTCCAAAATTCATTAAATAAATCACTCATTAATTTACAGATTGATTCGATCAGTTCCAGTCCTTGGTTCGATACCCGATCGATGCAATAATGTTTAATTTGATGTAAAAAAATAATAATTTCATTATTCCATGTTCAACATTCTTAAAGAGACATTAAAACCTCTACTGTCATCATCATCCTAAAAGCCATCAAGACCAACATATTGGTAATTCGTAATTGTAATGCTAGAAAAGCGGGAAAAAGTTCAAAATTCATTAAATAAATTGGCATTAAAGTAATGATTGATTAGATCGATTCCCGTCCTTGGTTCGACCCATGACCGATACCAAACAACTTTAATTTTAAAAAATACCACAAAAGCGACAGGTTTGAGAGAATAAAAACACATCAAGTTCTTTTAAAAAATACTTTTATTACATAATATATATTCTACTACAGGATCACTTACGAAAGCCAGCAATCTTATAATCATTTAGTTCCGCAGCGGTGTGAAATGACTAATTCTTAGCTCCAATCGGTTTATACTAGACAGAGTCCAGCCAGAACCTTTACAGACATAGTCCACCTCTTCTTGACAGAGTTTCTGGATACCGTATTTAACAGTTTGCTTCACATCGTTAGAACTGTAAATTACTGCAGCCGATGTCTTGAATGCACACTTCTTCACTTTGTCATCGAACGGATATGGCTTTCCATATATACAGTCCAACCACAAGTTATATTTCAAAGGTCCGTTTGTTGCTACATCATCAGTAAGCTGATTGATTATCTTCTGTCTGATATCATCAAGAAAATTACAAATGTCCTTTGACTCACCGAACATATTTAGATAATAGTAGTCTTTCAACGTTCCACGAAATGCAGACTGCGCCAAGTAGAAGCCATTATCGTTCACTTGTAATGCTCCGAACACAGTCTTAGGTTTAGTTCCATGTTCAGACGTCATAACAATCGGTTGCTGGGCATCGGTTTTCTTGCTTGTACGCTTTCGTGTCTCCAATCTAAAGCGAGGAGTCGAAATGTCGGCAGGTAGTTCAGCAGTAGGAGCACAGACTCCACCTTTACATTTTTTCGCATGATGTCGCAAACTGTCAATTCGAGTAAACCATTTAAGGCACTCATCACATCGAAACTTCATGCGAGATGGATTCTTCGTGCATTTGCTCCGCTCATGTCTTCGTGCATCATGGGAAAATGCGAACGACGTATCACAGTAGCTGCAAGGATACCGTGGTGATGAAGACGATCCTTTCAGACCCGATCCAGATACAGGCGTTGCAACAGTAGTACCATCTCCAGGCATACTCTTATGCACATCGACGCATCGTTGTTGTGACGAAACCTTTACTTTCTGCCGCACAGCAGGACCTTTGCATGCCTTCATGTGCGTTTTCATATGATCTTTTCTGGCAAACTGCTTATGACATTTCTCACAAACAAACATTTTACGATATAGGTTCTTTGCACATTCTCTATTCTCATGTCGTCGAGCATTGCTGTTGTTTGAGAAAATCTTGTTGCAGTAACAGCACCGATGTTCGTTAGTTGTTGTCGATTCGGCATCCATTGAAGTCTCCATTGATGGTGAACCAACGTTCGCCGAGTTTCCCTGCACATCCAGCTCAGTAGTCATTAAGCTATCTTCTGCTGGTGGTATCACATCTGTTGAAATCTCCTCCAATGTTGACGCCGTCGTTGCCAACGGGATCTGCACCTTCTCCATCATAGCTGTCGTCAAGGTTCCCGTAGACGATGGTACAACCTCCGAGTTCGACGTTAAAGACGGTAAAGATGCCATCGAGGTCTCAAGAACAGGTAATTACGCGACTTATGCACCAGAAGAAATAATCTAGGTGATCCTTACACCGACGACGTCAGTAACAAACTAAGCATCCTGTTGTCTAGAGCTCGCTTATATATACATGCACCGTATGTAGCAATACGCTAGTCAAATCAAGAACCATTTACAATAATACTAGAGTCAAAACAACATTAAAAATAGAAGGACCATCAACGAAAAGGCAGCACATTTGGAAGCACCGACAAAGAAAAGGCAGAACATTTGGAAGCACCGACAACGTAAAGGCAGCACATTTGGAAGCACCGACAACGAAAAGGCAGCACATTTGGAAGCACCGACAACGAAAAGGCAGCACATTTGGAAGCACCGACAACGTAAAGGCAGCACATTTGGAAGCACCGACAACGTAAAGGCAGCACATTTGGAAGCACCGACAACGAAAAGGCAGCACATTTGGAAGCACCGACAACGAAAAGGCAGCACATTTGGAAGCACCGACAACGAAAAGGCAGCACATTTGGAAGCACCGACAACGTAAAGGCAGCACATTAGGAAGCACCGACAACGAATAGGCAGCACATTTGGAAGCACCGACTACGAAAATGCAGCACATTTGGAAGCACCGACAACGAAAAGGCAGCACATTTGAAGCAGCGACAACGAAATGGCAGCACATTTGGAAGCACCGACTACGAAAAGGCAGCACATTTGCAAGCACCGTCATCGAAAAGGCAGCACATTTGGAAGCACCGACAACGTAAAGGCAGCACATTTGGAAGCACCGACAACGTAAAGGCAGCACATTTGGAAGCACCGACAACGTAAAGGCAGCACATTTGGAAGCACCGACAACGTAAAGGCAGCACATTTGGAAGCACCGACAACGTAAAGGCAGCACATTTGGAAGCACCGACAACGAAAAGGCAGCACATTTGGAAGCACCGACAACGAAAAGGCAGCACATTTGGAAGCACCGACAACGTAAAGGCAGCACATTTGGAAGCACCGACAACGTAAAGGCAGCACATTTGGAAGCACCGACAACGTAAAGGCAGCACATTTGGAAGCACCGACAACGAAAAGGCAGCACATTTGGAAGCACCGACAACGAAAAGGCAGCACATTTGGAAGCACCGACAACGTAAAGGCAGCACATTTGGAAGCACCGACAACGAATAGGCAGCACATTTGGAAGCACCGACTACGAAAAGGCAGCACATTTGGAAGCACCGACAACGAAAAGGCAGCACATTTGGAAGCACCGACAACGAAAAGGCAGCACATTTGGAAGCACCGACAACGTGAAGGCAGCACATTTGGAAGCACCGACAACGAAAAGGCAGCACATTTGGAAGCACCGACAACGAAAAGGCAGCACATTTGGAAGCACCAACAACGAAAAGGCAGCACATTTGGAAGCACCGCCAACGAAAAGGCAGCACATTTTGGATGCATCATCGAATAAGGAAGCACATTTGGAAGCTCCATCAACTAAAAAAGGCAAAAAGGAAGCACAAGTTACGAGATCTAAGTCTTAGTAAGAAATTATAATACAAGAAATAAAAACATTACATTCTTATAATTTAAATTATTTATTTTATTGCTTTACATTATACAAATGCAGGCTACACTCAATATTGACTTGTTTTACTTGCATTTGTATAATGTAAAGCAATAAAATAAATAATTTAAATTATAAGAATGTAATGTTTTTATTTCTTGTATTATGATTTCTTACTAAGACTTAGATCTCGTAACTTGTGCTTCCTTTTTGACTTTTTTAGTTTATGGAGCTTCCAAATGTGCTTCCTTATTCGATGATGCATCCAAAATGTGCTGCCTTTTCGTTGTCGGTGCTTCCAAATGTGCTGCCTTTTCGTTGTTGGTGCTTCCAAATGTGCTGCCTTTTCGTTGTCGGTGCTTCCAAATGTGCTGCCTTTTCGTTGTCGGTGCTTCCAAATGTGCTGCCTTCACGTTGTCGGTGCTTCCAAATGTGCTGCCTTTTCGTTGTCGGTGCTTCCAAATGTGCTGCCTTTTCGTTGTCGGTTATTCCAAATGTGCTGCCTTTTCGTAGTCGGTGCTTCCAAATGTGCTGCCTATTCGTTGTCGGTGCTTCCAAATGTGCTGCCTTTACGTTGTCGGTGCTTCCAAATGTGCTGCCTTTTCGTTGTCGGTGCTTCCAAATGTGCTGCCTTTTCGTTGTCGGTGCTTCCAAATGTGCTGCCTTTACGTTGTCGGTGCTTCCAAATGTGCTGCCTTTACGTTGTCGGTGCTTCCAAATGTGCTGCCTTTACGTTGTCGGTGCTTCCAAATGTGCTGCCTTTTCGTTGTCGGTGCTTCCAAATGTGCTGCCTTTTCGTTGTCGGTGCTTCCAAATGTGCTGCCTTTACGTTGTCGGTGCTTCCAAATGTGCTGCCTTTACGTTGTCGGTGCTTCCAAATGTGCTGCCTTTACGTTGTCGGTGCTTCCAAATGTGCTGCCTTTACGTTGTCGGTGCTTCCAAATGTGCTGCCTTTACGTTGTCGGTGCTTCCAAATGTGCTGCCTTTTAGATGACGGTGCTTGCAAATGTGCTGCCTTTTCGTAGTCGGTGCTTCCAAATGTGCTGCCATTTCGTTGTCGGTGCTTCAAATGTGCTGCCTTTTCGTTGTCGGTGCTTCCAAATGTGCTGCCTTTTCGTAGTCGGTGCTTCCAAATGTGCTGCCTATTCGTTGTCGGTGCTTCCTAATGTGCTGCCTTTACGTTGTCGGTGCTTCCAAATGTGCTGCCTTTTCGTTGTCGGTGCTTCCAAATGTGCTGCCTTTTCGTTGTCGGTGCTTCCAAATGTGCTGCCTTTGCGTTGTCGGTGCTTCCAAATGTGCTGCCTTTTCGTTGTCGGTGCTTCCAAATGTGCTGCCTTTTCGTTGTCGGTGCTTCCAAATGTGCTGCCTTTACGTTGTCGGTGCTTCCAAATGTGCTGCCTTTACGTTGTCGGTGCTTCCAAATGTGCTGCCTTTTCGTTGTCGGTGCTTCCAAATGTGCTGCCTTTACGTTGTCGGTGCTTCCAAATGTTCTGCCTTTTCTTTGTCGGTGCTTCCAAATGTGCTGCCTTTTCGTTGATGGTCCTTCTATTTTTAATGTTGTTTTGACTCTAGTATTATTGTAAATGGTTCTTGATTTGACTAGCGTATTGTTACATACGGTGCATGTATATATAAGCGAGCTCTAGACAACAGGATGCTTAGTTTGTTACTGACGTCGTCGGTGTAAGGATCACCTAGATTATTTCTTCTGGTGCATAAGTCGCGTAATTACCTGTTCTTGAGACCTCGATGGCATCTTTACCGTCTTTAACGTCGAACTCGGAGGTTGTACCATCGTCTACGGGAACCTTGACGACAGCTATGATGAAGAAGGTGCAGATCCCGTTGGCAACGACGGCGTCAACATTGGAGGAGATTTCAACAGATGTGATACCACCAGCAGAAGATAGCTTAATGACTACTGAGCTGGATGTGCAGGGAAACTCGGCGAACGTTGGTTCACCATCAATGGAGACTTCAATGGATGCCAAATCGACAACAACTAACGAACATCGGTGCTGTTACTGCAACAAGATTTTCTCAAACAACAGCAATGCTCGACGACATGAGAATAGAGAATGTGCAAAGAACCTATATCGTAAAATGTTTGTTTGTGAGAAATGTCATAAGCAGTTTGCCAGAAAAGATCATATGAAAACGCACATGAAGGCATGCAAAGGTCCTGCTGTGCGGCAGAAAGTAAAGGTTTCGTCACAACAACGATGCGTCGATGTGCATAAGAGTATGCCTGGAGATGGTACTACTGTTGCAACGCCTGTATCTGGATCGGGTCTGAAAGGATCGTCTTCATCACCACGGTATCCTTGCAGCTACTGTGATACGTCGTTCGCATTTTCCCATGATGCACGAAGACATGAGCGGAGCAAATGCACGAAGAATCCATCTCGCATGAAGTTTCGATGTGATGAGTGCCTTAAATGGTTTACTCGAATTGACAGTTTGCGACATCATGCGAAAAAATGTAAAGGTGGAGTCTGTGCTCCTACTGCTGAACTACCTGCCGACATTTCGACTCCTCGCTTTAGATTGGAGACACGAAAGCGTACAAGCAAGAAAACCGATGCCCAGCAACCGATTGTTATGACGTCTGAACATGGAACTAAACCTAAGACTGTGTTCGGAGCATTACAAGTGAACGATAATGGCTTCTACTTGGCGCAGTCTGCATTTCGTGGAACGTTGAAAGACTACTATTATCTAAATATGTTCGGTGAGTCAAAGGACATTTGTAATTTTCTTGATGATATCAGACAGAAGATAATCAATCAGCTTACTGATGATGTAGCAACAAACGGACCTTTGAAATATAACTTGTGGTTGGACTGTATATATGGAAAGCTATATCCGTTCGATGACAAAGTGAAGAAGTGTGCATTCAAGACATCGGCTGCAGTAATTTACAGTTCTAACGATGTGAAGCAAACTGTTAAATACGGTATCCAGAAACTCTGTCAAGAAGAGGTGGACTATGTCTGTAAAGGTTCTGGCTGGACTCTGTCTAGTATAAACCGATTGGAGCTAAGAATTAGTCATTTCACACCGCTGCGGAACTAAATGATTATAAGATTGCTGGCTTTCGTAAGTGATCCTGTAGTAGAATATATATTATGTAATAAAAGTATTTTTTAAAAGAACTTGATGTGTTTTTATTCTCTCAAACCTGTCGCTTTTGTGGTATTTTTTAAAATTAAAGTTGTTTGGTATCGGTCAGGGGTCGAACCAAGGACGGGAATCGATCTAATCAATCATTACTTTAATGCCAATTTATTTAATGAATTTTGAACTTTTTCCCGCTTTTCTAGCATTACAATTACGAATTACCAATATGTTGGTCTTGATGGCTTTTAGGATGATGATGACAGTAGAGGTTTTAATGTCTCTTTAAGAATGTTGAACATGGAATAATGAAATTATTATTTTTTTACATCAAATTAAACATTATTGCATCGATCGGGTATCGAACCAAGGACTGGAACTGATCGAATCAATCTGTAAATTAATGAGTGATTTATTTAATGAATTTTGGAATTTTTCCCGAATTTCTAGCTAAATAATTATGGATTTTCAAGATGGCGGCCAAATGACAAGATGACGGGTGACACAGCAATAATAAATGATTACTGCACTCTAGCGGATAAGAATTAAACTAACATGGCGTCAGCGCACTCTCGCCGACGATAACAAGATGATGATGGCTACCAGCAGACGAAGACAAGATGGCGGACATGACATCATACTAGTTGACCTTGTTATTGGTGGTGGTAGGTTAGTCTGTAGGTGACTTCCGTGGTGGAAGGATCGGTCGCCATTTTTATTGTTTTTCGCCCTCACCGGGTTCGAACCGAGGAATTCGAGCTCCGTGTCGTTAACGTATGTTTTTTAAATATTTTTTATTAAAATTTTATTAATTGAATTTTTTATAAATTTTAAAAAATTTTCTATTTCATTAAAATTGGATAGTAAATTTAAAGATGGCGGGCGTAACGGAAACTGCAGCGGTGACGTCATAATCCTATAAATGGCTTAACGTTGGCTTGAGTTAAGGATGCTTAAGCCAGTTTTAGGAATTTTCAGCCGCTGGGATTTTTAAGGAATAAAACGGGAAATTTTCCCTCGAAACGGGAATTTTTCCCTCGAAAACGGGGAATTTTTTCTTAAAACGGGAAATTTTGAGTCATTTTGAGTCAATTTTGAGGAATTTTGAGGAATTTTTGCCGCCGTGACGTCACAATCCAAGATGGCGGACTCCAACACCACCACCACGCGCCTGGCGCCTGGGCCAGGTCCGTCATTCACATACTACTCGTGTTTAAAGAAACGACTACTCCCAGTTTGCATGTTCAGTGGCAAAACACTGAGATATACTTGAGTCATTTTAGGCTGGTTAATGAATAGCATTGTTTTTGACAAATATTGGGTTTTAGAGAGGGGGTAATAGCTACACCCTGCCACTCCGTAACTACCCCCTTGACATGTACTGAAAGCTCGATCTCATGTAAGTATATTAGTACTTGGCTGGTGCTAGGTGCTGGTCCGCCATATTTGATTCTGACTTCATGGTGGCCGTCTTGAATGACATTGACATTGGCCTTAAAAATTTTGCCAAAAATTGAACAAAAATGACTTAAAATTCCTCGAAATTTGCACACAATTGGTCAAAAACGGCGAAATTGACAGTTTTTAACCCGCCAAAAAATCTCAAAAAAAAAATCGGAAAATAAAAATTTACCGTTTTGAGGAAACATTAACTGTTTTAGTCCTCAAAAATGCCAACGGCTTGAAAATTCCGTAAAGTGGCTTAAATTACCCGGTGAACGACCATTAGGATGTCACGGTCTCTATCTTGAATTATGACAGAAACGTTGTTATTATCGGTATGGCCGCCGTCTTGAAAAATCATTATTTGTATGCTAAAAAATAGTAATTTTTTTAAATTTATAGAAATAATTATTAATAAAAATTTAAAATAAAAACTTGAGTTATTGGATTATGAGGTCAAGACTGCCATATTAAAAATCCGTAATTATTGTCCAAAATATTTGGCAAAAATCATAAAAATAAATTAATAAAATTGTAGTAAAATTGTTATTAAAAATACACGTCATGGAGTCTTCAGTCGAACCACAAAATGACATTAAAGACAGATCCTTCCTACGTGGAAGCTACCGACAGACTGACCTCCCACCACTAATGCTAAGGTATATATATCGCCGGCTAGTATTTCACGTCCACCATCTTGTTTTTGTCTGCTGGAGGACACCATTTTTTTTTCGTATGATGGAGACATCTATCGTCTTTTCTCTGTTAGAGTGCACTTCCGCCATTTAGTTTTTGTCTGATAGTGCGTTGCTGCCATATTGGTTTAATTTTAACACGATAGATTGCAGTAATTACTTTGTGCCAGGGCGCCCGTCATCTTGAAATTTGGGCACCATATTGTAAATCTGTTGCAACGTGCGCTTCGGCATTCAGACGCCCGCCGGCTCCTCCCCTTCCCTCGTTCCCCTTAAAAAAACCCTCCGCACTCCCTTGTGACGTCCGCGTGACGTAGGCGCCTCCTTCCAGGCCTACTGAGTGCGACACTAGCGCCATCTGGATTTTTATATATAGGGGTGTAATTATTTTGCTCGTTCTGTTCTGTTCCGGGAGCGATCGCCGTGAGGGGTGCTTCGGCGTCGCGCCGTGTTACGCATGGCTACGAGGTGTTCTCTGGTCGGTGTCTTACATTTTTATTTCTTGATAATTTTGTAGTTTGCCTTCTGCGAAATTTTTGGCTTGCCTCCTTGTGGCCTCATAAAGTAATGTTTGCTGGACACAGAATTTGTTTCGTAATTTTCTGGTTTGCATTGCCAGTGTGTTTCTCCTTGTGCATTTGTTTGATTTTGTTTTTTTGCATTCGACCCATTTTCCGTTAGGGCGTTTGCCGTTTTTCTCCGCCGCACCTCTCACGTCCGGACAGACAGCATTCTACCTGCTATTGCTTGATTTAAATAACGTTAGCACATAACATTTGTATATTGGCTATTTGTATTGCTCATCAGTACCTGTTTACGTAATTCTTTCTTTCGTAATTCTTGTTATGTGTTGCCCCTCTACGTTCATATGGGGCTTGATTTAAAGAATAATAAAGTTGTGTATTTTTGTATTTCTGATATTTACGCTTATTTCTTTAGGGGTTGCACAACACGTCTGGCACTCTGCCTGTCCCTTTACAAGGGCCATTGTTTTTTTGTTTTTTTTTTGTTTCTAATTCTTAACGTCATTGAGGTAAAGTGAGGCGGATTTCCCCTTCCCCTTCACGATACTTCACTGTATTTATTTGGATATAAATATTAGGGAAAAATTCCAAAATTCATTAAAAAATTCTGACATTAATATACTGATTGATCAATACCAGTCCTGTGTTCGATCGATGCAAAAAGTTTTAATTTTATGTAAAAAAAATTTAATTCAATAAATATTGTGGAAATTTCTAAAATAAACTTAAAAATCTCTACCTTTAGCCTCCAGTAAGTCGATGATGATATTTGACCGCCATCTGAGAAATTCGTCATTATTTAGAAAGAAATTCGGGAAAAATTCCAAAATTCATCAACCAATCACTCATTTATATAATGATTGATTCGATTGATTATGTCCTTGGTTAAATTCTTGATGGATGCAAATATAAAATATTTTAGACAAAAATACTTATTTAATAAATCTTGTTAAAAATCCTAAAAGCGACTTAAGCTCCTCATATACCAGCCTCCAGTAAGCATGTATGACCACTATCTTGGATATTTTTTATTTATTTCCCTATAAATTAGGAAAAACATTCCAAAATTCATCAAATAAATCACTTATTAATATAATGATTGACGCGATAGATTTCCGTCCTTGGTTTACTTCTCGACCAGTGATAGGAGTAAATAAAGCCTCAAATAAATTGTTTATTCTGTTTCTCATTACCTTTCATGGAGTTTATTAATCATTCACTCTACGAAAAACAACTCTAGACAAAATATCTGTCCGACGAATTAAATATGTTGTCGCGCTGCCTAACCTCGAAGGTTGTGGTAAATATTATTTATTTTTTATGCGAGATGCTCACTCAAGGTCGCAAGAGAAGGAAGGCTTCTCTAGACACCAAGGAGAAGGAATTGCGTCTTGTATTTTAGTGATTCTCAGCTGTTCCAAGGCGTATTATTTGACTAAGTAATGGATATTTTTTATTTCCACCAGATATAAATATTGTGAGTGTTGATTTAGTAACAGATATACACTAATTAAACGAGAAACTGAATAAAATTGCTTGTTTCAGTATAAAAAATATTACATTCAGTGATTGTTATCTCATAAATACCCAGAAACACTCGGAGAATATCAGCAGTAGTCTCACCAAGAATAACCAGGAGCACAAAGGAGAAAAAACAACAAAATACCTCAGTTATGATAACTTCAGTAGGTACCTCTACCCTGATGATGACGACTGCAATGTCAACCGAAACGTTGGTGATAATATTCGCCTTGGACTCGGCTACAACCCAGAAGCCAAGCTACCTCAGATAATGGGCGTGAAAGCCTACGGTCTTTATTAAATATATGTAATGCAAGTCCCTTGAGTGCCTTCAAGAACCTGCATCGGATGTTACATGCCTAAATATTTATCTGCAAACACACGTTTAAGTCCATTTTCACTCTTTTAAAAATAAAATTGAAAAAAATAAATTCGAAATCAGAACTACTCTTCCGCCCTCATCGTATTATCAAATGCTTTTTGGTAAATTAGGCCGCACCCTGATATCTCGAGCAGGTTTAAAATAGCGTGGTTTTTTTTTGTAAGGTGTACACACGGAATGTGCGCCTGAGCAGGTGGGGCCCTTCGAGGCTTTGCTTGGTAACCAATCATTTGAAGACCATCCCTGTTGTCTGAGCCGCCCTGCACAACACAACCTGGAGGGGGCGGACACCCCCGGCACTCCCCCTTGTCAAGGCTGAGTGTGATTGTTTCATTCCCGGCATCTTCCGGCCCACGCCGGCTTCTGTGGCCACCTTCTCCGGGCGGGATGTTCGCTTAAGGCCCCTCGCCACCGCTGCGGAGATAACGTGGGAGGTTCTGCCGTCTCGCAGAGCCTGTGACGTCAAGCATGTCGTCCTGCCAACGCATGGCCAGCTCCTGGCGACGGACGGTTTCAACTCCTGGTTCCCTCCACCTACATTGAAAAACACTAGAAAAACTGATCTCTATTTTTCCCTCCTAACTCCCCACAAAATTAAATTATTGTCATCATTAACTAGATTTGCACAAAGCACAGAGTTTCAATATCGCCTAGTTGGTTCTCTTAACGTGAATTAGAGAGAACAATTATGCCACTGGCTTCATCTAAGCCGCTGTCGTTAAAAAAATATGCTTTTATCCACACGTTTTGCTTAAATCCTTGCCTCTTTTTTCTTCCTGCTTAGCATTCTGCTTAAGTTAACTGTCATTTAAGTGTTCTTAAAACTAAAAATCGTATCTAAGATGCTTATGTTAAACATTTTTGTGAGTAATTTGAAGTACATACTTTTAAAATGCGTTACTTCGATGACTTCACAAAAAAAATTAATGAGTAGTTTTCTCGAAAGAAAAAGAAACTTATCAGCTGAAGCACCGTACATTTGCTCTCGGCTTAGCTACCAGAAACCTGATGATGTGCGATAAGAGTAGGATTGCATAACTGTAGCGCTAAGTGCAGCACGCGCTTATTAATCTGCTAAAAGGCACCAGCTCATAATACTGCGTGCATATGTAGACTCAGCAGGCTTCTTATTTATTCTCTTTGGACGATTACTCGTAATGGCTTTTATGTCCCTTTATCACGATGATATTAAAAAAACTGAATTTTAATTCAACGGGCTCAATAAATGTGCGGCATGGTAAGGTTCTTTGCGATCCTGGGTTTTATAATATGTGACGCTTGCGCCGCTGGCGGTGGACGACTTATTTCGTCGCCTAGCCGTTTCGCAGCAGCATATATTCAGGGTTACTTGAGAGACCCAATTTATACTACTAACTAGCAGACCTGGCCACACGTTGCTGTGGCATTTTACTGAAAATAATAAAAATTCTATCAAAATGAGAAAATAAGAAGCAAGCACTTAATACATAGATATTTTTGTAATTTTTATAAACTTATATTATAAAATTTGCAGGAAAGGTAGAATTTTAATACTTACAAATTTTTTAACATGAAATAAAATTTGACGAACTCTGATTCTCTAGCTAATATTATTTGTTTTATTATTATATCTGTAGATTGACAGCTGAAGATAGATATCAATAATTGTAAACACGTGAGAATAAAATCAAAAATAATACAAAAAAAGCGAGGTTACGTAGTACATTGATCAACGAAAATGTGCACAACATGGAGAAAAATAAAATTTGAATTGAAACGTAGCGCCATCTTGCATGTCTGTAAAAAACTGATTTAAGGCGCCATCTGTTTGAGACATGAAACTTACGATTAATAACACCAATCAACATTGATAATCAGTTTATTATTAATTACAAATTATTGAGACCATTAATCGAAATAAAAAGTATCCTATCTCTCAAGTTCGAAAAAATTACACATAAATGCCAATTTTCATCGAAATCGTTGACTTGGTGAAGATTTCACTGGAAACAAACATCAGGACACTGGATTTATTTATATTAAGTTTCACCCTTTTTTTTTCTCTCTCTCTCTCTCTATCTCTTTAGGTGACCTAAACTGCCTTCTGTAAATGTTTCAATAGTGCGCCACAGAATTTCAAGAAAAATAAAAAATAGAAAATCTGATCGAGTCTTTCGATACTCGCCAGTGATGTGTAAATATCTAACAACGAGCAAATTCAAGTGTTCTCAAGTTGAAAATGTTCTTTAAATATGAAATTTGGACTGAAAGTTTACAAAGAATATCTTTAAAATAATTGCGAGCGTGATAAATATACGAAAATTGTGTTTTCAACTACATTCATTTACGCGAATCACACGTAGTGTCCGCACCAACTTTTAGAATTCGATGCCGGAACAACTACGTTGGTTATACAGAGTGCGGCAGAGAGGACGGACGTTTTTGAGATGGGTAGTACTCTCCCCCTCCGTCTACGAGAGAGGTGGGGAGGGTGCAGTTTGACTCGTAAGTTCCTAGCATTGTTTTACTAGTTGTCGTCATGGAGCCTTGGACGGTGGAGCACCGCGTTTTCGCCTATGATTGTTTCGTCCGAAATAATGAGTCAGTCACCGTCGTACAGCGTGAGTTTCGTCGCCACTTCAACATTCATCGGAATAGAGCTGTTCCCTCTCGAAACACCATCCTTCGTTGGGTTGAACCACTTCACAGGCGTGGTGAACTGATCAACAGAACACCAAGAGGAGAGCTCCGCGAACAGTTCGAGCTCCTGAAAATGTTGAAATCGTTCGACAAGCCTTTTTTCGCAGTCCGACTCGACTCTGGACGAATTGAAGGACGCAATTTGCGTGGAAGTCGCCCAAGTTGAGAGAGCGATGTTGGAGAGAGTCTACGCGAACTTCAAAGAACGCCTCCAGCACTGCATCAACGATTTCGGCCACCACATGCCTGATGTGATGTTCCACACTTGACTGTCTCAAATGCTATTTCCTTGTGAACCTGATTGCATCAATAAATTTGTTTTTGCGTAAAAATTAACTATTTTATGATTTATTTAAAACCGTCCGTCCTCTCTGCCGCATCCTGTAGAATCATTCCATTTTCAGACAGAAATTTTAAACACTACAATGAAACGGCTCCGATAAAAGCCTGAAAAAGACTTAATCAAATACTAAACCCCAGCTTTGAAACTGATTTTCGACAAAAAAAAATATTTAAATACTGCCCATCTTGTTCAGATTTTAACAATGATGATTTACACACAAGTAATTAAATTAATAATTCATACATGAAAAAACAATATTTTCTTGCGAATATGGCCCATGGCACGGTGTACAACAATAAGCTTAAACCCCATTGTGTTGCCCTCTGCCCAAGTCGGGGTGGCGTCTGGCGCAGGCGGGTCCCTACCGCCGCGACCCGGCTATCCCTGCAGCATGGCGGGGTTCAACCTGAGCCGCACGCCGCCACGTGGAGCCCGCTCAAGGCTGCTCCAGCGATCACCGCCCGCGCCAACGGCCCCGGAGTGGGGATAGCGTGACATCCAACCCCAAGAAACAACCGCACACATGAAAGTGCGCAAATGCGTAAGGGCGAGAGAGCGCAAGACACAAGAGCACAAGAGTGCAAGAGAGCGAGATCGCAAGAGCGCGATTATGCTGCGTCATTTCTACCTTTTCCTGCCGTCTCCTCTACCGCATACTTAGCTGTTTCCATTCATGCGATCGGAATTTTCGTTACGCTAAAAAATTGTTACCCCCTCAGCAAAGAAGTTGCACTTTAAAAAATATTAACTCGACACAGTGAAAGAAATAACTACTTAGTATAACTGTGAAGTAGCGGAAATTAAGTAATACGTGATATAATGGAAATATAAACCCTTAAAAGAAAAATTAGCAATGTGTAGCTGTCTTCCATAGCCAGAAACCCTAGCAGTAGCAACAATCTTACTTTAAATGGTACTTAAAAGTCACAGTGAATATTTTAATATAAAACATATTACTGATTTCCTTATTATTGGCTCTAATTTTTCTATAACAGTGATCTGCAACCTATGTCCTTTGAGCCACATATTTCCTTCCATTCGAATTATTGAGGGCCGCGGACAATTATAATTTTCTTTCTAAATGGTTTTCCTTCCTACGCATGAATTTTAATATAAAAGTTAACGTTTAATATTTTAAAATTTTAACATGTAATTATTTACCACAAATTGTTTTCAGAAAAGTATTTTATAAATTTTCAAAATAATTTTTTTTGAAGATCTATAGTAAGTATATTTTAATATAATACACATTTTATTTAAATGTTATTCAATTTAAGTTACTTTTTCATTTGAAATATGAATACGTTATATATATATATATAATTTATGGTTCAGTGTGGCCCACAACACGTTAGCCGAGGAAACAATTGGCCCTAGATTCACAAATTCTCAAACATTTTAAAAAAATTTTCAACATTCTCGATAAATGTTTGAAGCGGGCTTTATCGTTGGTCATTAGTTTCGTCACAAAATCATCTTGAAATTGTATTTTTCTATAAGGATATCTCTCTTCTACTTCAACGGCGTTTCCTATTTTACTTCAAGGTCGAAAAAATGAAAGTTGCTATCGTTTCTTCCATTTCGACGTATGGCTGCGTGTATTTGTGGAAAGCAGTGTACACACTTAGTTTACAGGCAACATGTCCCAAGCCATGAGCGACAGCAGTGCTGTTCTTGTAGAAACGACAGGAAATATGTTACCTTTTCCAACACGTGCCATGCGACATGGCGACAAAGTATCGCCTGTCGTCTCTCGCCTGTTGCCTCACTGGCAACGCGCCTTCATACGCGGTACTCCAAATACATGGCCTCAATTTTAAGTCGTTAATAAATCATTCGAAATCATATTTACTGATTTGGCAAAGAATAATCTCTCTGTACGATTCCACATTGAACGTCGAGCTGAATGAAATTGTGACGATGTCCTCGAAGGTAATCACAGGGTTGGCAATCCTGAATGCGCACGATGGATCCAAGAGCTGTGAATAAAAGGTACCATATAAAGCAAAGGTATTAGAAAACGCTGAAACGCTGCGCATCGTAAATACCAGCATTCCCGTTTATAATACGCATCGTTTTTTAATACGCTCCATTGTGAATTTAAAAACAAAAAAATTCGACTGAATTCAGTTTGAAAACACATCTTTCGAGGGAACGCGAACGCGAACGCATGAATAAAAGGGGTCTACGACGGGGAAGCAACCTCAATTCTTGTGAGGGGGAAGCCCCCTTTTCTTGCACCAAAGGGGAGTGCAGACCACCCGCATTACCGGAATGCTTGCCGCATTGCCTACTTGAATATTTTCAGGCGCATCAGTCCAGGTTTTTGGTCCAGTAGCAAACACTCACCACAATTCCCACCCTTTCAAAACCAACCTCTGACACGCCTGTGTCTGTCCTGTTTAATCATATCGTTCTGTCATTAACGGCTAAAGAAAAAAAAATATTATACTTTCAAATACATTGTGGGCAATCACCTGGTATTAACACCAAACTCCTATGAAACATGAAACATACAAATATCAAGTGAGGTAAGTTATGGACGAAATATAATTAATGATTTTTGGCTACACTGAAAATAATATCATTAAATTTTTCATTACACATTTTTTTAGATATTTTGAATAGGCTATTCTACCTATTGAGGTCTTTACCATTCTGCGATTTCCGGAAAATGTTACAACTGTTATTTATGATCCCTGGATCCCAATACAATCGTTTAATTAACTATATATTTATAGGAAAATGTTTTTAAACAAAAACGTTTATATGTTTTATGTTTATACATTGCTGGGCGTAAACTTAATGGGTGGCAGGAAATTTTAAAACAAGCTTAATAATTATTTACCAACATATGTGTGTAAACGCAGATGCGCACAGTAGCGCGCATGGAGACGCTACTCCAGTGGCTGAGAGGATGCGACATGGCAGCGCAGAGGGAACAGGGCTACGTTGATAGCAAGCACGGGTTCGCGGTAACAAGCATGTCGTACCTTCACAGCAGGTTTTCGGTGAGCCACGACCTCAACCTCCACATTGCAGCGACGGAAGTATGTTGTCACGTTCTTTGTTGTGCGGTGCATTGCAAAGCCATCTCATCTGGATGTCACGCGTAACGTGGACGTGTGTGTTTTAATGCGAGCCGATGTTTTTAGGTTCGACCCAGCCATCGTCCCGGAGACGCGTGGTAGAGATGCTGTCACACGGCGAGTGTGGAGTGTACTGGCGCCACCCGCATGTTCACTGCAGCTAGAGGCTCATGTTCCGACAGCTTTGGCAAGGTGTGTTGGAGAAAGCGGAGGTATGCATTATCGTACACTGTGCTAGCCTCCCCAGAGTGCTATGAACACACCCACTGTGCTGCACACTGTTAGTTTCTTGAAAGTAGAGCTGACTTGTACAGTCGTGATTTACAACAAAGTGAAGTATTTCCCCATTTCATTAACCCGCAATTTTTTAAAATATAAAATTTACTTACCTGACTGTAAGCAGGCCTAAACGTCCATAGTCGTGCGCACGGTAGGTGCCACAGGTGCCTTGGCACCACCATTAGGGTTAACGTTATTTGGTTTTTTACAAGCAGAAATAATACATACTTACAAAAATCCGTATTATTTCCAAAAAAAAATAAATGTTTTTCAATCGTATCGAGTTACAGATATGTGCTCATAACACTATCAGTATATCAATTATCAATAGAACCAACTATACACACGGAAACAAGCCAGGTGCAATAAATTACTTGTGTTCTACACGCGGGCCGCGGCTACGAAACTTCTGAAATGTAAATACTTCTCCTAGTTCTCCTCGAATTACATAGAATGCGCGCTCGGTGTCCACTGTTCACTCCACTCGGCAGGCGCACGGAATAATAGCCGCCGTCCGCCAGGTAGCACTACTGTGTAGTGTTTACTCTTACTGTTTACTCATCAGTTTACTGTTCTAATGAGTACACGAGTACAGCCTGTGTTTGTTAAGTGGATCACTCATTAATTAATTATTTTATTTTCACTAGTTGACAGTTGTTATGGTTCGTTAATTGCTGTATATATCTGTCTGTATGATGTATTATATGGGTGATTAAAATTAAAAAGCCGGGTCCCGAAAAGGATTACTCAATGACTTATATGCAGTCGCCGACAAAACATTTTTGTTGTATTCCAAAAGTTAAAACTTTTGCCCACTCTTATTTGTGTATTTTTATTATTTCAATATTTTACATATTTGAGGTATGTTACAAAAACTCCCTTGACTTGTTGATTTTAAAACTTAACATTTGAGAATGTTTTTTCTAGCATTAATTTGGCGTCTTCAGAAAACATGTAGGCTAAGTACGGTTTTTCAAAGCCACCAGCATGAATTCCGTGCAAACAATTTGTGCAATTTACTTTATGGCTCAACAAAGCTTAAAAGTGTAAATAGTTTAGTAGTTTTCCTGGCGATTAAAACGTTCAAAGCCATAATTGGTCATAAAAAAAGTTAAAATTTTTACATCTGTATATTTAATGATTTTGTTCGGAAACACCTTAAATAGCACCATTTTGCGCTTTCAAATCCAAATTTTTCCGGGGGAGAGCCCCCGGACCCCCCGCTTTAGGCTCGGGTATGTGAATAATAGGGCTGTTGTGTAATCTGGCACCACCACTACTGAAGTCCTGCACACGCCTATGTAAACGTCTACACCATGCTTCTCTCCCGTGGAGCACCTGAGCGTTGCACGTCACGACTCTGCTATCGCGCGTCTTGGCAGCCAATGGGAGGTACATAGTTTGTGCCAAGTTCAGATTTGCGCACTAATGTTCCCACCTGTAGTTTATGCAGGATCTTTTTTTTTTTTGTTTGTTAACAAAAAAAAAGCATGTGTTAGCAGTTCTTGCCAACTATTAAAGCTATGCTCAGAAACTTGCAAAATCTTACTAAGAAGTTAGAAATAATTTTTTTTAGGAAAACTAAAAAAAAAATAATTTTACTCCATTAAAATGAAACATATTGCATACATTCATATGTGTTATGTCTCATAAGAGTAGTGCCACAAACCTTTTTTTGAAATGTTTTTTTATGTGTAAACATTTTAGGTCACAGTACATAATTTCATGAAAATTAAACGGAAATAAATGAACGGAATTGTGCAACCAAAGTGGTTGACCTACGTGTAGCAACACAAACAAGTATATAGACACTTTTGTAAAAATTATTGTACATACTAAACGTATTGGTGAGCCAAATAAAACTTTACGATAGTGAAACTAACCTGGAATATAATTGATAAAGAATTATAGTCGTAGTAAAAAGTAATCCCAAGTTTTAAAATACATTAGGAAAATGGCATAAATCTGATAATAATACCTATATTGTCTCATCCCTGAATTCAAATTGTCCCATTAGCTTAGTGGTAGAAAGTGCGCTTGTAACCTGAAGAGATGGGATTCATATCCCGCTAATGCGAAATATATTTTTATTTTTTAATAACATTATAATACAGTTATATTGTATAATAATGTTTCATCAGCTCAATATGATTAGGGTGTGTTTGTAGTAAGTATTTACAGACTGATTTTAGTCGTTTAGGAAAAATCCAACTTGAAAACATATTCTTAGTGTTATGTGTGTTTTAAAAATTTTCAAGTTAATATTTTAGTAATTCCATAGAAGTATAACTTTAAACTTATACGTAATGTTTATGGTATTAACTATTTAATGTAATTAACAATATTGGCATTATTTTAATAACATTCCGTGTCGAAAATCAAGTCCAAAGCCGGGATATATTGGACCGTAACTTTTAGTTTGAAAAAATATCTCAAATTTATAGTACCAAGTTCGTATTGTTTTAACAAACCAACAAAATCTAAAATATCATTGACGCCATTTTCGTCTTGACACAATTTTCCTGGCAAGTAAATTATAGATAATTTTTTAATTTTATTTTTTGGTACGACTATTCAAGTTTACATAATGTATTCCAAGAAAATTTCACTACCATAACGTTTATTTTGTCACACTTAGTACATGTTGCCACACGTGGGTCCGCCATATTGACAACTTCGGCTCGTGGCTATAACAGTTTCCGCATGCATGCGCATTGAACTTTGAACCTGCCAAATTTCCGTTGTGTAATGTGAGCTTATTTCATTGCATTTCTGGTAGATACTCAAAGTTCACCCTCAACGCGCCCATGAAGTATAACCCTTTAAAAACGCAGGCGATGATAATTCCGGTCTAGGGGAAAATGTTACATGTTTAGCGTTTAGGCTTTTACATGTGAGGCGTTCAGTACTCCTGTTGTTCGGCTAGCCTTAAAAAATCACAAGTACCATCTTTTTGAACAGATATATAAATAGGGGGAAAATTTTACCGATTTTTTCTAAATTTTATACTTTTCGTATATTTATCATGTTCGGCCTTTTTTTTAGAACCATACATTAAATTTGGTGTCCGAATTTTATATAATATTTTTATTTTCAGCATGAGAACACATGAAATTTCTCGTTACCGAGATAGGATGTTTACACATTACTAGAGAGTACTGGAAGATTCGCTTACATTTATTTTTATATGACTGTTGACATTCAATTGAATGCTTTGAACAGAAAATATTTTTAAAATTTTGGCTGCATGGAATATAAGAAAAAGGAAAATATTTTATTTTGAATGTACAAAAGCCTATAACGTGATTAGTACATAAAGTTTCCAAAAATGTTCCAGAATTTTATAGATGTTAAACAATTTTCTAAAATATTCCAAAAGTTTCAAGAATGTAGGCCTACTGAAGCGAAACACTAACATCAGAAACTTCGTACGCCTGTAGGCCGAGCCGAAAGGGATTTTTTTAAATTAATTTGCCAGTAGTGTAACATTTGCCGATGTATCTGATTTCTCGCCACGTCAAACCTCACACGTGCTGAGCGCTAACGGCGATATTCAACGATCATTGCAGCTGGATGCACGTTTCTCGTGAAAACTGTACATCCACCCATGTGTGAACGGGAACAGCTTCCGGAATACTAGTCTTAGGCACGCGATCACAAAGTGATCTTATCATGTAGTTTTCTGCGTGGTTTCTCTTATCCAAAACAACAAAACCAGCTTAAAAATAATTGGTTGTCTGTAAAGTCGGTTTACGGACGATAGTTTAACGTGACAACGTCATAAAAAACATTAATTAAATGATTGCATACTTTTATGAATAAAATTGAATTATCACTATTTTGTATCGATACAAAGAAGGAGTGAAATGAAATCTACAATTAATTTGATAAATTTACTTTTATTTGCACTCATTAATTCAAATATGTTTATTACTTAAACGAACAGATTATTTTAACTATAACTTTTATACATGTTTGCTATTTAACTTCTTCCAATCTTTGTTATTCTGTTAAGGATAGGACAATGATAGGAAAAGTAGGAAACGAATGGGAGTGTTTCAAGTTTAATGTGCCTCGAAAAAGTCAAATCGATGGTTGTTCCAATCGAGTGGAAGAGAGATAGATGCGGCGCAAGCGTACAAAGAGCGTAACGGGACACAACGTAACTGGACAATGTGCGTAACGGGACAATGATTCATCAAATTTTTCGTGCGTGCAGCCGGCGTTCATCGATTTATTAGACGTTGTCACGACAAAATTTGCCTTTCTCCAAAGCATTGACAAAATATCATACAACCAATGCATATTGACAAAAATTTACTTGAAATTTCTTGCAAAAACATCTTAAAATGGTAATTCTGTCATAGCAATGCAGTAATATATTACGATGTGTTCATCTAAATTCCTAAAGCGCTAACAGTGAAGATTGATTCTCCACATAAAAACTTTACTGCAGTGGAGTCTCTGCGATTCCACCAAATCTTCCACAGAATAAATTCAGCTTTTTCAAATGTGATTTTTACTAATTTAATGAGAACCATATGTTCGTTGTGCTGTAACTCTTATTTGATTATAATGAGTTTTTGTGTGTGCAGCACTCCACTAAATAGACTTATTCTATTGAGATGAAATAAAAACTGATCCACGCTGAATTCCGCTTTTAATATTAGAGTTAACACTTTAATTTAATATCATTCTAAAAAAATATTGCTACCTCCTACAAAATGTTAATTTTGATTACTTTCGTATCGATAAACCATTATCGAATTCAAGCGTACGCCCCAAAATCATGTATTAATAAAATTCTTTGCTTATTTTAAGGATGGCTAAATATTAAATGTTCTTATGGAGGATGGTAAATCCTGGAAAGTAAACCACCATCAAGATTACTGTGAATTCAGTGACATCTCTGTAAAATTTTTATAAAATAAATTCGTTTATACTATAAATTGTATATTTATTTAAATTGCGTATTCTTCAAGATCTTGTAATTTTAATTCGTGGTGACTTAGAGCGGCACAGCGCGAGTTAGCGTCATGACTGTGAGACCAATCCCTGACTGGTCTCTACAGCCAGGAGATGTAAGCCCACTTCAGCAGAACTTGCCAGCCTGCAGAAAATTGCTACGCAATCCTCCCCAAGTTATTTGCAGAATGCCGGCCGTTTGGAAAGTAGTTTCGTTGCCATGGCAACGGCACGTTGCTTCCCGCCACAGCTGGCAGCCGCGCACAGAAGTCAACAGCTATCGGGCACGTACCACGTGATCTGCGTGGAGTCCGAGGAGTGGATGGCAAAGTGAATTTTCAAGAGCAAATGACGACGTCTGGAGTCAATAAACTCTTTTGCATGTAACCTGCCTCTGATAAAAACTCCGAAACATTTTTTTAATTGATCAGATGACTTAAAATAGTAGCTAATTCGAGATGTCAACGAGACTTAAAATTAAAAAAAATATATAAGCATTTTAGCCGTTCACAATTTAACAAAAATACAGTTTACAAACAAAATGCGGAGATATCGGGTTCAGTACTGAAGGTTTCGTTGCTCCTCCGCCGTCATACAGCGGAAGGCAAGGGGAAACTATAGTGGTTGCAACTCACCTAGTTCATCCCAGCCATGCCATGGCCATCACCCGCCGTACAACTCAGACTTCCGTATAATAACCCCATCATCCCATGAGAGCTGGGCAATGTGTGTTCCGTAGAACTACACTCTTGTGGTTTATTGACTAGAATGCTCTTCGTAAAGGTCGAGAATTACGTTATAAATTTTTTGAAGTGAAACTTCTTTGCTAATGGAGTAAAAATTTTAGAGCGTTACGAAAATTCCGATTGATTGAGGGGAAATTGCTAGGTATGTCGTGGGGGAACCGGCAGAGGAGACGGCACGCCACATACTTTTGTACACACTTGCACACACTTTTGCACACACTTGCACACACTTGCACACACCTGCACACACTTGCACACACACTTGCACACACCTGCACACACTTGCACACACACTTACACACACTTTTGTACACACTTGCACACACTTTTGCACACATTTGCACACACACTTGCACACACTTTTGCACACTTTTGCACACACTTACAATTTTGCACACACTTTTGCACACACTTTTGCACACACTTTTGCACACACTTTTGCACACACTTGCACTCACTTTTGCGCACACTTTTGTATTCACTTGCACACACTTTTGCACACACTTGAACACAATTTTGCACACAATAGCACAAATCTTTACACACTTTCACATTCTTTTGCACACACTATAACACACGACATTACCTAGACTTTCAACTGAGACGCATTGGCAATAATATAACATTCATCAATTTCAGGACACTAGCTTAAAATATACTTCGGCGTTCACAATTACTTGTGTTATATACGTATTAGGCAGGATTTAATCTCTATAGGTGGTTAAACGGACTTAGTCTTTGTAGAAGGTGAAACAGGGGGTTGGGAGATGTTAAGTTGAAAATACTTTATTACTGTGGAATTTAGTGCTCGTGAAGTTCAAGAGACTTTGTGTCCTTCAGTTAAGTCATGTCTGATGATTAATCAGTTACTACGAGCTATACAGGAGGCAGACTCGTGCTGAGCCGCCGAACCAGAAGTTTGCATTGGGGTGATTCTCCGGGGAAGACAACACATATTCGCCGAAACTGCTGTGAGCTGCGACTGCAGGGGTCATTGACTGGTTTCATCGTCACCCGGCCAGAAAAACCTTCGTGGTGACTGCTTGCATCTACTATGGAGTTGAATTCTGAGGCGAGTTGACTGTTTTGAATCATTCACCAGTACTCGAATGCAGTGATACACGTTCATTTTCCTATCTCTCTTTTGCTTGTGTATTAATCGATATTGTTAGCAGACAGACATTTTAAAGATGAGGTTTTATTATTATATTTTGATTTGTTTGTGTCACTTCATATTTAAATTGGTTCTAGAGCCACTGCCTAGATACATATTTCACGTGAGTCATCTTGAATCAGCCTTTGTAATAATTCCTTTTTGTAATTTCGCTAGCTGGTTTTTGCTAACAGTTTTCGTAGAAGTGAGTACAAATGCATACAAGTAAGGTTGTCCATGTTAATTAAAGGTCTTAGTAGTTCAGCATTCAATGTTTTAGTATGGGCTTTAATGTTATTGTAGTAGAATCTTTTGTGATATATTACCTTGTTATAACCATTATTTATGCCCTCTTTAATATGTTGCAGTATTTTTCGTCATCACCATCCGAGAAGCAAGCTGGAAGCAGAGCCTATGATTTATTATCATGTTTCCTATGGTTATTACATTTATGCCATAATAAATGTACTTCAATGTCTACTCGCTTCGCACTATTTTATTTTCCCAATATGCTTCGTCATAAATTTTTAAGCATTGTTAATAGTTTGTATTATCGTCCTTCTTTGATTGAATGCTATTTTTATATTATGTCATTTTCAAGATGCACTTTGTGCCCAGGATGTGACTTTTAAATTAAAATTCATTTTGAGACATTAATTGACTATGTTAAAATTTAAAGACTTTTTATTGGGAAATATTTTTCACTTTCACGTATGGTTACTGCAAAATGTTCATGCATGCAATGCTTGTGAGGAAAGCTAAGCATGTGGTAGAGTACTTTACAAAAGTTATATACAAAAAGCAATATAGATTTATTAATTACAATAATAGAAGTATATAATAGCCGGTCCTGCGCCAGACGCCAGGCGGTGGTGCTTGGTGCTAGTCCGCCATCTTGGATTGTGACGTCACGGCCGCCATCTTGGAAACAAAAATTCCTCAAAATTCCTATAAAATGGCTCAAAATGACTATAAATTTCCCGTTTTCGAGGGAAAATTTCCCTTTTTTGAGGGAAAAATTACCGTTTCGAGGGAAAATTAGGAATTCGTACAACCACAAAAGTCGTTTTGCCTTAGAAACCACAAAATTCCTAAAAGAGGCTTAAGAATCCTTGTCTACAGCCTCCGATAAGCCTCTGACGTCATCTAGGATTATGACGTCACCGTTGCAATTTCCATTACGCCCGCCATCTTGAAAATCTGAAATTTTTAAGTTAGAAAATCGGGAAAAATTTTAAAAATCATTAAAAAAAATTAAATAATCAAATTAAATAATAATCTTAAAAACCACTGAGGCACTTATCGTTAAAGTCGTCATATTGGATTATATCAATGTTGCATGTTTCGTTACACCCGCCATCTTGTTTAAGTAATATGTCATCGTTACACTTTATGTTACGATCGTCATATTGGATCCTATTAATGTTTCTTTATGGTCGCCATATTGAAATTTAGACGCCATCTTGGAAATCCGTAATTTTTATGTTAGAAAATCGGGAAAAATTCCAAAATGCATCATAAAATTAACTTAATAGAATTCTGATTGACTATATCGATTCCCATCCTTGGTTCGAAACCGAAGAGGGCAAAAATAAAAAACCATCAGATCCTTCCTCCACAGAAGCCACCTACAGACTGACCTACCACCAATATCAAGGTATATATCGTCAGCTGGTATGACGTCATGACCGCCATCTTGTCTTCGTCCGCTGGAGTCCGTCATCTTGTTTTCGTCTGCTAGAGTGTGCTGGTGTCATGTTAATATAATTTTCTGTTCACCATATTTTTAACCTCGTCTATTGACCTTGAACTATGACATTGAACTTTGACCTTGATATTTATTTTGACCTTGACCTTGAACTTTGACCTTGACCTTTGACCTTGAACTTTTACTTTGACCTTGAATTTTGACCTTGGCCTTGAAATATGACCCTGACCTTGATCTTTGACTTTGACCTTGATGCGCATCATGGATCCATCATTTTATGTTCAGTACATGCTACCATGAGCTACCACCTGCTCCTGGTCATTGCCACCATCATGTTTTCGTCTGCTGGAGGACACCATCTTGTGTGTGTACTAGTCTTACCATCATACTAGTTTTATTCTAACCCGCTACAGTGCAGTAATAATTTATTATTACTGAGGTGCCCGCCATCATGAAATTTGGTCGACATCTTGAAATCATGTGATTATTTAGCTAGAAATGCGGGAAAATTTCCAAAAGTCTCCGAAAAAATCAATTATTAATTTACAAATTGAATCGATTGATTCCTGTCTACGGTTCGATTCTTGGCCAGAGACAGTTGTAAATAATTATTAAATAAATTTTAGATTCTGTTTTCCATTACCTTTCGCGGAGTTTATTAACCATTCAATCCTAAATTCACCGAACAAATGAATAATTCAAGTAATAATAGATTCGATACTTGGTTCGATCTAAGGTCAAAGCTAAAAATAAATTTCATTTAAATACCAGAAAAATGTATGGTTCAAGAAATAAACACCGCAAGTTCTTTCACTAACATAATATTTATTACAACATTTCTATTCTACTACAGGATCACTCGCGAAAGCCAGCAATATTATAAACATTTAGCCCTGCATAGGCGTGAAATGACTAATTGTTAGCTCCAATCTGTTTATACTAGACAGAGACCAACCAGAACCTTTACTGACATAGTTCTCCTCTTCTTGACAGATTTTCTGGATACCATTTTCAACAGTTTGCTTTACATCGTCAGAACTGTAAATTACTGCAGCCGATGTCTTGAATGCACATTTCTTCAATTTGTCATCTAACGGATATGGCTTTCCATATATACAGTCCAACCACAAGTTATATTTCAAAGGTCCGTTTGTTGTTACGTCATCAGTAAGCTGATTGATTATGTCCTGTCTGATATCAAGAAAATTACAAATGTCCTTCGTCTCACCTAACGTATTTAAATAATAGTAGTCTTTCAACGTTCCACAAAATGCAGACTGCGCCAAGTAGAAGCCATTATCGTTTACTTGTAATGCACCGACCACAGTCTTAGGTTTAGTTCCATGTCCAGATGTCATAGCAATCGATTGCTGCGCATCTGTTTTTCTGCCTGTTCGCTCACGAGCCTTCACCCTAAACCGAGGAGTCGAAATTTCTGCAGGTAGTTCTGCAGTAGGCGCACGGACTTCACCTTTACATTTTTTTGCATGTCGTCGCAAATTATCAATTCGAGTAAACCATTCATGACACTATTCACAGCGAAACTTCATGCGAGAAGGATTCTTCATGCATTTGCTCCGCTCATGTCTTCGTGCAACATGGGAAAATGCGAACGACGTATCACAGTAGCTGCCAGGATACCGTGGTGATGAAGAAGAGCCTTTCAGACCTGGTCCAGATGTCGATGTTACTGCGATTTTACCATTTCCAGGCATAATCTTATGAACATCAATGCATCGTTGTTGCACCGAAACCTTTACTTTCTGTCGCACAACAGGACCTTTGCACGTCTTCATGTGCGTTTTCATATTATCTTTTCTAGCAAACTGCTTATGACATTTATCACAACTAATCATTTTACGATAAAGTTTCTTAGCACATTCGCTCTTCTCGTGTCATCGGACATTGCTGTTGTTTGAGACAATCTTGTCGCAGTAACAGCCCCGATGTTGGTTAGTTGTAAAATCAACATCCATTGAAGTCTCCATCGAGGTCGAATCGTCGTTGGTCGTGGTTCCCTGCACAGCCAGCTCTGTAGTCATTAAGCTCTCTTCTGCTGGTGATACCACGACTGATGAAGTCTCCTCCATTGTTGACGTCGTCGTTGCCAACGGAATCTGCAACTTCTTCGTTGTCGCTGTCGTCAAGGTTCCCGTAGACAATGGTACAACGTCCATCAAGTTCGTCGTAAAAGTCGGTAAAGATGCCATCGAGTTCGCAAGATCCAGTAATTACGCGAATTATGCACCAGAAGAAACAAATTAGGTGATAGTTACACCGTCGACGTCAGTAACAAACTGAGCGACCCGATGTCTAGGACTCGCTTATATACATGCACCGGGTGGAATAATACGCTAGTCAAATCAAGAACAATTAACTATAATTCTAGAGTGAAAACAACATTAAAAATAGAAGCTCCATCAACAAAAAGGCAGCACATTTTGGACGCGAAGTCAATAAAAGAAGCACATTCTACAAAACGAAAGCTCATTTAACGAAAATGAGGTACATTTGCACTTACATTCAACTCAGTAGGAGGCGATCTTCAGTGTTAAGTTAGGATATAATGTCTCCATCAGTCTATGAATCCATCAGTTAGTAGTTCCATAAGTCATTGGCTCCATTATTCATTGGCTCCAATATTCATTGGCTCCAATATTCATTGGCTCCAATATTCATTGGCTCCAATATTCATTGGCTCCAATATTCATTGGCTCCAATATTCATTGGCTCCAATATTAATGCGCTCCAATATCAATAGGCTCCAATTGCTCCAAATGCTCAAACAGTCTTTTGGCTCCTAAAGTCATTGACTCCAATATTCATTGGCTGCAATATTCATTGGCTCCAATATTCATGGGCTCCAATATCAATTGGCTCCAATTGCTCCAAATGCTCCAACAGGCTCCAAAAGACTCCATCAGTCTTTTGGCTCCTATAGTCATTGGCTCCAATAGTCATTGGCTACAATATTCTTTGTCTCCAATATTCATTAGCTCCAATATACATTGACTCAATCAGTCATTGACACCAACAGTCTTTTGGTCCCAAAAGTCTTTTGGCACCAAATAAATTTGGCTAGATTTCTTCGAGTCTATGAGACTACGAGCCATGAGGTTACGAGTCTATGCGATTGTGAGTCTTCAAGGTTACGTGATCGCGAGGCTTTAGTGCTACGAAGCTTCCTAACGCATGGCCACGAGACTGCGAGGCTATAATTCTACGAAGTCCCAAAACATCATGTCTACGAGACTACGAGCCATGAGGTTACGAGACTACGTTACTACGAATCTTCAAGTTTACGAGACTGCGAGGCTACAGAGCTACGAAGCCTCTAGAAAACGAATTTACGTGACTGCGAGGATAGAAGTCTACAAGTCTGCATGAGTACTTGACTACGAAGCTACTCGTCTACAAGGCTCCAATTGCCACATCTGTATTCGTCGAAAATTTCTCTTTTGGTCCAACTGCATCACCAGCATCATGTTATAAGATTACATGGCTACTTGCTTACGTAGCTTCAAGTCTACGAGGCTACTTGGATACGTAGCTATAATTCTATGATGTCCCAAGACTTCATGACTACGCGACTTCGAGCCATGAGGTTACGAGAATACGTGACTACGAATCTTCAGGTTTACGAGACTCCGAGGCTACAGAGCTACGAAGCTTCTAGAACACAAATTTACGTGACTGCGTGGATACAGGAATACAAGTCTGCATGAGTTCTTGACTACGAAGCTACTCATCTACAAGGCTCCAATTGCCACGTCTGTCTTCGACGGAATTTTCTCTTTTGCTACATCTGCACCATCAGCATTATGTTATAAGATTACAAGGCTACTTGCTTACGGAGCTTCAAGTCTACGAGGCTCCAATGCATCATAACTACGAGACTACGAGCCATTAGGTTACAAGACTATGCGATTACAAGTCTTCAAGGTTACGTGATCGTGAGGCTATAGGACTACGAAGCTTACAGAACGCATGGTTACGAGACTGCATGACTAATTGGCCGCGTGGCTACGAAACTTCATGTCTCTAACTGACTACAATAGCACTATTCAGTGGCGAGAGTTAATTTATCTCATGCAAAGGTACTTGCTGCAAGTAGTTCCGCTTTTCATCATCAGATGACGTCACATGTTGCTTGCAGGTAAATAAAATTTATTTCTTTTATGTGAGATGCGGGATGCTCACTATCGATCGCATAAGAAGGATGGCTTCGATAGTCTCCTTGGAGAAGGAAGTTCGTCCTCCCTGCTAGTGCTTCTCAGAGTTATCACGGTCCGCCATCTTGGATTGCGACGTCACAGTGGCCATCTTGGATGGGTCTGACCTTGACCTTTGACCGAAACCGCAGGAATGATCGCAAGCACACGGAATCGCACGGATTAACCATCATAATATTGGCAAGAATAATGAGAAGCACACGGAGAAAAACGACACACGTTTTATTTGATATCATAAAATTACAGGGAAAAAATTATTTAAAAATAAAAATAAATTTATAAAAAAATATTTAAAAAATTTAAAAAATACATAAAATTGTGGCTTGTACTACAACTCTATCTTTGCTCAACAATGATAAGTTTACAAGCTAGCTGAATCTGTTTATTAATTTATTTTTATTTTTAAATATTTTTTTACCCTGAAATTTTATATCAAAGAAAACTTGTGCCGTTTTTCTCCGTGTGCTTCTGATTATTTTCGATAATATTATGGTGGTTTTCTCCGTGTGCTCCCGATTATTCTTGTTAATATTTTGATGGTTAATCCGTGTGCTTGCGATCATTCCTGCGGTTTCGGTCAAAGATCAAGGTCACACTCATCCATTATGGCCACCGTGACGTCGCAATCCAAGATGGCTGACCGTGATAAATTTTAGAAGCACTAGCAGGAAGGACGAACTTCCTTCTCCTTGGAGACTATCGTAGCTATCCTTCTTATGCGATCGATAGTGAGCATCCCGCATCCTGCATAAAATAAATAAATATTATTTACCTGCAAGCAATACGTGACGTCATCTGATGTTGAAAAGCGGAACTAGTTGCAGCAAGTACCTTTGCATGAGATAAATTAACTCTCGCCACTGAATAGTGCTATTTTAGTCAGTTAGAGATATGAAGTTACGTGGCTACGCGGCCAATTAGTCATGCAGTCTCGTAACCATGCGTTCTGTAAGCTTCGTAGTCCTATAGACTCACGATCACGTAACCTTGAAGACTTGCAATCGCATAGTCTTGTAACCTCATGGCTCGTAGTCTCGTAGTTATGATGCATTGGAGCCTCGTAGACTTGAAGCTCCGTAAGCAAGTAGCCTTGTATTCTTATAACATAATGCTGATGGTGCAGATGTAGCAAAAGAGAAAATTCCGTCGAAGACAGACGTGGCAATTGGAGCCTTGTAGATGAGTAGCTTCGTAGTCAAGTACTCATGCAGACTTGTATTCCTGTATCCACGCAGTCACGTAAACTTGTGTTCTAGAAGCTGCGTAGCTCTGTAGCCTCGCAGTCTCGTAAACTTGAAGATTCGTAGTCACGTATCCTCGTAACCTCATGGCTCGAAGTCGCGTAGTCATGAAGTCTTGGGACATCGTAGAATTATAGCTACGTATCCAAGTAGCCTCGTAGACTTTAAGCTACGTAAGCAAGTAGCCATGTAGTCTTATAACATAATGCTGGTGGTGCAGTTGGACCAAAAGAGAAATTTTCGACGAAGACAGATGTGGCAATTGGAGCCTTGTAGACGAGTAGCTTCGTAGTCAAGTACTCATGCAGACTTGTAGACTTCTATCCTCGCAGTCACGTAAATTCGTTTTCTAGAGGCTTCGTAGCTCTGTAGCCTCGCCGTCTCGTAAACTTGAAGATTCGTTATAACATAATCTCGTAACCTCATGGCTAGTAGTCTCGTAGACATGATATCTTGCGACCTCGTAGAATTGTAGCCTCGCAGTCTCGTAACCATGCGTTCTGGAAGCTTCGTAGTCCTAAAGCCTCGCGATCACGTAACCTTGAAGACTCGCAATTGCATAGACTCGTAACCTCAGGGCTCGTAGTCTCATAGACTCGAAGAAATCTAGCTGAATTTATTTGGTGCCAAAAGCCTTTGGAACCAAAAGACTGTTGGTGTCAATGACTGATGGAGTCAATGAATATTGGAGTCAATAAATATTGGAGCCAATGAATATTGGAGCCAATGAATATTGTAGCCAATGACTATTGGAGCCAATGACTATAGGAGCCAATAGACTGACTGAACCTTTTGGAGCCTGTTGGAGCATTTGGAGCAATTGGAGCCAATTGATATTGGAGCCAATTGATATTGAAGCCAATGAATATTGGACCCAATGAATATTGGAGTCAATGACTATAGGAGCCAAAAGACTGTTTGAGCATTTGGAGCAATTGGAGCCAATTGATATTGGAGCCCATGAATATTGGAGCCGACGAATATTGGAGCTGACGAATATTGGAGCCAATGAATATTGGAGACAATGTTTATTGTAGCGAGCGAATTAATGGAGCCAATGAATAATGGAGCCAATGACTTATGGAACTACTAACTGATGGATTCATAGACTGATGGAGATATTATATCCTTACTTAACACTGACGATCGCCTCCTACTGAGTTGAATGTAAGTGCGAATGTACCTCATTTTCGTTAAATGAGCTTTCGTTTTGTAGAATGTGCTTCTTTTATTGACTTCGCGTCCAAAATGTGCTGCCTTTTTGTTGATGGAGCTTCTATTTTTAATGTTGTTTTCACTCTAGTATTATATTAAATTGTTCTTGATTTGATTAGCGTATTATTCTACCCGGTGCATGTATATAAGCAAGTCCTAGTTCGGGTCGCTCAGTTGGTTACTGACGTCGACGGTGTAACTATCACCTAATTTGTTTCTTCTGGTGCATAATTCGCGTAATTACTGGATCTTGCGAACTCGATGGCATCTTTACCGACTTTAACGACGAACTTGATGGACGTTGTACCATCGTCTACGGGAACCTTGACGACAGCGACAACGAAGAAGGTGCAGATCCCGTTGGCAACGACGACGTCAACAATGGAGGAGAGTTCATCAGTCGTGGTACCACCAGCAGAAGAGAGCTTAATGACTACAGAGCTGGCTGTGCAGGAAACCACGACCAACGACGATTCGACCTCGATGGAAACTTCAATGGATGCTGATTTGACAACTAACGAACATCGGGGCTGTTACTGCGACAAGATTTCCTCAAATACAGCAATGCTCGACGACACGAGAAGAGCGAATGTGCTAAGAACCTTTATCGTTAAAGGATTGGTTGTGAGAAATGTCATAAGCAGTTTGCTAGAAAAGATAATATGAAAACGCACATGAAGACGTGCAAAGGTCCTGTTGTGCGACAGAAAGTAAAGGTTTCGGTGCAACAACGATGCATTGATGTTCATAAGATTATGCCTGGAAATGGTAAAATCGCAGTAACATCGACATCTGGACCAGGTCTGAAAGGCTCTTCTTCATCACCACGGTATCCTGGCAGCTACTGTGATACGTCGTTCGCATTTTCCCATGTTGCACGAAGACATGAGCGGAGCAAATGCATGAAGAATCCTTCTCGCATGAAGTTTCGCTGTGAATAGTGTCATGAATGGTTTACTCGAATTGATAATTTGCGACGACATGCAAAAAAATGTAAAGGTGAAGTCCGTGCGCCTACTGCAGAACTACCTGCAGAAATTTCGACTCCTCGGTTTAGGGTGAAGGCTCGTGAGCGAACAGGCAAAAAAACAGATGCGCAGCAACCGATTGCTATGACATCTGGACATGGAACTAAACCTAAGACTGTGGTCGGTGCATTACAAGTAAACGATAATGGCTTCTACTTGGCGCAGTCTGCATTTCGTGGAACGTTGAAAGACTACTATTATTTAAATACGTTAGGTGAGACGAAGGACATTTGTAATTTTCTTGATATCAGACAGGACATAATCAATCAGCTTACTGATGACGTAAAAACAAGCGGACCTTTGAAATATAACTTGTGGTAGGACTGTATATATGGAAAGCCATATCCGTTAGATGACAAATTGAAGAAATGTGCATTCAAGACATCGGCTGCAGTAATTTACAGTTCTGACGATGTGAAGCAAACTGTTAAAAACGGTATCCAGAAAATCTGTCAAGAAGAGGAGAACTATGTCAGTAAAGTTTATGGTTGGTCTCTGTCTAGTATAAACAGATTGGAGCTAACAATTAGTCATTTCACGCCTATGCAGGGTTAAATGTTTATAAGATTGCTGGCTTTCGCGAGTGATCCTGTAGTAGAATAGAAATGTTGTAATAAATATTATGTTAGTGAAAGAACTTGCGGTGTTTATTTCTGAACCATACATTTTTCTGGTATTCAAATGAAATTTATTTTTAGCTTCGACCATAGATCGAACCAAGTATCGAATCTATCATTACTTGAATGAGTGATTTTTACGGTGAATTTAGGAGTGAATGATTAATAAACTCCGCGAAAGGTAATGCAAAACAGAATCTAAAATTTATTTAATAATTAGTTACAACTGTCACTGGTCAAGAATCGAACCGTAGACAGTAAACCATCGATTTAATTTGTAAATTAATAATTGATTTTTTTCGGAGACTTTTGGAAATTTTCCCGCATTTCTAGCTAAATAATCACATGATTTCAAGATGTCGACCAAATTTCATGATGGCGGGCACCTCAGTAATAATAAATTATTACTGCACTGTAGCGGGTTATAATAAAGCTAGTATGATGGTAAGACTAGTACACACACAAGATAGTGTCCTGCAGCAGACGAAAACATGATGGTGGCAATGACCAGGAGCAGGTGGTAGCTCCTGGAAGCATGTACTGAACATAAAATGATGGATCCATGATGCGCATCAAGGTCAAAGTCAAAGATGAAGGTCAGGGTAAAATTTCAAGGTCAAGGTCAAAGTTCAAGGTCAAGGTCAATGACAAAGTTCAATGCCAATAGACAAGGTTAAAGGTATATTAAACAGTAAATTATTTTAACATGACGCCAGCATACTCTAGCAGACGAAAACAAGATGACGGACTCCAGCGGACGAAGACAAGATGGCGGTCATGACGTCATACCAGCTGACGATATATAAATTGATATTGGTGGTAGGTCAGTCTGTAGGTGGCTTCTGTGGAGGAAGGATCTGATGTGTTTTTTTATTTTTGCCCTCACTGGTTTCAAATCAAGGATGGGAATCGATATAATCAATCAGAATTCTTTTAAGTTAATTTTTTGATGAATTTTGGAATTTTTCCCGATTTTCTAACATAAAAATTACCTATTTCCAAGATGACGTCTAAATTTCAATATGGTGACCATAACGAAACATGCAACATTAATAGGATCCAATATGACGATCGTAACATAAAGTGTAACGATGACATATTACTTAAACAAGATGGCGGGTGTAACGAAACATGCAACAATGATATAATCCAATATGGCGACCGTAACGATAAGTGCAACAGTGGCTTTTAAGATTATTATTTAATTTGATTATTAAATTTTTTTAATGATTTTTTTTAATTTTTTCCGATTTTCTAACAAAAATTTCAGAATTTCAAGATGGCGGGCGTAACGGAAATTGCAACGGTGACGTCATAATCCTAGATGACGTTAGAGGCTTATCGGAGGCTGTAGACAAGGATTCTTAAGCCTCTTTTAAGAATGTTGTGGTTTCTAAGGCAAAACGACTTTTGTGGTTTTACGAAATCCTAATTTTCCCTCTAAACGGGAATTTTTCCCTCGAAAACGGGAAATTTTCCCTCGAAAACGAGAAATTTTGAGTCATTTTGAGCCATATTTGAGGAATTTTGAGGAATTTTTGAGTCCAAGATGGCTGCCGTGACGTCACAATCCAAGATGGCGGACTAGCACCAAGCACCACCGCCTGGCGCATGGCGCAGACCGGCTATTATATACTACTAATAATGAACCGCAAAATAGATTCCCAGTTATTAGGTATGAGATTTAAAATTTTATGTTTAACCGAAGCATGATGGTTTTGAGCTGACACCTTCATTACAACCACGCACAAGAGCGAGGCATTATCTCTCACCACTTCAGCTTAACTAAAATATACGGTAAATATTTAATAAATTGGTAGGATTTAGGTACTTATCTTCCATCCAAACGAATAAAAAAATACTAATCTTGAAAAAAATTTCAAAAAGTGAAATGTTTTAGCAGTAATATTATATTTTATACCAAACTCCCATTTCAAAAAGTGAAATGTATTAGCAGTAATATTATATTTTATACTAAACTCCCATTTAACACAGTGTTGATGATGTGTTCCACTATTATTAGCGCCGTTAGTTCGATGGCTGCCGCGAGCTTCACTAAGCGGACGAGACATACCAAGGCAAAGGATAGGAAGTTACGATACCTATATATGTGACCGTGCATAGACTAACATATCCATCATAGCCTTCCTTGGAAAATTCACACTCCAGTGCAGTACACTCATTCACGTAAAAAAAATTATTTATTTATTCACGCCCAAAGTCAGCTCTTAGTTGTTTTACAATTGGTACTGAATACACAAATAAATATTACAATAACTACATTGTGCTGTTACTATTTTCATAATGCACAGAAAGTTATGACTTATGTAATGATATTATTATTTATAAAATCTTATTATTTTGATTGTTATTATTATTATTATGAAATTTTATTATTTAATTTGTATATTGTTCGCCCGCAAAAGTTATTTAAATATATTTTATTAATTATGTATATCTACGAGAGCTATGCTCTATGACCTGAAATGGACTTATATGGACAGCCAATTGAGTATACCCCTCTAAGGACTAATGAACTTAACGAATAAACGATGATTTTATTCGGGGTATTACTTAAAGAAATTTTCATTGTTGGAAATTTTCGTTTTAAATTTACTGCATTTTTGTGTTTTCAATTGTATTAATAAGTGTTATTTACGGTATTTATATTGTAAATTACGCTAACCGATTTTGGTTTCGGCCAATGAGAGGCCGTGTTTTAGATGTGAGGCGTCTAGAACGTATTAATTAAGAGGTTGGTTGTATGAAGGCGTCTGATGCCGACGCAAAGGCGCGAGGCCTATTTTAAATTTGAAATATAGCTAGCTAGATTATGCCATCCGACACTCAGGATGAGCTTAAACGACGTATAAATAAATAATGTGTAAGTTTATAAGGGCATATTCTGACGGATATGTTATTAGGAGTGAAAATCTGTAAGTAAAGATCTTGCATTTTGTATCGCCCATAGACATACCCTGCTGTATGTAATTTCTTCGTGAATCACTTCGATTTGACTACAAACTGATTAGTTTTCACGTAAAAGGTGTCAATTATCCTGAACTACGTCATGAATTGTTATTTCCAAGATTTAAATTATTATTTTATTTTGTGATACCCAGAGGTGAAATGGGAGTACAAGTTTCGTGTCTCTACCATATAAACTGAGTTAAGCCAAGGCAAATACGAACCCAAATATAAACATAAATAGTAATCATACTAATTATTAATTGTGCTATGATTTCAAACATTTTTCTGTTATGTAAGAATGCGTCCGTAAAAAATATCATTTGATTGATTTTCTAAACTTACACTAACGAACTTTTGTGAACGATTCATGTGTGCTACGTATTTTCCTGATGTTTTAATTTACATAAGCGCATATCCACGAGTCATGTTCAGTATCGTTAGGATTGTTTTTCTGTGATTTTTTTTATCTAATTATATTAATATTGATTTTTATCTCTACACATATGTTAGTTGTCCCTGATGAATAGCAATTTTTATTATTAATAAAAACCTGAATTCTATCCCTATGTGTTGATATATGTTACCTAGCTACCTGTGTCCAAGAGTGTGTGTTTTATGATAAATAACATTTTTTTTTTGCATGTTTCTAAGGGTCAGAGTACAAGAGCATAACAGTACCATTGACACATATATATATGTCTATATATATATTTTGAAAAATAGTGACAGCCAGTGTATATCGTCCCGACAACACACACACAACAAAAGGGTCTATATATAAATAAACGAGTACTATTAATGGTACTGGCACCAGCAGTAAGAACACACCGAAGAAGTTTAGCAGCAGTATAGTATAGAAAGTGGCGCACATAAACGTGGGGCCCGAGTGTGTTGACACTGAGTTGTCGCACCTTAATTCAAGTTGTCATTTGATCCTGCATTGTGTATCTAATCCATTATAATAACATGGCACACAACCACCCCACATACTCGCTCAGGAGTAGGCATGACAGTATGTGTGAAGACTGCGATAACACAGGGAATTCAGGAAGTGACACGGCGACATCATCAGCAGGGGGTTCACCAGGGAACACTTGTGTGGAGGGACCTAGTGATCACTCTACCACCGTGGCTGAGAGGTTAGGGCGGCCCACGTCACCAGCAACAGGGGAGCAGGAGGAAAGGGAGGCCACTGTCCCTAACATCACACCATTGCCAGATAATACTTCTACATCACCTGTGACACTGGAAGCACTCATGCAATTATTACGGCAGAGTAATACTCAACTAAATGCGAAATTAGAACAGAACAATACTCAAATGGAGCAGCATAATGCATCCCTAAATGCAAAATTAGAACAGAACAATACTCAAATGGGGAGGCTTACGACTGAGTTGGGAGCGCTGAGGGATCAGACCAACTCAGGATTAAAGAGCCTGGAACACAGCATTGAGGTTAGGCTGGCCCAGCAACACGAACAGGTCCAGCAGATATCTGAGCAGGTATCACAGAACAGTAGTCGTGTGGACAGTCTGGAGACTCATGTAACATCCATACGAAACATGATCTCAAATGAACACCAGGGACAAGCTAGTGCTAGGGAGGAGGTGCGAGGACATCTCCAGCATCTCGAACATAGACTGGAGGACATGGAGGTGGCTACTGCCACACTACGAGATAGAATCGAGCACCTTAGTGTACACCCCAGTCCCAGGAGTGAGTCAGCTGACCGCCAAGCTCATGTACCATCACACACAGCCCCTGTGTCAACTGTACCGACTGCCCCAGTAGACAGGCAACGGTACCCCAGTGAGATGTACACAATTCCACTGCTACCCATCCACAATCATCCTACCGTTCAAATGGATCTGCCCAGAGAAACCCCTGTATTGAGCCCATCCAACATTGATGCGGCCACGCTCATGCACCATCCAGCTAAGCATTGGGCAGAAGCTATGCCCACGTTTGCTGGCAGAGCTACAGAGAACCCCATCCGTTTTCTGAAAAGATTTGAGGAATACACCTCAACCTTTCATTTGAGAGATACAGAGATACTGAAGTGTCTCAACAGCGCCCTGAAAGGACCGGCATTTTACTGGTGGGAGATGCTGAGTGCATCAACGCATAGTTACGCCCAGTTCCAGTCCCTGTTCCACAACCAGTATTGGAACATCCGAATACAGAGTCACCTCCGTGCACAGCTTCACACGGAGAAGTATGACCCAAGGAAGTGCGCGTCCTTGGAAGCGCATCTATCAGCAATGTTTGAGAAGACACGCTACTTGGATCAGCCCATGACGGATGATGAATTCATCGCGGCCATCCTCACGCAGCTTCCACTCAAGTATCAGAAGCAGTTGTCAGGCCTGCCGTACCGTGATGTGACAGAGTTCCGCGAGCGCCTTCTCAATTATGATAAACTTGAGAAAATGGACAGAGCACCCAATACCAAGGAGGAGAGTGAGAGGGTATCACAGCCCCACCGACAACAGCCAGTCCACAACTACTGGCAGAATCGCGAGGGAAAACCCAAGGAGCTCAGACAGGCAGCGGTAAACACAATGAACTGGCAGCCAAGAGGAGGAGGACCTAGCCGGAACGATCAATACCAGACAGGCTACAGGAAGACCCCCTATTACAAGAGAAAGACGTGGTGGTCCAACTCCAGGAATTACCACAGCGATGACGAAGCAAACCACCGCCGGAGGCAGGGGGACTACCGACACAACAAGCGAAGATCATTCTCGCCAGAGTCACGGCCACCCAGGGAGTCAGCAGACCGCCGCCGGAGAGCATCGTCAGAAGACGAGCTGGAGTACTGCAAGAAGTACCGCCGTACCGACGAGCCCCGCTACAATGGCAAACCTGAGGACTACCACCCGCCATACCACTATGCCCCCAGGACTCACGAGACGAGTGGCGGCCATGCCCAGAACAGCCACCTCTCGTACAACCGGAACACACAGATGACAACATTCCCACCACCATTTGCTGCACCGTCTACATCTCAGCAGACGACGTACTACAACCAGGGACCAGCAAATCAGTTGGCAGCAGAATTCAAAGCTGCTGTGTCTGAAGCAGCAGGGAACCGACAGTGGAATCGTCAAGAAGGAGCCAGATCACCAGCTCCAGGTGGACGTGCCAACACTGGCACGTTAAACTATTAAGGATCTCTGTACGATCAACCCTGAATTTATACCCCACTGTGACAAGGAGCCCGAAAGGACAAGACTACCCACAGGAGAAGAAGTGGAAGCATTCGTAAGGATGAAGCTCACAGCAGAAGCTGATGTACGAAGAAGAAGGAAACCAGCATCCAAATTGTCTAAATTTAATCTCGGCGACCTTGTGCTCAAGAAAACATCTCCTGTCAGCAAGGCATGGGAGAATGTCACCAGGAAATTATTTTTGCTTTTCGACGGACCATATGTCATAACTGACATAGTTCAAGAGAACTGTTATGCTCTGGAAGACCCATCTACAGGCCGACCAGTAGGCCGGTATAATATTTCGCAGTTGAGAGCCTACAAGAAACCTGTGTCCCAGTGAACAAGTTCGGCACAAGCTAGTGAAACACCTGTATAGTACGAGTATAGGTACTATAACAGCTGAGCGCAATCGGAATGTCTAGGTCAGAGCCAGGACCTGACCAGTATAAATGTGAAAGGTATTAAATGGTTACTGTGTAATTTGATACGCCATGTGAGGCGTATTGCAACCACTGACAGGTACCTAATGTGTAGCGGAAGTGTGATACCCGCTTGGTACATTATCGTCGCGTCGATGCGGAAGTGCAATTCCCGCTTATTATTGCCTGTAGTGAGGTGAAGTGAAATGCCACCCACACAGATGTAATGAATCTTCGAATTTAATAGTGTATTATGTGTATAATATTGTTTGTCAGTTGGTCTGCATTATTCTTCGTGTGAGTATAAGTTCACTAACAGTAATATCTGAATCTATGTAATGAGATGCGCCTATCTGTAAGTACTATCATACTAACTAGCAAAAAGAAATGTCAAGCTTGTGTGTTGTCGACTAACTTGTGTGAGAGAAGTATGGCCTAGCTGTGTAAACATGGGTGAGTACTGTTCTACAAAGCATCTAAGAAGCACATGAACACTTTGCAACTACTAGCATAATAATAATAATAATAAGGTTACCTTGAATTACTGATGTGGTTACTCCAACTTTCCGAAGCACAACACACCACTGAATTTATTAAGAATCGCCGAGATTTATTTTTTTTTGTTATTAAACACTGCTGGAGAAGAAGATGGAAAAAAAATAATTATCTTTTTTTTTGCTAATGTAATACTTTTGTTTTACACGAATTCTATGATTGAAGTAGGGCTTTGCAAACGATCTCATAGGGTTGCATTCTGCCCTGAATGCAGAGTAGAAAAGTATGCATTCCTTTCGCATACAAATCCACTCAGTATTAGAAAGCTATTTCTTTAAATTAATTTCATTTGGTTATTTTAAATAATGATATTTATGAAATGATAACAAGGTATATACGAACGACTTTGTGTTATTTATTGTGAAAAAAAAACCTATACAAAAGACTTTAATTTCATTCAACGTGGCACTTGAGATTTTGTTTGTTTATGTTTGTAATCGTCGAGTAGGCGAATATGATGTCAAACGAAGACCTGAAAAACTCAATGTCTAACAACTATGTCGCGGACTTAGTACACTGTTGCAGTAAATGTCAGCAGGCTGTATTATAAACAAGTACTAAGTTACTGCAAAATTGAGCCAGCCAGAAAAGAAAAAAAAAATTTTTTGCAAGCTATCATGAAAGCATTTTTTTTTTGTTTCACATAGCTTTGTCAGGATAGAATTATCCTTTGCATCGAGATCATGAATCTCAAGTGATTTTAACAAGAAACAATTCCTATCAGAGAAATTTCTGAATGATATGAATACACAGTCAGGATCCTGCGAAGCCCGCATCGGATGCCTGAAAATGAAACTAATGGTTGAGATGAGAGGAAAACTGCTATACACTTTCCAAACAGCTGTTTGCGTTATATGAGAACCCAGCTGATTACAGAAAAAAAAAAATACTAACTTGCTAGAAGTGGTAGAAATAAAAGTTCACCAGACACTCGAGTAAAATAAAAGAAAAGGAAAGGCCGCCTTCGCCGAGCGATAAGCTGCGATAAAAGAGAGATAAAAGAGAAGGAAACACTGTGCGTTCCCTTTCCAAGCACAAGTTACACATGATGCGTGTACTTAAACGAAATCAAAACTATTGTTGATTTGTTTGCTAACATAAACAAATGCTTTTAATTATGTAATATATGAAATGTTCCTTGAAGTGATATTGTAAATATGATGTTATGTATATTATATGAGATGTTAGTGAGAATTATTAATTTTATCAATTGTTGATATTATGAAGTTATGAAAGATTGTGAGATGATGCTTATGGAAATGTACGAGATGCATAATGAAATTGTACATAGAATAAAACAGGTACAACCTGAAGGCATAAGGATGCCTAACAATGATGTACACAAACCCTTTCATTAACATGAAAATCAGTTTAGTTAAAGTTATGCTTGAATGTTATCTAGCTAATGATACCTATTGTTAAGATGTAACAATTTCACTTTGAAAGTTATTGAATGGTTAGCCTAAATTACTATATTATTATTTAATATCTGATGTTATTTGATCCCATTAGTTACTATTTGTTTTAATAGTTAGTTTATACTGAACTGGCTTGTGGATAGGCTACGTTAAGCACAGAAGATGTCTTAGCCTGCCGACATTCGTGCGTTACAAGTGCACGATTCACACATGAGTGAAGAGTTTTAAGACTGTTTAATGACCGGGATACTTGTTAGTTAAAATGTACACAATACAGTTCGCAACGGCTGTGTACCTATCAGTGATGGGACCCGACGAGTGCGTCCTTGTGAGAAGTGGCGGTTCCGCCGACACGAGCAGCACCGCAGACGTCCCGACGCCGCCTCTCACGTGTTCGTGGGGTAGGGCGGCAGCTGCAGCCGCAGTCCGCCGCTGCAGATGTTCGCCGCGGAGCCCGGAGCCGTGGTGTCCGGTACTGCGAGCCGCCACACGCCAATCCCGCCGACGTGAGGTGTGGAGCAGGTGTTGGTGTTGGCCGCTTTGAGGTCGGGCGCTGTCCCGATGCCTCCTCGGCCGCCGCCGTCGATGTCGTTTGCACCGCGGGTGGACGTTGATCCACTGCCGTGACGTGTCCTGGAGAACGTCACATTGTTGACTCACATGTACATACACCCGTTATAGCCATATGAGATTGCTACTTACAGTAAGTATGTCCTCCCACGTCCCTCTCAACCGGAGCGGCTCAAGGGAGTAGACGCCGTCGGAGAGTTGTAGCAGGTCCAGCAGAGAAGATTTTTGCGCGGGAAAACCCGTGGACCATTCCAGCGCAGGTCTGCTAGCGGCGACGACCCGATGCAAAGTGATTAAAATTGCGCGAATTGTCGGGTGTAACGGTCGAAAGGACGATAGAAAAAAGAAATAAAAAAAAGAGGAGAAGAAGGAGCTCGGTCGCTCCAAGTTTTTTTTTTATGTGTGGTGCGCGCGCCGCTAGGCGACAAGGCTATTCGTTGTACATAGTGCGAGAGAGACGGTAAACTGCCAATCACATTGTACTGTTTTGAACAGGTCAACGATTGCAGTTCAATATGATTGACAAGGGCGGCAATTCTGTGCTGTTACTATTTTCATAATGCACAGAAAGTTATGACTTATGTAATGATATTATTATTTATAAAATCTTATTATTTTGATTGTTATTATTATTATTATGAAATTTTATTATTTAATTTGTATATTGTTCGCCCGCAAAAGTTATTTAAATATATTTTATTAATTATGTATATCTACGAGAGCTATGCTCTATGACCTGAAATGGACTTATATGGACAGCCAATTGAGTATACCCCTCTAAGGACTAATGAACTTAACGAATAAACGATGATTTTATTCGGGGTATTACTTAAAGAAATTTTCATTGTTGGAAATTTTCGTTTTAAATTTACTGCATTTTTGTGTTTTCAATTGTATTAATAAGTGTTATTTACGGTATTTATATTGTAAATTACGCTAACCGATTTTGGTTTCGGCCAATGAGAGGCCGTGTTTTAGATGTGAGGCGTCTAGAACGTATTAATTAAGAGGTTGGTTGTATGAAGGCGTCTGATGCCGACGCAAAGGCGCGAGGCCTATTTTAAATTTGAAATATAGCTAGCTAGATTATGCCATCCGACACTCAGGATGAGCTTAAACGACGTATAAATAAATAATGTGTAAGTTTATAAGGGCATATTCTGACGGATATGTTATTAGGAGTGAAAATCTGTAAGTAAAGATCTTGCATTTTGTATCGCCCATAGACATACCCTGCTGTATGTAATTTCTTCGTGAATCACTTCGATTTGACTACAAACTGATTAGTTTTCACGTAAAAGGTGTCAATTATCCTGAACTACGTCATGAATTGTTATTTCCAAGATTTAAATTATTATTTTATTTTGTGATACCCAGAGGTGAAATGGGAGTACAAGTTTCGTGTCTCTACCATATAAACTGAGTTAAGCCAAGGCAAATACGAACCCAAATATAAACATAAATAGTAATCATACTAATTATTAATTGTGCTATGATTTCAAACATTTTTCTGTTATGTAAGAATGCGTCCGTAAAAAATATCATTTGATTGATTTTCTAAACTTACACTAACGAACTTTTGTGAACGATTCATGTGTGCTACGTATTTTCCTGATGTTTTAATTTACATAAGCGCATATCCACGAGTCATGTTCAGTATCGTTAGGATTGTTTTTCTGTGATTTTTTTTATCTAATTATATTAATATTGATTTTTATCTCTACACATATGTTAGTTGTCCCTGATGAATAGCAATTTTTATTATTAATAAAAACCTGAATTCTATCCCTATGTGTTGATATATGTTACCTAGCTACCTGTGTCCAAGAGTGTGTGTTTTATGATAAATAACATTTTTTTTGCATGTTTCTAAGGGTCAGAGTACAAGAGCATAACAGTACCATTGACACATATATATATGTCTATATATATATTTTGAAAAATAGTGACAGCCAGTGTATATCGTCCCGACAACACACACACAACAAAAGGGTCTATATATAAATAAACGAGTACTATTAATGGTACTGGCACCAGCAGTAAGAACACACCGAAGAAGTTTAGCAGCAGTATAGTATAACATATAAATAAATTTTGATCAAAACAAAACAACAAAACACTAAATAAACAGAACAGAAATTTAAAATGTCATGTTATTAAACTGGTTCTCGCTTGCTAGTAAGTTGATAGTTGTATCACAAATTATGATTTACACTTCAATCGTTATATTTATGTTGCAATTATTTTCACAGACAGGTCTTATTCGGCTGATCCCCCCCCCCCCCCTCACCCAGAAAAATAAGAACGTTCATTTCTTAGTGTGTTTAACTCACAGCCAAGCAATCAATTTGTACTTTTGAATGAACGATTTTGTTTCTAAGTGTTTTTATAGCTCAGGTACGCTACGCAATGAATTATATATTATTTTCGTATTTTAGCAAAACTTGAAAAATAAATGTATGCAAGAAGACAGTACGTTATCACATTCTTTAAAAGGAATAAAATTACTGCATTTTTAATACGAATTATTATTATTATTTTTAATTATAATGTGTATATTTAAATCATTCTAATCATCAATTAAATATATATTTTTTTAAAGTGTTACAAATTCCATTCAAGTTGGCGTCATTATAAGTACTTCATGTCGCTCAGAGAACAGTAGTAAAAACTTTGATCACCCAGTCCAGTACGCCTGTGCAGTAAAGTGGCTCGTTATGTTGGTTTGTGATGTCGCCGGCTGCAGTGACGTCAGGGAAGACAGCTGCAGATGTGTCCCGGACCGGGCAGAGAACGGCCGCGCGCCGCGACGCAATCAGCCCGCTCTGGCTGGACGCGCTCCGCCTGACGCTCCGCGCGCGCGTTAGCGAATCTCGGCTCTCGTCGATTGGGTCGTAATACCCCCTCCCCCCCCCCCCCCAACCACCGGGCTCGTTCGTTTATCTCCGCGCGGAGCTCCGGCGAGCCTCGGTGGTTTCCGCCTCCCGGCGAGGATAAAGACGATGGATCGAACCGAGATTAAAAATTCACGTTCGTGCATTTTAGCAATTTTTGACGTGACGTCTAATAAATCTGTGAACGCCGGCTGCACCCACGAAAAAGTGTCCCGTTACGCACATTGTTCCGTTACGCTGTGTCCCGTTACGCTCATTGTACTCTTGCGCCGCATCTATCTCTCTTCCACTCGACTCTTTATAAAGTGAAGTGAAAAGTTAATGTGGTTTTCATTGCTTATTACAACAACAATTTCGGCAATACAGGTTAATAATTCTTGCATTTTAAAAATCTGATTACTTGTCTAATTTCAAGTATTTAATCTTTTATTATTAAAATAAAAATGATTCAATTTTATTCATAAAGTATGCAATTATTTAATCAAAGTTTTGTTATGACGTTGTCACGTTAAACTATCGTCCGTAAACCGACTTTACAGACAACCAATTTTTTTTATGTGTAAACATCTTAGCTCTCGGTATACGGCATTTGGTGCGAGTGACTACACGAAGAAGAAAAAATGTAACGGTAGTCTAACGGAAATATGTGACACAAAAATGGCGGATCGACGTGCAGCAATTTAAACCCGTATATAGTCACTTTCCTAAACATTAGGGTACATACCAAACGTATTGGTGTGCCAAAGGTAACTTTACGATATTGAACTTACCTTGGAATATATTTGGTAAACTAAAATAGTCACAGTAAACGTAATCTCAAGTTTTAAAGTACCTAGGAAAATTGGCATTAAAATATAATATGTTTTATCTTTCTAAATTCCCAAATGGCTTAATGAGACACTGTATATCGTGCGCTTGTTACACAAAAAGGGTGTGGTTCAAATCTTATCACTGGCAATTTTTTAATAACATTATAATATAATTATATGATATAATATTTTGAAGAAAGCTAAATAAGGAATGAGTTTTGTTTGTAGGAAGTATTGACAGACTGATTTCAACAGTTCTGTGCTCTCTATCGACATAAATGGCTCCCTGCTTGCGATCGAAATAAAACGTACTATACTCGTGATCGACCTTTTATCAAATTCTCAGTTATATGACAACTACAAAGAAGTATAAGTTATTCATTAATTAGTCATTGTTTGGTTTTAAACGATTAACAATTTAAGGTTTTTTTCATGTATGCTTCAATAGGCCATAACATCAGATCGACAAAGTTTAGCGGTATATTAGCTTAATTATATAAAATGTATCATTCATTCAGTCAGTAGAAGTTTCTTCGTAATTATGCAAATTAATAAGGTGTTTAGATTAATTCATATATATAATGATATATGCAACCACGAAAAAATATTTTCTTTGAAATGTAAAAAAAATACTTTCTGCACAGCCTTAAATCATAGGTGGATTTCGAAGTACCCATTTCGTCTGGAGATGTTTGGAAACTTTATTATAAACTACTGGAACATTTTAAGACCTAAATGTACATCTATATATATATAAAAATGAAACCCGTTTTCCTTGGTCACGGCATCACGCGTAAACGGCTGGACCGATTTCACTAATTTTTTTTTTGTTGTGTTTGCTATGGTCAGGAGAAGGTTCTTATGAAAGAAAAAATTAAGAATATTGTGCGGAAAATTAGAAAATTTAAGAATAATGAATTCCTATTTCCCTTGGTCACGCCATCACGCGTAAATGACTGAACCGATTTCACTAATTCTTTTTTTGTTGTGTTTGTTATTGTCACGAGAAGGTTCTTATGAAAGAAAAAATTTAACGGAAAATTATAAAATTTAAGAATACTGAACCACCATATATAAAATTATTTCCAAACTAACCCAACACTTTGTACAATATAAATATTTTTAAAGTAACCTTATGACATTCAGCTTTAAGCGTTTACAGTTTCCAGTGCGGCTTGCATTTGCAATGTCAATAAATAAATCGCAAGGGCAGTCGCTAAGTGTATGTGGCATCAACCTAGAAAATCCATGTTTTTCACATGGCCAATTATATGTCGCCTGTTCCCGTGTCGGAAAACCATCAACATTATTTATTTACGCGCCAGAACATAAAACTAAAAATATAGTTTATCAAAAAGCATTAGAGTAGAGAGAAGCAGTGAGGGGTACAGAGACTATTAGTTGATTTATAGAGCGCGCGTGGTATTGAGCTCATTGTTTACTTAAAAATGCCAAGTTGTTCAATAGCAATTTGTAAAAACATTAGTGGAATTATTGAATCCTATGGAATAAACACTATTTTGACAATATATATTTTGTTTTTTTATTTAATTAAATTAGTAAGGTCCTTTTCAGTTATAGTGATACCAGGGAATTATGGATTCATTTTTATATGGAGGATATTATAGATTCCAGTTCAAATTGAATAGGTACTCATACCTAAGATAGGTCAGCTATACAAAATAAAGTAGTGCATCACTGCTACGCTAAGGCGGTACGAAGTTCGCCGGGTCAGCTAGTATCCTATATTTTCACCAATATTCAAAAAATATCAATAAATTTTTTCTCTTATTCCATGCAGCGAAAATATTTTGAATGTTTGAAAATAAGTCTTACGCTCCATAAATGATACCGTTTACCATCTAAATAAACAATTAGAAGTTTATTTGGAGGCTTCGGGTGTAATTTTATTCTTATGAGACTACGGTTTTGTGACTTACTCAGTTGTGGCTTACCAATCGTCAGGAATCGGTCATGAACAGGGATGTCAACTGCTCGTCGACTATGATCGAGACCTCGGCGGTCATTTTGGATGATTTCACATCCGCCATCTTGGAATCATCCATTTCAAAAATCTGTAATTAATTAGCTAAAAATTTAAAAAAAAACTTCGAAAAAATTAAAAAAAATCGCTTATTAAAATCATTGATTCGATTATTTTCTGTCTTTTTTTCGATCTTTAACTGATGACAAAAAGTTAATTTCAGGTAAAAATATATTTATTTCATAAAATATGGTTAGCAAAATCCTAAAAAAAAAAAAAAAAAAGTTTATCTACCAGCCTTCGATTGATTCGATAGATACTTGTTCTTGGTTAGATCCTTGCTTGGTTTTCATGGGACTATGGCTTGATGGCTTGATGGCTTGATGGATTTTTGGCTTGCCAATCGTGTGAAATCGGCCATATTCGGGCCATGTTCGGCACTCGTGGTTTATGATCAGGACCTCAGGGTTATTTTTTGACGACGCTACATACACCATCTTGGAATCCACATTTTTTAAATCTTTATTTATACATCTAGAAATTCGGAAAAAAAATTATAAAAATCATAAAAAATTCGCTTAGTAAATTAATTATTGAGTCGAATGATTTCTGTCCTTGGTTCGATCCTTGCTCTACGCAATAAATTGTAATTTCAGGTTTAAAAAATAATAAAATATGGAGTAGTCTCCAAATCACACTACTCCAGTTATTAAATTCGTAATTATAACTGTCATAATAGCTCTATCTACGTTTAATGGTGGCTAGCAAAATTGGCAATTCAAGCTGAGAATTCTATAGCGATGGGCTCAGAAAGAATGTGTGTGGATTCGCATTTAGAAAGTTTGATAACTGAAAAGCGAATATTTTATTTATCAATTTATTTATCACGCTCGGTATTATTTGAAAGAATTCTACGTTAAATTTCGTGTCCTATTTTCTTATTATAAGTTTATTTGCCATATGAGCACCATAAGAACAAATAAATTTGCTCTTTACAGAGGTTAGATGTTTATAAATCACTGGCAAGGTAGGTGACCGTTACTAAAATTAAATAAAGGCTAATCTTGAAAGTATTTAAAATTTTGCAAACGATGTTTTTTTTTTATTTTGACCACAAAGTTGCTCGACAAAAGCAGTGGATTTGCACGAGCGAGCGGCGAATTTCGGATATGTTCGCAGGCCAATGAACCGTCTGCGAGCGTCCCTGGTTATGAATCCAGCAACGGATGCAAAATATGAAAGCGGTACTATGAGTCGAAATTCGCAACCCCCGCATGGTAGACTCTTTTCCACTCAGTCAACTCTTCATCTAGACCGTCCTCTGTATCCTGTTTACTCCTACGCTATTAATAATGCATGCACTTGCATCCCGCGTATCTGTGCCCAGGGTTCTCAATGTGTCTATGCATGTTTTATCTGGGCCCAACTTAGCGTAGTTTTAAGCTAGATTTTTAGATAGGGCAGTTAGTCGTGGTGCCAATCGCTGCCTTGGCTGGCCAATCCCCTCCTAGCACGCGATGTATGCGACCCTCTCCCTGCATGGCTAATTCCAGCATGACTGGGAGTATAGGCTTCGGTCTGAAACGCACATAGGTCCCTACCTTACCCGGACCCCTCCTACAAATACACTTTTTTTTTTTAGTTTCGTAAGGAAAAAATAGTGTATTCGAATGAATTTTGATGAATCTCCTTGCCATTATGGGTTAAAAAGACAAAAAAAAGAAAGATGGTGTATTTTATGCGCTTCAGCTAGTTTCACAATACTACGATGAAGTTCGTCCGCAAGGTGTAAGCAAGTGTGTAGTCGTAGTTATGATTGGCTTCATTCTGGTATTTAATTCCTTTAGAACAATGTATTCAAACATACCACCAATGTTGGGGGAAAAAAAGATAGTTAAAAATAGCAAAAATATAAAAGCACATATGTTTTTATGCAAACAATTGACAAGTACATAAGTAAGGAATAAGTAATTAATACATGTAAACTAATGTCATAGTTGAAAAGAACATTTTTAAAAAAATACAATACATAATAAAGGAAGGATATGTTTAAATGCAGATTACATTGTAAATCTTGGTAATATACACAAAACAGCATCGTTGGTACCAACACACGCAATAATTATAAATAACAAATTAATCGCAACACACGGAAACAATAAAACACGCACTTTTCAAATAGCTAGGTTGGGGGGGGGGAGGGATGGAACAAACATTTATTTGCTGATGAATCAGGAGCATCCGCCAATTTTTCTTGATTTCTGGGAATTCCGCGCAGACGCAGCACCGCGGTTACGGGTTTCCGTTCGTCTCACTTCCGTTCCATTCCCGAAATCACTCCTATAAAATGCCGTATACCGACATCTCAGATGTATAAACAACAACAATTTAAAAAAATAGCATTTTTTATTCGTTGCTCTTCGCGGTGAATGTTGGTGGTCCTCGGTGGTTACACCTACCGGCAGTGTCCGGCTGCAAGCATGAGAGAAAGGGGATGGTTTGCACCAGACTGAACAAAGAGAAAATAGTTGTATCTTGCTGAAGCTGCTGAGCGTCTTCGAGATCTAGAACACAACTCTATGGAGGGCTTTTAAATTTCGCTACAAAACACAACAAAAAATTATTGAAATATCTCGTTCCTGTTCTACCAGGGAAAGAGTGAAAAAAATTCTACTAAACTTGAATGTTTTTGTACATAATTATTTGTTATACTACTTTGTTTAAAAAAACATAGCTTAAATATGTTTCCAATGCATAATGTAGGTAAATCTAAGCATTAACTATGAGCTCTGAAACGACAACGCCAAACAACTCGGTTGTAATGTGAAAAGTTAGCTCCTAAGGGTAAATAGTTTTCGCTGGCCAGCCACAAAGGGGATTATGCGCTCTGGTCTGTCTCGGGCAACATCATGCGATGCTTTGCAAGTGACAGTTGTGGGAATTGGGTACCACTGGTAGAGCCCAATATAATTTAGGAAGTGTGAAAGAAAACTAATTAAGTCATTCTGCCCTGGATTTAACCCTAAAATTGGGTGTTTATGCAGCGTGCGATTCAAAATTTCATGCCTTTCAGAAACACAGCCGGCACAGGAGTATTTTATACAAATGTTGAACTTTAGAGACACAGTCTATGGAGCGACTGACGCTTAGTTTGCCATTCAGAGTAGATGGCGTGCTTTGTTGCTAGAGTGATACTACTCAACGACATAGATTAGATGCGTTCTTCTAAGAAATCACATGGCTTATTTACACTGAAACATTTTATTTTGTACTCCATCGTAAATCACCCAGAACATTAAACAAAATATATTATTTTTCGGTTTTTTAAGATTATAAATCAGTGTCTATTGACGGTATCGTTGCATTTGTAGTCATTCTGAAAACACTTATGCAATGATAAACGCCAATTCTTCGACATAAGGAACGTTTTGTAGTAGCCATCACTCTTAATTTCAGGCGTTCCATTAAAAAATGTTCTATTCTCTAACAAAGACAAAATGTTAATATTAAATTATAAAATAATGTTAGTGGTCAAACGCATTTGAAATCAAGATGGCAAACTTTGGTCCTGTCTCCTTACAGGTAAAAATATATATTACGCGTTTGACGAAATGCAACATTAATAAGCATTATTTTCCTAATTCTGACCAAAAATTTCGGATTTCAGACTTGATTCTCCAAAAATATTTCATGACCTCACAGAAACATATTTTTTTCTCAAACATTACAAAGTTCTGCCTAAACTGTTGTGCTCTGTGGCCAATATCTGGCAACAGTGCACACCGAAACGACAGCACCAATGGAATTAATCGTGTGTTAGACAGAGCGATCATTCATTACACTGCACGCAACAAATAAGGATGATACACGATAAGTGGAAGAGTGTAAGTTGAACCTGTAGACATACTTCCTGGAAGAAGATCGCGTGGGACCTTCATTATCTCTTAGGGGCGACATTTCATCCAGTATCAGAGTCCCCATCGCCTTTACGCCGAAGGCACTAAACTGGCGTAAAGAGTTCTCATTTTCACCTCGCCTCTGTAGGCGTTTATAGGGTACCATAGTTACCGTATTGCTAAGCAATAAAAAATCCCTTTCAGCACAGTCTACAGGCGTAGGTAGATTTCGAAGTATCTATGCCTTCTAGAATTATTTTGGAAACTTCTATACACTCCTGGGACATTTTAAGAATTGACTAAATTCTACTTACCATCCTTTATGTTCGCCAATATTAAAAAAGGTCTAATTAAAATTTTCTCATATTCCATGCAGTGAAAATATTTTGAATGATTTTAACTTAATGCACCCAGCATTTAATGTCTTAAATAATTTCATATTATGCCTAGTAAGATATTTGTGCAATTATTTTTAATCTCAAACACTATTTTTTCCTCCTTTGCAATAATACGTAAACGTATGAATTTTTTTTGGTCAAAGGTTTTAATTTAATATTAAGATGCTTAAAAATAAATTACAACAAATTTTATAGTAAATTTTATTTTTTTAATTTCAACCACTGTTATAACAGTAGCCTAATAGTTCGTTTGAACAAAATTTGTTATAGATTTGAAAGTATATATATTACAAAAAGTAATTGTTATTTCCACCCCTTGCAGAAATGGTTTTTATTTTCAAAAATTGTTTCAGCCATATGTTTTAGGTAAAAATTATAAGATTTACAATCAATTCATACGGATTTGATAGAGTACCTACTAAGGAAGGTTTTTTGTTTATTTCTGCACGTTTTTTCAACCCTTTGCAGAAATAATTCGTCTAATCCTAAGAAGGTAGTTATGATTTCTTTCTTATCCTCCAACCCATTTTTATTCTATCCCTTGCAGTAATGGTTGGGCGTATAAATAATTGTTTCAGACGATAGTTGAAGATAATAATTTATGGTTTTACAATAAAACAGAACGAATTTAATCGTAAATTATGAACTTTTAAATCTCCCCATTTATTTTTTCAATCCCCTAAAACCATGTTTCATCTTATCAAAAATATTTTTAGACTAAAGTATTAGAAAAAATTGTAAGATTTACGAACATTTTGAACGGATTTGATAGTGTACCTACTATGAGATACTTAATAGATGTTTAAAATTCCGGCCATTATATTTTCAACCCCTTTCAGCAATGGTTTGTCAAATCAAAAATAGTTTTTATTAAAAGTTTTCGATAAAAATTATAAGAATAATACAAAATTTGTACGAATTTGATTTTTTGCCTACGAAGTAAGTTATTTTATTTTGCGCTTCAAACCTTATTTTTTCAACCCCTTACGGTTATGGCTGGTCGTATCAAAAACCTTTACACACAAAAGATTTTGGTATTTCTCTATTGAGTTGACAATGTTTTTACGGTCTATGGACTATGAAACGAAAAACTATATAAATTTTTTTCGCAAGTCGCGCCATGGTAATGGCTACAAGAGGTAGTATTATTTGAAATCTACCTAAACTAAGGTTTACCATACAGTATATACCTTTCATTTCAAATGTCATAAAAACTTTGTTACATAAACACCATTTTTCAAATTTTCTCAAATGTTTAATCACTATGTACATCGAGGTATTGTTTATATAAATTATGAAATAATTCACTTGTAGTATTTTACGATAATTTTTGACAGCGTATTTATAAAGCTTAAAAAAAGTGAAAAATTGTGTATTTAAAAAAATGTGTTTAGTGGATCATATTTGGTGGTTAGTTTGAAATTTTTGCAAAAACCAAAGCATTTTATGCATAATTTAATTGAAAATTATCATGTTATTTACCACATTTGCCTCAACGTACGGGATATGGTATGACTTGCTTTGAAATTTAAGTTTTACTCCCGAGAAAAACATTTTCTTCTGGGGAAGTTTATTTCTGTGTTATTTTTCATTTTAATAAATCCTTATATTTAATAAACTGCCAAAAGTATGAAAGTTTATGCATTGTTCTATCTAGGACATGTTAATTAATGATAATGTAGGCGGGAAGTTGTTTTTGAGAACTCCTTATTTCCAGACGTCAGCGGAAATAAAACCCTCTTCTGGAATATCACGACTTATGTATTCAGTTTTAACGCTCAGTTTTAACTCATGAATTAACATTTGGGTGCAGCAGTTAACCAGCTTCGCATAAGAACTGTTTTTTTTTAATTCTACTCTTTTCGGTCTTATTTGCAAAACTTTCTTAATTTTTATTTGTGTATTACAGAATCATCCGAGTTGAATTAAATAGGTAAGCTATAGATCAGTATTTTAAGTACCATTCCTAGTTTTTGTTCATCTAATAGGATATCTTATTAAGAGACTTTATTTTAATTTTGATGTCTAAACAAAAGAGTTTAACTATTTTCATTGTTTTTCTTCAATTCGTAATTTAAGGACACCACAGATAAATAGTCTCTCTCTGCGCCGATTTGTGAATTTTGTGCTTGCTGTAAAAATTACTCACTTGAGTATAGTAATAGTTACATGCATTACATAGCAGTGGTTTCTTTGAACTCAAAAACTCAGTAAATTTTCCTATTTAAAATGTTAGAGCATAAGATTTACCTTTTAGAGTATGAAGTAAAAGATAAATTGGACACGTAATAATACTGCACATATGATGGGACTTTTTCTATGTTGTGAAGACACTTGGCGTGGCGTAATGTTCTAAAAAGTAAGGCACTAAAAAGTAACGAGCTTATTGCATTGTTTCGCTCATTTTGGTCCCCCCGACCTTTTTAAAAATACCACCAAACAATATGCAAGGTTTCAAGACACATCACGCCATTTAAAAAACCGATCATAAAAAAAAATTTGAATGGCATGTGTATACTATTATTATGCAAAGATCTAATGATGCTCAGATGCTAAAGTTTGCCTCAAGTTTCGCCTCTAACAACCTTGTTTGCGAGCATGGGTAAACTAGATGTATTCATGATCGAATTTACGAATTAAAGTTCAGTACAAAATGTGAAAGTATCCGAAGGACGTTTCTTTCTATTCCGTAACCACATTCGTATCACTGAAATTTAAATATGAAGTTTCGAAAAATTACGCGTTCATTTGTATAATTATTTCACGAGTTAAGTTTGTGAATGTCCTATGTGGGAGGTAGTTTGAAAGAGCGATCGATGGGTGAACATGAGGTGGAAGCTGATCAAGCCATGCTAATTAATTCAATTTAAATTTTTACCAATTAGGTATTCCTTATTGCAATTAGTTTCGTATCGCACTGCTGGTCGGTGGAACAAATTTACAAGTTTGCGAGGGTGAATTTGGGAGAATCGTTGAGTTGTCACGTGCTCGCTAACACGACCGCCAATTTTCTCTGTGCGAGCGACACTAGTTAGTGCTCGATCACGACCAGGGTCGACAACCTTGCGACTGGCGCTTAATGATCCAGCAGTGTAAATGTTTTATTTTCCTGACAGTCGAGAGTTGCGAGGTGAAGCAAGAGCACGATTGACGCGTTGAAACGACGAGATGGTAATTTCAGTTGTAAAGTAAATCCATTTAAATGTTCAGCAGTTTAGCAATCAAATCAAAAGGAATGAACGGGGTATTTTAACTTTTGTGAAGTTGGCTAACTTGGGCCCCAAACCCCGAGCTCGCGAGCTGAAGATGTTGAAGCGACGACGGCTACACAGAAAAAAAAATATGTACATTTACAAAAGATTTTTTTTGGAAACCAGTTGCCAAGAAATAGTTTGCAATACTACAAGAAAAATATTGTAACATTGTACAACACATGGCTATGTTTATTTTTTTTATTTTTGCATAAATGAAATTACGTTTTTCGAGATATTACTGAGGATTTCTTGCAAAAATTGGAGCATAATTTTATATTTTAATTTATGTTAATTCAAACATATTTTTAAACCATAGAAATTTAATCGAATATTCAATTAATTGGACATTATTTTGTTATATTTTGCTTATTAATGTGCGCAGTTAATACCGGAAAGATATTCAGGGAAAGGTTTTACAAATGACTTTAACTATTTGTAGGTACTGGGACAACCACATTAAGAATCCGAATAATATTTTGTATATTACTCCGAAAACTTTTTTATAGTGGCACAGTTGTTTAGCTTTAAATATACAATTTGTAAAATATCTGTCATTTCACATGAACATTTCTGTTCCGATTCCAAAAAAATATTACATTGTACGAACCCGCCCGCGCCTTGTCTGGTAACGCGAGCGCCGACACATCAGCTACCGAGCGCCGACACATCAGCTACCGAGCGCCGACACATCAGCTACCGAGCGCCGACACATCAGCTACCGAGCGCCGACACATCAGCTACCGAGCGCCGACACATCAGCTACCGAGCGCCGACATATCAGCGGACTCCAGTCGGGCCGGCGACAGCTCTGAAGAGGCTCGCAGTCATTTGAGCGTGCGCTCGTACGAGCCACGGCCACACACTATCTCGTGTGGTTTCGGCTTTTCTGGGAACACTTCCATTCGGAAGGACTTGATATTTCCCGGGTTACGAGAGTACTCAGGAGCTTTCATTTGCGTGAAGAATCAAGTGGACAGAATCCTCTCTTTTGTGCGTTTATCTGCGTCTCTTAAAATGTGTGTGTGTGTTTGTTTTCCAATAAGGACCCTGGTAAAGGATAAAGTTAACCACAGGCACCAAACCTGGATGAGCTACGCTTTTTTTTTTGTGTGTGTGGGTTCACGCGCTTGTATGCCACTAAGGACGACACAAAAGAATATATTGTGAAGCTTAACGTGATGTAAAGTGATATATAATCCGACTTTTGTTCCAGGTATAAATGTTTCGACGGTTCATAAATGCATAAATGCTACGTAATATTTTTAACGAATCGGTGTATTAGAACAAGTCTTGAAACTAAAATATTTAAAAATAACTTTCCCATGCACTATAAAGTAAATATCTTTTTTTTTTTTAATTAATTATTTTGACAGTAAAATATTCGAGGCAAACATTTCCGCGTAAAAAAGGCTTTAGTGACAATAAACCAGAAGCATTTTAAATCTGGTAGTAATCTCAGGATTTGTTAAACGTAATTATAATAATTGAGAAATAAATAACTGTTAGATACATCAACAAAAACCGTGTCTTGTACGTTACGTGGTTTTGACAGGTCGTACATCTTTATGCATACGTGATAAGTAATACATAATAGAATCATACCTCAAATGTTTTGAAAAATCGCCTTAGTTTATGTTTAGCGAACAGATTTTGAATATATATATATACATATATTAATCTTTAAAATATATTTACCAACGGCTTCCTACCCTTTGTTCAAACTGGAAGCTCTTAAAATTACACTTTGAGTTTGGTTTAGCTAAAGATCCAAAACAACTCCCAAAATACAATGCTCTCAAAAAAAATTACACAAAAACATAACTTGTCTTACACCTGATCTAACTGAAACGTCTTATGAAATGTTAATAAAATTTGAAAGCATTCGTGGCTGATAAATATTATTAGCACTCATTCAAATGTTTTTTTATTAGCTGCAATCAAGTTTCTTAATGCTTAAGGCTCATTCTCATATGCCACGTTGGTTTTAAATTTGTCCGTCATTAAAGGGCTATTTTTAAAATGTTAATCTATCTCCTTTGAATTTGCTTGTTCTCTCACTAACATTTTTAACACACATTCACCTTATGTAATATTATTGATGTGAATGAACGTGCAATTCTTCGTAATTATTATCACTTACCCGACTTTTTACACCCATTATATTACACTTAGTGAAAATCTGTTGAAAATATTTGTGACAAAATAACAAATGCAAGTGAGATATCGAATAAAAATTAAAAATAAAACTCACAAATAAAGGTAATAACTAAAAAATTAATTGACTTCACACGGCGTGTAAGAAAGGCTAGTAGGTCACTACACTCCAAGCACATGAGCTTTGAGGGTTGGACTTCTGTGCGCGACGTGTTGCGTTTCGGAAGCTACAAGGCGTGGCGTGGTCAAGGTTATTTGATTAAAGGGCTTGACACCCGCAAATCATAAATTCTTCAATTGACCACAACTATTCAGTAATATATATATATATATATATATATATTCGTTGTTAATTTGAATAGCATAAATTATAACTTCCAAAATAAAAGTGGTTACATAAATTTAGTAGGAAATAGTTTGTATCTTGAAAACATCGGGCAAAAGTGACTTATTACTTTATTCTGAAAATTTTAGAGCTAAAAGCAGTAACATTGAGCACACAAGGTTGGCTTCGATAAAGTCTTACTATATTCCTGGGTATGTCAAACAACAAAAAGCAATAAAACATCTACAAGGAGTTATGAGTAGTATATGTTGGCCGGTCCAGGCACATGGAGTCTGAGTGTGGAGCGTGGAGCCGGCCCGCCATCTTGGATTGTGACATCACGGCCACCAACTTGGATAACCTTGACCTTCAGATTTGCCATTATTAGTTTCGTCAATAAATCAAGCCACTTGTAATTTCCATTAGCCGTGAACTGTCGCCACATCTTGTTCATAATTATGTTCAACCTTTCGACAACGAAAGATATCACCTTACTAAATCAAGAGTAGTTTTTGATGCAATACATCTTCATATGAGCATTATAAGGGCGCAATGTAGAATTCTTTACCGGGATCTATTTGCAGGTGCGACGGTACACGACCGTCATGGAAAATATTGTCCATGGTCTTGGTTGCTTTGGTTTCAGTCTTCTATTTCACAAGTCTGGCCCAAGCGAACTTGCTATAGACATCGATGACCACCAACATGTACTTGAAACCTTTATTCGATCGGGAATATGGTATCATCTCATCAAAGTCCGCCTGGAATAAATAATCAAGTCCAGGCACTAAGACATTGTACCGAAGGTATTTCCATTTTGCAGGAACATGAAGTTCGCGAGCGATTCCGGTTAGACTCATTATGTATAGCCCACATCCCTTAGTTATTCGATTATGGAGAATATTTCGTTTATGTGCGAATAGTTTCCTGCACTACTACTACTACTACTACTACTACTGGCAATAAATATTAACTGCACTCTAGCGAGTGAAAATTAAACTAATATTGCGATAGTGGCTTATAGCTGACGAAAACAATAATGTCGGATCCAAGATGGCGGCCTCCAGCAGACGAAAACAAGATGGCGGACATGATATCATACTAACTGATGATATATATCTTGGTATTAGTGGTGGGAGGTCATACTGCCAGTGGCTTCCGTGGAGGAAGGATCCGTTGCCATTATTTTACCTCACCAGACTAACAATAGTCTTTAAATAAGAATTTTATTAATTAAATTTTCTATAAGATTATTTTTTTCCAATTTTTTGAATAAAAATTACGTAATTTCAAAATGGTGGACAGTTTTCAAATGGCGGAAATGTTTTTATTAAAATTTTATTCATTCATTTTAAACATTTTCCCGATTTTCTAGCATAAAAAATACGGATTATCAAGATGGCGGGCATATCAAAAATTTCAATAATGATGTCGCAATTCTAAATGGCAGCAATTACATCCTTATTGTCAATTTAATGACCTCGGCTGCTTATTGCAGCTTCTTTTAGGCGTCAAGTTTGTTTTAGGACATTTTGTTTTTTCTAAGTCAAAGGTCTTTTGAGGTTTTTCGAATTTCCAATTTTTGAATTCATTTGCGGGTTTTTTCTCTTGAAAATGGAACTTATTTATTTTATAAAAATTTTTAGATATTTTGGTGGAATGTTTTTTTTTTCCCCCAAAAATTAAGTTTTGTTGGATTTTGGCGATTTTTTGGCAATTTTTGGCAAATGTTGAAGGTTAAGGTCAAGGTAAAATGTTTAGGTCATCCAATATGGCCGCCTGGACGTCACAATCCAAGATTATTTAAGTTGTTTATTAACACCATTTCACAAATGCTAAGAGCCACGTATAAAGCCATTCATTATAATTCTAACTCCTGCACTAAATGCCAAGGTCTAACTAGAGGAGTCCTTTGTTTGGTTTCGAAACTTCCACAACTTCTCTCCGGGGTCACCTCTGACGACAGAATTTACGGCCTCTGGAGCACCATAAATCCCTCAGAGACAAACAGCAAGATATTGAAGCTAGTTTTTGGTAGTTTTTTACAGTTGCCGCCACCTCCCTTTGGATTTGCAGCAACGCACCCCGAATTTTTTGTGTGAATGCATGTACCTACAAAGACTTTAACTAACAGTGTTTTTATTATGTAATTTGATTTTGAATGTTTCATTAACATTGATTTTTACGATCAGTATAGGATATTCATTATTAATAATTTGTTTTTAAATTACTGTTATTTTAACAAACTGAACTCATCCGCGCTGGGTTTTTATACATAGGCCTAGTGAATATTTGTGATAAAACGATAGAAAAAACGAGATTGTCAAATTAAATGTAAGAAGATTATTTCTTGTGGATGTATGTAATTATTCTTATTGTATAGGAAACAGCAAAAATAATTTTAATACAAAATGTTAAATATGACTATGCTATTTTATATAAATATTAATTTAATTTAATAAAAGGTATTCTATAATTCAAAATATGTAACCCATATGATTCTACCTAAAATTGCGTTGTTTTCGTGTAGCTTTGGTAGTTCGATACAACCCCCGGCAAGTTTGCCTAAAGCCTTCTTTGCCGCGGTATCTCTTTGAAGTTATTCGCTATGGCAATTACAACTTTTACACATCAGACTTAACAGACAAATTATTTACGTAATCAGATGATAAGTCTTGAAAAACAGCAAGAACTCCTTAACTCGGAAACGAATACGTACGTCATTTAATTGTAAACTATCTTTTTTTTCCCGAGTATTTCATAGATCATCACGAAGTGGTTGCTATGATTTTTTAGTTTTTTAATTGAAAATTAAATTTTTTTCAATAATTTTTATATGTGTTTAATTTGCAACTTACAACGTCAATGAAGCTTAATGTTATAAAAATGTGTCGTCAAAAGAAACCACCAAACTTATTTTATGAAAAGAAAAATTTATTTTTGTTTAACTAATCTAAACTAATATTATAAAGAAAGAAAGAATTTTTTGTTAGTAATATGTAAACTCAAAATTTTACTTCCATAAAGCTACATTAATTCAGATGGACCAAAAATTATGTATGTTATCTAAGAAATTGTATGTTTCATTTGGATATAGAAATATTTGTAACTAATACCGAAAAAAATACATCCAGTAAATCCAGTGCTTTTAGGGTCTACGTTGAGCAGTTCTGCAATAATGTAGAAGTTCGTGTGTCCGGCTGGATGTTATGGATGGCCGATGGCGGTCTGGGATGGACGAGGCGATCTCACTTTTTTTCCCAACCTAACTAAAACTAAGTGTATTTGGGAGGGGTCCGGGTTAGGGGAGGGACCTACATGCGTCTCAGGCCGAGGCCTATACGCCTAGTCATGCTGGGGTTAACCATGCAGGGAGAGGGTCGCATGCATCGTGTCCTAGAAGGGGATTGGCCAGCCATGGCAGCAATATTTATGCCATGACTAACTCCCCTCACTCATAAATAGGGACCGGAAAAATTCGCGGGTTCAATGACCTCCAGGATGAACTCCATAGTTCTGCGTTCACTCGGTCAAATATCACCCACTCATTGGCTGCTGTCTTGTGAGACGTCCCAACGTAGCAGCCTGTGATTCGATAAAGCTTTGGTTGGGTGTTTCTCATTGGCCCAGAGTCATCCAGATGAGTTGTGAGCCAATAGCAGAGGCAGCAATGAGGTATAACTATTTGTATTTTAGCCTATGGCGAAATGAATTCGCGAATTTTTCCGGTCTCTACTCATAAATCTAGACTATAACTAGAGATAGGTTGAGCCCAGGGTAAAACCTGCACAGACACAGGGGAAAACCCTGGGCACTGTCATGCGGTGGGTGCAAATTTGCATGCATTAGGTGTAGGAGAATACAGGAGACAAGAGGATGCGATCTCTCGATCAAGCCGCGCGCTGATTGGCGGCGGCGTGTAGCGAATGAGCAGCTTGGCCGCTCGCGGAGCCGCTGCAGTCCACGTGACTCGGCGGGCGAGCGCCAATGGGAGGAGTGAAGCTGAGGGCGCAGTTGTCGTCAGTGCGTGGCAGGCCTCGACGGCGCTCCGGTCAGGGGAAGCCTTCACTTCACTGACGAAATAGCCACACCCGAAGTTCCCCGAAGTTCATGCTCGCTTTTTTTTCCGTTCTATCTCATTGTATAAACCGGTGTGGCATTAAATTTTGCGGTCGATTAGGATAGGTTAGCTACATTATAAACACTTTAAAACATTGTGGTTGGTTGGTTGGTTATACTAGGTAAGTATGGCTAAATTAAAAATACTGTAAAATCATTTTATGTTTGCTTAGCAAATAACTTTCCAGGGCTAGGAAACCGTTTACATGATTTCACGGTATCTTTAATGTAGCTATCCTAACCAAATCAACCGTCCACAATGTTTTAAAGTATTTATAATGTAGCTAACCTAACCTTTTACAATGAACAAAAAAAAAACCAAAGATGCACGATCGGGCGTCTGGCTCTCTCGTCTGTGAAAAGAAGGCTTCCCCTCCGGTCAGGCCACGTGTGCAACAGGTGGTTCGCAAGATAGCGCCATAGCGCCGCACGTCCCAGACTTGCTTCGCGATTCCCGAGACTGACTATTCTGTGAGCGAACCGAGTACATTTGTGATGAAATAACAGGGCCCCAACCTGTACATGTCTGTTAACAGAGTTCTTGAAGATTCGCTAGTTATCCTTTCTAGCAAAGTGTTTTTTTTTTGTTTTGAAAAAATTGTAAGTAATAAATATATATTTATTTTCCCGTGCCATACCTATAGTTTACTCACACTAACCAACCTTTTCCCTCGCTACTGTCATTTGGCAAGTCTTGAAAATAACGTCATCCATTGGACGGACGTCCTCATTTGTAACAAAGAAACAATTCTAAAATATTATGTTGGTGACAATACTGCGGACATCTGTAATTTTCATAGTGATATGTGTATATGTACATATATATACATTATTATATACAAATATATGTAAATATACTTAGTGTAATACACTTGTAGTAATATAAATCATTAATTTCCATAGTCGATATATGAGTACAAGTAGGTATATTGAATGTGAATTTGATGGTGAATTACTTTTTTTTCCATTGCTATTATTTTCAATGTGCTGTGTATGATTGCTTGTATATGACGTCTACACTTCACATTCGATTTTAATTTTTTTTTGTTCCTCTATTATTATTTTTCCTTTTTTTCCATATTTATGTTGTTTGTATTTGTATTTTTTTCTATATTTGTATCGCGCCAGCCTATTTTGGACTACGTATGTTAGCCGGCATTTGATAAAAGTATAAATAAATCAAATTTAAGAATAAATTACATAAATTTATACATTTATATATATTACACACGAAGCTGACTGACTTCATTATAAAGTTTGGCAACGAAACGAAGATAAAACCCTTCCGATACAGGCACCACAGCTCATGTAACCATAAAGTCATAGTTTTTGTAGATTTGCGAAACAGTTTACATGGCGTATAAAAATAGTTACAATTGAAATAACGGACTACGCTTTCATAACTGGACGATGCGGAAACAAGAAAATTCCGTTTTAACCACCGACACCGTTTCCTTTGTTCCTTCGCACATCTCTCTCCTCTCTCACCCCCCCCCCCCCCCGGTCCCCTACACCCGTCATGTTAACTGTTTAAAATACTGTAAACACAATAAACAATAAATAACCTTCCCCTCCCCACTCCTAACTCAACAAACGTATAACGCGAGTGCGAGTGTGATTGGCGGAGGAAAAACATGTGTTCCCCCGAGAGCAGTCACGTGAAACGACAGCCGACAGTCAGTTCTCGTCTGCCCAGGCAGCACACAAAGCAACAAACCCAACAACGTGGGCGCCATTCTGGTCCGTCTGTCATGTTTAGCCACATGCTGACGAGTGTTTGACAAGCCTCTGCCTGTACTCACCACCAGTTTTTTTTTTAATAATACATTTTCAACTCTGGTTCCCTTACATACTGTATATGATTTGCTGTTCTCGATTTTTTTCTGACATTTTTGTTAATATTCGCTTTTTTAGTTATTTTTTAAAATAAAAAAATATTTATGTGAATATAGTTCAGATACAAGGATTTATTCCGTTCGTCTAAAAATGATTTCAAAATTAAATAAGGTCATTGTAAAATATCTTAAATTTTAAAGATATCTGAACTTGGAATAAAGTTCTGTCTTTCTTGTATTATATGTACGTTTGTACTGTTTAAAAATTATTTATATAATTGTATATTTCGCTCATATTAAATTTCAAAAAATAATTTACAACGCATTGTAACCGTATTGGCCCATTTACATTCCCGAATTGGTCAAATTGTATATAACATTAAACACTAGTTCTGTTTTCTTTTTATTATATTCTTAATAAACTGAAATTTAAAATTTTATGTTAAATATAATGCTTTTCTGGACAAAAAAATATTATAAATTATGACAAAAACAATTATAAGATGAAAATTTAAAAATAAACGTACAACATTTAAGTTATATATATATATATAAAATTAATTTTAATAATAAAAATCAGTGATTTTTTAAAAGAAAAAAAACACAACCAACATTTGATACTTAAGTAAATTTGACTGAAAAAAGAAAGAGAGGCGTAATTTATTTCACAGCTCCGGTGTCTTTTCCCATTCTCGATTTCGACTTTTGCAAAAGCAAACTGTTATGTAGGTTCTTGGATTTGTTTACCTCTGGTCAAGGTCTAGGAAAGGTTATTGTTTGTTGGGCGTTGCATCACAGAATCAACGCCGTCGCGTGCAACTTGCGGTTCGCGTAGTCCTGCGAAAGCAAACAATACGCATGAATTCCATATTTGTATTCCACGGGGGAAAAAAAGTATACGCATCAATAAATTTCACTATTTGCCTTTCCAACGAATATATCACGATGAAATTCGCTTCAACTCAACTGAAGTGTGCATTGGCTTCTATGAATTAAATCCACCGTGAGAAACCGTGTTTCTGTGTTTCTTTTAGTAGGGTAAACTTTTGTAGCGGTTTAGGCTGTGAGTGGATATACACTCACCGGTACGTGTGTGTATAAATATATTATATACATGAACATTAATTCACAAGACTAATCTTGGTATACCAATAAAATCATTCAAAAACTGGGTAAGTCAAAAAAGCAAGAGAGCCCTTCTTTCTTGCACTACACTGTTTACATTGTTTCAGCGGAAGACAGGACTAAGTTGGAATCCGTAGTATTTTTTTTTTTACGAAGATTTAGCTATCTGAAATTACGAAGAACTCTTTGTTTATTCCTGCAAGTAAAGTACGAAAATTTACTGTATTTTCTAACAGTTTAATATCAGATTACAAATATATTTAATCAATGTCATCCGAGTTCGTTTCCCGCAAAGCGGTCAAACTCTGTTTTTTTCCCCCAGTGTGGAACATGTCGGTTGCCATTGGCTGGTTGATCTTGGTGGGGCAACACAGTCCCACCCCCACCCCCTCAAGAGCATTCCGACACCCTCCGTGCCTTATCTCGCATCATTTCCTTCTCACGTTTCCGCCGTGGATATCGGCGTCAGGTTGTGTCCCTGATCTGGAAGGAAATCGGCTCCACTTAACAATCCAAGCACCTCTCGTTACTGATCACCGAGTACGTAGAACAACACCCGGAGGAATGCACAAATGAAGTCTGGGTCTTGTAACTTGTCTCAAAAGTGTTTATAAATTGTGATGTTTCTAATAATATTCTTGTACTCGCTGCCAACATAACGAATTAGGCTTACTTCCACAAAAAAGAAAACCTAATGTAATTTTTTACGTGAAACTTCTTTACTTATGGGGCTACAATTCTCCAGCGTTATGATAATTCCGAGCGCTTAAGGGCCCCGCCTACCCTGGCACACACACGGTGCGCAGAGATACAGGAAAAACAACGCGATTTCAAAACTACTCAAGATATCCGAGTGGGGTATGTTTACGAAAAGCATTTAAGAGTTCGCTGAGGGCCGAATAGTACTCTTCATTTCGGATTAAGTTTTTAAACCGTATTTTTAGAAGAGTGAAAATGGCTAAAACGCGTGTTTTCAGAGAATTTTTTAGACGTAAAACAACCAGTACAAATTCTTGAAAACACTAAGGGACTTGCATTACACATTTATCTTCATTTCTTCACCATATAATTTAACGTTCACCGTTCAAATTTCACAGTTATCCTGTGACGGCGAGACGAATGCGCGCCAGTTCAGAGCCTTGCGCTTAGAGACTAAACCGCGCTAGAAGCACCATCGAGCGTAGCGCTTATCATCCCGCCTCACTAACACACATACACCCCTGACGAGGCGGGCCCCTTAAGGGAAATAGTTAGGTACGTGGTGGGGGAATCGGTAGAGGAGGAGAGTGCGGCGTCGAATGGGAAGACGACATAAGGGTGGGGTGGAGATAGGTACTCGTAGCGTGCTGTATGTTAGTTGTAACGGCCGGATGGGGAGACGGCAGGGGAGAGGTAGAAATGACGCAGCAGTGATGCTACGTATTTCTCGCAATCTTGCTTGCGTTTTACTCCTCAGTTTTTTTTTGTTTGTCTTTTCATTTTATTCATACCCTCATCCGGAATGATCTCAATTATTTTCTCTTGTTCAATGAAAAAATAATCATAATTTATATGTATATACCTAATAAGCAAGGAGTTGCTTCACTTTTGTCACGCGTGGACCACAGCTCCTTTATTTTTTCTTAGGTGTTGTTATGCTGGACAAAATAACTGTCACAGCTGATACAATTTTAAATTTCTCAGATTATAGATAAAAAAATGCACATGGCAATCCATTTAATAATTTTTGCTATGTGTTATTTTCTTTCGAGTGGGCTTAGAGTAAGAAATTCTTGTACTTTATATATTGTCAGTTGCAACAGACAGGCTATGTTTAAGCTACATTTTGTGCGGTTCTTAGCAGACTTGACTATCAGAAGTGTTCATAACATCTGGAATGCACCGTAGATAATCGTCAAACAATTTGTTTGTTAATATTGCATGAATTCCACCTGTAAAATTTACGTGTATTTTAATATCAGTAGAATTTCAAGGAGAAGATAATAAAGCGTTGCTAAAAGTAGACATGTAAATTAAGCTTTCATCCTCGTGCGTAGTTTGGTTTATGGAACCAGAATTAATTTTTATGGGGAGATTGGAGGAAAGAGTGGTTTATTATGCATGCAAGCCTGACGTGAAATTTTCATATCACTGCCGTTAAATATTTTATACCTTTAGCTGGACGGAAATTCTGCGGTGCGGGATTTTACTACACGCACGTTTTAATATTAGATATCATTCAGAGAAGAGTACGTGTTCGCTTTGCGTAAGCGACAGAAACAGAGTGGTTTTAAATTTTTTGAGAGAAACCTTCCCCACCAGTGGAAGCAAGTTGTTAAAACAGTTTATGACATGAGTTGATGAGCATTCGTTGTTTGTTCACCTAGTAAATGTTAATAAAGCATTTTTAAAATAAATCTGTACAAAACAATAACTGGTGATCGTACATAAATAAATGTAAAAAAACTAACAAACACATTATCTCAATAAATGTAGAGTATGTAGGTGTAGCAATGATTATACTTTTATAAAATGGTAGGATATTAATACTTTACTAAAGATATAAATTATTTCTTACTTTGTTTTGGGTATTGCCTTTCAATTATTGTTTCGGTTCAAACCATCAGCCAACAGATGGTTTTGATGCAATTCACCGTAATGAATTAGTAAAATATATCAAATTTTCATGTCTAAAAATTCATAGCGTTTATTTACCGGCACTTGTACTTGTATACCAATTACTTTGCGTGTAATGCCATGAATTCAGGCATATGCAAATAATAAACAGAATACGTATAGTGTAGCAATCAATAAAGCTCGAGTTAATTAAACTTTAAATATATTCAATTTCCTTTTTAGGTAGATTTCGAGAAAGACTTACATAAAATTTTTGTATAGTGTTTTGTTTCGTTTCATGATCCGCAGATCTTAAAACCATCGTCAACTCAAAAGTTTGTATATGTATTTATATTTAATATTTTTATGGCCATGATAACTCCCGTAATTAATCACAATTCACTTCCAAACTGATACATAAAATATATTAATAGAAAATCTCGGTATAGTTTGTTAATGGACAAAATTACACCGGAGAGGTAGAAATGAGGAAAGTTTATTCAAAAACAAAAAAAAATCGCAATAACACCCACGATATGACGAACATCGCGTCCGCTTGAACGTATTATATAACTCGTAGAAGTAAAACCAATAACTTTTGACTAAAAAAAATTTAATACTTTCAACCCTTGTTTTTATCAACCCTTGTTATGGTTGAAGGTAAAAAAAAATTCATAACCCCCTGAGAGTGCACACTATTAAATCGGTTCAGATTGTTATAATCCTTATCAATTTTATTTAACTTTTGTTAATAATGTTTTGATACAACCAAGCATTTTTTGCAAAAGGTGGAATAAACGGGTTAAAGGACAAAAAAACTTATAACTCCTTCATTACGTAAAATATAGAATTTAAAACAATTAATTGTAAATCTTATAAAAATCATGTAAGACTTTTGTATCAAAACATTTTTGATAAGTTGAACCATTACTACAAGGGGATGGAAAAAAACAGTGGTTGCAATAAAAAAAGAAATAAAACTTTCGAGGCATGTACACTTTCGTTCTTGTTTATTTTAAACTTTCTAAATATTGTCTAAAACTTTTGTCTAAAGTAAATTTTTATATAACTCCATTACTGCAAGGGGTGTAAATAACAATGGTTGAAAGACAAATAAACATAACTTTTTTTAATGTATACTATAAATACGTTATAACTTATTGAAAAAACCATAAACATAATCTAAAACATTTGGCTAAAACTATGTATGATGAGACGAACTATTAACGTAAAAACAGGGTTTCGAATAAAAAAAAATTAAAACATCGTTATTTTCCAATTTTTTTTCGTATTTATTTTAAACCATCAAAATATTATCTTAAGCCTTAGTCCATAACAAATTTTTATACGACCACGTATTGTGCAAGTGATATAAAAGTGTTTGAAGTTCAAAAAAATTAAATCTACCTTAGTAGGTATAAAAATAAATTTGTTTTAAGGTCTAAGCTATTCAATGCTGCATTGAGTTTAAAATATTCGAAACATTTTCGCTGTTTAATATGCGAGAAAATATTTAATCGGCCATATTAGAATATTGGAGAACATCATGAATGGTGTGTTAATTAAGTTCTTAAATTGTTTCAAAATTTTATAGAAGTTTCCAAAAAAAAATAAAAATAAGTAGGTACGTCGAACTACGTTTGTAGAGTGTGCCGACAGGGTTATTTTATTTGGAATTATGTCAACGCTATTTATAATTTAGGCATCTCATTGTCGTATATAAACTGAACACTAGGACTACTTGCTCAGTTCTAAATTGAGACAAAGGTGGTTATTGTAAAATTTGATTAATTTGCAATATTTTTATTTATATATCCTTACGATATTTTTACGAGAAAGTTTCAATGTTTATATTTCATGGCACCAATTTTACGGTAATTAAAATTCACCAGCTAGTAATATCTCATAAATTTAAGTTTTTTATTCACTTAAATTCTATAGAACAAAAAAAATATTTTAAAATTATTTTTGTTTTACTGGAAATACATTGCGGGCGTTTCTCGGTATCTCTTCAGCGTCAACAATACCACTCGGAAGACAGTCAGTAGGAAATTAAAATAATACTAATGTTTTATAAATATAATACAAGTACCAAAATTATTTTAATGTTTTAACCTATTAGTAAATATTAGTTTCAATTTTCAAAACCGCTTTTTCAGTCCATTTTTCTGCACTTAACGGATACTGATAATATTTCAAATACTCGCATTTAGAAACAGTACGTTACACACCGATGCCAGTGAGATTTTTCGAGCTTTTCTTACAGCTAGTTCATTCTGATGGTAATATATTCAAAACTGTTGCAGTAGTGTTTTTTATTATTATTTTATTCTCGATGCTATAGTGTTACGAACTAAAAAAATGTTTACTACATGGCAACGCCTTCCAGCGCAATGTGTTCGCAGGCTGTCGTTAACATAGGCGTTCGCAACTTTGTATGCTTAAGTTTGTAACGTTATTGAAAATCGAATTGAACTCTTTTACGTACGTGCGTGTTGAGAAAACCAGGGTCAATGTTCCCAACCCAAACTCCATCATTACTTGATATTCGTGGCGGCTGTGTCGGTAACTAGTATCTATAATCTGAACCGAATGAAATTCATTAGCCCATTTGGCCTTGACCAGGGGGTGGTGGGGGGTAATCCTCACAGTATTGGAATTTTTTTTTATATTAGCCACAGCCTGCTCTATATATTTTATGGCTAAAATGTCCACAGGGTTAGCTTTTTACAGTTGTTGAATTTAACATTTGTAGCCTAGCGCAACTATTGCGTCACCTTTAGTCTAACATGTAGCAGAATGATCAGATAATTATGGAGCTTTTTAATTTATGCAAGACGAAAATAACTAAAAAAAAAATTGGGTGTGGCTGTGTCATAGATACGGCCGTGTGTTGTACGTGAATACGTGTACGTAACAGGTAATATTTTCTATGCAAAATATAAAATACGCTAATTTTTATTATAACACCATATATATTCACTTTAACAATTTTACACTAATGTTTTATGTATGCAATAGATATATTTTGACGAGAGCTGACGATTGAAACTCAAAACCAAGGTCGTAACTTCTCCTAATCAAAAGTTATACTAAATGGAAATCTCGAAACGCAGCAAAATGACCTCAAAATGGCGGCGCTTCCCCTCCACCACGCGCGATGCGTCACAGTCCTCACTTAACGTAACAAATTCTTTGATCTTTTGGCTATCCAGTGGTGTAATTAAATTTTGGATGGACATGATAGATATGTAGCTGCAACACCAAACTAAATCCCCCGATTTTGTTATCATTCGTTATTTGAATTGCCTCACACTATAGAAGCAATTTTAAAGACGTATTCACGTCAAAATGTGTGTTTGGAAAAAATATTAATTATTCATTTATATTCCAATGGCGGGGATAGGGCCTTCTGAGCGAAATTCCTGCGACGTAAATTCCTGCATTTGCTCGTATCTTCCGCGGCCAGGGCGTCGCACGATACATGACATGCGAGGAGCAGGAAGATTTCGGCGGCTTATGTAAAATGGGGTGGCTCCTTCCCAACCCTTCCGAAGTTGCCTGGACTGAGAGAGAAATGTCACGTCACGCATGTTCCGAGAAATGACGAGATTTTTCTTGCGATGACAATCAAACAAAGCTATTTATTTTTAAATGATTGGTGCGTTCCACGTTCTCATTGTAACCTGTGCTTTCAGAACAGCCCTCGTCTCCATTACACCTGGGATAGTGCCAGTGCAGGCTTTCGTATTTTTTTAATTGAATTATATTTTTTAATACTTTTCAAAAGTATTCAGTAACATTGGGCGTTTAAAAAAATGTTTTTTTTCCTTGTTATTCAGCGAAGGTTTCTTTATCCTCTCGCTCATGTGGGCCAATCAAATACTAAAATCCGCAAGTTCCATCAAATCTTTGTTATTCTACGAATTTGATACTCGAGGAAAATGATTATAAATTTTTTTGAGGGAGTGTATTTAAGACATTTGAAACACTATAAACTCTTTAGTTTACAGGGACTTCATTGTTTTTCTGTAGGGAATCTATCAAGTAAAGTTTTTTGTCTACCACCAGCTATAGTACTCTTAGAAAAATTGTTTAAGACATTGGGGAACATTTGTGACCAAAAATCAATTGTTTGTATACTAAACATGTAAATGTTCTTTATTTAGGCTAAATAAAAAAATATAGGCCTAATGGTTTCAATGTTTTAAAAATATCAAGTTCGTATATTTTTGCGCATACGTCATTTTATTCTTGACTCTGTATATCTATATTCTGATACAGGTACTGTTTTAAAAGTCTATTTCAAGATTCGATGTTGAGAAAAATTTTATTTGAACCAGCGCTACCAATCAGACATATTTATAAAACAATTTTTATTATCTTACAGTTTTAATCCCTTCAAAATGTTTGTACTTTTTTATGTTTAGTATAATGCTGGAAATGTGTATGATATAGTAGTCATATTTATGTTACTATTTTGGTTATTAAGATTATTATTCTGCTTGTGTTTTTAGGTTCTAGCGTGGTATTTATAAATATAATATACAACCCAACATTAATAAAAAAAATGATAGTCATAAAACATTACCCATATACATATAATATAAGTTTGATCATATTTTCTGGAAAATATAAATAATTGTTGTTATTGCAAATGTAACGTTAATTTTAACCAAAATTATATTTGACATAGTAATACAATGATGATAATCTTCCTCTTTCTTTTTATGCAGAGCGCAATCTCGTTTCAGGTTTTAACCAGCCGACCAAGTATAATCTATTGACCTCTTGGCAAATCAAACAGGAATTAAACAAGTAACTTCATGTGAGAATAGTCAGCTGTGTGTTAAATGATGAAATATTGAGTACGGTGAACGTATTAATATGCATCGCGAAAATCGTGTAATGAGAGTCGGAGCTTTCCCTTTGTCAACACCTAGCCCTGTGAATAAGTTTCACTCCCAAGCCTGCAAAAACATTCAACGTAATAATATCTAGAGCAGTGTTTGGAGTTTGATCCACCGATTTTCCGCGCAGTATAGCTGCATAACTGAGTAAATATTCTGGAAAAAGAGTTTTATTCTGTTTTCAAAAAATTATTCCACTGTGTGAAATAAATAATATTGAAGACAATTGTTAACACCTGTACGAAAGAGATATTTAAAACAACGATCAAATAGCTTTGATCAATTAACGTATGGTATAAATTGTCCTCGTGAATTACCTTCAAGAGCTCTGGGTTACCATTGGCAGTTAAGTCGCTTTGCGCGCACTTTAAGTGCCCAGAGAAACCATCGACCACATTGATTGCGCGTATTAGTCAACGTTCTCTGTGTACGGTGGAAATGAAGGGGGGGGGGGGGAAGCCTAAGATGTCCATCAAATTCTGTCCCTGCCCGAACACGCCCGAATATTCACCTACGGCCAACCTCGGGTTTATTTATTTATATATATATATATATATATATATATATATATATATATATATATATATATATCTGTTTATTTTAATGTAGCTATACTAACCTAACTAACCGTCCATAGTGTTTTAAAGTGTTTTAATGTAGCTAACCTAACCGACCACTTTTAATATTTGAATTCATTTTTCCCGCTCAAAAATAAAACAAATCCCGAGGTTGGCCGAAGGTGAATATTCGGGCGTGTTCGCGCAGAGACAGAACTTGATGGACATCTTCGGCTTCTCGGGGGGGTGGGGGGGGGGTGGGATGGGGGGCACGTGCCAAGTTAAGTGAAACCAAACTAAAGCGTATTATTTCTCACGATGGATGTTGGGGCGCAGACGGCCTACCCTCCGAGGTCGTGCAGAGTGCGACCTGCCTCTTCGAGGCCTCTACACGGCGTCCATTGCAGTGACGGCCATCCACTGGGCGACAGCATCGCGGATCACTTGGAGGTCGCCTCGCGTCTCCTCGTGGACGACAGGGTTTCTGCTCCTGCGACTAAACCTTCAGCAGATACTGTCGGCTAATTACTCTTACAGCCACTTTTCTTAGAGTGTCACAACGCAGGTCTCCCAAAAATATTCAGTTATTAAATTTATCAAAATCGAACCTGCAAACAATACTGATGTAGAAGAAATCGCAGAGAAGAAACTGGCCACTGCACATTGGCCTTAGCTGATCTTAAAGTCATCCTATTAAATTTCCTTACGAGCCATTACCTAAATATTTTTTTTTCAACCCACAAAAAATAATTAAAATTCTTTTAGCAATATATTAAGTATATTAATGCGCTTACTCCACGAATGAAATATTTCAAAGCGTTCTGGAAAGTTTTTGTTTTACTTTGGAACTGTGCTATCGTGAACTTAGGAATATTTATAAATCCATTACTCTTTAGCGCACATGAAAAGTAAAACGAAAATAGAAGCAGAGGGATTAATATCAGACTGTAAAATCATTTTAAAAATTTGTGTATATTTTATACAAAAACGCACTTGATAAAAACAGTTTAATATTTTCTGCAAAGTATGTTAAAATTTACATGAACAAATAATTTGAGGTGTGCTAAAATATTTTTATACTGAAAATAAAAATATTTTTATTTATTAAAGTTATGTTTCAATTGTTTTCAATGACGTCAATACAAAGTTTGCGGAATGCCTAATCTCAGGAATGTGTGAATTTATGTTTATATTGGGGGAAAGTAATTTGTAAATTGTGTTTGAACTTGTTTTTGTTTATTCATAAATTCGTGGTTCACAGGCATGAACACATGCAAGACAAACAAATCCATGGGAACAGAGAATAGTTTAATTAAATTTTGTCAACGCAACAATGAACACGCCGAGTGTATCTGGCCATGCTGTAAATATGCTTCTTGATTTCTGCACAGAAGTGTTGTTTCCCAGAGCAGGTTTCCAACTCCCAGCGGAATGATGGCTTATCTTTACCATCAGATACATAACTTCTCCCTCGTTTTATTTACCAGTCAGATTATGCAGCAGTTTAGTTGATAACTGCCAAGACATAGAATACGAGATTAGAGGTCTTCCTTGACCTTGCTGAGGACGAATGAAAAAAATAGATTAGAAACTTAATTCATCTATTGAAGTAAAACTTCTTTGCTGAGGAAGCTAAAATTTTCTAGAGCTACGAAAATTCCGATCGCATGAGGGGAATAGTTAGGTACTTGGTGGGGGAACCGGTAGAGGAAGAGACGGCAAAGGAGAGGTAGAAATGGCACTGCATACTTGTACACTTTCATACCTGCACACTTTCATCATCGCATACTTGCGCAATAGCAAAATTTGATATTTGCATATATTTTTATTTTGATCTGTGACCTAAGCTGAAGATAATTATGTTTCCTATACCAGTAATATAATAAGCAAGAGGTTTCTCTTCTGTCGTGTCGTGTCGTGTCGTCATTAATTTTACTGTCATGTTGATATTTTACAGTATACAATTCCTATTGAGTGCATAACAATGCGTTGAATGCCAAACACACACCCAAATATTCAACCTTCCGCTTGATTAGATAGGTTGTTGTGATATTTTTTTAATAAATCAATATTGACTGCCGATTTATCCCCACATGCAGTAAAACATCAAAAAGTTATAAAAAAAATCACGCAGTGAAACTTATTATGTAGGATACTTTTGCACAGTTTATTATCACCTGCTTTTTTTTCGGTGATATGATTTATACTGTAAACACTAGCTTACACACTTTTCACTAACTATGGTTTCAAATTGCTAAAAATGGGGTAAAAACACTCTACGTTATTATGCATCTATATTATTCGTCCTTGTCTTACCACCCAATTGATTTGCTTTCGAGATATTATTTTTTTTTATCTAAAACTTATCTACATTCGTTTCACCCAATTTGTAGTTGAGTTATGAAATATTGTAAAAACACACTACATAACGCATTATGTAAATTCTTCGTGCTTAGTTTTTACCTTCCTGTGATCAGAGATTAGATTTTATACTACTAAACCATATTTACTACTTTTTCTCTCCCTTTGGAGTAAAGTGTCAAAAAAAATTGCTAAAACGCCCTACGTAACTTATTCGTGTTCAGTTTCTTACCTTTCACCTGGTTTGTTCCGGAGATATGATGCATTACTATAAAAGAATAACTTGTCCCGTCTTCAAACATTTACAATTGAAATTCAAAACAAATGAAACATACTTTTTACTTTTTTATAAACATTAGTCTTACTCAGTTTTTACCTCTCTCTTGGTTTTCTATGGAAATCGATTTTTTTTCTGTAAAACCAAATCACCTCCTTTTTACCCTCTTTGTAGTTGAATCTCGATCAAGTATTGTTACGAACGTGAGCAAGGCCGCGACACGAGCAGGTGCAAAGCTGTCTGACATCAAATGTGGCCGCGCAACATGAGACGCGCGGTAGATTACAAGGAGCGCCGCTTATCCCCCTCCTTCCCGCGGCTCCCCGCGCGGCGCTGATAGCTAGACACCTGACACCTCGCAGCTGGGGAGTCCCGCGTGCCACCTGGCAGCCGCCGACATGTGTTTCGAGAGATTTCTGCCGTCGGGTCGGCGCGGAATGACGTGACTGGCCCCAGCCGCGCTCGTGAATTCTGGAAGGCACCTGGGCTGATATATAAGACGTGGACGCCGGCCTCGGAGTCAGTCAGAGTTCAGTCGGGAGTTTTCCCGCGGCGGAGTTTCCGGGGCGATAGTGCCACGGGTGCGGCAGAGTGGCGAAGTCCTTGGACGAAGGTTCCAGGGCAGGGAGTGAGTGAGTGAGTGAGTGAGTGGAGTCGGGAGTTTTCCCGCGGCGGATTTTCTGGGCGATAGAGCGGTGAAGTCCCTGGACGAAGGTTCCAGGGTAGAGAGTTCAGTTCCGGGCGATAGTGTCACAGGCGCGGCGGAGTCCCGAGCGAATTTCCGAGCGAGGCGTCAAGCGGATCCTCGGCGAAGGCAAGTGCGTCGGCGGCGGCGGAGTGCGGTGACTGAGTCCCGCGGCGGAGACCCACGAGGGGTGCTGCGGTGAGAGTTGCGCCAGAGGTGCGGCCCCGCGAGGTGTGTGGATTGTAAGAAACGAGTGACTGGGGAAGTGCAATAGATTATTTTCCATTTTAGAAGATTATTTGTTAGTGGCATAAGTAGTGGCCATCAATAAAACTGAGTGTGATAAGAATCTTTAAAAAAAAATGGCTATCCTTCACGAACCCGCGATCGTAACAATATAAAAACTTGCAAGGTAACTTATAATACACATTTTTCGTGCTCAGTTGCTTATCTACGGTTTGATTTGCATCGTACATATGATTTTACTTTTGATAAAGCAAAACTTGCCTTCTTGTTAAACCTTGAGAGTTTAATTTATAAAAATAAAAAATAAAAAATAAAAAAGTTACGTAACTCAAAATGCATAATTTCTTACTTATAGCTCTATCAGATTGGGAAGTATGCATTTTTTTTAATCAAACATAAATTTTAATAGCCCTGAGGGGATGAATTTTAAAAAAATATATAAACAAATTAGTTTTTTATGTTTATTATCCTTACCCAACATAATATGTCTTGATTTATTAGTTACGGCCTAATGATATTTCAAAATAAAAAATACTTACCGCTTTTTCACCTCTTTTAACGGTTAAATTTCAAGAAATGAAAAAAATTACATTATAGCTTTATATTCATCTTGTTCGGTTTATTTTCTTAAATATATTTCTAGTATTATATGTAGTATGTATTTTTCTTCTTAAAATAAAACCACTTTTACAAAATTAATGATTTTAATTTACCAAAATGGTAAAATAAAGGGTTGCAGTTTCCGTATGTTTCTTATTGATTCCCCAATTTATCTTCTTGTGCTTGATTAGCTTTAGAGATGTAATTATTTTTAATCCATATTTACCAACTTTTGACCCCCTTAATTGTAGTGTTTTGATATTATATTATAGCCTTATGTTTAAGTTAGCCAAAGTTTTTACTCACAAAAAATTTTCATCAAAATTTTCTATTGGTTTCTGAGTGATCAGACGAACATAGAAACGGACAAAATATTTGAGAACTATATTTTTTTGGTTTCAAATAATACAAATAGCATTTTACAATAGATTATTTTAAAAATCCATACAATGTATGGAAATTTCATCCGGGACAAGTTTATTATTAAATATGTATGAAAGAAATCTACACTTGATTTTTATACAGACTAACAAGAATGTGTAGGTATTCACTAAAGTACTATTAAATATTGACTGTAAAATATTCTAATAAAAATGTTTAATAAATGGACAAGTGTATAATTTACTAAATTGATTGCGTTATCTGAGAAATTGAAACTCAACACTTTAGCTATTTATTATTTATTATTATTTTTCATAATTATTTATTTTTCATATTTATTATTAATTTGTTCACTTTTTTTAAGTACCTATCATTGATTGTTTCATATATTTTCCACGCGAAATGACTAAGAAAAATATGCTTTGGGATGTTTGTCTCTTTATGTAGCAACTATAACTTAAATTAAACTAATCCTTTTCCAAAAAAAAACATCGCTGCTGGTGCTTGGTTTCAAGCCTTCTTGTTAATTATTTCACAATCATTCCCTTTCACAGATGTCGAATTCGTTTGTTTATAGTTTACTGTGTAGGGAATCGAAAGAATGCATGCACGCCTAAAAAATTAAAAATAAATAAATGAAAATGAAAAATGTTAACTTTAATCCCGCAACCACCGATCGTAAATTCGCGTTGTATGAGCACGCCTGTGTATATTAACGTAAGAAACCAGCCTCTGAAAATTCATGCTCGTCTGTTCACTTTTCCACGCCCAGGATTGTGGGTGGAGCGGCTCGGTCGCGACCCCTGGTGCATCGCTGTTGAAGCTTCGTTCACGCCCGCTCTGGCCGAGAGTTTGAAGTGAAATCCCAAATCTCTCTTTAAGTGCTCTCTTGTAGCACGAGTTTGCGAATGTGCAAGCATTGGCTCTATCTCGTGTAATGCAAACGGCTCCCTGCGACCCAGAAGGACTCATCGCCGTTCCGGTGAATTACAGGCTTCAAGAAGAACTTAGCCAGACCACTCACGCGAAATACAAATACTTTTTTTTTATTGAAACAAAGTCCCCCATAAGAACACATTTGCCAGATTCTACGTGATTTTCATTGCAGAACATCGCAGACAAGTTTCCGATATTTTAGTTTCCAAACGAATACCACTATACACAGGGGCGTAGCCAGGGGGGGGAGGGGTTAGGGGTTCAACCCCCCCCCCCCCTTAGCACCAAATCTTTAATTAATTTCTTATTCATCACTCAAACAAATTTCATATTAAAATTAATAAAAATTTTACCATTACAATATTTAAATTTAAGTACCAAAATCTGCTAAAATAGCACTATTTTACACCTTAAAATCCAAATTTTCCCGGGGGAGGACCCCCGGACCCACCGCTTTAATGGAGGGGGGGGGGGCAGGGCATGCTTCTTAACACCCCCCATACACAAATCCTGGCTACGCTACTGACTATACACATAGTAAACCCGTGGTATAAACGTCTACATTTTAAGTAGATAAATTTAAAAACATAATGCAAATCAGTGTAATTTTTTTTTAATTGTTTAAAGTACCCCAAAAGATTAAAAATTAGCGATTTTCAAAACTTTCTCAGTAAATGTACACTGATTCTCAGTACATGTAACAGTTTCATAATTATCGTGTGTGATTACGATTGAATATATAGCCTATATATATATATATATATATATATATATATATATATATATATGTTTATATATATATAGGTTTTACGTAAACTCAAAAACATTTACGCACACCTGTAACCACAAAATAAACTTTAAGCATGAGAATTAATTTCTATAACTACACGCATAAACACTTGGAACGTCAGGTACTCAAAGATAAGAATCTAATTGGAATCACTCCACTTGGCTCAGCCGTTGTAAACTATAACTTTCACAATATTGTAGGAACCACAACATTCGTAATTAACGAGTTGACTTATCATACGTAGACGTAGACAAGGGAGTAGGAACCGGGGGGGACAGGGGGGACGTGTCCCCCTGAACTTTTTGGGTGGAGGGGACTGTCCCCCCCAACTTTCTAGACCGTGATATTTTTATTTTATAATATTATTTTGCCCAACTTTATTTGTAATTTCTTCACTCATCAAATTTTATCTTAAGGAAACAATAATAATTTTAACATCGATGTATCCAATGGTCAGATAAAAAAACTGCTTAAAAAGCGCTAATTTGCACTTTTAAAATCAAAATTTTCCGTTGGAGGACCCCTGGACCCCCCGTCTTAGTAAGAGGGGAATGGGTTTACATGACATCAAAATCATTATTTGTCCCCTCCAACTTTATGAACGCAGCTACGCCAATGGACGTAGAAGACACTTAAACAGGTAGTTCCACGGAGAAAATGTTTCTTTTCACACCTTAGTTTATTAGTGATAAGCGGGAAATTACCTTCCGTAGTAGTATGGGTCTTTCGGGTTATTTGGTTTCCAAGTTACATATTACAACCAAAAAAGAACGGATGTGAACACCGAAACCCTACGGACTCAAATATATTGACTGGATTTTTTACAGTCTGTCTAAAATTACTTATTTTCACACCGTAAGTTATAATCGATAAACAGGGAATTACCTTTAATAAAAACTGCACATTCTTTACTTCACGTCCTACAAGAAGAAGGCCAAAACAGCTTTCGGTCATCAGTTATAGTGCAGGTTTCTATATCGCTCAGTCGGATGGATGTATTCTGTCTCAAACTTTGCATCTCTCAAAAGTAGTACCTATGAAATACGTATACATATTTTTTGACACCTTTTTTTTTCTGTCATCAGTTTTTTTTTTTTTGGGAAGACTTCACGTGATTGTCAAACTACATGTGATTCTTTGCTTCTGACAGTTGGAAAGTGGGTACTTTTTGTTACTACTTTTGGGAACTGTCAAGTTTGAGACCAGATACATGACCTGTGTTTGTTGCGGATAGTACGTATCTCACGGGTCATATCCGTTTCCCGAGGGTACATCCGACCCAATCCCGCTGCGATGCCATCCACGCACCTCCTTCCTGTTTCATCTTCCTTGAAACTTGTCTGTCCGCGGCGATGCCGCCCTTGGCTTGGCGCCAGCACTAGGTGTCGGCTCCCTTCCACTTCGTCGCGCGCGCGCTGAAGGCCGTCTTCTTCGCGTCCTCACTCCGAAGCCCGCCCTTGCGGTGATTCCGTGCCTGCGAGAGGGTTTATTCGACTGAACGACATCCCTGATGCGCGCAAAGCTAACGAGGCAACAAATTACGTACAACTCCTTGCGGGAAGGTTAAGGAGAGGATTCTAACAGAGCAATTCGGAAGCCAACATACATATTAGTAGACTTGCCATACGTCCCGGTTTCGCCGGGACAGTCCCGGATATACTGGGTTGTCCCGGTGTCCCGCCCGGTTGTTGAAATTGTCCCGGTTTAGATTCAGGGCACAGTTTCTTGGAAATAATCGAGCAAAATTATTAGATCAGAGAATGATTAATCTGCTCTTGTGTGATCAGTAACATTTTGGTAAGTAACACAGTAATACAAATGTACCTACAGAAGTCGGCAGCAGAGAAGACCGTTGGAGGCGAAGCCTGCAGTTGACGTAACCTTGAATCAACCAATACGCATCCCGCTCCCGCGTGATTGTCATTGTCAATATGTTTCCCCACTCTAGCAGCGCCAAAATATACCTACCACTTACGAAACTGCCCGACTTGTACCGAGCACTAACGGAATCTCGCGGTAGTCGCCAAGTGAAAAATACGAGTGGTACAACAAGTAGAAAACTGTTTTGTTTTGTAAAAATATCATGTTTGTGTACCATTATGAATAAAATAACAAAGATTATCTATTCTATATTTTAAGTGTTTTTTACATTACTGTTTTCATAACCCCCCCCCCCCACGAAACCGACATCCCTAAAACCTAAAGTAAAAAAGACAGAACTGTCCCGGTTGGTCCGTGAAAAAATATGGCAACCCTACATATTAGCAGGAATGTGTAAATTCCTGCGTTTCCAAACACACACTCCTCTAAACTGTATGTATACCATGTAAATGGTTTGTAATTTTAATGGTTTAGTTTCAAGTATTTATTAATATTAATATTGAGCCTCAACATCACTGATCTATAATTTTTTTACTAATATTTTTAATTTTAATTGCATAAACAAATTATTGTTATTTCAAAAAAACATTATAAAATATTACCAAAAATTTTACGTAATTAAAATTTGGTATCGAGCAACACGTCCCAACATTTAAGCCACCTGTAAATGAATACAACAGCAAGAGTCCAGCGGTAAAATATCTGAGTGCCAAAATAATTCTTTTTATTTACATAGTATGAAGTGATTTAGAACCAGTCGCTAATACAACGCACTGAGTCCAAGTCCGTCCGATGTGTCTTGTAGTTCAAAAGTGAGATCTTAGATCGCACAGGCATTAAACAGAGACTCGAGTAACTGAGCCATTTTTTTTATTCCCCCACAAACTTAGTTTTGGCATTGGAATTTCTTTGCCCTGGAACGCCCTCGTGATAGTCACACCAGTGGCCCAGGATGTTGTCTTCAACGACTGTGGAATAACTAGTTGCCGAGTTCTGTCGAACCACGTAACGAAACAATAAATTTGTGTTTTACGTTTTGGATAATGTTAAGAAAATCCTATATGATTGATATGACCAAATACTGTAGCCTAATAGAGAAAATATGGGAAACTAGTAAGAAATACGCGAGACATGTGTTGTCAGCGAACCTGGCGGTTTGGAGTGTTTTTGAGTGCGTGAAACTAGTTACAATAGTCGCATCAAGCGACGTGGATTGTAAAATAGCTGGAAAGCAATGCAGTAAAGTGTCTCGCGCTTTGCAAATGCTAGCTGGCTAGAGTTTCCCATATTGTCGTATTACGATATTTCGTATTATTTGGCCAAATGTCAGCAAACCGCAATGGCGCTGTGGGCAGGTTGCTTGGGGGAGGGGAAGTAACCAGAAATCCAATTTAGGCGGGATTCGAGAACTAGTGATCTACACACGTTGCAACAACTCATCAAATGTCTGAATAGGCATGAATAATAATTCAGTAGATACATTGCAGAGTTGCAGCTCAGTATAAAGCGAAGCTGTTCTGACACGAAGACATGCGAATCATGTTTATTTTATAATATGTAGGGGAGACCCGGGCAAGTTGGACACCCCGGGTAAGATGGATTTAATTTATTTCTCAGGTATTCCGCTAGATAGCAGCACTAGTATTTTTTTGTAAAAATTTATTGTCCTGCTGTATTGACCAGCAGAGTTGTCGCCATCATGGCTGTGTTTGCATAAGACTGGGACGAGTTTTAATTATATCAAGGTAAATGTTTTCATTTTTCATTTATCAAAATGCTTTTCTTTTTGACGCAGTGATATACTATATATTTTTAAGATATTGAGTAAAATATTCCTTTGTTATTAAGCTTTCAAATGCTTGTTGTCGCAATAGTCCCGTTTGCATTGTTTTTATTAGTGAATTTTTTTTTCCCGAGTGACGCTACTGGGCAAGATGGATAATGAAAAGTTAAGGTAGATCAACTCCTATCATATTGGATTTTTTAACTTCTCGAATTTGTTTAATGTAAAGGCACAATTTAGGTAAAACTTTCAAAGATTTATCGATATTTTTAATAATGTAGTATAATTCTGCCGATACATATTAATATTAATAATTTGTTTATATAATTGAACATAAATAGTTTGTAGGCCCTAAATGTGAACCCTTTTTTTATACTGATGTGGCTATATTCAAATTAAAACCATCTTGCACAACATTGTTTACCTATTCGAAACGTTATATTTTACAGATGGTGTACACATATAAAAGGAAAAGTGATCGTGGCAGCTGGGAAGAGAAGGACATGGAAGCGGCCCTCGCAGCTGTTCAAGAATTTGGTGAAACTATTCTAAATGCTTCAAAGAGCTAGAATGTGCCTTATGGTACCTTGCATCGGCACCTGGAGAAAGGAACTGCAGTGAAGTCTTTGGGGAGGTATCAGCCGGTTTTCACTAAAGTTCAAGAGTTGTAACTGAAAGAATACATTTTTAGAATGGATTCTGTTTGTTTTTTTAAGATTAACAAAAAAAGAATTCGTGGAACTAGTTTTTTAATTCGCCGAAGCAAACAAAATTCAACATCCATTCAAAAAAGGTTGCGCAGGAGATGACTGGTTCAAAGATTTTAAACAGAGACATCCAGACGTAACTTTAAGAACACTTGAGACATCAGTGGCTCGTGCTCGAGGGTTCAACAAGCCACAAGTAAACCGGTTTTACGATTTATATTATGACATATTAAAGGAGCACAATATCAATGCAACAACACTGTTCAATGTGGACGAGACAGGAATCCAGACCACAACCACCAGATCTCCCAAAATACTGTCCTCGACTGGCAAAAAACAGGTGGGAGTAATCTCCAGCTCAGAACGAGGGACTTTGACCACTATCGTAGGATGCTGCAGTGCTGCAGGCCAATTCCTTCCACCATATTTCATATTTGCCAGAAAGAAAATGGTTGACTAGTCACTCCAGCTTTTCTAAAATCTGCATCTGCGAAAAATGCTGTTCATGGATTTTCAACAACTGGATTGTGGCCTTTAAACAGAAACATTTTCGAAGAAGATTTTGCACCAGCGACAGTCACAGATCGTCCTCATCTTCTTGACGAACCAGTTCCAAGCAAGGATCAAGTTGCTGGGATCAATTTTCCAGGATCAAGTTGCCAGTATCAAATTGATATGATCAGGTTGCCAGAATCAAGTTGCCAGCATGAAGTTGCAAGATCTACAGACACACCCAAGCAGTTCTTTGAAGACATGGAGGCATGTTTCTCTAAAACAAGCCCATTTCAGTTGCGGCCGCTCAAGCCGTATGTAACTCGGAACGACAAACGCGAAAGAAAATGTCAGCGATCCGAGATCCTTACAAGCACCCCAAAAAGGAAATCCAAAAAATTTAATTATCTTAAGAGTCTACAACATACAGCACGAATCAAGAAGGCATCTTCTAAAAAAAGTTGATAAGGCAAATTAAAAAAAAAACTTATTGTAGAAAAAGAAGTAAATGAAGGAGAAACTCGATGTTTAGTTTGCACAGAAACATATGCAGCCTCTGCTGGACAAGGAGAGTGGATTCAGTGTGGTGACTGCCAAGACTGGGCACATGAAGTGTGTACATCCTACACAGGTGTGGTAGCCTACGTATTGTGATTTATGCCAAGAATGACAATGTAGACGGCTAACGACAGTTTTTGTAACATTTGACAATTTTAGTGACATGGTTAAATAACTATCCATCTTGCCCGAATCCATTATCCATCTTACCCAGGGGTAATGGGCAAGATGGATTTTTTTCTGACTTTCATTTTTACGTGGATTAAATAAGTTTCTCATTTTTCATCGAAATGATTTTGTGGTATTTAGTTTTGTAAGTATTGGGTTAATAAATAAAGCTGTTTATCAGTATATATGACTAAAAGTTTCACAGGAATGGAGCCTTAAAGTTAGGCTATCCATCATGCCCGGGTCTCCCCTATACAACACCCAATCCTGGGTAAAAATACATCGAATTACTGTAATGTTATTTTCATGTAAATATTTTATGAAATTATTTTAACATCTTCAACAAACAAGAATTTTTTCGTTCTTTTAGTGTATATTAATATAATATTTAGTTAAAAATCAAATTTTAAAACATTTATTTCAGCTTAGAGTTTTAGTAAAAAAAAACTACGAATGCATGTAGAACTAATTTTCTTTATATTTGTTGTGTCGAAAATAGACCATTATATTATAAAAAAAACTCTATAGCGTCATTCGTGTAGGATTTTGGTCCTCAGAGGAATAAAGTAAACGTCAAATGCAGGAGAACATTACTTTCACATTATCACCATCACTGCAACTTGAACTTAAGGACCTTGAATACCATCCCAGAGACAACCTTGTAGGGGACTAGAGCGCGAGAATTTCGTTCGCTATAAATTTGGCCGCCCTCCAAGGAAAGAAAATGGGATTCTAGGTGCAGAAGGGGCGGGAAAGAGGAAAAGTTGGAAAAGGGTGGTTGGTGTGAGGGCGTCGCAAGAAGAGTCTCTCCCCCCCCCCTCCTTCGAGGGAAAGGATTGGAGAGGCTGTAATCGAATATCTGCCGAGAGGTCGCATGCTCTGCCGCCTGTGTACGTTCGGTAACAACTTCGACCACCAACTCGACAGTCGACCTCTCGAGACCGCGTCGCGCCGCAGCTAATCGAATCCGGGAGATATCGATACCTGCATAACAAGATCCTTCTGGTGGGAGTGAGTTCGCGGGTGGCACAGGGGCCGACAGACTTCGATCTGTTTGTGTTCGATTCCTCTCTTTCTGATCCCTGTTGTTTACTTTGGCGTCCGCGAACCCGTTACCACGATGCGTGACTATTGCAGTGTCCGCATCGCTAGGAAGCTCTCTGACTGCTCTACCAGGGTATTTTTGTCTTTGAAAGAGCGTGTGTCATTCTTGTTTACGCTTCGAACATGGAGTGGCAGTTACCATCTGAAATCAACAGCGTCCTGCGAGTAGCCGACGTTGCTGAGATGTGCTGAGCTGCGCTGAGCAGCTGTATTTGCTGAGAACATGGAACACCAGCTTGCTGACCATCTGTCGGAGGTTGCTGGTTGCCTCAAGGGCCCTGGAGGGATCCACTCATAACTTAACAAACACACAATTTAGAACAGTCATAACTTACAGAAAAAAATGCACATAACTTAGAACTATCATAAGTTAGAACGATCATAACTTAGAAACGCTTAACTTAGAAACACAGCAATCCGAACCAAAAAGCTTTACTATCAAAAGTTGGAACTACATAATTAAAACACGCATAACCTAGAAAATTATTTCTTGTGTGTTTCTAAGTTGCGTTGTACTGAGTTATGATTGCACCCCGGCCCGGAAAAGTGGTAAGTACGCGCCCACTGCCGTGAACCGAAGAGAAGCGAAGAGAAAAGAAGCGTCACACCCGGGTTGTCCTTCCACTGCTGTGGAGCGAAGGGAATCCTACAATTCACGTATTTTCGGTTCCCTACCACGTTCGTGCAACTTCGGATTTCTCTCAAAAATTTAAATTAAAAAAATCGAAGGGTTAGGTTAGGTTAGGTCAGTCACAACATGCTTGTTTTCATTGGAAACTTCTGATTTAGTGGCTGAAGTGGCGTTAATACCAAAACGCAAAACTTCGGAAATCTTCGTAAATTCTTGCAGGGAACCGAAACTACGTGAGTTGTAGGCTTCCCGTGGAGCGAAGAGGCGTGAGTTGGTCATTGATAGAACAGGGATCTCGTTTCGCGCTACTTCGTAGGGGAAGTGAGGTAATAGGGCGTACAATAAAATAAGAACCAATTTTGTTGAACTGCATATTGACCTGTAATTGCAGTTGTGCACACTCCACTTTATTAATATTACTTATGTATAAAATTTGTACGCATTTTATCATTAGTACTACGGGGATGTACAAACACCAGACTTACCACTGTAAGCAAATTTCTTGGATATAAATAATTACCATTTAATTCAATTATTGGTTACCGTACTGAATAAACTGTGATAAAAAAACTGTTTATCTTACTCTATGGACTACAAATGTTTATACCTACTTTAAATACCAGCTGGTTGTTTATTTAAGCCAGCAGGAATTTTTGGAATTTTGTATTTTAATTTGTATGTTATGTTAATGGAAACTTTTTTATTTGGAAAATAACTGCTCTGTAATGTTTTAGTAGAGTGATAGCAGAACTATTTGGATGTGTTATGGTCAGTCCTCGCTCATTTTAAGTTCAGAGATGCATAACAAGAGTGTGAAGATGATTTTGACTGAGAAATCTAAATAAACTTTAAGTCGCTCGTAGAATCTGCAAAGATTTATAGTATTTCTTCGAGTAGAAAAATTGAAGAAGTTCGTCAGAGTCATCGGGGTCGAAGACACAGTTTACTGCTAGCTCAGTATGGATACACCGCAAGAAAGCTACTTGAAATGATTTTTTAACTATTACGTCGAGTTTTTTATTTGCAATAAGCAGTGTGAAATGATCGCGATTAGCAAGTTTCTATCAGAAATTATTACGCGACCAAGAAATTGGTGTCGTCAGCAATCTACCAAATGAACTTTTATTCTTTTGATAGCGCTTAGCCATTCAAGAGGCGCTATATGATTTAACCAAGACTCGTGAATACGCCGTTAGCTGAAAGAAGATAGTGTAGGGTTCTACATGTCCACAGAGTGCAACTTTTGCAGCTGATCAATTTTAAATTGTCCCTTGGAATAGTCACCACAACGAAACTAAATGTCTCACCGGGTTTCACTTTGAGAAGGACTACGGTTGTCAGGTTTTGTTGTAAACATTATAGGAAGAATATTTCAGGTATTTCAAAATGTAAAAGAATGGTACTGGAAATTTTTTCTTTAATTATAATCCAAAATGTCATGCTTACGTAACACTTGGAACCTCATATTAACGAAAGTTTGATTTTTGTATATGCATGTGATTTTTTTTGCTTTCATTAGTTTTTATACTGCACTTACTTTATTATTTTCAGTATGTGCTGTATGACTGTTAATTACTAGGAATTAGTTTAATTTGTTTTGCTTTACTGGAAGATTATTTGTTTTAAATACAAACCATAATATTAGCTATGTTTTCATCTAACTTTGATACGTTCATTAAGTTTATAGATATTTTGGATGCTTGGACCAAATAAATTTGTTTGACACCTATCTATATTTCTAAACTAGGTACTATAACGTAAACAGATTACTCTACTCGTATGTGTCACATTTGCATCACCGAATTATAAAAGTATTGAAACTATCAAGTTTAGTTTAAATGTTAGATAGTGAGATAGACCGGATAGTATCTCTGCATCTTTATGATTTAAATTATGTAGATTTACCCCCAATTAACACCATCATTGATCAGTCTTCCTGAGCAGGGCATTAATTTTTTTGTATGATGAATAAACCTAAAGAAAGTAAGGAAGTGCTCATAGTTTAGGACCAGCAACGGTGGCTTTTTAGAGTTACCTACACCACAAAGCGTCGTTTTACCCGGATCTTCGTGACAATAAACGCATTTATTCAGGCAATATGAAGCACTATAAACAAGAGAAAGCCTTTTCATTAAGAAAACACTGTATTTAACATGATTAAATAATATGCAACGAGCTAAAGTAAAAATACATGACAGTAAAAATCAAAAAAATAGTAAAGTTATGATTATTTAATATTATAAAAACTACTTAAATGTAGTTGGAAAGTTTTTTTAGTCCTTTGTATTGATATTATTTATGACATTGTATTAAAATTTTATCCTACATGCCGATTGCGATAAAAAAAATTAATTGTTTTCAATAACTCTTGCTCATACTTAAAAATATTCTTCAAATTGCTAAAAATTTACAATAAAAATAAATGCTATTAACGAATAAAATTAAATATCAAGTGCACTATTGCATTATAAAATATTAATTGATAAGCAATAGGGCAATAGGGCAAATGATTAGATAACTTTTACACACGAAAACATATAAACATCATTTTTCTAGAACTATTCTAGAACAGAACATTTAAAATATATTACAAAATTAATATATCTGCAGTTAAATAACATCTTACTGGTTAGAATTTTGTTAAATCCTAAACCAACTTCTATTGACAAATATCCCCTTTACAATTGCATTTTTTTCTTTACTTATTAGTTACAATTGCTTTAGATTTTGGAATAGGGTTTTAATAAATACCAAGTATTCTATAGAGCTTAGATATTTAAGAAGTTCGGACTTTGAAACGGGGTATTAATTTTATCATACCATTTTCCTGCACTTGACATTTAGTTTTTATTCAATGTTTTTTCTGACTTGTACTAAAACCTTTATCGTCTTATTTTTCATTTTTTCTCACTTCGTTTAGTATTGCTGTTAGAACCAGAGAATATTTCCTTATTTTTGAATCATTTGTAATAATAATTTCATATTTTAGCGCTGGTGAAATACATTATTAATTTTTATGAAAATTTTATAAATACAGTGTTGGAAAAAAATTACGGGGCCTTGTAATGTTCTTGAAATATTCGTAAGTATTGGTGCTACTGAAATGCAACTGCCTTCTACAAAAAAAAGCTGCACCAGATGAGAACAGCTTAATTAAATGTCCTGAAGCATCAAAATAGTTCCCTGTTATAATTAAAATATTTCCAATGCTCTATATAAGAACTGAGCTCTTTTAATTCACGGTATTCGTGGTTTTTCCTCAAAGATATACCATCCTCGCTTTGTTTCACCACTTTACGTAGCAACGCGTGAGGAGGCCAAGACCCGAACAGCCCCGGAAGCAGCCGAAGGGTGCCGAGGAGGTCGTGCCACGCCGCTCGCTTGCCTTCCAGACTATTCGCGAGGCACACGCCTCTTCTCTTCTCTCTTCGCTTCACTTCGCACCAGTAGTCGCCCGGGTAAAAAAAAATCCTCGCGGCGCTTGCAGACTAGAGCCTGTTAGTAAACACGTGGTTGCGACAAGGTATAGAAGGTCTGTGAGATATTATTGATGCCTTGACATTCCACAAATTGGGATAAGTAGCTCAGCATTAGAAATACAGCGAAAATATGGAAAGCTGCGAGAAGGCAGGGCTGTCGCAGCGCTGATCCCTAGAGCCCAACCCACCATCAACAGTCGGGTCTCGTGAGGGTTGGCCTCCTTGCAGAACTACGTCATCAAACTGCCCCGCCCCGAGGTACTGCGATAGCTCCAGCTTTCGGAACGCAGCCCTGGCACGACTCGAGTGGGTCGTCCCGGCCTCCTTGATGCACCTTAAGGGCCATTACGAGTTACTCCTCGCCGACTGCGGAGGACCTAGAGGACATCGAGGCCGAGCCGGCGCCCCAGCGCTCCGAGGTCTTCAGGGCGAGGAGTAGATTTCCCGAGAGGCACTGACACGTGTTCATCATGATAGGGACCTAATTACATGGCGAGTTTCGATAAACCTAAACAACACGTAAAGTGTGTCAAGACACCATAGTATATAACCGAAATGCCAGTTAGTATACCACTTAGTACCGAAATGCAAATAAAATCATATAATAAATCAGCATTGTTAATCAAAATATTTTCTAAAATAACAAAGACATAATATTTTAATACAATTAATTCTATTAATGTAATTTAACCAAATTGTATTTATTAAACATATTAGAATTCTATTTATTTTTTCTTATCTTGCAATTGTTGTTAGTACTCATTTTTTACACTATTGCATTGGTACATTTTTCAAACATACCTACAAATAGTTTAAATTTTTTAATCCGTGTGATGAAACATGCTTGTTAAAAATTATTATATTGTAAAAATTCAGTATGTAACAAGCCAAAATCATGTCATATTGGTTTAATAATATGCTACATTTATGAATGAACAGGATTCAAAAATTTAAAAAAGCGTTAACACAAATTTCATGTTTTAAAAACGAAATTAGCCTAAAAATAAAAATAAAATCACATACTATTGTCCCTAATCATGATATATTTCGAACTATATCCAATACGCAATAATATTACGTATCATAATGTTAAGGTATTTATTGAAACTTTGAATTTTACTCAACGTTACAAAAAAAATACTATTTAACTCGTGGAATCAATATTAAACTAATATATTGTTTTATAGTCTATGCTAAATAGCTTGTATGAAATTTGACAGTTCTCAAAAGTAGTATGGTCGACGTAACATTCCGCCACTGTTGTTGTGTAAACATTGTTTGTAAACAACTTCGTGTGATTGTTAGTGTTCGTAAACCAACACCGTGTGTTGCTTTGCAAGTAACGACTGGGAAATGGGTGCCACTGTTACTCTTTTTGAGAACGGTTGAGTTTGAGACAAGTTGCATGACACAAACCATCTTCCTCTGTTTTCGTCCGTACGAAATAACATGCGAGAATAATTAAAAATTTTGGGGTCTTTTGGTGTTACGCTAAAAGCAGGGGTATTACAGTAATGAGAAGCCGTGGTTACTGAAACTGGATATTTCCACTCTCAGGATTTACTGTTAACTACATTGGCTGGTACCAAAATCAAATAATTTCACATTTTGGACTGTGTTAAGGGTTCCGCCTACCTGGTTACACAGACGGTGCGCAGAGCTTCAGGAAAAACAACGCCATTTAAAAACTACAAAAGATATCCGAGTGGGGTATGTACACGAAAAGCATTAAAGAGTTCGCTGAGGCCCGAAAAGTACTTTTAATTTTGTATCATGTTTTTAAACTGTATTTCTAGAAGAGTTAAAATGGCTAAAACGCATGTTTTCAGAGTAATTTTTAGGCGTAAAACAACCAGTACAGATTATTAAAAGCACTTAAGGGACTTGCATTACACCTTTATCTTCATTTATCGGCCATATAATGTTGCGGTCACCGCTAAAATTTCACAGTTATCCTGTGACGACGAGAAGACTGCGCGCCAGTTCAGAGCCTTGCGCTTAGAGGCGACACCGCGCTAGAAATACTATCGAGCGTCGCACTTATCATCCCGCCTCACTCACACACATACACCCCTGACGAGGCGGGCCCCTTAACAAATGATAGGTTCAACACTTCTTGTTTATTGCTGTTTCAGAATCTTCCAGGAAGGGTATAGTGAAAAGTGCTTCAATCATTGAAGTAAAACATTTATGCTTCATGTTTACCCATGTTTGCAACCGATTTAATGCCCTGCTACGATGGGACGGTCCTCCGCTGTATTCAGTTCTTAAATTTGATTGGTCCACTTCACGCTTGGACGTAATTGCGGCCTGCTGAGTTGCTGCATGATGTGACGCTACGGTCGAGATGGCCAACCAACTATCTCGGGGCCTTCAGGCGGTCGTCAGCAGACCAGCAAGGAGCGCGTGATTCTTCACCTTTCGCGGCGTGCACCAATCAGGTTGTTTCTAGTTGCACGCAGGCGCAAGGAAAGACGTATTTCCTAGTATTTGATGTTGACACCGCAGGTTAAAACCTACGTCAGTTTTTAAAAAAATATATATTTAAATACGCGCAATAAATATTCTGCAAATAAGTATAAATATTCTGTTTACATCACGAAGGAATGTTTGATTTAATTTATGGCAACGACTCGTAATCTATTAGACCGAAAACGTAAACAAAACTAACTTTATTTAATTTATTAGTATCTAACACTTAAAAATTGCGAAAACGTAAACAACGTTGAGATAGAGTGGCGTTTGTCTTGCATTTAGTTATTTATCATACCCACTGGGCTATTTATTTAGTTTTACTCACGGGTGGATGCACGTCATCCAAGCGTCAGCACAACATTAATCGCAGCTCGCAAGCAGACTGAGCCAGCTCGGCGCCGGCATCAGCAGCTAGCAACAGTTAGCAACAGTTAGCTACAGTTAGCAACGTCCCGTTGTAGCAGGGCATTGGATACAATAAATCATCTTGCCTTTTTAACGTATATTTCAGCATAACAAAATATTTTCTTGTCTAAAACTGGTCTATACTAAGGAATAAATAATACAAATACGCTCATCACTGACTCACTGACTGACTCTGTAATGCTGTATGGATTCTGTTTTCATGCGCTTACAATGTAACATTTTCATTGCTCTTTGCTAAACTGTTCCTCCTAGCATTGCTGCCGAGTCAGTGGTGCAAAGATAGGTAATATAATTTAAGTGGTTGACCTCCACTTGCAGACATGAATCTGCTACCCATGTTGTGTCAATTTTCCAGGGTTAATGATAGGATTAAATTGATCGCAAACAGGTGTTACGGCATATTTGAATTGTAGCATACCAATTTTGTTGCGAATTCCATTCAATTGAGCACCTTCATATGAATCGTACTGCAAATGCGGTTGCCATCCTGTTGTATACTGAATCGAATCAACAACAAGGAATATTATTGAATGACCAGACAAAATTAACACCCAATATGGTTTTTCAAAAGGTTATTCTTTAAAAACAATTTTTTGTGAAATACCTTTTTATCATTTCATTTTTCATAATATTAAAAGTAAATTAATTTTAATAAGTATTTCGTGTTTATTAATTAAAATTTTTCGTTTATTCATTTTTTTTCAACGGACGCCTTTGGTGCTTTACAACTAACTAGTGAATTAATAATTAAAGGCATAATGTATTTGCCACATCGAAGTCTTTAAAGACTTTTTAATTAAATGTAATGGATAAATGTCACTTTACACAGGTATGAAATCCTCAAGAATTTACTTCGGACTGCTCAGCGAAAAGAGCGCAAAAAATATATATTTCCTGAAACAATGCTGGAGAGGGGTTTGCAACTGACTACTGGAAAAAAAGAAATTTATATTTGCAAAAAAGAATAAATAATAAATGTGAAACGAAACGAAAAATTAAATGAAGTAAACTACCGTTGACAATAACTTGCCGAATCAGGTGAACTGGCACTGAGTAAAGCGCGAGTTGTAGAATTGTACATTTATAAATTTGTATTACGTACTGGTATGGTTTATATTTGGAGATTTAGTCATTAGTTATTTAATTTTAATTCACGTAGAGCCTAATCATCATGTGTTTGTAGTCGGGTTATGTTTTTCCAGCCTGGGTATCACAAATACTGCCCTTTCATAAAATATTTGTTTCTTTTGCAGGAAAAAAAAAAATTGTGTTCTTACATTTCTTTTCTTTTTTTTTATCGTTTTCGCTTTATTACTTGTCATTCTCTTCCGCCTTCTCTTTTCGTCTACTCAACGAAATTGTTCCGAATCACTTTCGTCCAGCAAGTGATTGAAAAACAAGGCCGTTGCCTTTCCGAAATCATTTGCAGTGCATTTGCGAAGACGGCAGCCGTCGTGGGAACGGGTGTTCGGCACGTCAGCGGGGATTTGTCGCCAGCCAGGCGGCGCGGCGCCTGGGGCCCTATGTGCGTCTGGAACTCGTCTGGAGCTGAATATTTATCACCGCCGCGTGTAATGCCAGGTTTTGCGGGTGAAATGGTGGGAGGGGGAGGGGGTCGGTGGAGGTGTGAGAGTGTCTCGGGCGTGGGTTTTCACCCTTTCTCGCTAGCACATGGGCGCGATTCTTCAGTGCATGTAGGATGCACTCTGGGAGGCATCGTTCTTTAGTAGGATCAACGTCTGAATAAACCAGAGAGAGCCCTTCACGTTTCTAACGCTCTTGGTGAGGTGCGGTTGAACGTGACAATCCTGCACAGGAATGCATTTTCTGTACTTTTACAAAAGATTTATATACAGAAACGTGTTCTCAATAAATAGTTCGTAATACCACAAGAAAGTTATTGTAACTTTGTAAAACACACGACTATGTTATTTTTGCATATATGAAATACTTTTTTCGAGATAATACTAAGTATTTCTTACAAAAATTGGTGCATAATTTTATATTTTAACAAATGTTTCAGTCATAAAATATAATATAATATGCAACAATTTGACTTTATTTCGTTGAGTCATGCTTATTTTCTGTGCAGTTAATAATGGAAAGCTGTTTAGGGAACAGTTTACAAATAACTTTATTGGAGGTACTTGGATAACACGAAGCCTAAATTCCCGGATAATAAACCGAACATAGTATTACTGCGAACACTATTCTGTAGTGATCCAGTTGTTTTCATGTAAATCTTTAAAGTTACAAATATCTGTAATTTTCATTAATATTTCTGTCTCATTTACAAAATAATATACAGTGTATGCTTTCAAATATGACGTTCTTCGATTTTGTATTAAAATTTTTATTTAATTTTTTTTGTGATGGTGAGAAAGTTTATCAGAAAGTGCATTTATGGTTAAATCCAATCACAAACTTCATAGACTAATCGGTTTTTGTCCAAACATTGTATGCATCTCTGCCTTACAAATAGTGGTTGAGACCAATAAGAACTACAACCCAGATTACTTGTTGCGAGGGGGGAAAAACCAAACAAGTTAGAATTCAATTACCGCTAGGACCCAACTACTTCGTATTTATAGCGGCCGCGACCGTTAATCAATGTTCACCAAGTGCGGTGAAGTATATAACAGCAGTTTTGTAATGCTGAGTGTTACGGGTTTTGCTTCAACACAGAGCATCTGTTGGTATTACCGAAAATCTCGTATTTCTGTCAATTATTTTCTAACGTGATTGAAATTTTCAAACGAAATTGAATTCGAGGTGGAATAACAAAATAACCACGGACTATATTTATATTTCATCTAAGACTATTATCTTGTTATTGTATCTTTTAATTCATTGTCAATATGCATAACTGCTGCAATTGTCATTACTACATTTTTTTAACTTGCCTTTTTTTTAAGTTTTGAAAGCGTTCTATCTTTTTTCAATATAATAATTAAGGAAAAGTTCTAAAATATGTTTTATGTTACCTTAAAATAGTTTACCAAATATTTTGTGGTTTAATCATACTATGATACTTATTTGCTAATACGAACAGATGTTAAAATCATCAAGTACGTTATCTAAAATTAACGCGTTAGAGCTTCTTAATTGTCAGCCAGTTTCACACAGGTTGTGAGCGTAGTTTTGCACGCACTAATCTTTTTGACGTGAATACGTCTTTAAAATTGCTTCCGTAGTGGGAGTCAATTCAAAAAACAATAATAACACAATCGGGGGATATAGTTTGGTGTTGCAGCTACATATCTATCACCTCCATTCAAAATTTAATCACACCACTGGATAGCTAAAGGATCAAAGAATTCGTTACGCTAAGTGAGGACTGTGACGCATCGCGCGCGGTGGAGGGGAACGCGCCGCCATTTTGAGGTCATTTTGTTGCGTTTAGAGATTTCCATTTAGTATAACTTTTGACTCGGAGAAGCTTACGACGTTCGTTTCAGTTTCAATCGTCAGCTCTCGTCAAAATCTATCGATTGCACGTATAAAACATTAGTGTAAAATAGTTACAGTGTATATATATATATGGTGTTAAAAAAAATAAAAAAAATAGCGTACTTTATATTTTTTATAGAAAATATTACCTGTTACGTACACGTATTCACGTACAACACACGGCCGGGTCCATGACACAGCCACATCCTTGTTTTTAACAATTGTGAACGCAGCTAACGGGCGGGATAGAGACCCGCGGCGGACAAGTCGCGCTGGGAGCGAACCTTGACGGCCCGAACTACTTTCATTTGTCTGCCCGCGCCCGAGCATCCACCGCCGCGTCAGATCCCTGGGCAGAGGCGCCTCTCTGGTGCTCATCCATCCGGGAACACAGCTAACTAGCAGGAGCAGGCACAAATTAGGTGTCAGCCCAGGAGTTTGCGAAGAATGTTCAGGAAGGATGGAAGGTAGAAGAGAGAGCCTTGTCGATTTACGCGACTGACGCGGAATCGCACGAGCAAGTACAAGCGCGTTCACAGCAATAAATCTTTGCTGCGTTGACACAACGCAATTCAGTTTAATGTCACGAATGAGATACCCGAATAGTTGTTTTTTTTTTACTGTTTTTTTTTTTTTTTTTACTGTTTTTCGAGGGATTCTGGAACATTGTGGTGTAGGTCAAAACATTTCATTTTGCAGATTTCAGTTGGCTACTACATATTCTACCACTGAATATTTCAAATTATGATTTGGTATGGAAAACCCAAATCTGCAAATTTCTTTAATTTCTCCAGCTATGTTCCGGCCCTTTATGTACTTGTATATAATTGTATCCAAACAACAAATAAAATATTTCTTTAATCGCCTACATACCAATGCTATACAACTTAAAATCCACAAAAAAATACTATGTAATATCTCTTTGCAGATGGTAACTTTAATTAGGCTAATTGTGCAAAAGAAGGACTTTTCCTGAACGATGGAAGTTATATATATATATATATATACATATATAAAACTTCCATATATATATTAGCTCTCCAAGTACGCCATTACAGGTGAAAGAGTGCTTGTCATTTTATGCATGAAAAAGGGGCACATGAAGCAAACTCTTATTTCTCTGGTTGTGATGATGGGCGTAACCGAAGCTGATAAGCTTATCTATAATTTATTTGGTATATTTTTTTCAGGAATCATTGCAACTGAGTGTTGAAATAGAATAAAATTTCGCTTTCTATGTTCAGCCAGTTTGTTGTACGCAGGACTTAATTTATGTGCTTCTGTTTCCTTAAGGCGCCCGCCTACCTGGGAGCACATCCCGAAATTTCACTCGCTGGCTGAGCGACCTTGCCGGGCGACAGTGGTCGGTACTGGAACTAGGCGGCTGCAGCAGTGTTCGCACAGCGGGAGTGCTATCCATTTCCCCCCTCCAAAGGAGAGTCACCACCGTAGTAGGGTGTTTCCAAACCACCAGTACTTCTGCTCTCACGGCGGAAAGAAAGACAGATGATACCGCGTGCATGCTCCTCTCTCCACCCTCTCCCCCTTCCAGCTCCCACGTCACCGCTCCTTGGTTGCAGACGGAGCTCTTATTCCAAGGCTATCCATTTCATTTACGTCTCGCGAGGACCTTTCTGATTATTGATGTATAATCGTATGAGCTACATGTAGTCAAGATGCTAGATTATGAAGCGTACGGATGTCACAGTTTCTCCAAACATAATAAATATTATTTAATAAAATATACATTTCTCCTTTCCAAAGAATAATGATATGTGTAATAAATTGGTGAAAACATGCAATAGGAAGGACAAATTCTGTGTAAGTGGAAGCAAGTTAAATAAATTGTGGTTTCCTTCGTAGATGAGTTACTCATATTAGAATAATCATTTTATTTTTGTTTATTATCATCAATAGTAGGTTATGTTCACGTCGAGCGATATATTTCGTACAAAATATCTAGTAGTTAGTTATAATAATGAACTCTTTCATAGTAAAATATTATTCATTGCGTCGATTTGCGTAATATACAATAGAAAAAAATACAAATTAACATTAATCAGAACCTAATAGTTGTAAGTACAGTTATTTTACATATCCATGAATGTTTTGAAAAATGATATTGTAATCATTTAATACATTTCATTTATTTTTAACACAGTGTAATCTTGTGAGTAATTGAAAACATTTATAAGTGTATTCATGTGTCATTTATCCTATATAAGACAAATACCGTTGCTTTGTTAATACAAACAAAAGGTACTATGTGTACTAAATTCAACGAAAGCCCTTCAATATTGTAATTTTATTACAAGTTATCATAATAAAAATTTAGGTGACAATATAAACAACATAGATAAAGGTAAAACTATAACTTTTAACACAAAAGTTTTAAATTAAATATGGATTAATAAAATATAAAAAAAAAATCGTTTGACAAAAAAAGGGCCCAAAGTATCTAACTACAGCAACAGCACTTGCGCGGCTCTAGATTTTATAATTCAATCTAGATATTAGCTTAAATTTTCCTAGTTGTATCAACTAGTTTTTAAATTTAAGTAAATATTAGTTTAATCTATATATATTTTTTATGAATTGTAATATAGGTGTCTCGGCTTTTTACTATTACCTAGTTGAACAAGTTTGCTAAGATTGACAATAGGCCTACGCTCTAACAAAAATTATTTATGATTGCCTTTCAAGTGTAAAAGACAGTCGAATCAATATAAAATTAACTACGAGAACTAGTTATAACAAACAAAAAAATTTAAGTGGACAAAATATCATGACACACCCACACACACCTACACACACACACACACACAATGATCGCACTCAAATTATTAAACATCAGTTTCAGTTCAGGACTGGTGTAAATTAAGTTACTGACAATATCTTATTTTCCGACGTGTATCATCGAGTATTTTATTAAAGAATCGTTTTAAATTAAAATTTATGGATAAACAATTTTGATCACGTATTATCTTTGTATTGCGAGCGAAAATGTAGCATATTCCTGAGACTCGCACTGCATCAAACGAAGTCCGCTTACCCGCGTGAAATGGGCTATCACAAACTCGCAGCTAATAGTGAATCGTTTTCAATCATTACGGCGGCATTAATAAATTTGCCATTTTTTTTTAAATTTTATATATTTACATTGAAAGTTCGAATGGAAATAAAATGTTGTGTAGATTTTTTTTAAAAAAATCATCAGCTATACAATGTTAAATTTCTAAGAAACATACCTATTTGAGACTGCCTAGAACATATTTGTATTTTTATGCTGTAATTTATGAGAAGTTTACTTAAAAGTAACCTTAGTTCAAACAAAATATAAAATGCTTTTGTATAAGTTAAGACATTAGTATTTATAAAAAATTAAATTATTTATAACAAATACATGAAATAACAATATGTATAAAACATGTCCACAACAAATATGCACACAGGGGAAAGAGCGAACACACCAAGTTCATTACTCAGTTGAAACAAATGTAACGGAATTAAACAATAAGTACAGAAATGTAATATATGCAAATGTTTAGTTAGAAATAAATCATATGTGACTATGTCTTGAAAATAAAATTCCATACTTCAACAAAATACAATTTGTCAAGAAACTTTTGTTTCAAAACTGTGTACATTATTTTTTTATGTCATGCACAGGTAATCCTTTCGGCTATTGCGGATCCACAAGTTCAGGGAGCATAAATTCTATGTAAAAGTCGTTTAACTTTTTTACCATTTTTCCTTCCCAAAATGATTTACTTCGCTCAATTTTTTGGACAAGCATGCCCAAGGGAGTCCACACTACGAAATAACACGTCTGTCTTTCAGCAATATGCATTTTTCCCTGTACTTGATACATATACCTGTCGTCTTCTTTCAGGCGTAGTTCCCCATTTTCAAGACGACAGAATTTTATTTTATTTTGTTGTATACCCTCTTCTGGAGTAAGGCGTGATTCTGAAAAAGGGCACTTCACCTCGACAACTGAATCTTCGCCAATTAGACCATCCGGGGTAGCTGCTAACCAAGGCATCTCTTGGTCAACAAACAATCCTGATGCTGTAATCGTTTTGCCGAGAGTTTTTTCTAGCAGTTCTAGGGCTATAGGTTCTTTGGCCAATCCGTATTTTGTAGCGAACGATCCTTGAAATCTGCTTTAAATTAAAGATATAAGAGTTTTTGATCTTGGTGTTGATGATTTCAATTTACAAATACGGCCGAAAGAAGATGCTGTTAATCGTTTATAACGTTCTGCCAACCAAAGCTGAGAGTTAATTTGAGCTGTCGTGTTAGCCAGAAGAGAATTTCTTTCACATTCATCAAGGCTAAGTTTTACCAAAAAGTTTTGCTTTTGTCTTTGGAATTCTTCTTTAGTCATTTCAGGTTCTGCATTCACATTGCCATAGTGACAATCTGGCCCAGTCATTACTAATCGCCTACGTTTAATTTTTTTCGGTTTTTCTTGGAGCCGCTTTCTCCTTTTTTCTGCAGATCTTTGTTTGTTCTACATGTTGCTTAACACCATATTATCAAAGCTACAGTCAAAATTTTTACTGTGTCTACTTATTCTTGCTACTTCTGAAAACAGGCGATTTTTATAAAAAATACGATGCCCCTGAATGATTGCTCGTACTAGTGTGGTAGATGTTTCAGGAACTAATACAGTTGCATTTTTTCCACTTATTTCTGTAGAGGCGGGATACTCTGACGGGCCATTGCTATTGACTTCACTTGCTGGTGATAACGGTAGAACACTAACATCTGATTCATCCCAATAATGGTCAGGTATGGCAGTGTGATTTACTTGACTTTTAGTGGACAGGTCACTGTGCACGTTACTGCTCTTTGTAGGGGTTGTCACTTCAAATGACACATCAGGCCAATCAGAGCAACCTGGTTGAGTGTTTTCCAAAGAAAATGTTGTCAGTGTGGTTAGTTGGATGGGTGATCTGAAACAAAATGTTTGATAACATATTACAGCAGTTGTACAGCAGTGTCAAATCTACATTGTTATTTGAGTACGAAGCACAGAAAGATCTCCTTTAATGGACTTCACGACGCAATGGGCTATTTAGAGAATTAATGTAAAATAAATTAAATTCAAATTAAGTAAGCTTGGAAAGATGAAGTTTAATTAAAGTGTAAGGTGCGTATAATGAAAGGTTAATGTTGTCTGCGTGACCTGCGTGATAGGCAGACATATCATTCCTTATCATACAAAATATTTTATAATCATTTTAAATTAAATGACGGCATTATAATAATTAATTAAAAAGGTGAGAAGAAACCGCAGCATCTGAGTACATTCCAAATTATAGCTGTAGTTTAAGCACTACCAATCTTACAATTCCAGCTCGTATACGACATAAGTATTTAAAACTCAAGTAAGCGTTCGTGTGTGGACCTAAAATATTATATATCTACTTAATTGTGTTAAAATATGTTATATCATATTTAAAAAAATCATCAATTTTGTTTTCTAAGTAAATGTTTCATTTGTTTTCCTTCAAATTGTTTTAATAAATTCATAGACTTTTTAAAATCTTCATCTGTTCTGCCCCTTACTTTGACTCGTGAAAACCCCCCTGCTAATTTTTACCCTCACACATCGTAACAAATTCAGCGTCAAGATCTCTCATCTCCAAGAAATACAAATCTGTTTACTTACCCATCACGCGTCTTCGCATAACTGTTGCCACAGGAGTCACCTTGCAGATCGTCAGTGCAAGGGATACACGGATTTTCCAAAACTGCTGTTTTTGCTCCATCACAGTTCTTAATTTTCTTGAGATCTTCTGGCTTTATTAATTTTGTTCTGCGCCAAATAAAAGTTTAGGTAAGTTTACCACAAAAATTTAAATGAATATTCAAATTGTAAGTTTTCCTGTACTTTCGGGCAGATTTATTATAATATGTAGTATAGGTAACGTGACCATACGTCCTACTTAGGGCGGGACAGTCACGCTTTCAGGCTGTCTGTCCTGCTGTCCCCAGCGAGGGCAAAAATTCCCCGCTTTCGCAAACAAAATGATAATTCAACATACCTAATGAACAAAATATGAACAATTGACAAAACACAGTTAAGTGTCGCAATACTGAAAGCCATTTTGATTACCAAGACTAACATCAAAAAATCATATAATGAACTTCATTCCTACTTGAAACTAGACCCGATATTTTGAAACAGATTTTTTCCGCCGACAAAAACAAAACTCCCTAGACGTATGTCATGTCATAAAGGTTTATTTGATTTATCAGCTCAGCTGGCTTAGTAACTCAGCTAACATGGAAAGCTGGAATCACAGTGCCCCGACGGCCCCGACACGACAGGCCCGAAAAGTTCAATAGTCAATGAAATACAAGCTCGCCGTGACGTCACCCCGGCAAAATACGCACCCCGAGGGCCAGCAAGGAATAGATTATATTTCTAATTCCGTCGTGTCGTACTGCCCGACAGATAAGAAAACGCCAACGGAAAAGAACCAGTACAGAACTAAATTTCAAAAATATTTACCTACTTGGTGAATATTTTTGCTGGAAAGTGAAATTTCGTTTTACGTGTTGATGAATTTAAAAATTGGTAGCTTCCCTTCGTCTGTTTGCGGTTAAAGACGTTATTTTAGAATCGTGAAGATTGGATTTAAGAATGGACGAGTTCAACGAAGAACTTCTAATTAGTAAAGTCCAAGCTTATGCTATTTTGTATGATATTGGTGTGAAGGACTACAGAAACCAGCCAAAAAAAAAAAACCTTGCTGGGCTGAGATAACATATAGTTTTTCGGGAGAAGAAGTTGACGGTAAGTTAACTAAATATTTATCAGTTCTGAATGCAGTTGCTTCGAGTTTTTGGCTTGGTTATTTAAAAAAAAATTGTACTTTTTAAATTATTTGTAATCCACATATTACCATTTGCCGAAGGCCAAATTTAAAATCGTCGGGTTATTTTTGTCGTGGTATTGTGACCCTACGCTTTTAAATCTGTCGTGCTGGAACGCTGAACGAAGGTTTGTCGGGCCTGTCGTGTCGGCCTCGTCGTGGTATTGTGACTCCAGCTTAATACAACATAAAGTTATGTAATAAACTCTATCTCTATCCTTCTTTACGAAATTCTGCAGACATTCTGCTCTGACGGAAAAAAAATAAATAGCTACATCGATTACCAACAGTGGACGTCTCTAATCTAAGAAATAATTCTAAGATATTTTATTATCCAAGCATAAAAGCTATGTGGCAGAAATTAAATTCTGTCCACGCAGTACTGAGAACATGAGAAAATTTAGCCAAAGTTAGTCCGTTCGCAAAACATGTCAGTTTTTACCTTGAAGCATTAAAATAGTACATAATATATATTTAAAATATCAAAATTATTTTTAGATTGAAGGAAATGGAGTTTAAAATTCACGCCTTGTTTATGTTTATGTAATAAATATTTTAAATACCTATAATGTTCAATATCCAATTCATGCCGTTACCATTTATGAGCAAAGGTTTCCTGGTTATAACTTACTAACGATAATGAATTTACACGTACGAGTTAAAGAATGCGTTCCATTTATTTACTGATGCATAAAAACTTTTATCATCGACCTTCTAACTGGTAAATAGCATGTAATAGCTACGAAAAATTGCACTGTAAATTGGTTTCAGTTGTTTGTTTGTATCGTGGTGAATATTTACCGTCGCAACTACGCGATCATTTGGTTTCGTACCATTTTATCTCGTTTTTAGCTTTCACGCTCTTGTATCTACATTGTGAGTTGTATTGACCTAATACATATACAGTAAAGGTTTAAAAAGGAAAATTTTTACTACTGGCATCTTCTCTTACACAGTTAACGAAACATATACATCCATCAAACGTGACGCATTTAACATCACTCGTAATTTTGTTTTATTTAACTTCCTACATTACGCCGGTTAAACTAGCGAGAGGATTATATTATTTACTAAACCTTAACTTACTGCTACTTGCACGCCTCTATTCGAACTCAGAGCCTATTGCTCCCGCGCCATAACCGACTACGCTATCAGAGACCGTCTGTGAACACAAAAATGAAGTTATAATATAAAAATTAAAAATAAATTAGTAAACACAATAGTAATAATGTAAAATTATACCTTGTGCCGTCGAAATATCTAACTTTTCCTTTTTTCCAGATTCGTTTCTTCCGAGTGGCGTGTAATCTCAACCTTGATTTCTTTCCCTTTCTTCGTTCGTCGTCGACAGCTTTCATTTTAAAACAAATATAACATATATATTCAAAGGAAACAGCTGAACATAATGATGTAAAATAAAAACAATCCGGCCACGTCCAGCGACTCCACCCCGCAACTGCGCTTGCTTACTGCACGCCCTGTGTCGTGAGTGGAGGGGGGATCAGGCGCGCCAACCTGACTCATCTTTCACCTCCCCCCGCGGAAACGAGCCGATTGCTGTTCTACGGCTGAGAGCGCGCCACGTGATGGACTGCCAACAAGTGCAAAACATGCCGCAGTAACACACGTGCCTCTCGGAATTCAATGCGGTGACCCTATAATTTTATTGGTGTATATTTTGTATCAAGGTCCATTGCATGTCTCTATATTAGTGCCACATAGATCCCGTGAATAGTTTGTAAGATACTGCAGCCTGAAAACCCCGTTTTTGGCCATGTTGAGGGATTCTAAAATATGTTTTTTATATGAATAATTAATTTCTAATAAAAATTAAGCCTATACCTGAAGTGTGTGTTCTTTTCGTACGGAAACCAATTTCGAAAATTTTCCATAGCTTTCTGTAAAAATGTGTATTTCAAACACTCTGCAATGTTGTACACTTGCTAGGTAGGCGGGCGCCTTAAATTCAGAGATTATCTTAGACACGCGTTCTGAATGTTTTGTATGAGATATTGCGCAGTTATTTAATACTGATAAAACTCGAGACATTGCACCTTCTGCTCCCTCCTCTTCCGACTCTTGTATTTCTCTTCTCACCGGCCACTTATCAGCAGAAGAAGAAGAAGAAGAAGAAGAAAAGGAAGAAGAAGTAGAAGGGGCTTGTTTTCAACGAGGCAGATGGCGGGCAACTCTCGTAAACCTTCGAGCTAAACTCTTAGGAAAATGAATCCTCGACATCAACAGACGCGAATTCGAGGGTTCTGCGGTACTGCAAACCCTGCAGGCGAAGCAAATTGCACCGTGCTAAAAACAATTCTAACATTCTACCGAAAACATTCCGTGTTTACATAACTGCTCGCTTCATAATTTCCCCACTTTAAATATTGTTTCAGTAATTTATTTAAGGTATATTTCGAAGAAATACTACCTATTGTAGCCGTTACCATGGTGCGACTTCCAGAAAAAATTTATATAGTTTTTCGTTTCGTAGTCCATACCCAAAACCATATTCAACTCAAATGTTTATTTATACATCACAATTATTTTGGACACGATAACTGGAGAAACTTTTCATAAATATCTTCCAAACTGATACTTAAAATCTAATTGTGGAAAATCTCGGTCAAGTTCGTTAATGGACAATTTCCAACCAATGGGTTACAAATGAGGGAGGTTTTTTGAAAACAGAAAAATCGCTGTAGCTGGAATATCACATCATTTTGAACCTATTATAACTCGTAGGAGTAATATAAAACACTTTTGTCTAAAAACATTTTTATACGACCAACCATAACTGCAAGGGATGTAAAACAAAGGTTAAATAACAAATAATAATAATAATAATAATAATAACTCTGTTCGTAGGCACACCATCGAATTCGTTCAAAGTGTTTGTAAGTCTTATAACATTTATCAACAAATATTTTCAGAAACCTTTATTTTTTATAAGACGAACCTTTTCTGCAAGGGGTTAAATAAAAGGGTTTTTAAATAACAAAAAATTCAATAAATCCGTACCTTGTACACTAATTATTATTATAAAAAATAAAATTGTTCTACAACTTTCTTCAGCAAATATTTTTATATGACCAACCAATACTGCTAGGGGTGGAAAATAACAGAGGTTGAAAGGAAAAATTTCATAACTCTTTTAATATGCGCACTATTATATCCATTCGAAATGTCTGTAAACGTATAAATATCGTCCATAACGTTTGTCTGATACAATTTTTTATATGACCAACCATAACTGCGAGGGATGGAATAAACAGGAGTTGAATTTTAAATATTTAATTCCCTTATTAGGTACACTACCAAATCAGTTCAAATTGTATGTAAATCTTATAATTTTTATCTAAAACATTTGTAACACTTTTTGATAAACCAAACCATAATTGCAAAGAGTTGAAGAAACTTGGGGTTTGGAATAAGAATATAAAACTTCTCTACCATGTACACTTTGTGCTGGTTTCAGCAGTAACTATTTAAATTTATTACATTGGTTTGAAGAATATTAAAATTTTCTGCGCCGGCTTAGCTACTTACGTAACGAGCGTAAGACCACTTACTTTCGGACCACTGAGTGAGTAATAAAGGTCCTTATTGATATAGTCTGGAACACCAAGTTTACATCAATTTATATCTTTTATAAAATAATCATCACAATTTCAAATTCACACACACTTTTATTTTCTTCTGTTTATCCTCCTCTCCATTACATGTAATAACCACCGTTTTTTTTCTACCAAAGATATATCAGGTGCCATAGAGCAAAATTTGTTTCTACATATCACAGTACTAATTTTATACCATAAACATAATTACAATTTGTATGCTCATTAACCAAAACAATTAACGTAAAATACTCTGTATGAGTGTAACAGTACAGATTGCCGTCCCTGCCAAATATAAAATACTGCTTTATTTCATACAGTCTATAGTGTTTTTATTTTGCATGTTTATTTCAAACCTAACCAAATATATCCACGGGCACATGTTTACATAAAATTAAGAAACATTATTTCTTCACTGTCTCAGTGATTAGTGACACTAATTATTGTGCATCTTCAAATAGGCTTTCGGGTGTTAAGTAGAGTCAGTTCGCAACAACATATCCCATGGTGTGGTATTGTAGCTGCTGAGAACACTGCGATCGTCGTCAAAATGAAACATTTCACATGTATGTATCTTCCTTGCGTTGTCCGGATGGTTTCTCCTCTGGCTGACATCCTTTCGTTCCTGATGGTGTCTACCCAGTGGTGAATATGGAAGATGGTTCGTACATAGAGACCTTGATGTGATGATAACAACACGACCATAGGTGTTGCCAGAATGTGGTAACACGATGCCGTCCCAGCATGGACGATATCAGATGACCTCAACATTTACGTGGGAGGATAACAATTATTGCTTCGGTCGTTTGCCACGTATAATTTCAGTCACTAGACGAGTTCTTTGCACACTCCTTTATGTGTCCAGATTCTTAAATAGCATAACTCTACTAACAAGTGTTAATTTTTTTTTCATACAACCACCCTTAGGCGTACTCAACAATGTTGATAATATATTTTAACTAAGTAGTTCAGTTCACAATCAATGCAGTTTTTGTTCGAATTGTCATTCCGATTACTTATGAATTAGGTTAGCTATTATAAAAGCAAATTTTTATCGCTAATTTAATGAATAAACCATGCTGTGTCAAGGCTGGTTATATAAGCGACCAGACAGTTTCGTGTCTTTAGTCATGCCTATGAATCAAACACTCAGTTTGACTTGTAGAATGTCAGTGAAAACACTGCTATCATATCCCAGCGCGAGCGACATGTTACCTCACCTCATCGCAGGACGATCGACTGGTACTAATTCTTCAGTCGAATACTACAAATAGGCAGACATTATTTGACAACGGAACTTCTTGGCATAATGCCAATCTTGTAACAAGCCTTTTTCACTTGAATTAGCGAGATATTGTAATTATACATAATACTGTTACGATCGCGCTTGGCTGCAGTGCTTGGCATCGCCGCACTCGTTCGGCCTGTCTGCGCCCCCTTCCACCCGCATCCTCTCCCTGGTATCTCGTGTCATACTGTCTCGCAACATCCTGACCGTCGCAGCGCGCACCTGCCTCAGATCGAGTTACTTAAAAAAGGCCGCACTGCGGAATAAAAGGATTCAGACATGTATATCGGCGCGTTTTGTGGGAACCCGATGCTTGTTGCGTTTATCGGCGTTCTTTGAGCAGCCGCCGCGTCCTTCGAGGACTCACGACGCGTTTCTGGGCATTTCGACGGCGAAGGTCGCGCGATATCTCGGAGACATGCCCGATTGTTCTGGACGGGAACCCAAGGGCTATATAAGGAGGTTGGGCCGACCTTCGAGAGGATTTCAGTGGGGAGTTCTCCCGCAGCGGAGTTTCCGGGCGATAGTGCCGCGGGTGCGGCAGAGTGGCGAAGTCCTTGGACGAAGGTTCCAGGGCAGGGAGTGAGAGAGTTCAGTGAAGTCGGGAGTTTTCCCGCGGTGGAGCTTCCGGGCGATAGAGTAGCGGGCGCGGCGGAGTCCCGAGTGAAGTTGCGAGCGAGGAGTCGAGCGGATCCTCGGCGAAGAGAAAGTGCGTCGGCAGCGGCAGAGTGCGACGGCGGAGTCCCGCATAGGAGACCCACGAGGGGTGCTGCGGCGAGAGTTGCGCCAAAGGTGTGGCCCAGAGAGGTGTGCGGAACGAGTAACTGGGGAATTGACATTTATTTAAGTGTAATTAATTATTTGCCATCTTAAAAGTTTATTTGTAAGTGACAAGTAGTGGTAATAAATAAAACTGTGTGTGTGAAATAAAATCTATTAATTGGGCTATCCTTTACGAACCCGCGTAAATCGTAACAATACTTTATATACACAAATAAATCAAATTTCAATCAGCTAACCGGTTATTAGTAATCTTCGTAATACCTTGTTTATCAGTGGGTCTGCCTTTACTCTTGCTGGTAGACCGGTGGCTTGTTATAATGCATTTGGTTGTCTACAGATAGCTCGTCTTGTTGTCGATTGCAGGTCTTCCTGGATTTTATAGGATCTTCGTAATCATCCTCAGAATGGACACGACGACACCTGTCTGTTGACTTCCTAGGGCTCTCTTTTTCCGGTGACTCTGTCCTTTGTCGGCTATCTCTTCGCTGTTCTTCTTTGTTCTGACGTCCTTCTTCATTATCGCTGTAGTACTTGCGATTGCTTGACCACCATGTTTTACGTTTGTAAGGAACCGATCGTTTCGATGAGTAGTTAAAGCTCTGTTTACTACCTTTAAAATGGTTGCGGGAGTTTTTACTAGGCCGCGGATCTTCTTCGTGAGATTGCCAGCTTAATATATTAACTGCTGCTTGGCGTTCCTCTCGTTGCTGCTTGCCATCCCTGTTATGCCAATAATTATTCAACGGTGACTGCATGTTAAAATGTTGGTTTCGTTCAGTTTCTTCCCTCGGTGTTTGAGAACGGTTAAGTTTCTCGAGTTTGTCAAAAGTCACCAGGTGCTCGCGAAACTCAGTTATGTCTTTGTATGAGCGCCCAGACAGTTGCATCTGGTATTTCAGTGGAAGTTGAGTTAGGACAGTAGCAATAAATTCATCGTCCGGCATACTCAGATCCAAGTACCTTGTTCTCTCATACATGGCTGAGATATGTGTTTCTATGGACGAATTGCGTTTGGGGTCATATCTCTCGGTATGTAATTGAGCTCTCAGGTTGCCCTGAATTCTCAAACTCCAAAACTGCTGTTTAAAGGCATCGCGGAACTGGTCGTATGTATGTGTGTTGGCGGTTAATATCTTCCACCAATAGTATGCATGACCCTTAAGTGCCGTGCTTAAACACTTAAGCTTTTCAGAGTCATGAAGTCCGAATATATCAGCATACTCCTCAAACTGATTCAGGAACCTGATCGGATTTTCAGTTGCCTTTCCCGCGAAGGGGGGCATGGCCTCAGACCAATGCCTGGCGGGATGATGCATTAGGGCAATATGACTCAGATTGGTGGCTTTGAGTGATGTAGCTACAGCAGGTCTATCCTGTACAGAGGTAACAGGCACTGAGTTAGATAGTAGATAACTTGATAACTCCGTCTGTACGTCGGCTCTAACGTCTGTCCTAACCTGGCCAATGGCTGAATGCATATTGCTCATGTCAGTTTTTACTTGGTCAATGGATGAATGCATATTGCTCATGTCAGTTTTAACTTGGTCAATGGATGAATGCATATTGCTTATATCAGTTTTTACTTGATCAAAAGATGAATGAAGGTTACTCATATTAATGTTCAACTGTATTAGCATTTCCCATAAAACCTCCTGACTATCAGGTATATTAGGTGATGACATATACACATTGTCTGGTACTATCGCTGATACTACACCATTTGAAGCTGTAGCTTGCGATGCCATAGGTGATTCAGTGTCATTAAGATTTGTCGTCTGTGTGGGGATGAATGGCCGTCCCAACACATCACTGCCTTGGTTAGAATCTGACAGTGTTGCATTACACATAACAGATTTTTCAGGTAATACCATGTCATTGGAATTATCAACTTCACTATATGATTGAATCACTGATTCAATAGTCTCATCGATCGTATTCTCCATTACGATTTTCAGGTTATGTTTAGACTTAGTGTGGTGAGACATGTATGCAATAATAAAATAATAGTTAAAAATAAATTTTTAGCATTCAAATAGATAGTCAGATAATATGTTAGGACCTCATTAATTTTCTTAAACGGCCCCACGTACTGGGCTCCACTGTGCTGGTTTCAGCAATAACTATTTAAATTTATTACATTGGTTTGAAGAATATTCAAATTTTCTGTGCCAGCTTAGCTACTTACGTAACGAGCGTAAGACCACTGAGTGAGTAATAAAGGTCCTTATTGATATAGTCTGGAACACCAAGTTTACATCAATTTATATCTTTTATAAAATAATCATCACAATTTCAAATGAACACACACTTTTATTTTCTTCTGTTTATCCTCCACTCCATTACATGTAATAACCACCGTTTTTTTTTTCTTTCTACCAAAGATATATCAGGTGCCATAGAGCAAAATTTGTTTCTACATATCACAGTACTAATTTTATACCATAAACATAATTACAATTTTGATGCTCTTTAACCAAAACAATTAACGTAAAATACTCTGTATGAGTGTAACAGTACAACTTCCAAATCAATTCTAATTTTTTTAACTTTCTAAATATTGACTAAAACTATTGTTTAAATAATTTTTTATCTAACCAACCATTACTGCAAGGGGTGGAAATAACAAGGTTAAAAAAAAAAAGATCGTAACCTTTTTTTATATTCCCATTACAATATGTTATAATTTATTGTATAGAACCTAAACTTCATATAAAACTTTAGCTGAAATAATTTTTGATGAAACTACTTAGGCCTACTACAGTAAGGTGTTGAAAGTTAAAATATTCCTAATTTCTTAGTATCAAATTCATTCAATTTATTTTAAACAAGCTTAATGGTATCTTAAGTCATGATGCAAAGCAAATTTTTATACGAACATGTTATTAGAGTAAGATGAAAAATAGTGTTTAAAGGTTAAAACCATACATTATCTTATATGGCATATAATATGAAATTCGTTCTAAGTTATTCAATGGTGGATATATTAGTTAAATCAGGCTTAATATTTGCGCTGCATTCAAAATGAGCAAATATTAAATCGATTATTTTGTAATATTGGAGAGCATAAATATGTTACGTACATTCTTGAAACGTTCCAGAATTTTATAGAAGTTTTAAAAATACTTGCAGAAGAATTAGGTACTTCGAAATCTACCTACGCATGTAGGCTGTGCCGAAAGGGATATTTTTATTCGTATAATTAAACTCTGATGGTGGTAGCACTGTCACGTTTATTGTTTATCCAAAGCTATGTTCCTGGAAGTTACACAAGTTTATCTCGCCATTTTTTATGTGTTTGAACTGTACATCGATTTGGGACGTATTTATTTTTTCCATCCCTTCTACAACCATGAACCATTTACAACAATTATAACATTACCCTGGTCAAAATACCAAAATGTTTTCACAAATATATCAGCCAGTTAAAATCTGATGTCAAATAATTCCGTGAACTTATCGGGTGCATTTTATGGTGCACTTCATATGTATTATAATGAACATTCACATTCGTTTTTCGTGTAATCACAGAATTTAAAGAATATACCATTCGTATTTGTGCTATGGCTATTTATTTACTGGCAATACTTAACTTGAGTTTCACTAAGCTGTAAATAACTTTACATGGAAAATGTATAACTGATCAATTAATAACACTACCCACCTCTAGGCATGTAACAAAACTGACAGTATTGATTCTAGGGACCCACAATGCCATGTACTATGAACATTTTATTGACGTGACAACGTCTAATAAATCGATGAACGCCGGCTGCACGCACGAAAAAGTGTCCCACTACGGATGTCCCACTACGGATGTGTCCTGTTTGCTCATTGTACGCATGCGTGGCATCTCTCTTCCACTCGATTGGAACAACCATCGATTTGACTTTTCAATCATATTTTCGTCGTTTGAATTATTAATATTATGTAATTTAACGATCTTCCACCGATTTTCAGCACAATCGGTACGGTTATTTAAAAGTAATATTGAATATTCAAATACGTTTTTAACCAACAATGGTGTTTTACAGTTACACATAATAATTCAAATTACACCCGGGATCTTTTGCACAATGTTTTAAAAAATATTGCAACACATTATAAATAAGTTTGGTGTATTTGGGATGCGTATTTGTTATAAAATCGTGTTATAAAAACGAAATAATATTATTCCCCTACCGTGAACAAAATTTATATAAATATGTAGGGCATATATAACATCTGAACCTATTATTCTTCAAGTATGGCCTCGTGGTTTTGGGGTTAACGTCGCTATTTGCAATCAAAAGAATGTCGGTTCGTATCCCGGTTGCTGCGATAATTTTTTTTTGTACTTGTAAAAATAAATACTGCGCACGCAACATTTCAAAAGTAATACATATATTTGAATTAATTAATGCAAATAAAAGTAAATTTATTAATTAAATTATACATTTCATTTCACTCCTTTGTATCCATACAAGATAGTGATAATTCAATAAAAATGATTCAATTTTATTCATAAAAGTATGCAGAGGTACATTTTATCCTACAAAAGATAGAAAAATTAAAAAAAAAATTCTTCCTCAAAGAATATAATATTGTTAATGCCTAACTGGTTTCGTTGCAAAACCTATTACGGCTCAGTCTCAGGCCGAATATGATATTTCCTTTTCTTCTGGATCAATCATTACATGCTTTATATTAGCTTCACCTGTATGTTTGTCTGTCCGTCTGTAACTCTTTCGACTAAGAGTGAGTGGCTTATCACTGTAAAATGTCCCGCTAATTTCATTACGTTCGTTAGAAGTCCGCCCCGTGCTCGCGTGGTGAGCGGACGTGTGCGACGCGACGTGTCTCGTGCGCTGTTACTCTCCTGGTTTAGTGCGAGAGCGAGTTAAGTGTCGTGCGGCTTACACGTAACGTATTCTAAAGGCTTCTTACTGACTTTCGCAGGACCATCATGGCGACTTGCCAACCGACCCCACGAGTGAATACCCTTCGCGTGAAGTGTCAAACCAAACCGCTCGCGTTGGACTTACTCCGATGGCTCGACGAGACCCTTGGGCTGCAGGATGACGAAGTGATTGCTGTACAGGTCGACGGACGCCAACGGTGCATCTTTGTGAAGTTGACATCACTACTACACTGCGAGAGGATCATCCGAGAGACCGGCGGAACGTCTCAGATACACGCAGCGAGCGGTGAGTCACTACAAGTAGACATAGAACTGGCGCTAGACAACCTGAAAACCGTCAGGGTCGTAAACATTCCCGTGGAAGTACCAAATGAACGGATTGTTTACTCGCTCACTCCGTACGGAAAGATACACACGTGCGTGGACGAAATGTGGGGGGTGTATCGCAAGTTCAAAGCCAAGACAGGGGTACGAATAGTGAAAATGGAACTCAATCAAAATATTCCCTCACAGCTGGTAGTCGATGGGCATCACGGGTTCGTAGTGTATGACGGACAACTCCAGACCTGCAGTCACTGCTCGCAGGCGGGACACCACCGCGCGGCCTGCCCCACTCTTCCGCGCGAGCGGTCGGGCGCGCCGCGCACGTGGGCGCAGACACTGCAGAGTGGCGCGCAGAGCAGTCGCTCGACAGAACCGCACGAAGTGCGGGACCGGCCCACCACCTCTGGGGCGAGCTTACATCCGCCGGCACAAACTCTGACGTCAGAAGACAGGGAGGAGAGGCCCTCTGAGGCGGTCCCACTCAAAACTCTGCTGTCCACCATTACCGCATCACCTCTTGCTCCGACTCAACAGGACATGCCCGCCCCGGATATACGACTCGATACGCCCATTGACATGGAGGATGACGGAATGTCCGAATGCTCACAGGAGGCGCACTCCACCAACCCCCGCTCAGGCAAAAAGTCCGGTGGGCGTGAACGGCCCCCGAGCGGGCGCAAGGACAAAAAGGCCCGTCATGCGAGTCGCAGTCCAAGTCGCGACACCGCCCTACCGGACAGCCCGCGTTCACAACGTAAATATTCACTCCGCATTGCCCAGCATGCGATCGAGCAAATCAAGGGGGGCGCGATCAGCATAACGGAACAGAGTGGGGGAGGGAATGACGTAGCTAGTAGCAAAGACGTAGCGGATGACTAGAGTTTTAACAATTGCCACTGTCAACATTTGTGCCATTGAAGCTCCTTTCAAATTTCATGCTTTACACAGCATTGTACGTGCGCACGCTATCGACGTACTATTTTTACAAGAGTGTGCGCTAGAGCGGCTACCATATTTTGACCAATATAATGTGTACCCCAACATCGGCCCTCAAGGGAGAGGAACCATTGTTGTCACAAAGAACCATCTTGAACTCACGCACATCAGAGCGCACGCATCTGGGAGAATAATCTCTGGCACACTCATAGCGCTCAATCCCTCCAGCGCTACTGGCAGGAGCATTATCGGACAATGTGTGAATGTCTATGCCCCCTCTGGCTCTCAGCGTCGAACAGAATGCCAGGAATTTTTTCGCCAGGAAATCCTTCCATTTATAAGGAATGATGGCACGGGTCTTATTCTAGGTGGAGATTTCAATTGTATAATTACACCCAGTGATCACGTTGGTGGACACTACCCCATTAACACGGCACTGCATGAGCTCGTTACTGCCATTGATGTGGAGGACATGGTCGACATTCTTCAAGTACCCACACCACATTACACCTTTCATGCCTATTCATCTAGTTCGCGCCTAGACAGGTTTTATATGTCCCGCACGCATCGACACAACGCGCGATCATATGATGTGGTGCCAGTGGCTGTCACAGATCATTACATGGTCGTTTGTACTGTGGCTGCTCCGGAGGTTTCACCCACACCTGGGCGTAACTACTGGAGACTACAAACACGCTTGTTGGGTCAAACTGAAGTGGACAATGATTTTCATCGGCGCTGGTCTCATTGGTTGCGATGTAAACAGAGGTACGCGGACACAGCGGATTGGTGGGATGGCTGCGTCAAACCAGGTCTGGCCAAATTATTTAAGCACCATGGCGGGCGTTGTAGACGGGAGCAGGACTCCCTTCTCTATTTGCACGAGAGGGCCCTGCGGGAATTAAGTACGCATCCAACCGCAGTTACCAATCCGAGGGATCAAGCCCGTCGCCTTAAGGAACGGATCATCGCCATACACCGAGCGAACATGGAAAGTCGCATTGTATTCAATAACACCAAGAGTGCGCTACAGCAAGAAAGGCTTAGCATTCACTCCCTCATGCGAGATCGGAAGAGGCGTACACGAAGGCACATCAGCTCGGTTGTGGACGCGAATGGCACGGTCGTAAGGGATTCCACAACCATCCTCGCAGCATTTACAAGTAGTTACGAGGAACTCTATGCGGACCACGACATTGACTATGATGAAGGGACGTCATTCCTCGATGTGTATGACAGCAGCCTTGACGACATAGCACAGCACCATCTGGAGGCCGACCCAACTGACGAAGAGATCACACACATCGTTCGGAGGGCCCCAAAAACCAAATCCCCTGGTGTGGACGGTATCCCCTACGAATTCTACCAGCACTATTGGCCAACGATTCGAGAGGAATTTTGCGAAATGGCACGCACGGTCATTCGACGAGGGCGTCTGTGCAGCACGCAAACAGAGGGAATCATTGTGCTCATACCCAAGGTACCACAGCCACGTGAAGTAGCCCACTATAGGCCTATCACGCTTCTGTGTGCTGACTACAAAATCATCGCACGGGTGTATGCCAATCGTATTAAATCAGCGCTGTCTGATGTCATCGGGCCGGACCAACATTGTATTGTGCAGGGGACGTCCATCACACATGGCACTTCTGCGCTCCGCGATGTGCAGCTCCTGGCGCGCACAACGCCGGGCGCTGTCGCCCTCCTGAACATTGATCTTGAGAAGGCCTTTGACCGGGTGCAATGGAGCTTCCTCGACAGGGTGCTCGAGCACCTTTGCTTCCCTCCGACAGTTCGAGCTGTCCTACGCACGTTCCGTGAGAACCTAACCTCGAAGATGTCCATCAATGGTTGTTTTGGTGACAAATTTCCGATTCGCTCCTCTGTCCGACAAGGGTGCCCGCTCTCGATGGTACTTTTCGTCCTTTATATTGAGCCCCTTATAAGGAAATTTAACTCTACTCTCTCAGGACTGAGTATTCAAGGGAATCCTTTAACGTGTATTGGGTATGCAGATGATGTTACGGTCATTGTGCGTAATGACCATGAACTCACGGCCGCTCATGCTATTCTTGAGGCCTTCCACAAGGCAACGCATGCAAAATGCAACTTCGCGAAAACCAAAGTGTTGAATCTGAAAGCAGCGCCAGATGTGATTGTGCCACAGCATTCATTCGTGTCTACGGATGCGATCAGGACACTTGGGATACTTTTCACGGGTGACATCGGTCATACCATTCAAGAGAACTGGGACGGAGTGGTGCGGAATGTTCGTGGTAGCCTGCTTGAGTCACACCTTAGAAACCTCAACATCATCCAACGTGTATATATCGTTAACATGTACTCCCTTTCACAACTCTGGTACATGGCACAGGTGTTCCCCATGCCAGCTGCGATTGCAGCTCAAATCAGGCAATACATTGGATGGTTTATCTGGAAAGGATTCCTCTTCAAGGTCAGCCGCGATCAGCTGACGATGCCTGTCAGTAAAGGTGGTCTCGGACTCATTGAGCATGAGCAAAAAGCACGAGCCTTGTTCCAGAAATGCGTCATACAACGTGTCTTACAGGGTGGTCGCTCCTCGGCTTTGTACACAGCCGCATGGGGCGCCAGGGAGCGCCTACCCCGACACTACAAGTCCGCCGCCGATCACCTTCGCACGACGATTTCCGAACTTCCCGAAGGTACGCATGTCTCCACAAGACAACTGTATGGTTTCCAGCGACGAGCAACACCCTCTGTGCCGAATATTCAGAATAAGATCCTTTCTTTGCGTTGGCTGAACATATGGAAAAACGTTTCTGATCCTGAATTACCTACTCATCTCCGTGCCGAAGCTTTCACATTTGTCAACGACCTGACACCCACCCTTTATCGCAAGAAACGCATTGCGTTATCCCAGGATGACCACTGCGAACTCTGTGGCTACCGTGACACCGCCCTCCATCGCATATGTGCTTGCTCATTCTCGCGCCCCTTGTGGGAGTGGTGTAAAACCAAACTTTCCAGACTGCTCTGCCTACCTCCACGGGACGTGTGCGCGGACCGCATGTGCTACCTCGACATCACGGCCTTCCCTACCGTGAAGAGGCGGGCGGCTGTGTGGCTGATGGCGAATTTGATAGCTTTTGTGCTCAAAACTCAAGTGCCATACTTCTTGCGGGACTTCATATCCCAGCTACGACGTGACAGATGGTCTATGGTAAAAAACAATACGTTAAGAAGGAGGTTTGGACATTACCTTTTCATGTTTTGAAATTTGTACAGATGGTGTGGGACTGTGTTAATCCGCAGGGGCGAGGTATCAGTATCGTGTAACCCATTTTTGCTGACTGTAATCTGATGTGAGCTGTAATGTTATGTACATGCACATGATATCACAATAAACTAATAAACTAATAAAAAAAAAAAAAAAAAAAAAAAAAAAAAAAAAAAAAAAAAAAAAAAAGTTAGCCGAGCGGTCTAAGGCGTGCGACTTCTGTGACGTCAGTTTTCGGATTCAGCGATAGTGGGTTCTACTCCCGACCACGCCGAAGAAAAAAAATGTTTTTTTTTTTTTTTTTCGGTAAATTCTAAGATTATATCCATACATCTAACTGTAAATGATTCGGAGAGACTTTACCATTTATTTGTGACGTTACAACTCCAAATAGTTATCTCAGATGGTAATAGGTTGTGTCGGTAACTCATTTCCCTATGATAATTATACATAGATATAGTTTAAAAAACTAAAAAAAAACATGCTTTTAAAGAATATCAAACTAAAATGTTAAAAATAAATATAGTTTAAAAAACTAAATAAACATGCTTTTAAAGATTATCAAACTAAAAAGTAAAAAATAATTTTAAAATTTAATTTATGACAATAGTATATAAGCAATACTAGTATAAATGAGAAAAAAGCATGGGGCGCTTAATATACAAAAAATATGGCACAAAGCGCCTCAAGCTTTTTTCTCATCCTATTGCTTATATACTATTGTCATAAATTAAATTTTAAAATTATTTTTTACGTTTTAGTTTGATAATCTTTAAAAGCATGTTTCTTTAGTTTTTTAAAATATATTTATTTCATCAATGTTTTGTTATGACGTTGTCACGTTAAAATATCGTCCGTAAACCGACTTTACAGACAACCAATTTTTTTTTTTTTTTTTTTTAAATGGAAATGTAATAATTATTTAAAATACATATATCTATAAATTCCTTATGTTTACACGAAAGCAAGTGTATCGATACAAAAAAATCGCAACAACACTAGGTTTGGATTGCTGTCAGGCATCATTGTTTTGTGTTGTCCCAGTACATACATTAGTTAAAGTTACATGTAAACCGTTCCCTGAAAAGCTTCTAGTATAAACTATGCACATTAATAAGCATGTTAAAACAAAATTAAGTCAAATTTTTAAATATTCTATTTTTCCATGGTTTAAAAATTTTATGCTTGTATAAAACATCAAAAAAATTTAATTGCGCCTATTTTCGCAAAAGTGGTAAGGAAATTTACTTTCAATATTGTTTCCAAAAACTAATTTTATGTATGCAACAATGTATTGTACAAATTTACAATATTTTTCTTGTAGCATTACAAACACGTTCTTGTGTTATCTTCGAACTCTAAATACGGGAAACTTAAACTCACTTTTGAAAGTTAAGCATTTCTTCCGGATATGGGAGCGTCGTTTAGCAGCGTGGTAGTTTCAAATCCGTTCCAAACATGCTCACAGTTAATATAAACAGTGTCAGTTGCTAGTATTATATAATTTTTGTTAAAATATTGACGTTTGAAGACAGTATTTGGCACTGCCTAATCCCCCAGTCGACGAGGCATCTCAACGAATGAGAAAAGGAACTGCACCTGCCATCCTCCCACGCGCCAACGCAGAGTGAACCGAAATGTTTTACCTTCACCTTGTCTGATCGCGGCACGTCTCTCTCCTTCATTCGCCGAGGAAACCTGCGCTCACGGAGTTTTTGCGGCTTGTACAACAACTACAACAACAACAACAACAAAACCCGATCCCCGGGCGATGGAGCGAACTGAGGTTGCTACAGACGGGAAACGTATTATTTACTGACCACGAATTACACGCCCGAATAATCTGCGTTCGTGTATCTTCAGAATGATCTTCCTTTTTTTTATTTTTTTTTGCTAATGGAAAAGTAAAAGTTTGTTCTTTTTTTTCCAGGAGCGTTAGTTCTCGCAATTCTAGGTGATCGTAAATAAATTCAAAAGTCTGTTAGGTAAACTCAATGACCTCTATAATACATGATGTCCATAAATGACTGTCCCTGTTTCAATTGTATATTATAATAGTTTAATTTAGACCATTTACAACAAATCATACATCGAATTGAAGGTAAACTGACCTAGTTTTTCTTACAGATGTGCAATGTGTGCACATTTGGGTATACGGCACACATCCAACCTTAAGTCCAATTCTTCCCACATTTTGGTTAACAAGTCCGGAGTAATGGAAGCAATAGCCTCTTCAATCCTGTGTCTAAACTCTGGCAAATCATTGGGTAGTGGCGGAACGTAGACACGATCTTCTATAAAGCCCCAAAGGAAAAACTCGCATGACATTATGTCAGGTTAACGTAGAGCCAGCGAAAACGAGGTCTGTTGTCTCGACCGTTATGACCAAACCACTATCGTACAAAGGGATTCCAATGGGGAGGGGCTCCATGCTGTTGCCAAATAATGTTTACAGGTTAAACTTTACCAAATACTCTCAGGAGTCGCCATTTTGCTTAGGTGGCGCTGCAAGCTAGAAAACAACAAAGCATTACTCGTGCATGCGCTTATCTAAAACTGTTTGAGTCACTCGTTAATTGTGACCTTGAACCAACACTCATTACGTTTAATACTATTAAAATTTATATCTGGGACATTCTTTTATAGACATACTGTACTATTAAATCTTTAATATGTATGAAATCTCGCAACAAGATTTTTCCCTAACCTAGCTACAATTATGTGTATTTATAGGAGGGGTCCGGGCTAGGGAGAGACCTAGGAGCGTCTCATGCGCAAACCTATACGCCTAGTCATGCTGGGATTAGCCATGCAAGGAAGGGTCGCATGCATCGTGTGCTTGATAGGGTATTGGTCAGCCATGGAAGCGATTGAAGCCATGACTAACCCCCCTATCTTAAATCTGTATTAATACTAAGTTATTTTGAGCCCAGGAGAAAACCCTGGCCACAGACATGCTGGGTGCAATGGGCAAGCATTAACTGTGTAGGAGGAAACAGGATACAGATGATGGTCTTGAATGAAGAATTGGTCGGAGTAGAAAAGAGTCTGTTTTGACGCTTCATTGGTTTTCATATTTTCATCCGGGTCTGGATTTTCGCAATCAGGATGTACGCGCCCCTGGTGATAGGTGTCTACACCAGCCTCCAGCAGCGCCTAAAAACTAAGGAAAGAAGAAGCAAACAAATTACGCAGAAGCTAGGAACTCGATTAATATATTTTACACCAGCGAGAGGCGAACTTCGGATATGTTCGGGAACTGATCCGGGGTCAATAAATCGTTGGCTTTTCGCTTCAGGCTTCGTAGTCCTAACCTATTTTTAAAATAAATTTTTATCTAACTAACCATAACTGCAAGGAGTGGAAAACACCAAAGTTTGAAAGAAAAATAATTATCATTACCTTTTTAAAATATATTAACTATCTAATCTTACACTATAGGCTCATTTGCATGAATATTATATTTGAAAATAAGTTTTAGGAGGAGGGAATTTCGAAGAATAAAAGTGGGAAGGTTAATTTTATTTACCTCAACACAAACAATTGAAAAGTATTTGTTTTCTATAGTCGTCGCGAGCAGGTTCTTCAAGTTTACTCTTGACTCTTTGTTGGAGAAAGTTTTCCTCGTTTTCATTCATTTCCTTATAATATAAGCATCTGTCTAGATTTTTGAGGTAAAAGAAAGTGCTAATTTTTTATTCACTTCTCATATTAAATTCATTATATAACAATTGTTATTTTATTTTATTAATCCAATAAGTTTTGTTTAAGGTTTAGGAAAAAATTAAAGGTAAATTTATATTTAATTCCTAACATGAACAGAATTGAGTGTTTGTAAGTACATAAAGTCTTAAAAAAATGTTTTTACAAATTTCAGAAAAATTCAGGTTTCCATACTTTTTGGAAAACAAAAGTTTTAAAGAATTATATCCGACAACAAACGAGTTTAACGATAAAGTTTACATACAAACGGTTAACTCAGATATGTATGCGATTTAATTTCAGACTCCCAGTAATGGTAGTATTGAAAATATAATATAATATATAAAAAATATAAAATATAATGTAAAATGTGAAAAAAAACTCTTATTTTATGAATGGAACTATTTACAACCATCAACCATTGTTTTATTATGAAATAAACTTAAACCATGGAAAAAAACTGCAAAATTACAAAATCAAAACAATTTTGGATGCTAACCCAATTAAGCTATAGCTTGCAGGAGTATCCGTTGTCCTTTTACATTTTGAGGCTCTGAATGGTAAAGCAATTAGCTCTGGGCTGTTATTAATTTCAATATTCGTGGGTTGGTGTAGGTAATTATTATGACAGGTGTAGTTTCTCCCATGAAGTAATCAGCTGTTCCTCCAAGTGGTTCCTAACTATAACAAATTAGTTAACATTATATTTAATTATATGTAAAACTGTACTGAAATGAAAACGGTCAGTAACGATAAACTCCAAGGCCGGAGCAGTTGCCGATTTTTAGTCGGTGATTTCTTCTATGTCAGATGTTTGCTTGTTCGATTTTGATAATTATTTTTAGAAATTATTCTTGAGAGACCTGCATTGTGTATGTAGTCTAAAAAAAAAAAGCAGTCGAAATAATATTCACAAAACAAATTGCGACACTAAACTACGACAAACTCGGCCCATCATTCACAACCCCTGGCTCAACTGACTCCATATCATCAGAATCATCAGAGAGCATATCCACGTCCATTACCAAACAATTGTCTGCATTCCCCGTCGCTTCTCGCGAGGCAGACGGCTGAGGCTCGCTCCAGCGCATATTTCGCGCCTCGTTCGGGGGTTCGTTTTGTCCCACTGGCTCATTTCTCTCTACTCCTTTTTGCCTTATTCGATACCTACGACACTTCTCTGCATTTTCAATTTCTCTTCTGCTTGGGCGATTTCGCTTGTTTGCTTTCTTTTCTCCAACATACCCTGTCTTCGCTTAGGCATCTTGCGACTAATGGCTCCAAAACCAAAGTTAGTAACTTTATAGTAATTACACTCAACTAGCACCATTCAGTGCTCACTCACAAGAAAATTAAAGTTTAAATCACGCAAGTGGGTCAATTACTTTCGGAGTCACAGCTCTCACTGACTTCAATACGCCGCTCCCCACCAACGCTCATTACGTCATCACTGCGAATGTTAACCGGGTGAGTCATAGGTAACGACAGCGTGTTTACACCAAGCGCGTATTGTTCGCTCACGTTCAGGAGCATTCGCAAAGATCTGCGAACATTCGCGAACGCGCAGGGAGGTTCCCATTGACACCGCCTGCGCGCTTCGAAACGAACAGTTGTTCTCGAGCATTGGGCGAGGTTCCGTGAAAGTGCACGAAAATGAAAATGCCACCCACAATACCATAGCTTGCCATCTGTTGGTTGTGATACTGGCTCAACTCCAAAAAGAGAAGCACCCGAGGAGGAAACGCAGAATGTGGGAATCATCATTTTTGAGAGTCAGAAATTACACCCAATTGCTTGAGGGCGGACGAAACTAGAGTTTTCAAAAATTTCAACCGCGTGTTATCAGATTTTGATTTTTTTTACTAAAGGTAAGAACGGAGTTTGAATTTTATTTATGAAAAGGTTTATTAACTTTTTTAATGTTTAAAACAGTGAAATAAACCAAAAAATATATATATACCAAACCATGTAAATACGTAGTTTTATCATATTTAAATTATTGAACAATGTTGAAAACATGAACGAAAATACGAGAATTGGCGAAAAGCATAAACAAACGTCTTTGTAGAAAATAATAGTCATTATTGCGTAATATCATTGAACTGAGAGAAGTAGGTCCCTGCATCAGACGTCGAGGTTTGGGTATTACCATCAACATTAAACGCGGCCGGTGCTGTATGTGCATCACCTCCCTTGCCGTCGAAGGCGGCCATTGCCGAAGTTGAATCATTGATTTAAACAGATGACTGGGGAGAAAAAAAGCGTGGGATAGCGTTGTGAATTTGGCTGCTGCAAATTAGCTGTCGAATCATAAGAACCCTGGGGGGGGGGGGGGGGAAGAGAAGAATGAAAGGAAATAGCGCAGTGAGATAGGCTGATTCTGAGAACTAGCAGGCACATCAATAACGCCCATGTCGGCGTCGAAAATTTTTTTTTTATTTTTATGTAATGCTGACCTATAGCTTGCGTCTTCTTTTCGTAATTCGTAAGTTTTCAATTTCCTAGCGACATGTTGACCAAGTACGTCACAAGCGTCGCGATCTATTAAACGTTTTATTATGTCCATAACTTGGCCAACTGCAGGTGGCGATGTTTTTGTGAGCTTGCTCGGCGCATTAGGCTTGACAAAACTCCCTTCTGTTGGAGTAGATGCTCGAGAACTTATTATCTCACTTGCTTGTTGATAAGTGGGTGTTCCTGTTCTGCTTCGTGTGAATCAGCTGCACTTGTGTTCTCGTCCTCTATCTCTATCTCTTTGATCACCAGGTCTTGAACCCCCCGAGCTCGCCGGACATACGAGACATGCCTGATGTTCTCGTCAATGTACGGCAAGCACTTCAACGATCGTGTGATGCGCGCGTGTCTGTTGGCGGCCACAGTTTTTCTTTTTATGTGGAACATCTTAGCTCTCGGTATACGGAATTTGGTGGGAGTAATTTCGTGAATGGAACGGAAGTCAAGGAACGGAAAAGTGCAACAACCAGGGTGCTGCTATCTGTGGCAGATGGCGCGAACTAAAGTTCAAAAAGACAAAATGTAAACTTTATAGTATTAACTGTTTAGAAAGTTTAACAACATGGGCAGTATTTTTAATAAAATTTCCTTGTCGAAAATCAGGTCAAAAGCTGGGGTTTAGTATTTTTCACAGGTTTTTTTTTTTTTTTTGCTTTCATCGGATCCGTTTCATTATATAGTTTAAAATTTCGCTCTGCAACTGGGATGATTCGCTAGTCGATATAGCTGCTCAGGCAACGAATTCTAGTGGCAAGTGCGGAAAGTACGTGTGTTTCGCGTCCATAAATGTATTTGAAAACAAAATTTGCGTATATTTATCACGCTCGAGGCTCGAGTTTCATATAATAAGTTTATTTACAACATTAACTTGCTCGTTACCGAGGTTAGATTTTACACGTCTCTGGTGAGCAATTAAAGACTTTCTCACATTTTATTTTTGCATTTTTTGTGACAAGATATTGTTGCGAATCGGGTTCGTAAAGGATAGCCCAACTAAAGATTTTATCACTACACAGTTTTATTGATGGCCACTACTTATCAGTGGCGTCTCGTCAGGGCAAGCAAGGCAAGCAGTGCTTGCCCAGGCAGTTTGCAGACAATGTATTTTTTAAATAAATATTTTATTCAGAATAGTATTTTACTTTGGCTCGTGCAGTTAGGTGTACGTATTTTTTACATTATCTTCTTGGGACCCAATACTGTGCGCTGTGCGCTATAAGAAAAGAACTCGTCGACACACAAAACATGCTGTTTTAGAAGCGTTGCTAGGTTTAGAAGCGCTGGTAGGACCGCTTTCAGCAGGAAGGCTGCCGCAGTAGTTTCCTTTCGGAAGGGGGGTGGCATGGTACAAAGGTTCAGGGAGGGGATTGGCTGTAAAAACACGTGGTAGAAGCTACGAAGGTAGCGCTTTCTTGCCGAACTCAAGCGAACATGGCCGAAGCAGACGGTGGAATTCTACCGCCGACTGCTTCGGCTATGTCCGCTACAGTTCGCAGGGCAGGTGGCGAGGTGGCGTTTCAGTCGGCGGTCGTCTCTCGGGGCGCGCGCATCTCTCTTGCGGGCTGTTGGTTGGGAGTTCCCTGCGTCCTATTGGGTAACCAAAGGGGGAAGCCTACGATTCACACATCCTTCTGGACATACCCGAATACTCACGTTGGCAAGCCTTCTTTTCTTAAAATTAGCAAGAAGTAATTAAAAATACTTTAAAACACTGTGGATGGTTGGTTATATTAGGTAAGTATAGCTACATTAAAAAAACTGTAAAATCATGTTATGGTTGCTTAGCAAATAACTTTTTAATATGTAGCTATCCAGCGCTAGGAAACCGTTTACATGATTTCACAGTATTTTTAATGTAGCTATCCTAACCAAATCAACCATCCACAATGTTTTGAAGTATTTATAATGTAGCTAACATAACCTAATTGACCATTAGTTTTCATGAGTTGCATATTTATTTACAATAAACAAAAAAAAAACGAAGATGCACGATCGGGCGTTTGCCTCTCGTCTGTTGAAAGAAGGCTTGCCAACGTGAGTATTCGGGTATGTCCAGAAGGATGAGTGAATCGTAGGCTTCCCAACCAAAGGCTGGCAGTGCGTGGGGGATTTGTGGGCGTACGGGAGGCCGCCTAGCAGTGCCAACTGCTACCGACCGCGTCCCGCGGGTGGCGGATACGGGATCCCAGCTCGAGAGTTGCAATCTCGCTGGAGTGACTGTGAATAACCACGTACCAGTTAACAGAGTTTATGATCACGTATGAAGATAGTTTATTTTGTGTTGGTACAAAAAATACCAACATTTAATTTTTACTATTCTAGTACATTTTTATGAGCTTCTTCTCTTTATTTTAAGTAGGGGAAGGGGGGGCAAGATGGGGACGCTAAGAAGAAATTGCCTTAAAAAAATAATGGTTGTTGCTAATATGGCGACACATATTTCTACAGGTGCACAAAATGTCAGGCTATCTTTGTAAACTAAAATGATAGTTACAGATTACTCACTGAAAACAATGGCAAAACATTTACGATCTCACAATAACACCCCATCTTGCCCCATACATGGGGCAAGATGGGGCATAACTTGGGGCAAGATGGGGTGCCATTATTTACACATGTCACATACATAAGCAGTGTCTTCGTCCTCATCGTCTTCTCCAGCACATGCACAGTGAGCCCACCCTTGACATTCTATACACTTAACCCACGCTTCCGTTGATTCAGAAAACAAATGACCACAAAAAATACACTTAGCATCGTCAGTTTCTTTCACTTCAGAACCTTTGTCCTTTTTCTCTTTGGGTGGGCCTACTCTTCTTTGTTGTCATCATTCTGTGCTCTAGGTTCAGCTTGTTTTTGCAAGAAACAGCACGTTTCCCAGTTTGAGCTTTCAGGTCATTTATATATGGCGATTCAGTTAAAATAACAGTTTTCCCACGGCGCCGATCACTATAATTGTTCCTTTCTTTGCCGAAATGGGGAAACGGCATTGTATCTTTTGGGGATACTCGACTCAATGCACCAGTGTTATTTTGTACAGTGGAGAACGAACAGCTAGGAAATATGCAATTCTTGTTTACTACAGGATTCGAGGACTCTGGTATGCTATCTTTTTCAGTGACATTATCAGGCATCATTCTGTCAGTAGTTTTGGACGAACAACTAGGAACAGAATTATCCTTCCATACTTGAGAACCCGAAGATTCTGGTATGCTGGCTCCTTCAACGACACTAGGCGCTGGTCTGTCAGTTGTTTCGGAAGGCAAGAAATCACTATCCTGAAAGACCTCAGGGTGTATTGGCCATATTCCCGTGGTTTTGAAACCATTGATGGCTGTCGTCATTGTGGCTTCTCGTAGAATAGCACTTCCAAACAAGCTGGCTATCTGATACATTGTGACAACACGCCCTGGGTGGCATCGCAACCAATGGTTACTGCAACTTCATAATATGTGCTGAGTGGCTTCATGAATGTAACGTCCAGTGGCTGGAAACGATGTGTGCAGTGCGGCGGGAAACAGAGGAGGATAACCCCGTTTACTCTTGCTAGATCAATTAGTTCAAGATTTTTTGTTTGTGTAGAATGGCCGTCAAACAGTAATAAAACACGATTATTTTTGGAGGCGTTAGTAAATTGCATAAACCGCTTGAACCACCTTACAAAAATGTCGGACTGCATCCAGCCTGATGGATGACATTCGGCCCAAGTTCCAGGTGCAGACCCATCCAACAGTTCGTCTTTCATTCTCTGTCGAGGAAATATCATCGGTGGCATGTAAACGCCTGGTGCACGGACATAAAGTTCTACAGTTACTGTTTGTCCTCTCTCTGCCGATTTCAGAGCTCCAACTTGTTTTCTTCCTTTCGAAGAGATGATTTTCGATCTTCACTTTGGCACTGATGACACACTTGTTTCATCGCAGTTGTACACTCTGTCTGGAGTAATTTGGTATTGGTCATACAGCTGTCCTAATAGTTAAAAAAATTGGTTTTTACTAGACTATTACAAACGAGCAGGTATGGTTTTTAAACCTATAATATAACTACAACTTATCAAAAGCATTACTCTTGGCATGACAATATTTAGGAGCTTTTAAGGAGCAAGATGGGAGCAATGTTAAGGGGCAAGATGGGGACGTCCCCATCTTGCCTCAACTGTAGCATAATACTTAAAAGAAGTATAATAACTTTACAGCTTTTTTAGTCAGTTCCGCGGTTACAGTATTAAATACCTCAAACACAATGTTATTCAATACAAGCCAAGAAATATAACATTTTAAATCGTGGCTTACCTGTTGGCCTTGCCAAAACCAATTAAAATAAGATCAAAACAGTGAGATACAATAAAATGGCCACCGAACACAACTAAATACTCCAAGCTTACTAAAATCTTGTACGCCGAGCCAGCGTGACTTGCTCTTCGATATTAAATCCTTTCCCGTAAGATGGCAGCACCATGCAGACAAATAAACACCTGCCCCATCTTGCCTCACGACCCCATCTTGCCCCCCCTTCCCCTACTTACTTTGCCATGTGTTGTCTGTTTATATATTTTGTACCAGATATCGATGATACTACACTCCCACTTAGTATATAAATAATGTAGAGTAGGTTTTATTATCAGAATAATGTATGCCAAACATTATTATTTTTCAAAAATAGTTTATAATTTTAAAAAAATGTCAATTTTTCTATCTGTGGAATAGTCAATGTTCAGTTAAGAAAACTACTTAAATAGCACCCTTTTGTACCTTTAAATCCATATTTTCCCGGGAGAGGGCCCCCGGACCCCCCCCCCCCTCCACCGTGTTTTGGGGTGAACGGAGTTGTTGCTTTCCCTCATGTAAACCTCACGCCTCGCCACTGCTACTTATGTTACTTACAAATAATCTTCTAAAATGGCAAATAATCAATTGCACTTAAAAATGTTGCTTCCCCAGTCACTCAGTGTCTCAAGACGTTACACACCGAACACCTCGCGGGGCCGCACCTCTGGCGCAACTCTCGCCGCAGCACTCCTCGCGGACCTCCGTCGCCGCACTCCGCCGCCGCCGTCGCACCTCTCTTCGCTGAGGACCCAATCGACGCCTCGCTCGGAACTTCGCTCGGAACTCCGCCGCGCCCGCGACACTATCGCCCGGAACTGAACTCTCCGCCCTGGAACCTTCGTCCAGGAACTTCGCCCCTCTATCGCCCGGAAGCTTAACCGCGGGAAAACTCCCGACTCCACTGAACTGACTCACTCCCTGCCCTGGAACCTTCATCCAAGGACTTCGCCACTCTGCCGCACCCGCGGCACTATCGCCCCGGAAACTCCGCCGAGGGAGAACTCCCGACTGAACTCTGACTGACTCCGAGGCCAGCGTCCTCGGCTTAAATATCAGTCCAGGCGCCTTCCAGAATTCACGAGCGCGGCTGGGACCTGTAGCGTCATTCCGCGCCGACCCGACGGCAGAAATCTCTCGAAACACATGTCGGCGGCTGCCAGGTGGCGCGCGGGACTCCCCAGCTGCGAGGTGTCAGGTGTCTAGCTATCAGTGCCGCGCGGGGAGCGGAGGACTGGTGGGAGGGGGAGCTGCGACCCAGGTGCGCACGGCACATCTCATGTTGCGGCGGCATGTGATGCAGCCCAGCTAGCTCTGCACCTGCGCGTGACGCGGCCTTGCTCACGTTCGTAACAATATGTATTTTCCCGGATTCACCTGTCTGTCAATACGTCATTTTCCATATTGTTTCTCGTCATTTCATAGCCCAGCACGAAACGCCTTCTAGCGCTTCACCGGCAGAGTGTCAAGTTTATAGTCAATTTTTTTGTGAATTGTGTTACATCGTCCTCTCTTAATCTATGAACACTAATTTGGAAACAAGTTGTATGAATTATGGTCGATTCATTAGCAAAATACACCCGATTTGTGTTGTGAATGACCCCATTGTCGAGAAGACGTTAAATTCAGTCTAAAAGAAAACTAACTTAGGTGTCAGTGGCGTAGACAGGGGTGGAAATGGGGGGATAATTCCCCCTCCCTACCCCACCCCAAAATCCTAAATATCAATTATTCCCACCAAAAAATAGAAAGAATTTGAAATAAACAGCGGTTACAGAAGTTCCATCCCTCCCCCTTCCACGAAATGAAATCCTGCGTACGCTAATAGTAGGTGTTATCATTGTCCTATTGTACACCCCGCAGTTAGAAAACACAGTAAATTCACGCACTTTTTAACGAATAAATTACCTTAAATAAACTAAGAGTTCTTTGCAATTTCAAGTAACTGAATCATCGTAATAAAATCCACGGCGTACTTCGTCTTCCTAGTTCCGTGCTCCGCTGCGAACAAGGCAAACAGGCAAGGGTAAAGTTTAAAGTGTAAAGGAGAAGGGCGATCTTGCTGTTTACTCAACAAGTTTTTTTTAATGTTCTTGTGGTATACCTAGCGTACTTACTTATTGTGCGTCGATTTAATGAAATCATTGCCCGTTGATTTAAGAAGATCGATGATCGATGGACAGTTTGCAACCCGGTTCTTCGCAGAATTGAGGCGAGAGTTGTTGACGGTGTCCTTGTTTACCGCGAGGCCGACCGCGGACTGCCCTCGCCCAACCATCGCCCCGCCGCGACGCGACGCCGAGACCGCGGCTCGGGGGACGGAGTATCGATTGCAGCGGGGCTCGATTCTGACGCTTCGAGCACAGCTCGTTACGTATTCCGACGGCGGCGGCGTCACACCCGGCGCGCCTTGCGCGGCCCCTCCCAACTACCCCGACCCACCCCCTTCGGCGACCTCCTCATCAACCCGCCACGCCCAGAAAATCAAACTCCCACTGTGTGTTTATTGCCCCTGCGCACAACTGCGCGCCTGCCCTGCGTTCGCGCGCGGGCACGTCCGCTTGGAGCCAGCATTCCAGGACCAGGGACACTACATATACTCTCTTCCTGAAACTGCAGCTTCGAGTGGCCAGGGATATGATATATGTATAGACACATCGTATATTGAATTTCAAAATCAATTTATCAATCATTTGACACGAAATTTTTAATGAATTTTTTTAATTTAAAATTTTTTATCTTAACAACATTGAACTTGAATGAAATAATATAATATACTCCGACCCCGTTTTGACCGATCGCCATGAAAGTTGGCACATAGAAGTGTTTTTACCACGCTCGTATTCGCTTCACCTTTATGTATGTATGAATGGACTATGTAATAGAATCTTTCCGTTCATTTTTTACCCACTTTTCGACGTCAAAAAGTGTTGAAATTTTGCACAATTTTAAAGAACCTCAGACAATACAATATTTTGATAACTTAAGACCTTAGTGTTAAAGATGAGTGTAAGGGGGTCAGAGGGTCAAAAAACCACTAATTTCGAGCTATGGGTAATAACCAGGCTTTTTGTGTATCCATGAGGTCGTGGCATGGTGGGAATTTTCCCCGGGGTTGACTGTTACCCTGGGGGAGGGGTTAAAAACAGAAATTAAGAAAATTTTAAAACTAAATGTTATTTCGATTTGGAGTGTTTCCGATCCAAAAGGTTAGGTTATGGGGGTAAATGTACCCAGATAATTGGGGTGATTCTAGATTACATACAAACCATCAATTTTAGATAAACAGAGGTAAATAAATAAACACTGCCAGGACAATGTCTGCCGGGTTCTGCTAGTATTCGATATTCTCAATGCCTTAAACAGTATAAATTATAACTTCGTTTCCAACCTTAAGTTCTATCGGTCTCTATTTGATCAAATTATCGACCTTTAGACCCTTTCCAAATGAGGTGACTGGTTGTCTGCACTTGTAGAACGGCCGGGTGTCGAGGAGTGTGGCGGTGTAGCAGACGACTGGGGACCGCCCGAAACCCTCCACCCTCAGTTGGCGGGCGGCCGACAGGCGACTGTGCCTCTCACCAGCAGACTCAACACAAGACACCGCCCGACACTCTTCCTTCACACCAGTCGCCTGGTCGAGTCCACCGAGGTCGTGATGGACGGCGCTGCACCTGTGTGGATCAGTCTATAGAAGACACTCGTAAATATCCCGCGACATGAGATATGAGGTGTGAGGATATACAGCGATACAATAAAATGGAGAGAAGGTTGCAGGGAAGTAGCACGAAAGTGCTATGTCGATTTTGCTATTCAAATCCTTTTTTGCTTCTCTTCTCGCAAGAGAGCAAGCACTAGAAGTGATCCTGCTTCCTCGGGTTTTAACATCGCACCGACCTCCCACTGGGAAGAGAAGTAAATTCCACAAGTTGCCTGGTGTGAAACCGGCCCAAGTAAAAGGTCTTCACGCGGCAGTTGTGAGTCAACCACGCAGATTTGTTGAATCAAAACCAAATCGCCTTAAAGGAGCCTTAAAGTCCCAAAGCTGTGTGTGTCTCCTCACCCGGCGAGTTTGGGAGTGGACGGGGAGTGTTTCACCTCCGTGCTGTTCGGTGCTCTGTGCTCTAAGGTGCTCTGTGCTCTGTGAGGAATAGCTGACTGGTGGGTCCAAAGTGCCTCTTTTTTTTTTTTTTTTTTTTACTCTTCCACGGCGCGAGCACTCGTTAGCGACGCCTCGTTCGCGCAGTCTAACTACCCATAAAGGACTCTCCGCTCTTGGAATCTGCACCGATATCGCTCGCTAACAAGACCTCATGCTTCACACCGTGCCGTTATTGGTTCCGCCTGTGACTCCTGGTGCGAGGAGGAGAGGGCGCCAGAGGGGAATATTCTCTTCAAAGCTTATTACTTCTACCCTCGTTATGAAATCTCCGTCGTTCTCATACTTCTTCCCCGACGACGATGTACCATAATGTTCCGTCGACGAACGCGGCGTTGATAACGAAATTCTCATCGCCAGGAACAACGCGTAACTTCGGCGGGTTCGCCGTGGAAGCTGTGTAACGCTTCGTGCAACCCGAGTGGTGGTAAAACCCTGAACTCACATTCGTGGAGACTCGGGGTCGAGGCCATTTCTGGCATCTGTTGTGGCACGGGTTTCCAACAAGTCACTTCAGACAAAAATAAATTTTCAGCCAAAAGAAGAAGCAGCGTATAGTTATGGGTATTTGAATTTCAACATGCCGCGGAAATAATCCGCGAAAGTTGTGTGGTCTCCACATACTGCTGGCGACGTGACACAGGTGGTAGTCAATCGATCGCTTAAGAGCATGGATGAACTACTACTGCCCGTTACTAAAACGTATTCAAGCAAACGTAAACATAAGGATATGTTTACATATTTAACCCAATTATTGTTTCAGCGCCATATGTGTATTTTATCTGTAAATATTTTTTAACAATGTTTTTCATGTTTTTAAGTATTGAGTTTGCGCATGTGGGACCACCCAAGTTTAATTCATAGCAGTATTTATATTCGTATTTATTTCGTATTTGTTGTGTATCCTTCCAAAGATTTGATATATTCAGTTTTCTGCTATGTTTTTCATCATTACAACACAGTCTTTCAGTATGTTATCCGCTCGCCAGTAGGAAGCCAGGTTCTTCCATCGTTCCTCCTAGCATAGTGGCTCGTCCGGCGGAAGTAAGAGGATAGCATGAGGCGAGGAAGGGGGAATGGAAGGTTCTGAGCTTGGGTTCAGCACGTTCAAGACGTCTCCCGTGTGAGGGTCGGTCCCGTTGATCCAGGGACCCCGCACTGGGGACATGAGGCTGCCGCGGCGACCGCGAGTGCATGTAGCTTTGCTGGAAGTACAAGTGGAGGACGTCTGTCTTCTTCACACGGGCTTGGGTGGTCGTAGTCGCTTCCATAGCACGTCCGTCACCGTCGATGTCCGTAATCGTTTGTTTCAAGATTCCGGTCCAAGCAGAGCAATTTTTACATACAGGATGTCCGTGAAAGACCACACTTATTTTTTTTTTCAATAAAATAGAGAATAAATTTCTGAGACAGGATGTCTTTGCAGATTTTTGATCTGACCCATAGGTAATTAGCAATTAATTAAAATAGTTGACCAATGATGAGCTCACACACACACGAACACACACACGCACACACACACACATGCTCGCTTACTGCTGCTTGCCCCCTTATACACTTGCGCGCCGTGAGAGACAATAAGCAGTAGTACCTCGCGCTTCTCTCTCTCTCTCTCTCTCTCTCTCCCGGTAAGCACAGTCCCTCCACTCATCTTCTTTCTCTTAGAGCGCGCTCATCATTGGTTAACTATTTTAATTAATTACTAATTACCTATGGCTATGGGTCAGATCAAAAATCGGCAAAGACTTCCTGTCTCAGAAATTTATTCTCTATCTGATCCAAAAAAAAAAAGTGCGGTCTATCACGGACACCCTATACAGGATGTATCAAAATTCATGTTACAGCGCTTGAGGGTAGAAAGCTCTTATTATTTGCAACCATTTTTGCCAATAAACATGTTGCCGGAAACGCGTAGTTAAGCCCCTGTAGCCCCAGAAAGAGTCAGCGTAGGCAACCCGTTGGGCTTTGTGCGAGACAGACGATGCTGTGGTGAATTACGTGTTTACGACGCCGGGCAGCGCTCAAGAGGACTGTACGATGTCGAATGCTGACCCCCGCCCCTTTTTACTTCCGTTGGTGGCGCCCTCACCTCTTTTCTTCCGTTCGTGCCGTGCCATAGCACTGCGCAGCGTGACATCGCAGTGTCGCAGTGTGTTTTGATATCACTGGTGGTCTGTCGTTGACTGTTCTGTCGTACAGGCAAACTCGTGGTGTCATTTCTTTCGCTGTGGTTCTGAAAAGGGCGACGTTTTAGTGGAGCTCAATGGAGTACACGTTTAGTGAGTACACGGACATGCTGCTTGTTTACGGGGAAGCTAGACAAAATAGACGAGCCGCCCTTCGTCTGTACGAAGAACGATATCCGGGTCGTAGGATTCCAGCTCACACCATGTTTGCAAGACTTACTCAGCGAATGCGTGATACTGGTACAAGTGCCGTCACAAGACCAAATGCTGGTGATCCACGCAGGGTTCGTACTACCAGTTTTGAAGAAGATGTACTTCAGAGATTTGAGGAGAGTCCGGATACAAGAATAAGGGCAGAAGGTTCCGATATGGACGCTAACAAAATGGCTGTTTGGCGAGTTCTTCATGAGCAACTCTTGTACCCGTACCACCTTCAAAAAGTGAAACACATGGGTCCGGTGGACTATCCTCTTCGCATGACCTTTTCTCGTTGGTACATTCGAAGAGTATTGAGGAACCCCGAGTTAGCGGTTTTATTCAGCGATGAAGTCAAGTTCACTCAAGACGCTATTCTCAATTCGCACAACAGTCATATTTGGAATGATGTCAATTCGCATGCAAAGTGTGTTATAGCTCGCCAGGAACGTTTTTCAGTTAATGTGTGGGCCGGTATTGTTGACGGCGTACTCATCGGGCCTTTTTTTCTTCCGCCACGACTTCCCGGCGCCGGATACCTCCACTTCCTTCAGAACGAACTACCAGGTCTTCTTGAAGATGTTCCATTGCATGTCCGACGTGTGATGTGGTACCAATATGACGGGCACCACCTCATTTTTCCCTGCAAGTGCGAGAGTATTCAAACCAAACATTTCTAAACAGATGGATTGGACGAGCGGACCCTGTCGCATGGCCGCCAAGGTCACCGGACCTAACCCCGTTAGATTTATTTCTGTGGGATTACGTAAAAGGGCTTATCTACGCTACGCCAGTAGAAACGGTAGAAGAGCTTACTCAGCGAATCATTGACGCGTTCGAAATCATAAGGTTGACTCCACACATGCACCAGCGTATCCGTGAATACATGATTCGCCGTTGCCACCTCTGTGTCGCTCAAGGTGGGCGTGTTTTTTAGCCGTTGCTTTAGGCTGTCACGTTGTTAAAACGTATGCAACAATTTCAATGTTGTGAAACAAAGCCGAAGCTGTGATTGATTTCAGAGTGAAATTAAAATCTGTGCCACGATTAAAAAGATTCTTTCTCTACTCGAACGCCCGCACATCCATAATATAACACTCTACAATGGGTTACCTACGCTGACTCTTTCTGGGGCTACAGGGGCTTAACTACGCGTTTCCGGAAACATGTTTATTGGCAAAAATGGTTGCAAATAATAAGAGCTTTCTACCCTCAAGCGTTGTAACATGAATTTTGATACACTCTGTATATTGCCATGGGTGAGACCAACACTTTATAACAATTTGCAGCCCAATCTGACGCAGGAGAGCATCGTTCCAGCCGTCATATATTCTACCGAGTCGTAGTTGTCGATTTATTTTCTACACAGAGAGTTGGCGTCTATCCTGATCCGGAAAATAACAGCACCAGGGGTCCTGTGGTATCAGAGCTTCGTCCACCCTATCACTGAGTTAACACCGAGTATATTTATCCCCGTAAACCGTGTGTACATTTGAGGCTGATACCTATTCTTATGATGAACGCAAACTTAGTATTAGCTTCTCAATGGGTCGTCCTGCATGTAAGTAATAACTGTTCAAAGAGTTTACAGAGTACATAAGTAAGTAATCTGACATTTTATGGTAACGTTTGTGTTGACTAACTTTATACTTAGCTAATGATGGAATACATAAAAAGCTCACGCAATTATTTTGCAGTATTTAAATACAGAACACAAGGTTTAAAATATAATTTGTTTTATTTCAATTAATTGTTATTGTGTATACTATCTCAAATCCATAACTACACCAATATATGTATTTGAGAAAAGCGTTCATTATGAGATGCAAACGTTAACAGCTTTGAAATAGGTCAAGTAGACATACACGCGTAATATAGGTACAAGTAAAAAAAAATACTTTTAATTTAAAGGTTTTAAGAATTGTTTTATTTTATTTCTACTAATGTACACGAGTGAGTGTGATAGTAATAGTTACGAAAAACTCATACAAATTTGATCGTTTTTTAAGTGACACATATACCTAGATCTGAAGCCTTCCTACATTTCTGTTTTCGGTTTATTAGCTTTAGTTTATTTTTCTCGTTACTTCATTCACACGTAATATGAAGGAACAGATATGGCTGCTGTTCAAAATTATTTGTAAAAACATTACTATATTGCAAAGTCTCTCTACTCGCGGCGGATGATAGAGGCGTGAGGAGGCTGTATGGTTGTTGGATTACCCCTTGGGGGGGGGGGGCGGTACTCGCTTTCCTGAAGGTAAATTCACTTTTTTAAAATATGTAGTCGAAACAGAAGCTTTTTGGAAAGTGTTTCTGGGAAAGCTAATAAAGGGTAGGCAACCTTACTGCATAAATGTACCTAAAGTTTAAGTAAAAATAATCGCTGCTACCACACACGGTGTGACTATCAAATATCTCAATTTCCTTTCACCGCTAAATGTGTCTAAATGTGTAAACAAAATGTATTTTTATTTACTCAATAAACACCTTGAAGGTATACGTTTATGGAGGGAGTGTCTGATCTAATATTGAAGTAAATATTGCAGTAGGACGATATAGGAATGTCGTCGCGAATCAGCGAGACAAGTGATGTAAGCTATCTTGGCGGCAAGAGTTGTACTTAGCGTTGCAAACAATGTTGTTGGTACGAGATTTTTGAGATTTTATTTCATTTTTATTGCTATTTAATGTGTAAATTTGTTTAAAACAATTAATTTGCATTCTTTATGGCTGCTACTACTACAATATTTGGGTAAGTGTAGGCTTCCCAAATTCCAGATAACAATTTATAGAGGTGGCAGTGGGTATAAGCATACGTCAAAAAAATTAAATTCGTATGTATGCTTACATCTCACGTCACTAGGATCACTCTGATGTGTCTCGTGCCTTGTCCATATTACCAGACGTAAGTTTCTTATATTCTGTGCTTGTTGCGTAAAAGGAGTTAAGTCCAAAATCGTAGTTTAGATAAATCGCTATTTAAAATTATCAGGTTTTTCGAAGTCAGTTTTTTTAGCTTTATTAACTGCTTTAAAACTTTGGAAACTCATTGTTTTAAAATAATGTGTCAAATCTCCCTTATCAATTTTAATAGTAAATAATTCAATATCACTGTGTATTTTTAACCATTTGTGACTTAACCCCCTTTACGCAACATGCACAGTATTGTCTTCTACAATATTAAGTTAAGTCATTCTGGTTAGCAATCGTTTAGCGAAAAATGCCGTAGCTGTGAACAGGTAAATGCCGGAAGTTTGTTCAATAGCTTTAAAGTAACTCGCAAGGAAGAATCGTAAAATTGTCATGTGGTGAGTATTGTTAAACAAAGATGTTAAAATTATATCAGAAATAAGAGTTCATAACTTCACTGTAACAAAACAAAAGGTTTTGCTGTACAGATGAGAAAGTGAATTTATGGGCTTTTCTCACTTTGACTTCAAAAATTAACAATAAAATGATCTTCCTTACATCGTATCTCACTTGTTTCTACTTGGTGAAAAAAAAACTGTGATTCTACATAGCGGAAATGCGACAAATTAACCCACCAAAAATAGTAACAGAATTTATGCTGCCAATGAATCCAATAAATCCTATTTTTTGCACACTATTACTATATCTAAACATAAATCCCGTTTATCATAGTTGTGGTGAAGCTTAAGTCAACGTTTTAACATAAAATGGACGATATTCTTTTTCTACGTAGCTAAACCAGCTCTGCAGTGCTAAATATTATTTTTTTAGTTATAGGCGGTGACGATAAAATCCTTCAAAAATTACGAAGTTTCCTCGTGAACGCTAAGGCAGAGAGTTAGAGTCCAACGCCTAGGTGTGACTCAAACGTAATATAGCCGAGTTGGTTTCCAGGTGGTTCGGAGCCAATTATTATGTTAGATACCCCGTATCCTTGAGCCTCTGCGCACAACCGTGCGAAGTAAAAAATTTGTCATTATTACCAAGAGTGTAGTTCCATCAATTTTTGGTTTTTGGTAGTTTCGAATTTTTTTCATTAATTTGTATTGAAATCATAATGTGGCAATATGATGATGTTCGTAAATGTTTTTTTTTTTAAGTCAATATCCATTTATTAATTTTTTTAACTTGAAAGATAGATTTTGCAACAGCCTGTAATTATGTGGTTTACGGTTTCGAATGAAACATTTGTAAGTGGCCATAGATTTGAACCCTTTACTTTTAAATGACCACTTATAAAACTCGAGATTTTTTTTTTTAAAAAAAACCTGGAACTTGTGTTTTTACATAATAATGTGAAAACTAAATTTTAAATATTTATGAATGGTATCCCGAATTTAAAGTTTGTTACTGCAAATGCCACACAAGACTTTTAATTCTAAATTGTAAACCACGTGATTACATACTCTCAACTCGTGCTACGATTGAAATATAAATACAATTGATATTCATTGACTTGATAGTAACATTTCTCGGCAAATAACAGGGGTCGTATCATGAAGTCGATGTGAATATTGACGAGAAACGCGAAATAACAGAAGCTTGATAGTTTATGATACTACTCCGTCTAAAACATCAGCAGGATGCTACTTCGTCTAAAACACCAGCAGGATACTACTCCGTCTAAAATATCAGCAGGATACTACACGGTTTAAAATATCAGCAGGATACTACTCGGTCTAAAACATCAGCAGGATACTACTTCGTCTAAAACATCAGCAGGATACTACTCCGTCTAAAACATCAGCAGGATGCTACTTCGTCTAAAACACCAGCAGGATGCTACTCCGTCTAAAACACCAGCAGGATGCTACTCCGTCTAAAATATCAGCAGGATACTACTCGGTTTAAAATATCAGCAGGATACTACTCGGTCTAAAACATCAGCAGGATACTACTCGGTCTAAAACATCAGCAGGATACTACTTCGTCTAAAACATCAACTCACCGCGGAGTCGCCTCGGCGATATCGAGAAACGCTCGGAAACTCGAAGCTCGACTTTGAGAACCCGCTGCTCATCAGGCCGTGAGCGAGCGCGCGACCGACTCTCGGCGGAGTTGTCGAGTTCAGTGAGCGAGTCGGCAAGGCGAATCGCGAGAAGTCGTGGAGAAATGGATCATCGATCACGTAGCATTACTTTCGCGTGAAAGATTCCTCTGGCTGCGACATTACCGTCCCGCTCTGCTGTGCTCGAAGCATTCACTCCGCAAAAACAGGTCGTCCGTTAGTTGCTCCCAGATGCACTTTGTGAAACTTAAGCAACGCGATAGTGAAGTCGCCCAAGAATCTTGAAAGGTGCCAAACTTTCCAACTAGAGTTCTCGCAACATCTCCTGCAAGGCTAGATGTTGAGAAACTTCAGATCATAGAACTTGTGCTATGCTCGGTCGCAAGGCGAATATAGTGTTAACCTACGCAATGATAAATATAGTGAATTGAAAGATTCGGCGAAAAATAGAATATTAAATTTAAGGTGTGCATAGTAAAATAAGTCATTAATACAATTTTTAAATAGATAAAGAAATTTTAATGTTAGTTTATTTATGTGGTGCCAACATTTATCACAGTCATGTTATTTTATTTACATTTGGTTTGATATTCTCATTATTTCTGACAGTTTCCGAATGTTATCTATGACAAACTGTGCCTTGCGGTATGGTTGAACGTGCTATGTATTGCACGGGTCATAAATAAAATCAACGCTGACAACAACTTAATCATTCGCAGCTACCCGAGCACTTTTTTTTAAAAACAACGGCAGAAAAACCGAGTAACAGCATATGTACTAAGGTGTAGGTACAAAATATATAAGATTTCTTTTCAAACCACTATGGCGTTGAAAAGTTGCCTCCTGTAATAATCAGAATGACGTAAAAAATTAAAAATTGGTTGAAATCTTCCGATAACGCATCATACTTGAAAAACTGAATTTTTTTTCAAAATTAATATTATTTAAAAATTTACACTATAGTTTGTTTTACTTAGTCTGTTGTTCAATAAAGTTAAATTAATTTATTGTTACACGTGTGAGTAAAATAATTAATTTTCAGTTAAGAGATCTTCACTGGGGATTTTAACTGGAATTAAATTATTTAGTTTAATTATACTTAGTATTCCTTATCTTTTATAGAATGCAACTTAATTGCTCTCTAACGTTTCAAAAAAAAATCTTAATTTTTTTTTCCACCCACTGTAACATGCACTGCAGCATGTTTTAGATCGCCATTGCAAGTAGTCACAAGATTTAACATTCTACTGAAACTTCAATATTTAATTTAGTATCTAATGAGATCAGTATATTTTTTTTCTTTTGGATTACCATATGAGTCGAAATGATTTATCGTGAGTAGTATATAATAGTTTACACTGGGACAGTATTCAGGCTTCAGGCTGTGTTGCCTGGTGCCGGTCCGCCATTTTGTATTGTGACGTCACGTTACAAAAACAGATTCTGCAATCTTACGAACTTCTCCTTTGTGCAGTAAGGATATAGTTCTAGCACAAGCCAGAATTTTCTTTCTTTTTTTTTACTTTTTATTTTTTAATATTTATTTACTATATTTATTTTTTTATTTTTTCTTAATCTTTGTAGTTAATTGATCTTTACTTTTGTATATGTGTGTATATATTGTATATAGTTTTCTCCGTGTGCTCCTTAATATTACTGTTAATATATTGTTGGTTTTCTCTGTGTGCTCCAGGATATTTCTGACAAGATTAATGTTGGTGTTCCCGTGTGCTCTTGATTATTCATGGCGAGACTTGCGTGTAAATTTTTCGTTTTGAGATAAGCAATTCTATTCAGAGTTTCTTTTACTTAGTGAATTCCTGTTACCAAATCAGCACTTAAAATATATATTTTTATATTTTGTGGAATTCAAACAAAATAGATTCTTTACCAGACGATTGCTCTGTCTTAAAACAACTGAGAAACACTATCATGCAAGACGAACTTCCTTCATCTTAATGTCTAGCGAAGCCCTCCTTCTCTTGCGATCGAAAGAGAGCATCCTGTATCCAACATAAAAGAGAATAATATTTACCACTACACAACACGTGGTACCATCTGCAGAACTTCATGCGACAAATTGCTTGCGTGTTTTAACTCGCTGATGAAAAATTTTCAAAAATTATATTTAAGTAATTGTTCCAATTTAAAACTCTCATTTTTCATCTGGCATTGGTCACAGAAGCTAACATGAATCCTGGATCGTTGCCTGTAGCTGTATCAAAAAGACATCGCTCTAGATACTGCGGCAAGGAGTTAACTTTGAGGAAAAAACGCTGAATGACATGAGAGAAGCGAGTATATTTTGGGTCCTTGCCAAAAAACCATTTAGTTGCAGTCAGTGTCAAAAATCCTTTGGTCGAAAATATTTCTTGACTAAACATTGCAAGACCTGTACAACTAAGCTAATGATATCTAAAGATAACGTTATCTGAAAATAACGAGGACTGGCCTACAACATCGAGGAATTGGAACGAAGGAAAATTATTATAAGACTATAATGATTACAAAGAATGTAAAAACTCTAATGTTAATAATACTATTGCAATACATAACATCCATGAGCCATTGTCCACTAACTAATTCACGTAAAAAAAATTTGAATCCTAAGAGTAAGAAGAGGTTACAGTGTATTGCATACTATATTTTGGCTCAAAAACGTTTTGCGATAAACCCTCAGCTCTATGTATGAGTCAAAATGGTTTTGGTAGCGTATTTATCTTTACAACGGTCTCACGAGCTTCACGCTGAGTAAGTTTACAAGTCATTGCTTCCAATTCAAATTTTATCTAGAGATGAAGCGGGAATTATTCACATTTCAAGGAATTGCGGATCTCCATGTAGGCAACGGTGCAGTAGTGTTCGCACGCGAAAGTACTCTTGAAGGCTAATTACAGTGTATTGACGAGACCGCTGCGTTATCAAACAAACAAGCGGTGGTTTGCCAATAGCAGCATGGCTCTCCTAAAGCGTGACCAACGGGTATTCGCTCTTTATCTGAGTAGTTTCCGGATCAATACTCAAAATATAGCCGTACTCAGTAATTTCACGCTATTTAACGTTGAAAACACCTGTTTGACAGAAAACAGCCACGTTGGCATGGTAACCATTGTTATTTTATTTATAACTAGGTCATGGGTTCAAATCCCACTTCAGGAATAAGTTATTTGGTAAGCTGTCCCTCGGTAAGCCCTCTGGCATAGGGCTTGGATTTAAATATCCTCTAAACAAATTTTAGCTGCTAACATATGGAAATATTTTTCGTGTGAAAGTGCCAGGTAAATAGTATAAGTGAAAAAAATCAACGTGACTATGTTTCTGACAATTCCGTTGCTTTGCTAGATAGACGTTAGTATGCAACAATGAGAAAGCCTCGGAAATGTTGAGTTTCACAATTGATCCGAGGGTAACGTGGGATTTAAGTTGGGAATCATAGGGGGTAGAATCTTAAATTACGTTGCTTATAATATATAGTGTTTTTGCACATCATTTTAAATAAATTCATAATAAAACAATATTTAATTGTTTATAATTTGTTTTACATAAATTCTTTTTAATGGTCTTTATGAACTTTAAATAACATTATTATGACATATTATGACAGTCATAGCTTGTACTGAATGCATGAATTCATGTGATATTCCATTTTGAATTTAACCGTTCTTATGTAATCTATTTTTTTAACTCTTTATCTTTTGTATAGCATTCATTAAATCGATTAAACTTAGGTTTTCATAAAACCCTGAAAACTCATGTTTATATAGTCTTGAGTAAACATACTTTTTATTGATTTAGTAAATGTTAAACTAAAATTATAAATTTAAATAAGAATACTACATACTAACGCTTAATCCAAAACCGTGAACCACATGATTTCATGGTTTCAGTAAAATCTAGGACTGACATAAAGTTTTTCCTTAAAGTTCATAAAAATTATTAAATACATTTTAAACACAATTTGTAATTCAAAAAAGCTTTTTGTTAACCTTATATAGTTAAAATAAGAATTAATTTATAATCATGTAAAAAAATTGAATATTATACGCAAAATAACGTATGATACTACCCCCTTAAGAAAACGCTTACCATCCACAAGTATTTGTTGGAAGATGTGCTTCACTTCATGAATCGTACCACGGTTGCCGAAGCCGAAATTTCGTTCCGAAAGTCCACCCAAACTCGCCTATATTGCAAAAAAAAAATGCAGATATCGATAGTTCGATCAGAGCGGTGCAGCGGTGAGACCCTGGACTCACTTAATGGAAGGGCCTGGGTTCGCTTCCCGGTGAAGCCTCGCTGACTCCGAGACTTTACTTTCTCCAAAAATCATGTCAGGCAAATGCTTGAGATTCCTCCCGCATTTTATGTACCACATTTGTGACAAACTGCATGCACCTTAATGCGAACCACGGGTGATCTGCTTCGCTGGCGGCCATCAAGCGAGCGATCGTTAACCACGGCCTGATATACCACTAAAAGCATACCTTTATTTAAACCCGCAATGCTCTACTAACTTTTTTTTAACGTGTCTGAATTTGTGCATGCACTACAAGAGTCACAGGGGAATGGACATGCTATTTCGTTGCGATTCGGGTGCTGTAAGGACAAGCTATACTGAGAGTCTGGTGTAATCAGCATCAGCCCCACTCGTCCCATCAATACCCAATCAGCTAACCAGCCTTTGGACTGAATGGAGATCTCCTCTGACTGGCGCGTGCTTGTCCAAATCCGGCTGGGACCCCTGGATTACCCAGGTTACCCATTGAAAGCACACTGTATAGAATGCTTTGAGTCGTCTTCGCAAGCATGTACTGGAAGATATTAACATACATATTTTATACCTTATATGTGTACAATAAAGTTGCTTGGTTTCTGAGTCGTAGCCGCGTCGAAGGCGAGTATGTCACCGACGTTTCGGTCGACGTAACAGTCGCCATCATCAGGGAGCAGTTACCTACATCGGTGATATCCTCGCCTTCGACGTGGCTACAACCAAGAGGACAAGCAAATCCAGACAATGGCCGCGAAAGCCTGCAATGTTTATATATATATATATATATATATATATATATATATATATATATACACCGTACCCTTCAGCCAAGCTGACAGTAGCACTTTTACTATCCTGGCATTGCTCAAGATAGATTACTGCCTTGGCCATGTGGGTTACGGAGGAAGAAAGGAAATGGCAACACTGCCGCAACCCAACTCCTGGTCTAGTACTCCTTCTCCGTGCTGTGTCGGTTCCTAGTGTGTTTGGAGTTGTGTTGCATTGTCCTACCATGAAGCACTTGGGTTTGAATCAACACAGACCGGTTTAAGATCTTAGTTGGATAAAACCAGCCCGAAGTCATACACTGTACATACTTGGTAATGTCATTATGTGTTTAACCACGATTTTATACACTCTTGACATTTTATTTTAACATGTACTTAATTGAAGTTTTATGGGATATTTACCATCCCTCCTAAATTTCTTTTTGTAAAATCAAATTGGGATACGCTGTGTCAGGACACGGTCGCAAGTATAAAATACGTTTTGAATCCATCGTGTTATTGGGAAGTAAAAATTATATATATATATTATATTATATATATATATATATATATTCCAATCTACTGTTTATGTAAGGGCTTATCACTAGAACACATGCCACTGTCAGTAATAACTGCACTTCTACTATGTCGCTATCTTAGCTCTCTTCTTCCTGCAGTGTCATAGTTCAGCCGACACCCATGAGTGGCACGTTTTTGGAATTGTCACGATCTTTTTTCTTATAATCGTCAATTCTTGCAATTTCGATTGTATAAATTCGCTATATGCCTCGACATTGTAATTTATTTTGCACTATTATTCGTTATTTAGTCTCACAGTTGTTGTATCGCAAACTTTTTTTAAAATTAGTTTTCTGCGCAAAATGAAATACATTTAATTCAAATTTGATAACGCGTGTGTCCAATATCTGCTCTCAAATTATATGAAACAACCGAAATCGAGCGTTTGAGAAACTTGCCTGTTACTGGCAGTGACGTATACATACAAAAACTGTTTATAATGAGGCATGCCTAAATATGCACAACTCAAATTTATTAAGACCGGTTTATATTTTTTTTATCGTTTCAAATTCTATCCTATTTTTCATCACACTCCCATTTATCAAACTGGCATTCCAATTCATAAGACTTATTTACATAAAAATAAAACGTACGAAATGCACCATATTCGCTTCATATGCGATTGAATAGGTTGACGACTTCCACTACATGTTTAGAATGATAATCAAAATAAATTTCTTAGTGTTTGCGAAATATGTATTTTTACAATTCGATGCATGTGGGCTTGTTCCGATATTGCGTCAGAATCCTCTGCGCCTCTGGAAAAGGGGCGTGAGTGTGCTGGGTTGTTCGACGAGCTGCCATTACGCGCTCTCGTGCGGCACGCCATATCGATAGCTCGCAGGGTCTCGTGGATCGTATCGACCGTGTGGGTCAACAAGAACACTGGACACAAAAAAAAATTGGTTGTCTGTAAAGTAGGTTTACGGACGATAGTTTAACGTGACAACGTCATAACAAAACATTGATGAAATGATTGCATACTTTTATAAATTAAATTGAATCATTTTTACTGAATTATCACTATTTCGTATGGATACAAAGAAGGAGTGAAATGAAATCTACAGTTTAATTGATAAATTTACTTTTATTTGCACGCATTAATTAAAATATTTTTATTACTTTAACGAAGAGATTATTTTAACTATAACTTTTATACATGTTTGCTATTTAACTTCTTCCAGTCTGTGTCATTCTGTTAAGGATAGGACGATGATAGGAAAAGTAGGAAACGAATGGGAGTGTTTCAAGTTAAATGTGCCTCGAAAAAGTCAAATCGATGGTTGTTCCAATCGAGTGGAAGAGAGATATTTGCGCCACGGACTCTGCAGCAATGCTAGGAGGAACGGGTTAGCAAAGAGCAATGAAAATGTTACATTGAAATGCATGAAAACAGAATTACGCCACGGACTCGGTCGCAATGCTAGGAGGTTCAGGTTAGCAAAGAGCAATATAAAATGAGCGTAACGGGACACAGCGAAACGGGACAATGTGCATAACGGGACACTTTTTCGTGCGTGCAGCCGGCGTTCATCGATTTATTAGACGTTGTCACGTCAAAAAATAAAACCTCTACATGCTTCACTTTGAGCTTTGAAACGCGCATAAAATTTACTAAAAAGTATTACATTTAAACATTTTAAACAAGTTAAGTTATAGTCAAGATTATTGCATCCACTAAATATTATTGATGAGTAACGTCTTATCTCTCGGTGTACGGCGTTTGGCAGAGTAGCATCGTGAATGCGACGGAAGTAACATGGAACGGAAATGTGTAACCCTGGTGATGCCATCTGTGGCGGATGGCGTTCACAAAGACAAAAGGAAACCGTATATTATTCACTGTTTGATGAATATTAAAAAGATGCGCAGTATTTTAATAAAATTTCTTGTCGAAATTCAGGTTCAAAGTCAGGATTTAGTATGTTTTGAAATCTTTTGCACTGTTATTGAAGCCGTTTCATTATTTAGTTTAAAATTCCGCTCCACAAATCGAATGATTAGATAGTCGAAGTAACTGCTCCGGCTACGAATTCTAGCGACAGGTGCGGAAATGGGTTAAAAAAAAAAATTGCGTATATTTATCACGATCGGCATTATTTTAAAGAAATCTGCGTTCTATTTCGTGTCAGAGTTTCATATTTTGTGTGTATATACAATATTGATTAATCAATAATTATTGATATACTGAGTTGTTATTTTTAAATGAGTAATAATTTTGTTAATTCATGTTTGCTTATTCATTTTTATTAAAAAATTAAAAATAATTACAAAAATAGTTTATATTCTTAAATACTTTAAAATAAATTAAAATCCCGTGCTGTGTTATCTTGTTATTATATTATATAAAAGGTTTTACTGAGTTATACTAAGTAATATTATAAATGGTTGAGAATAAATTTTATTGAATATGAGTTACTTTTTAAAATGTGTATAAATTGTAGTTAGAATTGTTTTCGTGCTATAGTGGGGTCCTAAAATTCTTAATGTAACATTTTATGGTGGCATTATTTCAACAGTGGGTAATATTTATTGTTAATTAATCATTATTGATTGATCTATGATTATTTATATCCTGAGCATATTTAAAAGGCGTCCATTAATTACGTGGGGCGATTTTGGCGATTTTTCGTACCAACCCCCCCCCCCCCCCTCCTTCCTTTTCCAAAATTGACACGTGAAATTTTTCACAATGCGTATTTTTAGTTTAAATACGTTAATCTGTGACCAGTTAAGACTATTATTTAAGACAGAACGTCGTCTAGAATCACAGTGAGCAAATCGAACAGTAAAATTTGACTTAAATAGGAACTACTAAAATTCGTAAAAGAATATTCATTCTAACTCAGTCCACGGGAACTCATCTGTGGTCTCAAGAGTGACTACTAAAACCAACATGTCAATGTGATTTTCAGTCAAATCATCTGCTCCGTCAACCTCGCTCTGATTTAGCCACTCTAAACCGTGGTCACATGCACACAGAAGCTCAGTAGCTGGACGTGTGACAATCCGTGAGGGCCGCACTTTGCGCTCTGATGCAGCTGGTGCACTGTGGACCGCACGTGGTACAGCTGGTGCACTGTAAACCACACTCTGGTGCAGCTGGTTCACTGTGGACCGCACGCTGGTGCAGCTGGTACACTGTGGACCGCAAACCGGTGCTCTGCTCTGTGATGGATGGAAAGTAGATACCGTATGTACTGCGTCATCTATATATAATCTATATATTTTTTTTCTAGATCACCACGTACACTTGGGGAATAGAGGTCATAAGTAGAGACCTGCAAAATTCGCGGATTCATTTCGTGATATGCTACACTTCAAATAATTATACCTTAGCGCTGCTTATACCACTGGTTCACTGTTAATCTGGAGTAATGAGGGCCAATTAGAGACCCTCGCTCAAAGAAGTGTCGAATCACAGACACTCAGTCGATACGACTCACAAGTCAGCAGCCAATGAACAGGTGGCATTTGCCCGAGTGTGTAGGGTGTAGTAGAGTCCATCCTGGAGGTCATTGAATCCGCGAATTTCGCAGGTCTCTAGTCATAAGGCATGCTGATGATGGTGTACAAAGTTTGAATCGGTAGGTAGTGGCGAATCAAGAAGAGAGAAAATGAATTTCCGTCATGTTCTTCAGGGTCCGGGACCGTCGGATGTCCATCGACCTGAGTGATGAAGGGTGTGGAGGTGGCAGGAAACGGTCGTGAAGAATCACATGCAGAGCACTCCGGCGTGGGCTGCAGCAGTCCCGGTCATCCCATTTCACAACCTAAGACAATAATTAAAAACAATTCATTATGTTTTAACTCAAATAAAAATGCATTTGTTGTTGCTCACGCTCGTTAAAATATTTCAGAAGAAATATAAAAAAAAGCACGCATGAAATTGTGGTAAAAATAAAAGGTATAATAATACGAACATTCATACGAAAAGAAAACAATACATTATTAAACGTAAACAAATTGCCGCGTACCTGAAGTAAATATCGGCTCTCTCTGACGTGCTCGGCTGGTGTTTAACCTACCTTATTAAGGAATGCCCGAGTAGTTAGGCCCTTTCTCTCCGCAGCTTCTCTGAGGAGCCTTTTGATCTCGTGCTGAACGTGTAGCTCCAAGTCTTCCTTTTTCAGGAACCTCTGCTTCGCTGCGTTCCATAAACTTCTGTCGCTTCTCCCTGGCAGCACTTCGTCTTGTAGACGTGTCTTTCCACGTGGACATCATAATAATCATGGTAATTCGTTTTAAATTAGTGACAGCGCTGACCGAGCTTACAACTAAAAGTATAATTAAAATCATATTTAGACATTTTTTCGCATTGGGCTCTTCAAATCAGTGTAAATAGTATTTTTATCTGGGTGGCAAAGATAAAAAAATATATATATGTCATGAATTAATCTTTTTATATCAAATCTTAAATATCAAAAATTTAAATTTTTTCTAACATTAATGGGTGTATTAGAGTTTCCAGATTATTTTTGTAAGTTTACGGACAGTCTAAATTAAAAACTGTATAAATGGGTAGCATTTTAATGGACTGATGTAAGTTTCTGTAACCTAGGACTTAAATGCAAATTTTAGGTAATACGGACAAGGTCTACAGCGGTAAACTTTCGGTATGTTATTAAGCATAGTCAACTCTACCATTGTACAAAAATTCAGCTTTGGACAAATTTTTCACAGGTTTGTGCCTTTTTAAGTCTTGGTTTCCTGGACTATTTCCGGGCGAGAACACGGCAGGTCGGGACCTGTCCGCGCGTCGCTGCCACCAGCGCTCGTCGAGTCACGCGATTGGCTGGCCGCTGGCGGCTAACAATCGAAGGTCTACTGTACTACTTCGTGGCGTTCGCGTAACCGCGATAGATATATTATTGTGTAGGATTTATCCTCATTTTAGTGGAGAAACATGTTTTACCTAATTTAACCCAGTTTTCTCCCAATTTTACAATGTTTCTTGCGGGGGGGGGGGGGGGGACATGATATTTTCCGAGAGCCCCCCCCCCCCCCAACCCACCACTTCTTCAAAACATGATATTGTGTTAGATTCGGCTTAACATCCTCCCTCCCCCCCCCCCCAAACGACTCACGTAATTAATGGACGCCCCCAAATGAATAATAATTTTATTTATTCATGGTTATTTAGAAAAATGGTCTTCTTTCTCTTTTTTTCTCTCCTGCCGTTAATCCTCTTACGATATACTTACGAGTCGAGGTTTTAATTGTCAAAGAAGTTTTACTTCGATCGTACTGAGTAACAGGCGTTTTTTTTTTTTTTTTTTTTTTTTTCATTACACAAGGTGCCTTCAAGTCAGTAACGGAACGTCAAATGCAGATCGAAAAACTTTTTTTATAGCATTTCAACATTGCCAGAAACTATATCAGGCAGTAATATGTCCTGTGAATTAGGAAACATTTTAATTTTTACATAAATATCAACACATTTATAGATATAAAAATTACTGTTCTTATCAAACAGACAAAAATTCATAAAAAAAAGCTACTCTTTCATTTTATCTTTAATGTAAAGTGCAAACATCATGTTTTTTTTGTTTGTTTTAAACATTTAATTGACTGAAATAAAGATAGTAAAGTGGTTATCTAAAATTCAGTGTACTTATCTGCTATCTTTTAGCATGTTTATATTTGTAAAGGTTATTTTTGTAACAATTTTTAGAAACAATATGTTTTATAATCATCTTAAGTAACTAATATTTAACCTATTTCTGCAATTGTTCCTCTGCACAGATCCTTTTGTTAAGGTTATCTTCGTAATGTAAATAAATAACATAACCCATCCTTGATTACTACCACGAGTCGGTTGAAGCAGTGTCACCAATAAAATTCCGTGATAATCGGCGTAAGTTTGTCTGCTTTTCTTTCTTCTCTAGTTGTGAGTGCTGACAGGCTATGGAGTGAGTGGCCAGTGTAGCCACTCACCGCCAGGATGCGAGCGCCCCTCGACATAAAACCCTAATGGATAGAAACATAAAAGCGGACCACGAGTCCAAGTGCCCAACCCCCCGCACGGTAGACTCGCTTTTACTCTGTCCAACTCTTCATCCATATGCCATCCTCTGTATCCTGTATACTCCTACGCAATTAATTCATGACCTTGCATCCCGCATGTATGTGCCCAGGGTTTTCCCGTGTCCATGCAGGTTTTACCTGGGCCCAGCTCAGCATAGTTTTAAGATAGAGGAGTTAGGAATGCTGCCAATCGCTGCCGAGCAAAGCAAACGAAGCATACAACCCTCTCCCCCAACCCGGACCCATCCTATAGACACAATTAGCTTTTAGTTAGGTTAGGGAAAAAATTTTCACTACTAGAGCGATTTTTCAGTATAGCCTACCATCATAGTAAAAGTTCCCTTATCTTAGACTTAATCTTTAGTACTTATATTAAATATGTTAGAAGAAATTAAAATATTTAGTGGACGTAGGTGCATCGAAACCACTATCACTACTTGGAGCGAGGTAAAATAAAAATTAAAATGTTTTAAAGAGGAATTAAATATATCTTAAGTTGATCAAATTCTTTGTGTTTATACACACGTAAATTCTTATAAGCATACTTGATAGTGGTAGTTTTCTAGTTATTAAATCATTTTTTTCTTTAAATATTTCTTAGTGATATACGAACATATAAGTATACTTATAGTGCTATTTTTTCATTAATAAAAATTATTTTAATAATAGTCCATAACCCATTCTTATAAGCATAGGGAGGAATGAATAAAATACAATATTGGAGTAGGAGGGGATAGGAACGGCGACACACAAACTAAAGGTCGATACGGGGACCATTTTTAAATTGAAGTAGCAAAAATAAAAATAATTTTTAAATGTTTTTTTCGGGGAAGATGTGGAATGACGTGGGGGGAAGTGTTCAAAATCTAGCTTTGTTTCAAATCCGTTCAGTATGAAAGACGTGACTGAATAACAAACACACAAACAACCAAACTTTCACATTTATATATTAGGAGGATAGGATATGTGAGACTGGGTGATGAGCCCGGAGCCTGGACCCCCCCCCCCCCCCCCCAACCTACAGTCATCGCTAAGGATATCCATGCAAAGAGAAGCTGCGGTGAATCACAGTTGCCTTCTGCAGTACGGTGAAGAGCGACAACACAGGCAGTCAGAGCTGGACCTAAGAAGAAAATACTTCCACGAGTGAATTTTCCAACCCAGCCGGGAAGCTAACCCAAGACCTTTCCCTCCACAGCCAGAGGCTCCGACTACTTGATATATTAAATAATATCTTAGTTGTTATTGATTTTCATTACCAACGAGCTAATCAAATTATATTAAGGACTTATTATTTACCTAGTATTTGACAAGCGTTTCGTAACTTTTCTTAACAATTTTAGACATGGGCATAAAACTTATGATGGAGGAGGGGGGGGTGGAGAAAAACTTGTAAAAAAATGTCTACCTTGGAGGGTTCGCTTGCACTTGCAAAATCGTAACTGTAAAACGGTAATGATTAAAATTAATCCAACCCACCCCCCTCCTTTCTCTGGGGAATCCTACAGATTTTCATCCCTGATTGTGGGACTTGTGACATGTTTGTGACCAAACATTGACTCTACAAATGAACACCCATGCCTTATCTGGGACTCACCACGGGGGTCGACACCACTGAGCCAACATGTCGGACTATATATATATATAATGTCATTTCAATAATACAGATTATTTTATGTGCACAAATTTCCTAATGCAGTAGTTGACGTTTTTAGGATACAAAAATTATTTTAATCTGCAGCCTCGAGTCTCTAACCAATGTTTATACTTACACGCAGTTTTGTATAGCGAGAGAGTCCTTCGAAATGGTTAAGTATAATACTTAAATGGTACTAAAGGGTTCAATTTACAGGCCGTTTCAGTGCAAAACGTGCAAAATAAAGCTATAGTCCATCCACGGTAACCTCCTACTTTTTTAAACGAACCTTTGAAAAAACACACCAGGATGCAGCATGTTTGGTTCGTTTGCAAAAATACTTTCCATCATATGCATATTAAACATGCATTAACACTAAATTACCGTATAATGATGTTAAATAAAATTTTACAAAAAAAGTAACTATCTATGTACAATATTATTAATATTAATGATCTCGCATGTGTGTAAATGAAACAGTGAGAGAAGTGGTGTGTTGGCAATGATTAGAACGAAATAGTTCCATAGCCAAAATATATATTTTTTGACTTTCCGCGTGTATTTAAGAATTTGTTTGGGTATTTGTTAAGTTTGAACATTTTTTTAAATCTCTGGTGAAATAAAAACGTTATGTTAACGGTAAAAAAATATTACGTGCCGAAACCGTGGTCGCGCATTAATAATGTTAATAGTCACTTGTTTGTTTTCTCTTTCAGCCGTTTGTCTGCAGTTACGCCATATTGCAGTGTGTTTTAATATATTACTGACCGTGAAATAACGTACAGTTTGTGTTTCAGGATTTTGTGTTAATATTGTGTATTTTAACTTTGTTATATTATTTATTATCTACTATTGTAATGATGGAATTTGTTATCGTTTTGATATTTTGTGTGGTTCTTGTGATTGCTGTAATGGTAATTGGTTCCGGGATGGGGAAAGCTACTTCTTCGCAGCGTCAGATGGACATCATTAACGTCGCTCAGAACTTATATGTTTTAATTAGGAAAGGCGACTTGAAGAAATGTGACGTTACGCAGACGACCGCGTTTCTTCTCAACATCGCAAAGTCAACTGTTCTCAAGTAAGTAAGCTTTTTTCGTTTTCATGCACGTAAAAAAAATATCGACTGTGTCCTAAGTATTGTCGGCCTGTGTTTTAACTCACGAGGTTTTTTGTGTTTTATTTCCAATTTATAATTTTTGGTGTGAGACAACACCGCCATGTGGCGTCTCTGTTGAAAAGTTAACCTAAAATCATATTAGGCCTACTCAGGTCCTAACAATAACAATATAGGCACTTTCAAGTATTTTTATGGGTGTGATACACGTTTGTTTATAACGATGTTTATAAACTTTATGATAGGTTTAACTATAACATAAGGGAGTGATTTTATAATTTGCATTTAATTAGTTTTTCATCTGTTTGGGAGATCACAAAATAAATAAAAAAACACTTCATTAATTTCGTGGACAAAGTCTGTCATGTTTCCATTTAGTGACCACAAAGCAAATATTTGCCATATTTGGAACACTGCCTAACTGCGTATTGTGAACGGGTCCCCGGAAAAGTGTTATGACAAATGTTTTTTTTTTTTTGGTTAGGTACTACAAGAAAGACATTGAAGAAGTTTCAACACCAGGAAAAAAGAGGAAAAAAAGGCCACAGGAAGGAAAGTCACTTGACACAGTCGACGATTTCACAGTAAATGCAATCAGGAATGCAATTTACAGGATGTACGCTGAAGGTAAAAATTTGATACTGAAGAGTAGTTTCAATATCACTGGGGTAGGCCCTACTTAATTGTATTCATTTCATATATCCATATGCAGATTGACCGGTTCAGTTTTTTTCCCGATATAATCTGTCCTTTAAAAATACTTAACATTTTTGGGTGGTTTGTTAGGTTTCTTTATTGATATGGTATTGATATATAGAATATTGTGCAACATATGAAATAGGTACACGTCCTTTTAAGGTTAGGTTAAAGATAGAAAGAAAATTGTTACATTCTAAAACTACAAGTAATGTTTATATCGTTATACACAGTATACATATTAAATAACCTCAACTTTTATGATGTATCAGAAGGTTAAATAATGACTATTTCCAGTATCAATAATATCCAGTTGTGCGCTTTAGCAGTAATTGGTTACAAATTAGTGAGTTGTGGTCTAAGCAAGCATGGTTATTAAAAAAAAAATTGGGATACTTAATTGGCTAAATTGTACTGTGTGGCAGGGTCCAGTACAATATATATTCTATTGCAAAATAGTGTCATGCCCCGCCTAACCCTTTAGAAAATATAGGGGTATTGTTATTTTATAAACAATAGGCCTACTTAATTGTAATGAAGTATCATATGAAAACACAACTTAGCCAGACAAACTGTGTGTTAGTGTATGAAGTAACAGAAGGTTATAAAACAGTAAAAGTTTAGTATCGCGTATCCGATTCGATACATTGATCCTGATCGCATGATCCTGCAAATATTGATCCTGTGATTGATGATGCTTGCTTTTCTAATTTATTACGTTTAAAAATCCTGTACAAAACCAAAACTAAAAACCTGTGATATAGTAATGAGTTATGATTTAAAGTTGAATAATAATGAAAATATATATATTTTATTAAACTTATGATAATTATTCTTGCTATACCACAATATTTGATTATGTTCAGGATCTTTGATCTGAATAAATGAAAAAAAACATGCACCACATGATCAATAGGATGTACAGGTTCATGCATAAAGATCTAGGGATCACATGGGATACACGATACAAAACATTTACCTATAACACAGTGTAGAGCTTGTAACTTATTGATTGCTAAATTGAATGCTGAAATACTAATATTTTACACAACTTCAATACAAACGCGCAATATAATCGTCATATCATTGCAGACAAAAATACTGCAATGTAGAATTCCTCTAAGCAAACTACAAAATTTAAATTAATTTAAAAGTATTTTTGAAATGTAAGTTTATTAAAACTATTTAATAAATGTAAATTGTGCACTTAAATTATCTTCTACGGGGTTGTGGTTTCGCTTAGTTTTGTGTACCTCTGTTATTTCATGTATTGTTAATGTATGCAATAAATTTACAGGTTTGAATGTTACAGTCGACACCATTTTGAAAGAAATCAGGGAAAGACAAATAGATTATTATGGTGGAAGATCAAGTCTTCATAAATTGTTAAAGAAGATGGGATTTTCATGGACAACTGTTGATGGACGAAAAGCTTTGATAGAGAATGAAAACATAGTATTGCAGCGAATAGATTTCTTGAGAAAGTATAAAGAAGAAAAAGAAAGAGGTGCCAATTTCATATTTGTTGATGAAACATGGATTTTCCAGAGAGGCAAGGCATTAATTTATTTGAAAATTTGTTCTGTGGTCCAATACAAAGTATTTCATTTCCATTTCATATATTTTTCAGGAACTGTATCAAAGTCATGGCAGGACAAGAGTCTACAATCTGCGAAGAGACGTACTGTTGGAGATGGTAAAAGGTTTATTGTTGTTAATGCTGGAGGGCGCACTGGCTTTGTGCCAGGAGCAGGATTACTTTTTGTTTCAGGTCAGAAGACTGCAGACTACCATGGCGAGATGAATGGGGAAACTTTCTTGATGTGGTTTGAAGACATGTTGGTGCATCTTGAGGAACCCAGTGTCATCATAATGGACAATGCTTCATATCACAGCACCCAGGTATGTGCAATGGTAAAGCAGTGTCTTTTTATTGCTCAAATTGTAATGTGAAAAATTTACATGTGTTTATTATTGTGTATAAGTACGAATATTCGAGACTAATACATTTTGCCAGCAATAATTGTTATCTTAATAGTATGCCTACACTACATTTTTATAAACTATAATGTTTGAGCTGAAATTGATTACACACACACACACAGATATATATATATATATAATGTAATTGAATTACATCGTAGTGCAAACTAATTTAGTAGAGGGTTTGAAATACCAAATAAAAATTTTTTATTGCAAATAGCATTTGAAAATGACATAATTACTTGTTTGGTAAAAGGACCCACTTTATGAATGCTCTGTTGCCCTACTTAATAAATTAAAATAATATTTTCAAAAAAATTTCTAGTCACTAAACTAACATGCTTTGTTAAATTTAGAAATTCATTACGACAATATGCCAAAACACATGTTTGCTTTGCATAAGTACAGTAGAACCCTGTTATAATTTGTTTTTAAGGGGCTACAAGAAAAAAAAACATAAGCAGGAAATTCAATTTAGTACTTTTTAGTGTGGATTTATTGCCAATGGACTCAACAAGCTGCATAAAGATATATTTGATGCTCCAATTTGCTTGTAGCAAGCCAAAAACAATTTTCTTTAACATCATGGTGCTTCCAGCTTCTATCTGCTTTGTCTTTACTTACACATTGTCTCATTGCTGTAAAATTGTCTCATTTCTGTATAATTGTCATAATTCACGACAGTGTTTACAGTGGAAATGCTTAAGTCCAGTTATTTTGCCACTTGAACATGTGATTTAAGTGAATACATTTGAAAACACACAGAATGGCTAAAAATTTATGAATTTATTTGTTTTCCAAGGGTGTCAACAGGCAGTTAACTGCTAACATACACATATACATAGACAGTATAGACAAAGGCTTTTAATTTTTTTCGTCTTCTAAAATTTTATGAAGTGAACATTACAAGCACGAAACGCATAATTTGTGAAACATTATATCCAGGAATTAAATACATTGTCCTTATAGGGAAAATATTGGACTTGAAAAATAATACATTATAGGCAGGAAAACTTTATAAGCAGTAAAATTGTAACAGGGTTCTACTGTCATGAATTCTTATCAGCTACTTGAGTATTTAGTTAAATGTTGGCATAACGTAGGTTGAGAAAACACCTACAACGAACTGGACCAAGGATGCACTGATCGCGTGGCTGGAGAAGAATGAGATAAAACATGAAAATAATTTGTTGAAAGTGGAGCTGCTGAGAATAGCTAAACAAAACAAGCCCCGAATACGGTATATTATTTCGTTTTTTTTACAGCATTTCTTTAAAAGTGAGATAGTTGCAAAAAATTACGTATACGCCTTGTTCTAACACACTTTTCAGATATGAGGTAGACGAGTTGGCTCGTAACTATGGCCACGAAATTCTACGACTCCCACCCTATCACTGCCACTATAATGCAATCGAACTAGTTTGGGCTCAATGTAAACACCATTACAATAGTAACGTGGGGCGGGCCAAGAGATTTGACAATGATGCAGTTGCAGCCATCTGGAAAGAGGCTCTTGATGCTTCCACACCAGAGAGGTATTTTCATGTTGCATGACCAATGGGGTATTCCTTTTGAAGTAGAAATTGTTTTATTTTCCTGTAGAACATTCCTCAAGCTTCAGCAAAACCCTTACCATACATTTTTACATAATACGTAAGTATTGTTGCCTAGCAGCCTGGTCCTACCATTCCTTTTGATAACTTTGTGTGCTAGTGTGTGTATAGTGTGATTATCATTTTGTGTATATTCATATACCAGTAATACAGTTTTAAAACAATTGGTAAAAATAAGTGGTTTGAATTTGTGTAGTTGTCGTTTTGAAAATGTGTTGCATGTATGTGTTTGTGTTCGTGTTTGTGTTTGTGTTTGTAATTTTATTCCCATGTGATTCATACATATCTGTGTAGTTTCTAGATCTGACAGTGGTGACTTATTTGCAAGGTTTTTTTTTTTTTGTAATTGCAGTCCATTTGCAATTGTTTCATTTCCATAAATAGTTTTGTATTTATTAGTAATTGTGATATTACTTTCTGTTATGCTTAATCTTGTGTCAATGACTTTAAAGTTATGGTGGGTTCAGTGCTGTAGGCAGATTTCAATATTCAGATAAAATTTCAACGTAGAGAATTTTAAATATTTTCATCTAGCGAACTTGAATAGGTATTTACACATGTAGTTCTTGCACATTAGTATTTTCAAAAGTTATGTTATTATAGTGAAATACATATACAGTAAATCATCAAAACTATTCAAAAAATTAAATTTTCGCTATATCTCACTGTTTTTGTCTGGGACAAATTTTAAACAAAAACAAACACAAAACTTATGAAATAAATATTTTATCATATGCATTCTAAGCCTTTATTGATAACATAGAAAATATTTACAGCTTTATTATATCTTGAATAAACCACTATAATTTTTTTTTTCAGATAACATAAAACAAAACATGTTACTTCAAGTATTAAATAATAGCTTTGATAGTTGAGGAAAACACATTAAATGAGTTTTGTTGTGTTTAAAAATAGTTTCTTGTGGAGTGAGTTCAAAATTGTATGTAATAAAGAGCATGCCATGCATTGTTTACTATGCCGTTTTGACAGAAACAAACATATTTTGTTATAGAGTGGTTTTTGCTATAAACAGGTCACTTATATAGAGGTTTTACTGTATACATTAATTTTTTTAGATGGGCGAGGTGTGTGGATCACGTGGAGAAGCTAATTCAAGCAGACTGGGAGAGAGAAGTCCACATAGACAGCGGCACCATTCCTCCACTCATCATCCACCTCGGCAAGGATAGTTCAAGTGAAGACAGTGACAGCGAAGAATTTGAGGTTACGACACAGCAAGTAGATGGAGACAGTGAAGTACTGGCAGTTCCTCTTGATGATTTACCCGGGTGTTCTTATTGAGGTCTGTATGTAATAAACACCTGGGCAACTGTAAGTATTGGGGTTTGAAACATTTTTTTTTCTTTTATGCATTCCCATTAAGTATGTTGATTACTGGAACTTTATGTATTAACTTTATATTACACATATTATGATAAATTTATAATAAATTTCATTTCTGGATTCGTATAGGTGTATGTGAAACATTTTATTTTGTAGTGTGTCTTCATTTTTCAGTGAACTTACTTGGAAAACAAAAAGCCAGTCCCCATCCAGGGCCACAAATAAATAATGCATATAAGTGGTATATAAATAACTGTCAATTCTTTACCACAATTTTACTGTTCATAAAATTATGATTTTGTCTAATAAGTATACTCAGGAAAATTTATATAACCATATTTTTATTTGTGGCCTTAACCGGCAAAATGGTAGGGGTTTATTAAATAAAAGAAGAAAATTCATTTTTTAATGTTTTCATCTGAATTTGTTAATTTTATTAAACCTTCAATCCTTAGTCTTTTCCAGATTGCTTAGATGGACAGCCATATGTATAATTTACAATACTTTTTTTTTCAGATGCAGAAAACTGTGTTGAACTGTACTAAAGGATGATATTTATTGCTTACATAAATGTTGTAAATTTATATGTTCTCCTAAAAATTTACTTTAAATTATATGTTATTTCTTTAGCTAACAAACTTATTTTTTAATATTTTTACCATTGGGTATCATAAATGTTATGAACATATACATGTATACTTAGATCATATTCAAATTACTTATATATATATATACATACATACATACATACATACATACATACATACATACATACACACACACACACACACACACACACACATTGTTTTGACAGCTGGTGATTGTAAACAAACCATTTGACATTTGTCACATGGCAATGTTTTTGTTTACATACGGCGGAAGGATACATAGTGACATTAAAGTAGATCCGGTGAAAAGCAGGGCTTCAGAAAAGTAGGAGGTTACCGTGGATGGACTACAACTAATCAGTTAGGTAACAGAAAACTTCTGGTAAGTATCGCGCGTAACTCGAACCAGAGCAAGGCATTGCCTTGCACGTGTCTCGATCGAACCACCTTGACCTGGAACCCTGTAGCTCATCGTCCCTGTGCACCCGGAATATGCAGGACATTAAGTCCCCATTGTGTGGCGTGCCCGAGGGGTATTGGCTGGCCTGGGGCTGTCTGAGAATGTGACGGAGGCAGGGAGGATTGGCGCCTGCATGCCTTTACTCCAGTAGCAAGGTCAGGCCCACGATGAAAGCATCTGACTCCCTATCAGAACAATGAGTTGGGTGACCCGCTAGACATCCTGCTGTTCATCGGACATACTGTTTCTTGCTTCAAAGTCAACCTCAGTGGTGCCTATATAATATATATTTTAAATTATAGTCTAAGGCTGACATAAGGCTATCGTGACTTGAGTTACAGTAAATTACAGTACAGTATGTCCATAAAATAATGTCCCAGCTTCAGTGGTATATTATAAAATTATAATTTAGACTATTTACAACATCATGCGTCAAATTGAAGGTAAACTGAACTAATTTTTCTTACAAATGTTCAATATGTGAACCTGTAGTTAAACGCCTCACATACAACCTAGAGTCCAATTTTTCCCACACTTTCGTTAACGAGTCCGGAGTAATGGAAGCAATAGCCTTTTAATTTATATTATATCAACTCTGGAAAATAATTAGGAAGCAGCGAAAGTTAGACGTGATCTTTTTAAAAAAAACCAAAGGAAAAAAAAATCACATGGTGTTATGTCAGGTGAACGTGGAGGCCAGCGAAAAAGAGCTCTGTCATGGCGACCATTGGCAGATGTTTTGGCCACGTGGGGGGATTAGAATTAAACTTTAAACGAAACACACGTTGAACTGAAATTACACATTAATTCTTAGCAAATAGCAGAACACAAAACGCTTTACGCTCAGGAGTCGCCATTCTGCGTAGGTGGCGCTGCAAGCGATAAAACCACAAAGCAGTACTCGCGCATGCGTTTATCTGAAACTGTTTGAGTTACTCTTTAATTATAACCTTTCACCAATACATCACAACGCTTACAGTTGATACTATTAAAATTTATAACTGGGACATACTGTTTTTCTTCAATTTTATTACCCTGCAAAGTTATTACTTGGATTTTACTTACCATATTCCCAAGCGGTTATAAGTGAACCAGATGTATCGTGTAAAACTCCACATAGTACTAAGCCAACTATGATCATCAAGTTTGCGTTCCTGTAAAAACTAGTTGCCTTGGTGTGAGCCGGTAGCAGGTCGGATGTCTGACTTTATCAAACAGCGCGTTGAGATGCGTAGATATCCTGTTTAGGTAACTTCCGTGGAGTAGGGTTTTGTTCGAGCCTCTACGGCGCATGCGCGGAAGGGGTATGGTTTTCGCTCAGGACGTTGGCAGGTTTATTTCCTCGTCGTGGAGTTCCTGACGGGGCGGGTTGGGCTCTTGTTTTCTCTAGCCTTGAGGGTTCGTTACGCGCGAGAGCGGCGCGCCCGGGTGAGTCGAGAATTTCTCGTTTAATTCGCCAAGTTATAGACATGCTTAATTTGGCCCCGCGCTTTGAAAATTTTCATAGTTGCTTGGAGTTGTACGCCTGAGAACCGCCTCCTACGCAGTTCAGGCTCATGCAGGCAGTGGGTGAGGACGTCGTTTACGACTTTGACTTCACGGGAGACTGGTTTCATTTATTGCAAATTCCTAACGAGACGAGACGGGTTGAAGCTGGCGTAGCTTCGTGGAATGTTCGCGATATCTGATGTTTATACTTTCTGGCCTTACTGTACCAAGACCAGGTTTGGTTGTTTTGGTTATTACCTCAGTACTTATATCAAATATTGTAACGGGGAAAATAAAGGAAACTGGTAATAAATACGCGAGACAAGTGATGTCAGCGAACCTGGCGGCGTGGAGTGTAACTACGTTTTTTTTTTACAATGTGTTTTTAAGTGCGTGAGAGTAATGGAATCTAGCGGCGTGGAGTGAAAATAGCTTGAAAGCAATGCAGTAAATATTGTCTGGCGCTTCGCCAATGATGATAATTGGCCAGAGTTTCCCAGATGGTCGTGTTACGATGTTTGCTTGTATAAATACGGTTTTATTTTTGCCGTGGCAAAACACGGGTACTTACTGCAACATTGACGAAACAGATTTATTTTACTCCGTGTTTAAATGAAATCATTATTGAACAAATCACAGATAGTTTTAAATGCTCAAAACAGTAAGTTTAAAAATAAATATTTACTGTATGTATAACTGAAACGAAAAAACATTGTTTGTCTGTAAAGTCGGTTTACGGACGCTAGTTTAACGTGACAACGTCATAAAAAAACATTGATGAAATGAATTGCATACTTTATGAATAAAATTGAATCATTTTTATGTTAATAATAAAAGAATAAACATTCGATATTATAATAGTAATCAGATTTTTAAAATGCAAGAATAATTAACCTTTATTGCCGAAATTGTTGTTGAAATAAGCAATGAAAACCACATTAACTTTTCACTTCACTTTATAAACAGTCGAGTGTAAGAGAGATAGATGCGGCGCAAGCGTACAATGAGCGTAACGGGACACAGCGTAACGGAACAATGTGCGTAACGGGACACCTTTTCGTGCGTGCAGCCGGCGTTCATCGATTTATTAGACGTTGTCACGTTAAAAAATAATAGTTTATTTAACACACGCATTAAATATTCAGTGGTTGCTTGCCTTTGGCGTCACTGAACTTTACCGTGGCTCACAAGTCCCGCGGATCATAGCGGAACAACCGCGCCGCGTGTTGGTTCGTAATCACCAAACGCGGAAGGTGTTTCTGTGGAGCGCGGAGGAAATACCGCGTGTCTGCGCGAGTGTTCGCGACCAGCCCGCAGGTGCTGGAGACTTGGAGCGGCGGGTGGAAGAGAGCACACGCCACTTGGCGCGGCGTGGCGGCTCATCGCTGCGCCACGCCTTGTTGCGAGGTCACCAGCTGAACGGGCGAGTCACCGCGCAGATGGCGGCTCCGGGCAGCCGGCTGGCCAAGTCACCGCCAGTGAACGTCTCCGCGCCCGGAGTGAAGGGGACGGCGCCCCCAACCAGGATGTACTGAGATCTGGCCCTCTGCCATACATTATATTCTGACAACGGAGTGTTTTAAAACGTTTATAGCTATTGTCTGCTCTCGATGTAGAGTTACTTGTCTATGAAAAAAATTTTTTTTTAATTCGATTTAAAAAAACGCTAAAAATTGTCTTAACAAATCCATTATAGATGTGACTATATGAAAAGGTGAGATCTCCAAACTAAAATATAAAAGCTTTAATCAAAATTGCAATAACTGAATGTAACAGTTATTGAATGAAATTTATGGTTTGCGACCTGATAATTTTTTTTTGTAATAAAACTGCAGTGTACTGTCAGCATTATTAAGTCGCAAACCATAAATTTCATTCAGAAACTGTTATTTATAAAGGTATGAATTTTCCTGAATATTTCTCCCCTAAAAATATATAAATCTCGTGTTCTAAAATAGTAATTTTTTTATTCCTTTCTCTTAATTTATATTACCACTAAACATTATTTATTGCGTGGTTAACCTAAAATATGAAGGTTCCTCTTCGCCTAGGTACGATTAGTTATTTTTCTGCCCAATGACGATTTTTATTATTTGCCTTACAGTATTTAGGACAAAGGAATTTTACTAACGTGTGTTTTAAGAGATTTACCTAAATTGTTTTGTAACTGAGATCTATCAGGTTTGTTTTGCCTTTGTTTGTTTAAAAAAATCTTAATCAAAATTTCCTCGCATATAGTTTCATTAAAAGTGTTTTTTATAATTATTTATATTAAAAGCTTTTAATTTAAGCACTACTTATCTGTATTGGAAATCATCCATACATAATAAGTTAATTTATAACCCGGGAAGATATTTATTTTCAAAGCTCAAGATGGCCAGCACCAGGATTCAATAAGTGCTCTAACGAATACAAGGTGTATTCCATATGCCTTCTCGCTCCATTTATGTGTATCATCTTAGCTCTCGGTATAAGACATGTGGTAGGATGGAATGAAGTCGCGTGGAACGGAAATGTGTGACCACGGTGCTGCCATCTGTTGCGGATGGCGCGAACCAAATGTTCACACAGCCAAAAGGAAACGTTAAAGTACTAACTGTATACAGAATTGTTCACAAGATGGGCAGTATTTTAATAAAACTCCATGTCAAAAATCAGTACAAAGCCGGGGTGCGGCGGGTGCGGAAACTACGAGTGTTTCGCGTCCAGAAATTTAGTTTGAAAACACAATTTGCGTGTATGTTTATCACGCTGGGCATTATTTTTAAATAATTCTACGTTAAATTTACTGTCTGAGCTACACGTTATAATGTATTTGCAACATGAGAACACTCGAATTTGCTCGTTACAGAGGTTAGAAATTGTTCATGACCGGCGAGTGCTAAAAGCTTCGCTCACATTATTAATTAATTTTTTTTCCTTTTTTTAAAAACAGCGTTTCACTTCCTTCACACGTGCAATTTTAACTAAGCTGTCATGAAGCCCCGGTGTTGGTGTTTAACGTTCACCAAAGCAACCGGGTTGGGGGGGTTGGGGGAGGAAACTTGTCAAACTGTGTTCCTATCACGCGCTCTTTTCCGACGAGTGCTGTGTGGTCGGAGCTGCCCTCCGTCGCAGTTCGGAAGCACAGCAACGGAGTTATTCCTCCCCCCTCTCCCCACCAACACCCCTCCCACAGGACGCGACTGAGCGCAATCGGGACAATTCCCGCGTCGCGCGTCAACGAAAAGGCGGAAAAAAATTTGGCTGCGCGGGTTCGCGCACGCTCTCATCGGAGATGAAATTAGAACACTCGTTCCGTTTCGCTGCGCAGTCGCCGGAGGGTGATGGGGGGGGGGGGGGAAGTCAATTCACTGCGAGCTCGCCCGACACGCCCCAGCGGCAGGCACTCGGAGATGAAGTGGCTGCCGAGGAGCGAAGCACTGAACGAGCAAGTTCGCTCGCGCGGTGATGGATGATATTAAACACTTTTGACACGAACCTCCAGGAGGGAAATATATATATACATATCACTTCTGTCAAAAGCTCAATTGTTCGAAGTTATACTTGTTCAGACGCGTTTATGAGAAAAATGAGAGTGAATCAAGCAACGAAATATTCACAGGATGAAAAAAAGGCTACATACAAATAAAAATTATGAATGTGCTTTGAAATTTTTGTGCTTTAGTGATTGATATTGAAAACTGGCCCATATCATTAAAAAATAATAATTTATTGTGAATATTAGTGATAGATATTGTGTTTGAAAAACTTTTTCAAGTGTATTTATATAAATAAATTATAAATTATTACAAATATTTAATACTTAATAAATTAGAACAAACATTCAGCTTATTTATATTTTGCCATTATTATTTAAAACTTATATCGAAAATAATTGTTAATTTTAAACACGTGTTTGTATTAATATTGAACCTGAACATTTATTTAATTTTTTTAATTTGATTGAATTTATACTTTACCAATCTTATATATAATACGTTGCCAGTTATTTTATTATTTTATTTCTATTAATTATTTGCATGCAAAATTATAGTTAGTTTTTTATCACGCAAAGTAAGTATGACTTCTAACGCGCGCACATCAGTACACGCACCCATTTTTAATGCACGCATATATTCTGCTGCGTGCCCATACAGCCACTTGGCTAAGTGCTTTCATTTCTAAAGGTTTGTCACTGAAACCATGGAGGTATTATCAATGGAGTATCTGTTCTAAAAGGTGAAGTCACTCCCGTTAACAATTGGTTAGCAAAACAAACCGCATATATATGGAGGATAATTAGAGAAGTTTGTTTGATAGCTCGAAAGAAACTTGCAATAAATGACGTAATCGACTGAACATTCGAGTTCCAAAAAATTTCAGTTTCACATTTCATTTTTATTTATTTAAGTTTTTCGTCATGTTGAAAACAATTCATAAAAACATAATTAATACATTAAACATCGTGATATTCAAGACTACTGGTGACGGAATAGGCAAAGGTTTATAGAGAGAAGCTATCTCACCACCCCACCATTTGCTTGGATTGATTTTGAGAAGCTATGAATAACCTCATTTAAGCCGGGATATAAACCCGGACCTAACATTTTATAAATGTGTGCTACTTCGCTTGGTCATTACGTCTGGTAGCGTGAAAGACAGCGACCGAAGCTTAAATTAGCTGATTAAAAATTAACCGAGATTAGCTCATTGTCGATTCCATACCCAATGTACTTTATAGGCTTTTTCCCCTGTGTTTATGACGACCGCGCGTCATTGAAACGTAAAGATTAAATGATGATGCACTGGGACTCGCGTCTCGTCAAATCCAAGGTCGCTGGAGACCACGGGGTGTGATGAGATGAGAATTAAGCATTGGAGGAATGCGTGGGTCCGGCAGACGGGAGTCCCCCGAGAAAACCCAACCTATGCACCTGGTTTTGGTCCTTCCGGGAATCTAACCTGGATTGCGTTGGTACGAGGAGAGTTCTGTGACCACTAGACCATCGTTGACCCTTAGAGCTTAAATTAATTAATTAATTAATTAATTAATAACGGTTATTCGTACGGACGGTTATATGATCAAATTAATGCACACCTTAAGGCTTGGTTCACACGCCATGTTGATTTTTTCTTCTTTTTCACAAGTTTTCGTGATTATATCTCTTACGTGACCCATGATAATACACTTATTAAATATCTGTTGCAAATATTAGTGACTGAACGAAAAATTAAAGGAAGTATCGTGTTTGAATATCAGGATTAGCGCTACAAAATAGCAATTATGAGAAAATAAAAAAACATGATGTGTGACAGCGAATTTTAAAACTCTGTTTTACTCGTGATTTTTGGTTAAAGAATTCGTGGCATATTTGTCCAGGAAAAAACTGAAATTTCCCACTAGGCTTTATGAGCATTGTATTTGTGTTCTGTAGGAAATGTTATGGTCAGATGCAGGCGAGCAACTCAATCTTTCACGGAAGGATCCGTCGAAGATTCTATGTGGATCCTTGAAACTATTCGGAAGGTCGACCAAAACAGCAGATATTCTTTAAGATGCACTGTTAAAAGTACCGTACTAAAACATGAGTTATAGTACAATGTATAGGTATTATAAAACGAGTTTTAAATATATTTCTTAAAATTTTTGGTTAAAGATCTTATATTTTTAAGCGCACTGTAATAGTTAGTACGAACTAAAATTTCCCCTTGACATATATTTTATTTTTAAATAAAATCATTACCGTGCATTAAAAAATATATATATTTATCCCGTCTCTCAAAATTATTTGGCCTATTATTTTTCTCGCCTCGAATTATCCCGCCCCTTTGCGCTCTGGGCAAATGCCCGGACCGAAGCCTTCACCAGAGCAAACACCGCTAATGAAGACGTCTCACTTCGGGCGAAGCGAAACGTCCTCTTTATTTTTTTTTTCCTGGACCGGCTGGTGCGAGCGGTAAATCTTGAGGTCGGGCGTTCGGCTCTTGAGGGAAAGCGTCCTCGGTTAACTGCCGTCGCCATGGCAACGTGATCTGCTGATTGCAGCGGGCTGGGGGCCAATCAACGACGAGCTGAGTCGGAGCGCTGGGGACCCTCGCATCCCCGGCCTCCCTTTCTGTCGCCGGTGCCGCGGTCTAGCTCAGAGTTCGGCGCACTCCGGAGGGAGATGGGCCAGGTATTAGGTAAACAGATTCCCAATACTTCAGAGAGCCGCAACAAGTATTTCCCCTTTATCTATATGGGAGGTTAAGACGAGAAAAATATTTAGCAAAAAAAAAATAAAAATATTTTATTCACAAATTCAACATAATGTTTAAATTAAAGGCTACTTGGGAAAAATAGACGTAAAAGAAAAAAAAATATGGTAGTCATTAGTATAGATCTACTTATGAAACAAAAAATATTTTTTTTATTGATTAAATATTAAATTTAAAAAAGCACCTGTGCTTTGTAAAATTTCTTACTTATTTGGATAAGTGACTTTGCATCACTTTCGAAAGCTAGGTCTGGTAAGTAACTACTTATTTTCAGTTTCAGGCATGATTATAAGTTTTCATTAGATTATTTACTTCTTTTTTTTTTTTTTTTGTATTATTTGACCCATTGAAGAGAATGTTTGTTCACTTGAATATGTAGAGCCAAAGATGTTAGAATAGCAAATGCTTTCTTTTTTTGCTGTTTTATGGTTTTCAGGAAGACTATTTCACGTATATCATATATGATTTGCTTTATTTTATTCATTTGTTTTTCAGCACAGTGAGTTTTAGAGCGGTAAAGTCCTATGAAAAGAGCCGCGGTCTGCCGACCCCGACCAATAAAAAGAGCGCGCGGTATCGGTCTCCGGGGCAGATCTTGCCTAGAGACACGGCATCGAACGAAAAGTATCGTACTCACAAAAGTATGCTATTGTTTATATGCTTAGCGTTGATATTTCACATTTAATAAAATATAACAAAAAGCGAAAAATAAAATTTTTACTACAAATTCGAATTTAAAACTTACATTGAAAGAAATGAACGACGACAAGAAATTACCAAAAAAATATTAACAGTAAAATTATGAAACAATTGTAAAGTTTCTAAACTTGAATGTAAATAGAGAACCTCCTATCTTTGAACCGCCCACTTTTTTTTTTATAATCAGTTAAAACCAATAATTTTAACTAAACGTTTCTCTTATAACCTGTTTCGGGTCATTTTAACAAAAATACATAAAATAACATTAATTTTTTCATCTAGAATTCTTTGGTATCTGACAATCAGGACTCATGTGGGTAAAAGTATCGATTAAAAAGTATCGACTACAGAAGTATCGATATCAAAAGAAATCTACTCTAGTGACTTACTTGAGCTAGTTTGAGACGTTTTGTCTCACCGAGTAAGCTAGAAAATATATATATTTATATGAACTGTCAACTTAATGGAGATAATTTAAGATTAAGAGTGTTTATTATGTGGAGATATAAATTTATAAGAGTTGCTGTGCGCAATATTAGTCAAAATGAGAACGACACCCTCCCCCCCCCCCCTCGTCATTCCTTATCCATCTGGATATGAAAACATTTTTTTTATTTTTTTCATAGCTAATCACTTGTTCAAATGTTGTTAACGCCTTTTTTTAACCGTTCTTAATTCACGATGGCATTCTTACGATAATTTCCATCGAGTTACTTTCAAGATTTAAACATACTTCTAGCATTAACCTTTATAGAGCTATAGTTTGTTTTGCTAACCAATCGCTAGCAAGAGTGATTTTTAACTGCATAAAAGAAATGACCGTCGAGAGAAACTAAGGGTGCGGGAGCAAATAATTTAATTGGGTACCCTCTTCATTTCTTTATGTACATCTTTTCAAACAGCACAGTTTAAAAATAAAATATCTAATAACTCGTAAACTTTAGGTACTATGACCATATCCTGCGCGTATCACATAACTTGTAAGGTTTCCTATGAATTATATTAACAAAATCGAAACTCAACCCTTATCGGGAATTTTCCGCTCCCCCCCCCCCTTCTTTTCACCCTTACAGTCCTGACATACACTCTATAGTCAAATAACTCCAGGACTTTTATTCCGTCCCAACACGGTCATGCATGACTTTTGAAAGTACGCAAGTGACCGTGAATCTTATGATACATATATTCTTGACGGTGTTCCGTATGAATTAAAAATATATATGTATAACATCTGGTTTCGCGTTACTAAAGCCAACGACGTTAGTAATTTCGGTTCAACATTGCGGAGTTTTGAAACGGAAATTATCTGATATTATCATCAGCAATAATTTACTATTATATATAGTATTAATATGGTCATCGTACGTAAAGTATTACTAATTATACTTTCTATCATTATGAAAATATCAGCTCCTGTTCTCTTATGCGCCAAATGTATAAGTACATTAAATGCACTAAAAAATTTCTGTGACATAGTTCTCACACTATACACTGCGCTAGACACTTTACAAATATTCCACCTCCAAATTTAATTTTCATTTAATATTTGATATCACGCTCACTATTATCTGACAAGTAAAACGCTTGAAAATATTGTCAAATTAATTATACTCTCTTCATAAATGTCGTGTTATGACTGGCGGAAACGTATTTTTGGCCAGAGAGAAAAATGCAACGAGACTTTTTTCAGGTACTGAAGTGCTGTCACAAAACATGTTTACGAGACTTGTTTAGTTCACGTCAGTTACTCTTCCATTTATTTACATGAATTTGTTCCTCAGTAATTATGTTGATTACCTACCACCAATCTGTCTGGCTATTGTGGCCGCCTACACTAGTGCTGACAGTTTCAAGGAGCTTCTGTGAGGTGCCAATTAGCATATTTTTCTCATTAAGTAGATTTACAATCGTAAAATTAGTCGCAATCTGTTTTCAATTTTCTTTTCTTTTTTTAAATTCCTTATTCACATCCTCAAAAATATAAGGAAATGTTCTATCTTCGTATTTGAGTACCTAATCCTTGTTGTGCTGGGTATAACTGAATACTGTGTTGGTGATGTGACTTCCCCAGAGGTTGCAAGGCCACGTATTTTCTACGTTCTAGGGGAAGCAGTCTGTTGCGAGAAATGTGCCGAACGTGAAGGTACTCTGTTAAAAATGTTCATCTTTCATTTAAGAAGATCACTGGTTACAAATTATTCAGAGATATTCATAAATCTATTGCTATCTTCCTTCGTTAACTTAAGAACACTGAGTTCACTTACTTCGCACTTGAATGCAAAAATAATATTATTTTCTTGCTATATTAACAAAAATTGCAATAACTGGTCAAGTCTACAGCTTGCTTTCTGTGTGTTTGCACATTCATCTGTTTTGTATATTCATCTTCTTTGTCTTTTATTGAGGTTCTTGTGACACTACCGTGTAACCAGAAATGGCGTACGCCCACAAAAAAAAACCTTTGCCTTTTTAACTGGCATGTATATCAACAGTTTCTTTGTGTGGAGAAAATAATTAGAGTATGTATAAATCTATATCGTTCTCAATCGCCATTTAAGATATCTGTAGCAAGGCAAGCCGAAACGTCGGGCGCACCATCAATTTATACAGACCTGATCTCAATCTAGAATGCAAAAAAAAATAGTCTGAGTGCAAATACGTATGTAGAGACGACAGTTTGTGGCCGAGTGGACCATTTTCCAATTATAAAAAAGTTTTGTTTTCATTTATCCAGCACTTCAGTGTGCTGTGGTCTTAGCTTTGATGTGAGGGCGAGATTGTGCGCACGTGACAAGTCGCGGCATTCGCAAATTGTAAACACGAGTAGAGAATATAGATTGGAAAACCATTCCCTTCTCCACCGAAAATGCATGAGGATACCCCGGCTACGTTTAACTAATCTGTTTGCATCAATCTGATACTATCGGAAAATTACAATCGAAAGTCAGCAATTATTTATCCGTGCAAAACCCTCAGCTTGATTTTGTTCTGCAGAGTAGCGCTCTTGCAACCATAAATATGTGCGTTTGGTTAAAAGCCATTAATGGCTACAAGATAACTAATGAAACTATACTTTGGTGTTTCGTTTCAAAATAAATTCAACCCATCCTTATAATCAAAACCATCCTAAGCTTTCGTTCTTCATTCAACACTAGTAAAAACATAAACGATTTGCCGAAAAGTGACAATCCGAAATGTAAGATGATTTAAAAAAAAAAAAAAAAAACACCTCATCAGTGAATACAAACACACCTATATGTACATAAATGTTAAAGAGTTCACACTAGCCTTTTTCAATGGAATTTTTAAAAAAAATGTCAATTAAATAATTTTATAATTTTAAATTCTGTCTCTTCATTGTTTTCCGAAGTCTTATTTAATACACGTTTGGCTTAATATTCAATCCTTACTACAAGAGAAGGCTGTTACCTCATTATGGGTGACACTGCGAACTCAATGTTTACTTGAGGATTTAATGAAGATGAACCTACAGTGTCGGGGTTGCTACCTTTTCTAGACTGAGAATATGTTCCAATGCAAAGTATGTTTTTAGTCACTGCACACATTTATTACCAAACTATCTTCCCCAGAGTGGGTTACAAACATTAGCATTTCGAAAACTCCGCTCAGCGAACTTGTAGAGGTAGGAAATTCCGGCTGCTAGACTCTGGCTTGCCTGCAGAAAGACCTGTTCACACGAGCGCCTGCAACAATATGGTTGACAACTAAGAACACGCAGTCGTGAGACATTCAAAACAAACTTCGACATGAAAGTACCTTAATTCAAAAAGCTGCGTGTTCAAAAGCCTCATTCACAAACTTTACTTCAAAAGTTAAAAATTACGGATGAATAAATTGTCTATGTTATTTCAACAAGAATTGTGTTTCACAAATCCATTATTAAATTTACGCGAGAAATACATTTTTATTGACAACTATACTTAAAATTTATTTATAAATATCAAGCTACACATTTGTTGTGTTCTGCCCTAAAACCTTAGGACAGAATTTAAAGTTCAAGAATGGAGAGTTCACGCATCATCATTTTAGGTTTATTTATTTACACAACATTACTGAGCAAGAACAGATATATATTTACAATATTAAAATATTTACAAAATTTACTTCGTCGCTTGTAGTTCACTGCAGTGGAATAGGAGTTGGTAAAGTTATTTATCTTGGTTGCAACTTGAATATCAGCGTACTACCACGACGCGAAAAACCCCGTCGCGTGTTGCGGGCACTGAAATGCCGACACTTGCCGACACTTGCCGACACTTGAGGACAGTTGCCGACACTTGCCTTGCCATGCAGGGAGAAGGTCGCATGCATTTTGTGCTAGGAGCGCCAGTGCGCCCCTATTTATACCCGTCGATGAAGGGCTGTTGTGCCGCAGAGAGCCTTGACCAATCAGAAGTACGGATTTGAGAATGTGCGCATCGCACATATTTGCACTGCGGGTCCCATAACTCCCAGGCATGCGCCCCACCAGGCGAGCGGGCTGCCTACTGCATCAGGGATGCGCTGCTCACACACTGCTCCGAGCCTGCTAAAACTGGTAATTGATGATGTGGCGAGTGTTCGCCCCACAACACCCTGCAACTGGGTACAAAAACATCCACAGAAACGTAAAAACGAGGGTATCATGACGAAATATTCAGTATAATATGTATGTTTGCGCGGAGTTTCAACACACTTAGCTTGAAACTTAACTATTGTTGTACTGGAAAATGAAGCTTGTGTTTGCAGCGACATACTTGTAAAAAAAATCATTCTTTCAAAATGTCCAAAGATATCGTGCTGATAGCCAACTATTTTTAACTGTCACACAGACGCATGGTTGTAATTACCAAAATAAACTTAATTTTATGTAAAATATAACAAACAAATCTTTGATCGTTATAAATTTTTTTGACTCTTACGAAACGTGTTAGCAATGTTTAATTTTAATGAAATATTTCGTTATAACCACAACCCTGTTAAATATTAATTCGTCGGGGGAGGGACAAATATGTTAAGAACAATAATCAGTAGTTTTATAACACCGGGAGTTTTAAGCACAGATACCCCTATTTATAGCTTTCCAGCTGTATGACTGCCATGTATTCCATGTTGTTTAATTACAAGCTACCTCACTAGATTCCATGATTACATGTTTTATCTACGCTGGCATTAAACCGAGGGCCCACAACGATGAGATTGCATTTGAACAGTGCACGAATGTGTATATCATCGCTTCCCCTGCCTCGCTCGAGCAAGTCCGTCCAGGTCACAAACAATGTCCCCTGCTCTCTTAATGAATAAACAACAAAAAAACTGTTCTTTGTATGAGTCAAGACTGGTAGTGAAATCGACTTTCGCGAAACACAGGTTCTTTCTAAATGATTCATTAAAATTCGCAAAGCTAGAATATTTACATGGATAAAAGATAAAGCATCCAGGTACATTTTAATTTACACTGTTACAAATTACAGTAGATTTACGGACTTTTCAATGAATAATTGAACTCATATAAACTAAGAGTCCTTAATTTCAAATAACTGGTTCCTCGTAGAAATAACGTCATATTTCAACTTCCGCGTTTTGTTTATCCGTTATAAACAGGGTAAATACACGCGTGGAAACAAAAGGTGTAGTTTTTTGCAGTAGTCGTAACCTATTTTTGATTGTTTTGCTTACAAACCAATGTTATTCTTGTAGATTCACGTTCAAAGCAAATGAACATAGTACCCGTAAACCTCCAGAGAAAACGACCAACTTACGAGAATCTCTGGATAATTTATAACCAGCGTTCTTCGTAAAATTAAGATGAAACATTTTAACAGTGTGCGTATAAGAATGCCAGGTTTTCATTTTACTTTCTCAGGTGTTCAATTTTCTCTCCTGTCGGTAACGTTGCATACGTCTAGAAGTTGGCCAAATTCATTCCATCACGCTATTGCGAGCATGTCAGGTGTTACTGCAGCCTTTGGTGTTGCAATGAAAGGTGGCGCAGTGTTTGACAAAAAACCTCTAGAAAAAAAATTAAATATGAGATCGGACCAACTTGGAGGCCTGTGGTGCAGTGCGCGATCCTTACTTCCATAAAGGGGGTCGGCTGGCCAGGGGTGTATCTGTGTTAGTGAGGCGGGATGATAAGTGCGACCCTCGCTGGTGCTTCTAGCGCGGTGTCGCCTCTAAGCGCAAAACTGTGGAACGGCACGCTGTCTTATGGTCGTGCTTAGTTTTTCGTTTCGTTTTCAAGAATTATTTTATTAATTAAAGAGATTACATATGTCGGTGAAGCCAAGAAGTACAATAATGTATACAAACAAAAACCATTTACACACAATTGCTGCAATACCAGACGGTCATTGTCTCTTCCTGCAGTCCATGACACTAATAAAATACAAAAGGATAATATAGCACTATTATAAACAATACACGACAAAACATACATAGTATAGCATGGGAAAATGTAGGTCGTGCTTACGGTAGTTATGAGACTGTTTCGAGGTGGCCGTAACATTATACGGCGGAGAAATGAAGATAAAGTTGTAATTCAATTCCCTTGGGTGTTTTTCAAGTCTCTGTACCGGCTGTTTCATACCTAAAACTTAATCTGAAAACTAACGCTTTTGGCAATTTCTTCCCTTCTAAAATTACAGTTTAAAAACTAATAACTTATCATCTACCCTCAGCGTATCCTTAATGCTTTCCGTGAACAGACACCACTCGGATGCGTGAAGCAGTTTTCAGATCGTGTAGTTTCATGTGAAGCTCTGCACACCGTTAAGTGTGCCCTGGCAGCATTGTTCAGGATGCTCTTTGTTGTAGCGCCTCGCTCCGGCACACGGGGTGGCCTGTGAACCTACCCTCTCTGAGCGGGGGGCTGCAAGTTGTCCGTAGCGACAATTGACCGTACCAGTTTCTACTGGCTTCCACACGCACAGGCCCTGCGCGAATAGCCTGCCCGTCTACCTGCTTCGAAGGTTTGACCAATAAGAGGATTAAGAGCTCGTTATATGACCGCCCATCTATTTTGTCGGCCAATTGTGGAAGAGTACTTCAGTAAGGGTTTCTGAGAGCTGCGGGTAAAAACAGCATAAACGCAAGTAGCAATCTTGGTGGAGGCGCAGAAAAATATCCCGTCACAAGGTTGCAGCGACACCTTGAACCGTATCTCGCGCGCTTGAGTTTCGCTGTCTCAGGAAAGACTACGCGCGCAGGTACCTAGATATGCCGGCATTCCTGTTCATGAAAACTCACAACTCTAGGTATTAATTTCAATTTGTAGGCCATAAAATCTCGAAGCCATTTTAGACTTGGACTAAGGTTATGTTAACGCCAATAACGTATAAATTACACTATAAAAATACCTAATTTTATAGTCAATCTAAAAAAAGATCGTTCATAGAATATTAACATCACAATTGTAATTTTTTAAAAAAAATTATACAACGCAATAATTTGTTTGGGTTTTAAATATGTAAAATTGTAAAAAATTTCAAATTTGCTAACACCAACATACACTCTAAAATATTTTTGTGCTTTTTACATGTTAAATCTTTGGAAACCCAGTGGCCAAAAATATCACAAGTAAAACTGCAAGACAAAGATTTGTAAAATTACGAATGGTAGATACAAAGCTTTTCCTTTTAGTTTTACAGGTAATAGCTGGGTTTAAATGCCTTTCCTTAGAAAAATAGGTACTATTTTTTAGTTTAATAATTAATGAAAACTATACACTACATTTGGAAATCATAATGCACGTGGCTAAACGGGCTTCGTTTGAAACAGTATGGCTCTCGCGAATATGAAGATATTTTGTTCGCATAAGTTAAGAGACATCAATTGACTTTCCGTGAATCTTAAACTAAAAGTACTCTTTGGTAATATACATAACACACGTCAGAAAGTGAGGTGGTGTCAATGACATAAATTGAACCAGTTCTGAACTGAAAGCATAGGTGTAAGTAGATCCCAACGAATAAAATTACGCTTTTATTGAATACTTTAAGTGCAAGTCTTTTGTGTGTGCCATGCCATTTTTCTAGGTTAACAATTTTTTTTTCCGTTAGTTCTCTTAAATAATCTTATTAGTTTCGCCTGTCAATTGCACTTGAAACGGAAACATAGGTACATAATTTTTTTTTAGTGCGTAGGCCTATTTTAACACTTTCTTAACACGTTTTCGTGTCTGTTTGTTGTCTGTTCGGTAAAAATATAATTACTTCAAGATAAGCTGAAATAAACATTAAAATGGTAACATGTAGGTACTACTATAGAGATATCTCACCTTACAGCCTTAGAGAACGCCTTGTTGAGTACCTACAACACAGTTTATCATATTAATTGCTACAAACGTTTCTGTTAGTTTTAGATGTCTCTACATAAAAATTAAACTGTTCAAGATTTAAAAAAGTCTGTACATTCGCTTGAATGAAAAAAAAAAACTATTGAAAAAAGCTATTCCCCTAGTTCTATCCCTAAGAGAGTGAAAAAAGGTAAGTATTGTTTTAAGTTATTTAGCAAATATACATCAAAAGCTATTCAATAATATAAAGAGGTATTGGGTAACAATACATAACTACCAACAACACTGCTAATTTTTTTCAAAATATATGCTTACCTCTGAGGAGTGAAAAAGGGCTAAAAATGGTTTTAAATGATTATTAACTTCTAAAGGTAATCAAGTCCCTATATGAAGCGATATTGGGTACCTACCTGTAATAAACACAAGAAAACTACCAACCACAGTTTTACCACATTGCGAAATTCCACCTATAATGGGCTTAAAAGGGGTAATTACTGTTTTAAGATTAGATATTATTTATGTCTTAAGCTATTAAAGAATAAGAAGAAATTTTGGTTACCAATAGTAAAATTACGTATATACCAAACGCAATTTTACAATTTTGCAACTAACCACCCCTAAGAGAGAAAAGGGTTTACAGCTTTATATATTTATCACGCATAAAAAAGGTATTGGGTACAAATAATGAAAATAAGGAAACTACAAACCACAATTTTACTATTTTCCGAAATTCCACCCCTAAGGGAGTGAAAAATGATAAAATTTCATTTAAAGATACTCTTAAACTAATTAAGCGTTCCAAAAAATGTAAGGTATCTAAGTTACCAATAATAAACATACGAAAACTAGGTACCAAGCACAATTTTACCATTTTGTTGAATCAACCTCTAATGGATGGCAAAGGGATGAAAATTGTTATTAAGATTACCAATTACTATACCTATTTTAGAAATAAATTACGCATTATAAAATATATCGGAGACCAATAATAACTGTGCAAAAATTATTGACCACTGTTAGACTAGTATTTTTTTAAAATTTAAAACCTAAGGTAGATAAAAGGGTTATGAATTTTTTTAAAGAAAAATTCCGATTATATTAGAACTAGTGGGAAGAAACAAAGGAAATCAACTTTCATCTATGTAGAGTTACGTATTGCATTAATTTTTTCATTTATTGATGTTTGCCTTTTAAGGTGGTGAAAACTGGGAAAGTTTGATTTAAGAAAATCGTTGTATCCAAAACAAATTAAGTATGACTTAAATTATGCAGTAAAAAGATTACAAATTTTAATTATAGTACTTTTCCAAGAGATGTGTAAGTGTTAAGTTTGTTTTAAAAAATACTTATTTTCAAATTTACTAGATGAATGGGTAAGGCATTAAGAATGATCAAAAAGCATAGTTTACGGATTTTAACTTTTAACGTTGGAAAAAGGGCGTAGGCTATATTTTTATTACCTATAAACCTATAAAAAACTTATATATCAGTAGGAAATATATCTGGATGTAAGAAACTGAGCATCGATAACTCAAACAATTAATTTAGAAGGATGTTAAAACCAGGTTTTCGAAATTCGGCCCTAAAAGCATTGAAACTGATCCGTGTTTTTTTATAATATAAATATGTGTCAAAATAAGTCTCCGAGGTTATTGCTTGTCTCAGTAATTGATAACTAAATGTATTTTATGAAATCAAAATAATTTCCAAATAAAAGTGAGTTTCTATCTTTCTCGGATTATTTATTATTTTTATGTATTAGTGTGCTTAGTGGCTTACACTCCAAACCCCAAAATTATGTTATTCAGTACATAAATATTCCTGGTAGACAAATCTGAGAAGAAATTTACCTATCTCGAGTTGTTTCAAATAATAAGTACCTATAGCTTGTTCTTACATTGTTTTTGGGTATTTGTCACTGGATATAAAATTCTTTGAAACTAGTTTATTTCTTACAAAGTATGCAAATGTGGAATATCCATAACTTTGCTTGGGTTTAAAAACACGCAATGTGGCATGGGTTATATTTAGAACACACTATATTTTCTTAGTGTGCCATTTTGTGTATTTTATAATGTTACTAAGTAATAAGTTTAAATTGTAAAGATTAATATGAAACCTTTGAAAGTCTTGCTTACTATCTTATTTGTCTTGTTTTGTATCATTCTGCTCAATAGCGAAACAGACTTTGTACTTGACGTAGCGACTTGTTTTCAAACATCTATCATGACAAAAGTAAAAACATTACAAACTTAAAGACTGCCAACTTACTAATTTTATTACTCAATTTTGACATAAAGCAAACACAAACCCATTACAGTAGCAGGCAATTAAAATATTAGGCTACACCTTTTATAAGTTGTTAATGCATTAAACTATACTTTTGAGCTGGCGTTGCCAACTTGGCTGGGAGTTTACTGGACAATTTTACACTATATCATACAATAATGGGCAGAGATATTTTCAAGAAATGATTTCAAACGTGTTCAATTAATATTAAATTGACGGAATATCATCACAAAAACAAAATTACTTCTCTGTGACTATTTTTTAGAACTGATTTTAAAACTATTTGTTTAGCATGTGTATATGATTTATTGTTAGGCTTATATACAAATCAAAGCATATAACCATTTTCAGCTTGACAATTATGAACAGAAACTAAAGTTCTGAAGTGAACTTTATTAAAAAAAATTCTTACTCAAGCCCTTACAAATAACTTGATACCACGATAATACTTTTTTTATTGTTTAATCGAAATACGAATTGCGTGGCTAAATTATTATGTTAGATAACATCCATTCACTATAAAGTTCCGCTTGAATCATAGTGAAATAAAATTCTTCGCCGAAAGCCATTTATTCAATTAATGAGTCTTTTCCATGATATTTGATTCTTGGGCGATTAGTCCCTAATTTAAATTCGGTTAAACGTTGCGCCTTTCGTAAAAAAATTATATTGGAGAGTTACAATCATTTTCTTATTGCTTACATGTTTACCAGGTTCCAAAAGCTGTTGCGCTTTACACTGAAAGCCAGCGTATGACTCGTCTAGCACCGAAGAGTAACGCAGACAGCTGATGTCTTGAAGCAACAGAAAACCAGGGATAAATGACCTCGCTATAAACCAACCAGTAGTTTATAGTAATTGATAATTTTATTTAATTTCAAAATTTGTATATATTTATTTGTGAAGTATTGCCACAACTTGTGTTTTGGGGAACTTTCTTCTTTTTCTTTTCATTATACTTGATAGTAAATTTTAACAATGATATCTTTGGATTTTAAATACTTATTTGCCTATTTCTTCTATTCTTGCTTTTGAATTACAAGGTCGATGGAGGGTTTTTATTAGGAATGGTGAATTCGAAGAGTGAGCATAAAAATAATAAGCAGCAGACTTGACGGAGACTTTGAGATGTACGATTCTAAAATTTATATAAAACTTATAGTTCATCGCTGCCAATATTCATCAAGAACTACATAATCGTCGTCGAAGGTAGTCAATAACTACATAGTCGTCATCGAGGATATTCAAGAACTACATAGTCGTCATCGAAGATAGTCAAGAACTACATAGTCGTCATCGAAGATAGTCAAGAACTACATAGTCGTCATCAAGGATAATAAAGAACTACATGATTATCAAGAATGTGAACAACTGTCCTTCGTCGTCATCAAGAATCACCGGTTTGGAGACCCATCAACTACCAATCGCTGTCCACATCGGAACCTGTTCAACACCAAGCCGTACACACCGAGGGCCGCTGTTCCTGTGGAGCCATCATCGTGAAGATCGAGAACTAGTACATCACTACGTCAGTACGAATGTAGTCACTGAGATGCGCAGTTCACGGTATACTTGAAATACCCTATCTTAAGGTTGTATTGTCCTTAACTTGCGGCATATCCTGAGGTAACTATGAAATACGAGAACTGGTTACATCTTTCCAACTCCACAAGTTTCTAATTAGTAGCAGTACATAACCCGGTAGCAGTTTATCAATCTTATTTCTGATTCACCTACTTACACCCATATAACCTGACATACTAACTGAAGAGTGCCGATTGAGCTAAAATAAGTTAAAACTTTGCTGCATTGGAATATAGCAATATTTGTAATATCAAGTTCCAAGATATTATTACAATATAAATATTAAACTTTTATTTGAAGAGGTGTCCTAATTACACAGGTTGTGCAATATTAATATTTAAACCATTCTACTGAATATATTTATTCTTGTAAAAATCCACATTATAATGTGAAAACAATTTCATTTCCAGTAATACAACTAGTAATATTACAAAAGTGAATCATTTGTGTTATTCTTTGAATTGGAGTGAAAATTAAGATTAATGATAAGTATAATTTTGTGTTTATTAATAACACCGTGGATCACCTTAATGTAAAGTGTTACTGATTGTTATTGATTCACCACCAATAATCATAAACATATACTCAGAGATCATATATGTTCTTTAGAGTTTTTCAAATTTGATAGTAACCAAATTACTTTCTTTGTTGGTCTGCCAATAACCGGGCTAGTCATATTGAAATAGGCGATCACATCGCTTCCACGAATGGATCTACCTGATAGCTTACGTTTGGTAACATGGCAGCCCAACCCTCATCCTGTCACCAGACTTTGGAGATTATCTTACGCGGGAAAACCCACGCCTAATAGAAAGAGAGGTCCAACGCGGGAGAGAGACAGAAATACGAGTGACCTTTCATACCTGAACAGTACCACTAGCGCAGACCAACAATGAAGTGGACCCGGCGCCGTTAAAATGCGTTGACACATTGCACGGGATTAAAACGGTACTCTACTCTCATCATTAAAACTAAGTAGCGTCGCAGATCGCTTAGTGTCAGCATGAATGGTCACGAGCATGGTTTACACTGCGAAGAACCTCAAGTAGAATTCGAGCCCATCATACATCAGGACGTTATTGCTGCTAACGAAGAGACTGATGAACTTCTACAGCCACTAGTACATGTGGCAACAGATGAAACACATCATTCAGAAATTCTACCCGGCAGCGCCAAGAGTTCTACTATATACCATGATGGAAGAGGATATTTTTCTACAGTGAAAGGCAAACAAAATACACAAGGTAGAGTTGCTTTTTTTGTAGCATAGTCATTGACTTAATTTAGGTTTTTTACGGAAGTTAAAAAAAAAGCCTGTTACCCTTCAGAGGAGCACATTATAGTGACAGTAACTCGTGCTGAAGTCAAGTTGCAAGCCGTGGTAGATACCGGTAAAACTGTTGAGCGCTTAGTAGAAGCTCAGAGAGAACGTGTAACAAATGAAAATACGAATAGATACTCGTCATTATTCTCATTGGATTCAAATTTTTGTTTATAGGCACTGTGGCCAGAACTTCCATCACACCCCCATTTACTTATGGGAGTAAATGATGAATTCGGGTGAACACTACTTATGAACGTGTTCCAGAAAGCATTTACGTATTGCCACAAATGGAGACTTACTTTCCATGTTGATCATAACATCTGATCCTCTAATCAACAGCCTCCGAGAAGTTCCTAAAAAGAAGACAGGTAAATTGTGTTCAGAAGTATTAAAGCTGATAACAGCCCCTATGATAGAGCCTCGACCTCTGCAATGTTCAAACCTTACGCCACAAAACAAGAACGATTATGACATAACTGATACCTCGGAAGATTCTGATGAGGATTAGCTATAGAACTATTTTTTTTTGTTTCAGTGTGTAATAATGTGTATTTTATGTGGCATAAATGTGTAATTGGTGGTTTGATTTCTTTTAAAACACAGGTTTTTAATTATTTTATCATTTATTTGTATTTTTACCTCATTAATGGATTCTTGTATGAAATATTGTGATTGTTTTCCTAAATGTTTAATTATTTATATAAAACCTCAATAATAAAGTTTATTATTAACAAAAATACTTTATATTGTTATAATATTACCAAACCGATCGATATAAATGCAAAAATGCCGAAAAATAATTTTGTCCACCTAGATAGTTCATTTGAAACACTGTGAGACTGGATGTTCTCATCTTATTTATAATTATTACTATCTTTAAAAATATAAATAATAATAATAACTTAATCATAATATTCGTATAGAGTAAAGTGTTTAGGTGCAGTATATTGAAATATAAATTGACAATGAAATACGATGCAATCGATTTTTGTATCGATACACTGTAACGCCCCTCGTGCCCAAAAATTATATTATTTTAAATTAATTAAAAACACCTTGGAAACAGCTGGGCAAAATATTAAGAAAATTAAAATTAATTACCAGAGGGGACACGAGGCGGTGAACAAGACAAAATTTACACTCCCTGCACACTAGTAACTTGGGAGTTCGTGGATCGTTATGTAGAAGAAGGTATATGATAAATAAATACGCTATATAAACAGCTTGGTCTATAGGTTTTCCTGGTTTATTTTTAAGAGGTTTTGTTTTAGCATTATTTCGACATGATAATAAAAATCTTAGTAATTAACAAAGTTAAGGGGGCGCCCCTACATTATTTAAAACAATACACATTACACCATAACAAACAAATGATTACATTAACAAAATTTTAAGTATAGCACCAAAATTTGATTCTCCCAGCGATTATATATATATGAGTTTCCTTGAGTTTACATGTTCTTGAGGATTACTATCTTAAAGCACTGCTCGTTGGTATCTTTTTAATGAATTTAGTTCCTTGTATGCAAGTAGAATATATATATAGCTCATATCACCCGGGTCTTCCCAGGATGACGTCGGATCGAGAGGAAAACTCTTCTAAGGGGGGAATCAGCTGGAGGTCCCGAAGATCATGCAGGGAGCAATTTCTCTCCTCCGAAACTTTGACCCTGTCTAAAACACAAGCCAAATTCAAAACGAATTAGACCTGCGTCCAGACAGTCATACACAGTCGGCGCGAAAGGCCAACAAAAGGGAATATGGGGGGGGGGGGAAACCGGATTACTCACCAAACAGGGTGTGGAAACAGGGCTTCCGAGGTGTCTCGCGCCGACATCAGGATGACGCGCACCGAGAATTCGCGGATGCGCGAGGGTAAACCAGATTTAAAGAATTAAATATAAATAAAAAAATTTAACTACGCATGACTTTTTCCTAAAAACTACATCTGCCTGGCTACTGTACAAAAGGGATAGCATCCCTTAAGCAACTGACTACATCTTTTATGCAACCGAAAATCGCCGTTCCCGCGAAAAGCCTCTTAGCACAGAGGATGCCGAGAAGACGTGGTCAGCAGCCGAGGTCAGAGTACTGAGTCCCGCTATGGTGGACAAGGCTTCTAATTAAAATGGGCGCTAAAGCCCTAGGGAGGAGGGGGAAGGTTCGGTTCTAAGCCGAAAACATGCGGAGGTGCCCGAGGCGGGCGTGACAACAATACGACCTGCGCGCTCTCCACCGGCCAGAACAGAAGGCAACAAACAATCGACTTCTACAGGCCGCGAGAAGAAAGCATAGTGCCATATGGCGCCGCGGCACTGCTCTCTAGCGGCGTAAATGGGAACTAACTGAGGCGGTGAGCTGACTTGCCACCAGGTGTCACGAGTGTGAGCTCTGCACGCTGGCGACCAGGCCCGCGGTTACTTTTTTCGCCGCTAGATTTCGGGGACGTCTCTGTAAAACCAGGGAGAAGGTCCTTGAATTTGGCCATCGTCTTGGCTAAGTTCACGTCAGGTCACTGCTCCCGACTTGATTTCTCAGAACTAAAGGGGAGGGGGGAGAGGAGGGTGGACAGAAATCGCAACTCCGCTGGGAACACCGGGACACTGGAGCCCCATTCGTGACGAGACTTGCTATTCTCAGCAGGCCTCTACGAAGTAGCAGCTTGCAGCCCAGGAGCTGCTCTATGCAATTTTGGTCATGAAGAGAAATAATATTACAAACTCGGGACGTGACTGCAGGCGAGAGAAATTTCAACTGGGCTGACCACGTCCACATTAGACAGCAAAATATCAGATTGGCCCCCTGGGAAAGGGCTTCGGTCCACTGGCACAAAGTTTAAATTAAGGGAGTACACCAGCCTAACAAATTGAAAATCACCTAAAGTAACCAAATTATAGAGCAAATAATATTTCCAAAAATAAATTTAAAATTATATAAACAGTAAAAAAACGTGTCGAAATTCCTAATTTCCGGCACAACACATAAGTATCAGATTGGATCGAACATCCCTAGTGTTGTGACTTTTGTTTTGTAGTTGTTACTGACTGTGCTCTGAGGTATTCTTTAATTAAATCGTCGTTTACCTGTTTTTGTTTTGTGTTAGCGACTATTTTCGGTGTAAAAATAAATACTGAATCATAATATAAGATATCGAAACGGTCATATCCTAGTGGACCTGAAAAAAAAGAAGCTGTACATCAGAAGGAAGTAATTAGAAACTTACCAAAATTAACATAATATTTTACTAGGACTACTAATACTGGAGAAACTTCAGTAAGTAGCAATCAAATAATAAATCTTCCACTTGATGAGTCGGGTCAGTTACAAATTGCGGGAATTTCTGAATCTTCATGTTCTACACCAATATCTGCCAACTTGTTAGACTGAATCAGAAAGCGACCGTTCCTATGACGAAAGTGCAACTTCGGTGACTTCACCAATACCGACAACTGTGTCAGTTGAGCTACAACAGTTTTCTATCTCAAAAGAAATATCTCACAATCTGGCAATTTTGATTCATAAGGAACTTGTATATTTTTAAAATAAATATTATGACTTTTCTGAGGCATGCAGAACATTTAATATGACTGTAAAGAAAAAATAATAAATCTAGAACCTCGCTTACCTAATTCCTTTGTCTATTCTAACAGAATTGTGCTCCATCAAAGTCATAGGGGCCTCTATTATCCTAATGTGTCCAGGGCCTCCAATAGGCTAAAGACTGCCCTGTTGCATAAGCACATATTGTTATAAGTAGTATAGTTTGGCCGGAACTGGCGCAGGCTTCAGGCTGAGGATTGAGGAGTGGGATTGTCGGTCCGCCATATTGGATTGTGACGTCACGGCGGCCATCTTGGATGGTCGTGACCTTGACCTTTGACCTTGACCTTGACCCCGACGGCCATTTTGGATCCGCCATCTTGGATCCGCCATTTTGGATGACGTCATTGTGTTCTCGAAAATTCCGGTGATGTGTTTTCCGCCATATTAGATGATGACGTCACCGTTGCAATTTCCGTTACGCCTGCCATCTTTAACTTTTTTATTTATTATCCGATTTTAATGAAATTTTTTTAAAAATTATAAAAAAATTCAAATAATAAAATTTTAATAAAATAATTATAAAAAATATACTTTTACGACAAGGAGTTCGGAGTCCTCGGTTCGAACCCGACGAATGCAAAAAAAATTAAAAATGGCGACAGGCTCCTTCCTCAATGGTGGTTGCAGGCAGACTGACTCCCACCACTTTTTTCAAAGCATATATATCGTCACCTAGTATGACGTCACGTCCACCATCTTGAAATTTGGACGCCATCTTGAAAATCTTTATTTATTATCCGAATTTAATGAAAAAAATTCCAAAATTCATCAAAAAATTAACGTATTTAAATTCTGTTTGATTATATCGATGTACGTCCTTGGTTCGATTCCCGGCGAGAGTAAACGGTCGAACCTTCCTCCATGAAAGCTACCTAGACTGATCTAACACCAACAATACCAAGGTATATATCGTCAACTGGTATGACATCATGTCCGCCATCTTGTCTCCGTCCGCTGGAGACCACCATCTTGTTTTCGTCTGCTAGAGTGTGCCGATACCATGTAGTATAATTATCTGGTCACCATACTTTTGTCCTCAACTGTTGACATTGAACATTGACCTTGACCTTAAACCTTGACCTTGAACTTTGACCTTGACCTTGAACTTTGACCTTGACCTTGAAATTTGACCTTGACCTTGAAATTTGACCTTGACCCTGAAATTTGACCTTGACCTTGAAATTTGACTTTGTCCTTGAAATTTGACTTTGTCATTGAAATTTGACTTTGTCCTTGAAATTTGACTTTGTCCTTGAAATTTGACTTTGTCCTTGTCAACCCTCATGGATCCGACATTTTATGTTCAGTACATGCTACCAGGAGCTACCACCTGCTGGAGTACGCCATCTTGTGTGTGTGAACTTGTATTATAGAGTACATTTCCATCTGGATAATTTTATTCTAACCCGCTACAGTGCAGTAATCAGTTATTATGGAGGTGCCCCCCACCATCTTGAAATTCGGCCGCCATCTTGAAATCATATAATAATGTAGCTAAAAAAGCGGGAAAAAATCCAAAATTCATTAAATAAATTTGTAATCCATATAATGATTGATTGGGTCGACTAAGGTCCTTGGTTCGATCCCTGGCCGATACAAAACAACTTTAATTTAAAAAAACTAAAAAGTGTTATGTTTGAGATAGTAAAAACACCACAAATTATTTTAATAAAATTTTATTACATAAATTCAATACACTACTACAAGTACAAAAAAACACTGACAGATTACCAAAGCCTTTTGGATTCCACGATTCAAACAGTCTTCTTATTGTACTGACTAAGCCTTTTACATGACTTTAAATGTCTATCCGATCCGTTCATCACCACAGCCAGAGACGGACTGAAGTTCATATCACTTATATAGTCTCATTAGCCCGGCACAACACATGAGTCAAATCAATAACCATGTTCATTATACGTCTCGGAGCATTTTTTATAATGACGATGTAAACTATCGAGACGTGAAATTAGTTTATTGCACTTATTGCACTGAAATTGTATTCTTTTAACATTATTAGAACAACCGCTTCTTTCATGTCTGCGAGCATTTGAGGTGATAGTAAATGATGCACCACAGTATTTGCACTGATGCGAAGTACGCTCTTCATTAATTGAAGTATTCAATGCTGATGAAACTTCAGCTTATGGTGGAACAGCACATATCGAAGTCTCCTCCAGTGTTGTCAGAGGCGTTGCCAACAGGATCTCCTCCAACATCGTCGGCGCCGACGTCATGGTTCCCGTAGTCGATGGTACATCCTCCATCGAGTACGACGTTAAAGTCGGTAAAGATGCCATCGAAGTCTCAAGAACAGCCAATTACACGTCTTATGCACCAGAAGAAGAAACAGACTAGGTGATCCGTACACCGTCGACGGCAGTAACAAACTGAGCGCCCTGCTGTCTAGGACTCGTTTATATACATTAACCGGTTTGAATAATACTCTAGTCAAATCAAGAACAATTTACTAAAATACTAGAGTCAAAACAACATTAAAAAAATAGAAGCACCATCAACAAAAAAGGAAGCACATTTGGAAGCACCTTCAAAAAAGGAAGCAAATTTGGAAGCACCGTCATCGAAAAGGCAGCATATTTGGAAGCACCGACTACGAAAAGGCAGCACATTTGGAAGCACCGACTACGAAAAGGCAGCACATTTGGAAGCACCGACTACGAAAAGGCAGCACATTTGGCAGCACCGACAACGAAAAGGCAGCACATTTGGAAGCACCGAATACGAAAAGGCAGCACATTTGTCAGCACCGACAACGAAAAGGCAGCACATTTGGAAGCACCGACAACGAAAAGGCAGCACATTTGGAAGCACCGACTACGAAAAGGCGGCACATTTGACAGCACCGACAACGAAAAGGCAGCACATTTGGAAGCACCGACAACGAAAAGGCAGCACATTTGGAAGCACCGACTATGAAAAGGCAGCACATTTGGAAGCACCGACTACGAAAAGGCAGCACATTTGGAAGCACCGAATACGAAAAGGCAGCACATTTGTCAGCACCAACAACGAAAAGGCAGCACATTTGGAAACACTGACAACGAAAAGGCAGCACATTTGGAAGCACCGACAACGAAAAAGCAGCACATTTGGAAGCACCGACAACGAAAAGGCAGCACATTTGGAAGCACCGACAACGAAAAGGCAGCACATTTGGAAGCACCGACTACGAAAAGGCAGCACATTTGACAGCACCGACAACGAAAAGGCAGCACATTTGGAAGCACCGACAACGAAAAGGCAGCACATTTGGAAGCACCGACTATGAAAAGGCAGCACATTTGGAAGCACCGACTACGAAAAGGCAGCACATTTGGAAGCACCGACAACGAAAAGGCAGCACATTTGGAAGCACTGACAACGAAAAGGCAGCACATTTGGCAGCACCGACAACGAAAAGGCAGCACATTTGGAAGCTCCATCAACAAAAAAAGAAGGCAAAAAGGAAGCACAAGTTACGAGATCTAAGTCTTAGTTAGAAATCAGAATACAAGAAATAAAAACATTAAATTCTTATAATTTAAATTATTTATTTTATTGCTTTACATTATACAAATGCAAGTAAAACAAGCCATTATTGTATGTAGCCAGCATTCCTCAGTTCCTTGAGTATGAAGGATATTTCTTTGATTCACGAATAGTTTCCTGCACAAAGCGAACCATGTAGAAGTCTTAGCCGGTCAAACAATATGTTTGGATCTTTCCATGATGTGTAATCAATCTCTTCTACCACCATCTATCTTGCACCTTTATAAATATTATGATCTCTGGTGTCTTCCGTTTTACCACCAACCTCAGGGTAACTTTCATGTTTGAGACGGTGATCATCACAAGCTTGATCAGATTTATTTAATATATCACGTCGTTTCCACCGTTTCGGTCTCCGGACACCGCCACATTCTTCGATCTTGACAGCTTTAGGTGCTTCATCATAGTCTATGTCTTTGTCAACAGCCTCAGAGTCACTGTAACAATCACCGTAGAAGGAATCGTTTTCACCCAATTTACCGTAATAATTCGATGTTGATGATGTTGAAGTGTCTTCATCGTCTTCATGCTTCCTTTTTAGGAGTCCATCATTTTTACAAAGTAGGAAAGATCTACTTGAATTCGGCTTGAATATATTCTCACTTTTCACGTTGAGGATTCTTCCATTGTCTTCATTCTTCCGTAAATCATCAACCTCCTTCAATTTAAGTTCTTTGTCAAGATCGGAAGAGCCAAGAAAATTATTGTCGTAATGCATATCACTCTTCCTTAGGATGGTAGATTCATCGTTGTCCTCTAGCTTGTACGCAGGCTTGGCGCTAAAAGTTCTGCCATGTCTTTTTAGGCTCTCTCTCCGCGTAAACGACTTGCTACATCGAACACAACTTATCATATTGCGCAGTGGATTTTTAACACAGTCATTCTTCTCGTGTTGTCTTTTATTCTTTCGCAAGATAAACTCTTTACTGCAAAACTTACACCTATGTTCTTTCGATACAGCGTCAGATCCTAAATCAGAATTCATATTAGTTACTGAGACTAATGCCAGATACAAATTGAGTGTTTTAAATTAGATCCAATACTTAAATAGAAATTTTTTCATATTTCATCAGCGAGAATTAATATATCTCATGCAAAAGTACTTTATGCATGTAGTTCTGCTTTTCAACAACAGATGTCGCCACATGTTGCTTGCAGGTAAATAATATTTAGTTCTTTTATGCGGGATGCGGGATGCTCACTAACGATCGCAAAAGAAGGATGGCTTCGCTAGACTCCAAGGAAAAGGAAGTTCGTCTTGAATGTTGGTGCTCCACAGATGTCTCATGGCATAATATTAATTTGACTGTGTAATTATATGTGTTAATTCCACCTTATAAAAATATTGCAAGTTTTGATTTAGTAGCAGAAATTATCGAATTAAATGTAACTCCAAATAAAATGACATGTCTCATTAGACAAAAAAAAATCCATGCAGAGAGCGGTTTCTCAGAATAGTCAGAAACACTTGAAGAAACCACAGGAATGATTGCAAGAACACGGAAAAACCCATCAAAATATTGACAAGAATAATCAGGAGCACACGGAGAAAACCATCAAAATATTGACAAGAATATTCAGGAACACTCGGAGAAATCCATCAGATGTCTAGTTAGGTATAATCAGAAGCACCCGGAGAAAACTACCATAATATTGTCAAGAATAATCAGGAACACTCGGTTAAATCCATCAGATGTCTAGTTAGGTATAATCAGAAGCACCCGGAGAAAACCACCTTAATATTGTCAAGAATAATCAGGAGCACATGGAGAAAACCATCAAAATATTGACAAGAATAATCAGGAGCACCCGGAGAAAACCACCATAATATTGACAAGAATATTCAGGAACACTCGGAGAAATCCATCAGATGTCTAGTTAGGTATAATCAGAAGCACCCGGAGAAAACCACCATAATATTGTCAAGAATAATCAGGAGCACACGGAGAAAACCACCATAATATTGACAAGAATAATCAGGAACACACGGAGAAAAACACCATAATATTAACAATAATAATCGGAAGCACACGGAGAAAACCACTATAATATCGACATGAATAATCGGAAGCACACAGAGAAAACCACCACAAGTTTTCTTTGATATCATAAAAATACAGAAAAAAAAATATTTAAAAATAAAAATAAATTAATAAAAAATTTTAAATGACAAAAAAAAATTAAAAAAATAAATATAATTCTGGCTTGTACTAGAACTATATCTTTGCTCAACAATGAGAAGTTCACAAGCTAGCAGAATCTGTTTATTTTTTTAATTTTTTTTGTCATTTAAAATTTTTTATTAATTTATTTTTATTTTTAAATATTTTTTTCCTGTATTTTTATGATATCAAAGAAAACTTGTGGTGGTTTTCTCTGTGTGCTTCCGATTATTCTTGTCGATATTATGGTGGTTTTCTCCGTGTGCTTCCGATTATTATTGTTAATATTATGGTGGTTTTCTCCGTGTGTTCCTGATTATTCTTGTCAATATTATGGTGGTTTTCTCCGTGTGCTCCTGATTATTCTTGACAATATTATGGTGGTTTTCTCCGGGTGCTTCTGATTATACCTAACTAGACATCTGATGGATTTCTCCGAGTGTTCCTGAATATTCTTGTCAATATTTTGATGGTTTTCTCCGTGTGCTCCTGATTATTCTTGTCAATATTTTGATGGTTTTCTCCGTGTGCTCCTGATTATTCTTGTCAATATTTTGATGGGTTTTTCCGTGTTCTTGCAATCATTCCTGTGGTTTCTTCAAGTGTTTCTGACTATTCTGAGAAACCGCTCTCTGCATGGATTTTTTTTTGTCTAATGAGACATGTCATTTTATTTGGAGTTACATTTAATTCGATAATTTCTGCTACTAAATCAAAACTTGCAATATTTTTATAAGGTGGAATTAACACATATAATTACACAGTCAAATTAATATTATGCCATGAGACATCTGTGGAGCACCAACATTCAAGACGAACTTCCTTTTCCTTGGAGTCTAGCGAAGCCATCCTTCTTTTGCGATCGTTAGTGAGCATCCCACATCCCGCATAAAAGAACTAAATATTATTTACCTGCAAGCAACATGTGGCGACGTCTGTTGTTGAAAAGAAGAACTACATGCATAAAGTACTTTTGCATGAGATATATTAATTCTCGCTGATGAAATATGAAAAAATTTCTATTTAAGTATTGGATCTAATTTAAAACACTCAATTGGTATCTGGCATTAGTCTCCGTAACTAATATGAATTCTGATTTAGGATCTGACGCTGTATCGAAAGAACATAGGTGTAAGTTTTGCAGTAAAGAGTTTATCTTGAGAAAGAATAAAAGACAACACGAGAAGAATGACTGTGTTAAAAATCCACTGCGCAATATGATAAGTTGTGTTCGATGTAGCAAGTCGTTTACGCGGAGAGAGAGCCTAAAAAGACATGGCAGAACTTGTAGCGCCAAGCCTGCGTACAAGCTAGAGGACAACGAAGAATCTACCATCCTAAGGAAGAGTGATCTGCATTACGACAATAATTTTCTTGGCTCTTCCGATCTCGACAAAGAACTTAAATTGAAGGAGGTTGATGATTTACGGAAGAATCAAGACAATGGAAGAATCCTCAACGTGAAAAGTGAGAATATATTCAAGCCGAATTCAAGTAGATCTTTCCTACTTTGTAAAAATGATGGACTCCTAAAAAGGAAGCATGAAGACGATGAAGACACTTCAACATCATCAACATCGAATTATTACGGTAAATTGGGTGAAGACGATTCCTTCTACGGTGATTGTTACAGTGACTCTGAGGCTGTTGACAAAGACATAGACTATGATGAAGCACCTAAAGCTGTCAAGATCGAAGAATGTGGCGGTGTCCTGAGACCGAAACGGTGGAAACGACGTGATATATTAAATAAATCTGATCAAGCTTGTGATGATCACCGTCTCAAACATGAAAGTTACCCTGAGGTTGGTGGTAAAACGGAAGACACCAGAGATCATAATATTTATAAAGGTGCAAGGAAGATGGTGGTAGAAGAGATTGATTACACATCATGGAAAGATCCAAACATATTGTTTGACCGGCTAAGACTTCTACATGGTTCGCTTTGTGCAGGAAAATATTCGTGCATCAAAGAAATATCCTTCATACTCAAGGAACTGAGGAATGCTGGCTACATACAATAATGGCTTGTTTTACTTGCATTTGTATAATGTAAAGCAATAAAATAAATAATTTAAATTATAAGAATTTAATGTTTTTATTTCTTGTATTCTGATTTCTAACTAAGACTTAGATCTCGTAACTTGTGCTTCCTTTTTGCCTTTTTTTTTGTTGATGGAGCTTCCAAATGTGCTGCCTTTTCGTTGTCGGTGCTGCCAAATGTGCTGCCTTTTCGTTGTCAGTGCTTCCAAATGTGCTGCCTTTTCGTTGTCGGTGCTTCCAAATGTGCTGCCTTTTCGTAGTCGGTGCTTCCAAATGTGCTGCCTTTTCATAGTCGGTGCTTCCAAATGTGCTGCCTTTTCGTTGTCGGTGCTTCCAAATGTGCTGCCTTTTCGTTGTCGGTGCTGTCAAATGTGCTGCCTTTTCGTAGTCGGTGCTTCCAAATGTGCTGCCTTTTCGTTGTCGGTGCTTCCAAATGTGCTGCCTTTTCGTTGTCGGTGCTTCCAAATGTGCTGCCTTTTCGTTGTCGGTGCTGACAAATGTGCTGCCTTTTCGTATTCGGTGCTTCCAAATGTGCTGCCTTTTTGTAGTCGGTGCTTCCAAATGTGCTGCCTTTTCATAGTCGGTGCTTCCAAATGTGCTGCCTTTTCGTTGTCGGTGCTGTCAAATGTGCCGCCTTTTCGTAGTCGGTGCTTCCAAATGTGCTGCCTTTTCGTTGTCGGTGCTTCCAAATGTGCTGCCTTTTCGTTGTCGGTGCTGACAAATGTGCTGCCTTTTCGTATTCGGTGCTTCCAAATGTGCTGCCTTTTCGTTGTCGGTGCTGCCAAATGTGCTGCCTTTTCGTAGTCGGTGCTTCCAAATGTGCTGCCTTTTCGTAGTCGGTGCTTCCAAATGTGCTGCCTTTTCGTAGTCGGTGCTTCCAAATGTGCTGCCTTTTCATAGTCGGTGCTTCCAAATGTGCTGCCTTTTCGTTGTCGGTGCTGTCAAATGTGCCGCCTTTTCGTAGTCGGTGCTTCCAAATGTGCTGCCTTTTCGTTGTCGGTGCTTCCAAATGTGCTGCCTTTTCGTTGTCGGTGCTTCCAAATGTGCTGCCTTTTCATAGTCGGTGCTTCCAAATGTGCTGCCTTTTCGTAGTTGGTGCTTCCAAATATGCTGCCTTTTCTATGACGGTGCTTCCAAATGTGCTTCCTTTTTTGAAGGTGCTTCCAAATGTGCTTCCTTTTTTGTTGATGGTGCTTCTATTTTTTTAATGTTGTTTTGACTCTAGTATTTTAGTAAATTGTTCTTGATTTGACTAGAGTATTATTCAAACCGGTTAATGTATATAAACGAGTCCTAGACAGCAGGGCGCTCAGTTTGTTACTGCCGTCGACGGTGTACGGATCACCTAGTCTGTTTCTTCTTCTGGTGCATAAGACGTGTAATTGGCTGTTCTTGAGACTTCGATGGCATCTTTACCGACTTTAACGTCGTACTCGATGGAGGATGTACCATCGACTACGGGAACCATGACGTCGGCGCCGACGATGTTGGAGGAGATCCTGTTGGCAACGCCTCTGACAACACTGGAGGAGACTTCGATATGTGCTGTTCCACCATAAGCTGAAGTTTCATCAGCATTGAATACTTCAATTAATGAAGAGCGTACTTCGCATCAGTGCAAATACTGTGGTGCATCATTTACTATCACCTCAAATGCTCGCAGACATGAAAGAAGCGGTTGTTCTAATAATGTTCAAAGAATACAATTTCAGTGCAATAAGTGCAATAAACTAATTTCACGTCTCGATAGCTTACATCGTCATTATAAAAAATGCTCCGAGACGTATAATGAACATGGTTATTGATTTGACTCATGTGTTGTGCCGGGCTAATGAGACTATATAAGTGATATGAACTTCAGTCCGTCTCTGGCTGTGGTGATGAACGGATCGGATAGACATTTAAAGTCATGTAAAAGGCTTAGTCAGTACAATAGGAAGACTGTTTGAATCGTGGAATCCAAAAGGCTTTGGTAATCTGTCAGTGTTTTTTTGTACTTGTAGTAGTGTATTGAATTTATGTAATAAAATTTTATTAAAATAATTTGTGGTGTTTTTACTATCTCAAACATAACACTTTTTAGTTTTTTTTAATTAAAGTTGTTTTGTATCGGCCAGGGATCGAACCAAGGACCTTAGTCGACCCAATCAATCATTATATGGATTACAAATTTATTTAATGAATTTTGGATTTTTTCCCGCTTTTTTAGCTACATTATTACATGATTTCAAGATGGCGGCCGAATTTCAAGATGGTGGGGGGCACCTCCATAATAACTGATTACTGCACTGTAGCGGGTTAGAATAAAATTATCCAGATGGAAATGTACTCTATAATACAAGTACACACACACAAGATGGCGTACTCCAGCAGGTGGTAGCTCCTGGTAGCATGTACTGAACATAAAATGTCGGATCCATGAGGGTTGACAAGGACAAAGTCAAATTTCAAGGACAAAGTCAAATTTCAAGGACAAAGTCAAATTTCAATGACAAAGTCAAATTTCAAGGACAAAGTCAAATTTCAAGGTCAAGGTCAAATTTCAGGGTCAAGGTCAAATTTCAAGGTCAAGGTCAAATTTCAAGGTCAAGGTCAAAGTTCAAGGTCAAGGTCAAAGTTCAAGGTCAAGGTTTAAGGTCAAGGTCAATGTTCAATGTCAACAGTTGAGGACAAAAGTATGGTGACCAGATAATTATACTACATGGTATCGGCACACTCTAGCAGACGAAAACAAGATGGTGGTCTCCAGCGGACGGAGACAAGATGGCGGACATGATGTCATACCAGTTGACGATATATACCTTGGTATTGTTGGTGTTAGATCAGTCTAGGTAGCTTTCATGGAGGAAGGTTCGACCGTTTACTCTCGCCGGGAATCGAACCAAGGACGTACATCGATATAATCAAACAGAATTTAAATACGTTAATTTTTTGATGAATTTTGGAATTTTTTTCATTAAATTCGGATAATAAATAAAGATTTTCAAGATGGCGTCCAAATTTCAAGATGGTGGACGTGACGTCATACTAGGTGACGATATATATGCTTTGAAAAAAGTGGTGGGAGTCAGTCTGCCTGCAACCACCATTGAGGAAGGAGCCTGTCGCCATTTTTAATTTTTTTTGCATTCGTCGGGTTCGAACCGAGGACTCCGAACTCCTTGTCGTAAAAGTATATTTTTTATAATTATTTTATTAAAATTTTATTATTTGAATTTTTTTATAAGTTTTAAAAAAAATTTCATTAAAATCGGATAATAAATAAAAAAGTTAAAGATGGCAGCCGTAACGGAAATTGCAACGGTGACGTCATCATCTAATATGGCGGAAAACACATCACCGGAATTTTCGAGAACACAATGACGTCATCCAAAATGGCGGATCCAAGATGGCGGATCCAAAATGGCCGTCGGGGTCAAGGTCAAGGTCAAAGGTCAAGGTCACGACCATCCAAGATGGCCGCCGTGACGTCACAATCCAATATGGCGGACCGACAATCCCACTCCTCAATCCTCAGCCTGAAGCCTGCGCCAGTTCCGGCCAAACTATACTACTGTTATATTAAGATGGCATCCTAGAAAATTTATAGTAAGGAAGGTAACCACTATCAGACAAATTCTACCAAAAATGAACATACCTATTTATGTATGTATATATATTATATAGGCCTATGTGGAAAAAACCTATTGTAAATACAATAAAAACATTTTTTTTTCCATTTAGACTACATCGGAACCTTTCGGTCCGGACACCCCCAGTCTCCCCTCCACTTTTAATTGAACATTTCCTTTTAATTACGAGACGCGGCTCCTCCGCGGTCACTTCGCGTCGCGATTGCAGACGGACTGTTTGAGATTATCGGCTGATCAACGAAACGCACTACGAGACTTCCACCCGACCGCAATCGACAATATAGTCGATTAGACAAGGGATGCGATCCCTGTAAATTTCTTTAAGTAATTTAGTCCGTCTGTACAGTAATCAACATAATATTATTTTCTTTTAAATAATTTATTTTTGAAATAATGGTAACGTCCGCGCCTGCCGCGTATTCGCGAGCTCCAGATCCGGATTGGCGACGCATCAGAAACTAGAAGCCAACTTCCCTGTCTGACAGGGTCCAAGAGCCGGACGCCGAATTGGCATTTTCACCACCCTTCCTCAACAACAAACAGGCGCCCTGGCATGATGTTCACTACTGATCTCCGGGAAGCGAAGCACCGACCTCCGGTGCTACCGTATTTATAAACCTTTCTTTTTTTAACTTTCTTTAAATTACGACGTTCTAAGAAGTTAATCATATAAACATCTGCTTTGGACTTTGAGAATATAAACTGGGATGTTTAGAACATAGACTATTTGTATTTTTTTATTGGTTTATGTATTTTAATGAAACCTTTTTACAATCTTATTTAGGACCGGCCCATATATTTTAATATATCTGGGAGCTATTTAATTATGTAATTGAAATTGTATGTTAATACCTTTTATATCTGTTATAAATTTCCCTTAAATAAATTTGGCGTAATTATATTCAGACAGAATCCCACATTGTTTCTGTTAATTTCTCATATCCTTGTGAAACCTAAAGATCCCCAGCTCAAAACACTCCCATTCGTTTCCTAATTTTCCTATCATCGTCCTATCCTTAACAGAATAACACAGATTGGAAGAAGTTAAATAGCAAACATGTATACAAGTTATAGTTAAAATAATCTCTTCGTTATGTAATAAACATATTTGAATTAATGAGTGCAAATAAAAGTAAATTTATCAATTCAATTGTAGAATTCATTTCACTCCTTTGTATCCATACAAAATACTGATAATTCAATAAAATTATTCAATTTTATTCATAAAAGTATGCAATCATTTCATCAATGTTTTGTTATAACGTTGTCACGTTAAACTATCGTCCGTAAACCGACTTTACAGACAACCAATTTCAAGGTATTACAAGCACCCAATCCTCAGTTTACCCTATATATATATATATATATATATATATATATATATATATATATATATAAAGGTTCACGTTTCATAGAACATTGGCGCTAGGACTTATCTTGAAAACAAACAAAAAATTATGTAAATATTAAATAAAACTTTTTCCTTTAAACTCCTTTGGATTGCATAAGGCCTTAGTTGTCTCTGAGGTCTGCGTGTATGATTAGGCAATCCTAGTACACTACAAATGGTGGATAAAATAAAAACGAATGCGCCATCAAGGCAAGGCTATTACCAAATACGATTTCCAGATTGTTAGAACATTTATTATTAAACTACATCACTACAATATAGAAGGATTTCATTCTTATGCACAACAATGTAGGAATACAAAAAAAAATCAATAAAATTCTGTAACCCAATAAAGGAAACCCATGATAATTCAAATATTTTTTTCTTTCCTGCAGATTTTTTCCATGAATAAACAAACAAGTCTTCTTGGGAACGCACGATACATATTTCACATTTTACTTACATAGAGCATAAAATCTGCAGATGAGTCTGATAATGTCTGCATATCTAAATAATTTAACAATTTTACTACACAGTAAAATAATAATGATAATATTAATAAAATAAATAAATTCTGAGTATTTACACTCTTCGCAATAGTCATTCATAAAATATTCTTTACTTAATTAACTTGCTTTATCACTTATATACTAAACAGAAAACTTGTATCCATCTAAATTTTTAATTCTCTGGTGACTAACAAATAAACTAATTTTATCAAATATGGAGTTCTATCATCTACAACTTATTACGCTGAAAAAATTCTCACAAGTTTTATCATTACTAATAAGGGAGCACACTATTTACACACATCTCCAGCAAACTTTGGAATGTAATACATGCAAAATTTGCCTTAAACTTATCATTACATTCAGACTATATTGCTCAATATATTAGGATTAAATAATATTTTATAATTCATATAATAATAGTTTTTAGTCTCTCAGTTAATTATCATATGGATACATTGTCATGTCTAAAAAATGCACCTTTTTAATAATCCGAATGACGATTGGTATCTATTAATAGTAAGGTTACCACATTGCAAGGCTAAACTTTTCTTACATTACAACTGACTTTACATTACGTGTGATACATTTTTTAATATATTTAGAAGAGTTTTCTTTGAGTTTCATTTTTTTTTTTGGTTTTGCCGCCTTTGTTTATTTTGTTGGGTGTATATAGGCTATACCTATAACAGGAAATAAATAAATATAAAAATAATTTATAGTAATGTTGCGTTATCTATATCATCTCAGACTACCGAAAGGGAAAAAAAGAAAGTTTGATACCAATATTCCCTCTAAAGATTAATTGAATTAAATTTTTGAAAGTGAAACAGTTTTAGGTGCGGAAGAGAATAAACTAAAGCAATATTTTTATTTCTACTGGGACAAATACACCTCAATGAGCTTATACACTGGTGTCAAATTATTAAAACAATTTGAAAGTTTTTTATGTAAGTTAGGAATAAATTTTCGATAAAATAATGTCAGAAATACTGGCTGTCACAAAAGTATCATATAGGCTATGCCTAATTAATTGGATTCAAAAATTGTTAATAATTAGTTATGAATACCTCAATGCAAATGCAACAAAATATGAAAATTTTCCATTTATGGCGGTCATATTTTCTTTCGAGTTTTTAAATGAACTTATTTTTTTTCGTGCATTTAAATTTTATACTACATCTTGTGTCATTTTCATCAGTTCATAAACTTATCGGTTGGTTGGCTGTAGTACTTACTCCAAATATGTCGTATCAGTGTCATTTCCTTCAGTTCCACATAGCTACTTTCCGCAATGAAATTTTGTCAAAAATAGGTGTATGATATTTCAAAAGTTGAAACGGGGGTACGCAGTACCAAAACTGACGAGCCCCCATTTTATAACTATCTTAACTGAAAGGAAAATAGGCAAACAGATATTTATGCTACACTTTCTCGAAAAGCTAACGTTTACACGACAAATATAAGTAAAGACTCGTACATTCTGGGGTTATCGACTTTTCAAATATGCACAAGAATTACTGTGTTTAGCGCAGAAATCTCAAAAAAACTATCTTCTAAGTTAATACGACTAAAATCGTGAATGAAACTGATACGAACCGCGTAGGCCTAACAATAAGTTAATTATACTATAATTTGAGTAGATGAATGCCAATTTAAGATACCTATACCTAATCAAATTAAAGCTATGATACTCGTGTACCAAGTTTTGAAGTAATTATTACTAAAGATCTGGTTTAAAATAGGCATAAATAGCCTCTATTTTATGTATTTTACACTAATTATCATAAAACTTTTATTTTCAGAGCAGAATTATAGCTTGAGAGAAAAGATTTTTGTCCACCCCTTTTTTACCCTTTCGCGTTAAGAGAATGGCTTGTACCAACAAAAGATTAGTTTCAATATGGCAAAACAAATGTTTTATTTTGAAAATCGTAAGCCAAGCCCGCAGAGTTGTCGAGTTTCGTTTGTATGAAAAGTTAACAATTGTGACTTATGCAGTATGCAATTATTATTATTACAATGGGAATCGTATGCAACAGAGTATGCAATTAAGGTTGTTTCGTGCTTAGCTGAAAACGACAATGAAATGAGTTTCTGAAGTAAAAAAAAAAACGTAATTTCACTCCACGTACGTTTCACTATACATGCTAGCCGATTTCATTGCAATGGTAAAATTATAAGCATTGAAAGGTAGCATGGTGGTGAACTCATTAAACTAAATAGGCATAGTTAATGTACATAATGTATTAACGTGATTTCATGGAATTATGACACAGTGCTCTTTTAAAGATAAATAGTTACTTCGGTCCCAACAGCCTAAGTGTGTCGCTTATTTATTTACATTGCAAATAGCAAGACTATCTAAAACATATACCCTCACTTTAGCAGTGCTTCAAAATTATAGTTTCAAAAATACTTGTTATTAACCATATTACATTTTATTGGGCTGTACAATAATCTTAACAAATAAAAATGCACGTCATGTCAAAAACATTGACCATAGCTATTTATGAAAAACCAAAACCGAAGGTTTTAAATTAGGTGCTATATTTTAGACCAGCGCTATTTATAGGCCCTAAATAAATATGTATCGCCCCAAACAGCATGGAAGGAAAACAATGCCGTAAATGACTATCCGGATTTGTAGGTACCTAACTCCGTGCGAGTATCAGAATACATAATGAAGGGATAAGCAAACTTTATTTGATTAAAGATAGTAATATCATTTCACTTTTATATTGGGGGTGTATACTAAACCGTTGATATGTGCATCTGGATATTTTATTCACGCGACCAAGAAAAGGAGTTATAATTTTTTTTTTTAAATTAATTTAACAATCAGTTACTTGTCACTGTTAAGTTGTGTGTTGCGTACAGAGTAAAGGGCTGATAACTGATAGCCCTAACGCTTTGTAGATGAGGGAATGAAATTCAAAGTGATACAATATTATCTACTTGTCTGAAATTAAAGTCTGGAATTCAGAATTAGTGGTACTTTGTAAATATCCAAGCGATAAAGAAGCAAATAAGAACAATTTTTAAAATTTGATTTTATTTATTTGTATCTTTTTTTTAAGAAAATTATCCTCTACGACACGTTAATTTTATTTTTTTTGAACAATTATTATCAGCTGCAAAATGGCCGCAGGAATATATATTCTAGATGTAAATATCGTTATTCTCGGAATCAAAAGTAGGCTAATTGCTTGAAAACTATTTCAGTACAAAACGTAATGATTAATTTTCCTACGCCTTACGTCTACGACAGTTAAAATGTTATGCTTATTTTTATAAACTTCACTCACTACGTACTTTTGTGTGATGTGTCCAGCACGGCCAGTTGACGTCATGGCCATATGACGCACACAGCAACCGTCCGGGACTATACTCAGGTAGCCCGCGTGTTTCCCGACCATTTATTCGACTTAGGCCTTTTTACTTCTGTATTCATCGTCCTTTCTGTTTAGAGGCAGCCCTCGATCTGTCATTTCCATTGGTCGAAAACAGCAAGAACCAGTTCCTCCCTAATCCCTGTGAAGTGTCCACGGTATTCGCCCCGAGGAAACAATGTGGTGGGAGGTGCTAACCTGTGGTTGGCCGGAGTTTCTACCTGAGGTGTGGTTTAAAAGAGTACGGTCGCTTGTCGCTACGGTCACTTGTCGTACCACCTCTCTGAGCGACCTGTCTCTTCTAACTGCTGACGCCTCCGTCGAGTGCTCTTTGCCCGGTGGGGGGGAGTAACAAGTAAACAGAGATTCCACTCCCAGGTTAAACATAATGCCTTAGTTTTTTCTCTGAAATCGGTCACTAATGATTCTTACACTACCAACCCCACTGCAAAAAAAATCAAATAAATTGAGTTTTTTCCCGAATAATAATTGGATTTATGTTATTGTTTGAATTATTCGGGTTCAATCTAGTTCTCTTTAATACATTTTAATAAAATATCGTTTAATTTGTATTTTAGTGTACTGGTATTAATGACATAAAAATTAAGAATTTTTAAAAGATTTTATTAGAGACGGAAGGTGGTGTTCGTTGGTGTTCCAGAAAATTTTTAGGTTAATCAAGTTGTTTCAGATTAAATAATCATTGTTGGATCGTAAATTTCGATGTTAATTTACATAATTACCCATCTAATGCGATCCTCACAAATTTTTTACATCTGAAGTTGTAGCTACAAACTCCACAAATACACAAATAAGAATGTACCATTAACTTTAACTAGTGCCTTCAAGAATCAACTGATACATTCTCACATATGGTCACGTAAAATTTAACATAAATGTTGGTATTTAAACATAAACGTTTACCGAAGTTCCCGATTCCTTTAAAAGAAGGCGCTACGCGATATTTAATTTGTGCATCGTATTTATTATGTTTAATATTCGTATTAGACGGGCATATTCAAATTACAACGATCTTTTAACGAGCGCGATTTAAGAAAACAAGGATTCGAACCTGACGGTGTAACATTTGTTGATTCACACCTTTGTTTAAAATCATTTTTGAAGTGCTTTCCTCGACACTAAAATTTTGTACGAGTTCAAATAATTATATCAAGAAAGTATAATCACAGATTTATTCCCAACTTAACTTAAAGCTATGAGTGTCCGGGAGAGGTCTGGGTAGGGAAGACTCTAAGTGCGTCTCAGGCCGAAGCCTATACGCTCTAATCATGCAGGTTGTTAACCATGCAGGAGAGATAGCATGCATCATGTGCTAGGAGGGGACTGGCCAGCCATGGCTGCGATTGGCGCCATGACTAACTCCCCTCACTGACTATCCTAGACTAAATCTAGATAAGTCGGGCCCAGGTAAAACCTGCATAGACACAGGGAAAACCCTGGGCTCATTCATGCGGGGTGCAAAATTCATGCTTTATGCGTGCAATTTGGTTACGGGAAACAGGAGGATGGACCTGGATGAAGAGTTGGACAGAGTAGAAAAGAGTCTACTACCATGCGGGGGGTTGGGTACTTGGCTATTTCTGTCCGAATCTGGTTGTTTTGGGGGCGACTTTCGTCGTTTTCCGCCAGGCTGCCAGCCAGTTTACAGTTTATTTATAAAGTCACGTATTAAAAATTATTTATAATTCAGCTGTGAACGTGAATGACATCCTGATGTTACGGACGGGATCCTTAGTGTACTACGAGCGCATCGTATGTCCTGTCTAGTGACGGCCCCCTGGTGGGGGACTAGCTGCCGTCACGTCGAAGGTAATCACGCTGAACGGTTTCTACTAGCTCGCGCTTGCTGGAACGTGTGCTGTGGAGAAGCCTAAGATGTACATCAAGCTCTGTCCCTGCCCGAACACACCCGAATATTCACCTTCGGCCAACCTCGGGATTTGTTTTATTTTTGCGCAGGAAAAATGAATTCAAATATTAAAAGTGGTCGGTTAGGTTAGCTACTACACGCCCAAGCCAACTGTGGTCCTGGGAAAAATGTGAACTACACAAGGTCAGACGGACCCCTCCCTCCGTCGTCATCCCTTCCACCACACTGTCCCCTCCTTTCCCTAGTCCGCCTCAAGGCTCGGAGCGAATCATGTCGCGGGTAGGACGGCAAGTAGAGTTGTTACCATACCCCTCCTCATTCCCCACCCCTCTCTCACTGCGACACTAGCGCTCCCGTCACTCCCCTCCTCGGGATCACAGTTGGCTTGGGCGTGTAGTACATTAAAACACTTTAAAACACTATGGACGGTTAGTTATATTAGTATAGCTACATTAAAATAAACAGATAAATATAAATATATATTAATAAACCCGAGGTTGGCCGAAGGTGAATATTCGGGCGTGTTCGGGCAGGGACAGAACTTGATGTACATCTTAGGCTTCCCGTGTGCTGTGGTGTCGCCGTCTTGACGCACGCTGTGAAAGCGCGCTGGCAGCACCGGGGTGACACCTGCCGGCAACCAAGGCAACCAGCAGCGCGTGGCATGCGCCACGGGTAAACACGACGTTTTCCACTTGTAGTTGCACATTTTCCGCGAGGTTCTATCCTCGCTTGCATGAAACTTAGGAGTCTTGCGAGATCGGACGAATCATTTAAAAACATCCAATTTATTATTTTGTGTTTCAAGTGTAGTCCAATACTTCAGTCGAAATGTAAATTTAAAAAAAAAATAGTAATATACAATTAGTTAAATATATACGTGTTATGATGATTAATAATAAGGTACATTAAAAATAATTATCGCCAACGTTTGGAAATAACCGTAATAATACAAGGAAGTTATGAGGATGGCGAGAAAATGAATCATAATATACAATATAGCGATAAAAAATAGCTAGATTTAAAAAGATTTCTTCGTGAGGGATATCGCAACGGCCTTATTTTCTGAGGAATACTCGTTAAAACAGGCGGCAGTAGCTGTGGTAAAGCCCCTTGCAAGTAAAAGAACCATTAAATCGTTAAAAAAAAAATAAAAAAAATAAAAACTTCCACGAACAAAGCCAAAGCCAAAGCTGTGGAGGAAAAAAAATAAAGAGGGGATGCTGTGATGGCGAAGTCTGCGGCGATGTATTGCTCGGAAACTAATATCTCATCCTCCTCCACTTTGTCCTTTCTCGTTCCTCCAGCAAGCGAGCGAGCGATCTGCTCGAAGTGTTCTGGTCGCGGGGTTGCCACGGCAACTGTCAACACTTCCGTGCACTACACGCGGACTCCGGCGATGCAGAGTTGGAGCCCGCTTCGCCACAAACATCTTTCACTCGTGACGAGTATCTACACTGTTAAAAACCTTCACCTTCAATTCAAGACGAATGCTGGTTACAAATTATTCAGAGAACTACGTAAATTTAAGGCCATCTTTGTAAATTTACCTACACTTAGATCACTTAGTTTGAACATGAAACCAAAAGAATATATATTTTTTTGGTATATTAATAAAACATTCAAAAACTGGTCAAGTCTACAGCCAAAAAAAAAAATTCTTGTTTTGTCCACGTTTGTGTTTAGCTTTGTTTAGAACGGAAACATAAAACTCGAAAGTCGAAATACGAGCATTTTGTTAATTATATTACGAAGAACTCTTTACTTGTTTGATTTTTAATTCTTCGTTGAGAAGTCCACAAATTTTCTGTAATTTTTGACAGTGTATTCTTTGCATGAGCGGATGCGAAATGGTATGAGATCCATCGAGATGTTCTTTTTTTTAAACACGCGTGGTGCCATTTTTAACGTCATTCGCGCATGTAGTACATTGAGGCCGAGCGCAATATTTTTTTTTTAATAAGCTCTGGAAGAAAGGTTACGTTGCATTGCTGCGAATGAATAAACAAATGCATAGTGAAAACTTCGGCTGGAAGTCCATCACGAAAAAATAAGTTGCTAACATATCTGAAGACTTATACTTTAAAGTTGTTCCCATGGCTGGTACAGGCAACGCCTTCAAAGTTGGAGCTGAACTTATTTTTCGTTTAAAATAATAGATATTTATTTAAAAGGGGAATACTGAGCGTCTGGATAATGTTAATTTGAACTAATTTATACATCAACCACAAAATGTTGTCGCTATCGTAAAATAAGTTCTTTGAAATAGGCTATTAGGGGTTAAAACACGTAAGGTAAATGTGCGGGAAATAAAAGTGTTACCCCCAATTATCTCAATGAAATCAGTTTATGACAGCGCCATTTTATTTTTTGTTGTGGTTATCAAAATTTGTTGGGTTAAACATTATCCAAACTCTCAGTGCTCGGCTCTTAACTTTAATGCGTATACCAGTCTCGCAAAACACTTTACTCCGTTAGTCTTATACGGCGTAAGTCTTAATTCTACCAACAAACCTCAGCTTCAGGTTCATCAAGACAAAAATATTTTTAAAAAAATATATATATATCTATATGGTCTAAAGTGCTTTCCAAGGCTGGTATACGTATTTAAAGTTGAAGCTGAACAAGCTTTTTTTTTATTTTAAATAATATAGAAAGTATTTCAACATCAACTGAAGTTTGTAGGTCAAATTCAGACTCACTCTGCATATGTATAGGTACTACTTGGTTCACACACAGTTTAGTTGGCAACATGGCAAAAAATTTAATTCCATTATTTAAATCATCACGTTCTATTTGGTGATTGCTGAAACATTTTTTATTCTTATGAACACACGTATAATTTAAAATGGCTTTTAATTATCGCATATGTGTGGTTAAAACAGTTCCTCATTTTATCTTGATTTTTGAAGAGCTAAAAAACATACATACGTCTACGTTAGTTTAGAGATGAGGCAGAAAAAAACCAACAAAAAATAAGGCAGTAGATTTTAGGCCAGGGTACAAATAATGTTCAATTAAAGATGAACTAAGTGAACTCGTGGGTTTCCTGCGATAGAAATGCTTAATCCATAATGCTTTAATAACTCGTAGTTAACACGCAGTTTTGAAAGTTCTGCACTGTTTCTTAGTTCTGTACAAAACTACAATCAGCCAAGAAGCCAAGAGATTAACAAGAGCCGGGCCAAGAACGCTTCCGATAAGGATTCGCATTTCTGGCCTTTTTCCGGTGTGTTTCCACAGCGTGTCAAAATTAACATCGTCACAGACCTAGTGAAGTGCATTCGCGCCACACAGAGGTCACAATCCGCGACACATAAGCACATAACGGTCTCACAAAAGTGAGAATTTGTTTGCCCTCTATGATCATACTGACATATTGAGGCAACAATTTAAAACTTAAGGCGGTCGTCTGGTCGGCCCGCCGAACATCGTACAAAGATCCAGGCGATCACGCGCCATTTACAAATCAATAAAGTTTTCTTTAAAGTGTCTGATTACGAATAGCATTTTTAAGAACCGGTGCAGTTGCCTGCACACGTTTCGTTTCATGGTTTAGTCTTTAGCATGTATTTTTTGGCCAGTGAATAGGGCTAAAACAGGTGTTTTCACGGGCGTTGTTAGGTATGAAAAATGCTTAACACATCATTGAAAGTTATATGTTAAACTGCAGGGAGAATTTGTCTTTAATACTCCAGCGAAAAATTATTCGGTCACAGCTTAGTCACATAGAGGCGTTACCGACGTGAATACTACACTCCAGTTTAGCTGCCTGACCCATAGCGTCGAAGAGACGGCGTGTGATGTGATGCCGCAGCTATTGGTGCCCTTAAGAGACTGTGCGCTTTAATAGCTCGTGCGCCCACGTACAGAATTTCCCCTTATATGTGTCGTGAAAAAAAAATGAGAGAACAGTTTCTATTTTCGTAGCACACCTAATCGTATTAACACTGGCGTGACTGTGCTTCACAGCACCCACGTATGTGAAAGTGAGTTAGAATCGAACGTCAAGCCACTTATTCTCGCCCCTGGTGTGACTGGGGAGAAGCAGACGGACGCGCTGTTGCCACATGAGCAGTAAACACTGGGCTACAATCTATACAAACATGTACACATGGAAACTTATAGCAACACGCACTAAAAAAAGCGCAACGATCTGGCTACGATAGACCCCAAGGTCAACAACATTTCTTTGTTTATTTTGTTTGTGTACAACCTGCAACAGACGCATTTTGTTATTTGTTAAATGGTTTTCTCCGCATGAAAACTTAATGGCACATTCAGAGCTTCATAATGGCCGAAACACTTTGATAGAAATTACACAGTATTAAGCAAGAAAATAAACATATAGCGAAATCTACTTAATACTTTGCACCGGTCCGCATGTAACGTTTCGAGAAATTATTTATTTCCCTGCGGCAGTTCAAGTTGTTGCAGGAAAGACGCAGCGTGTAGACGAACTGTGCAGTGCTGTGAAAAGACAAAACTTAAAAACAATATAAAGTTTGTGGTTTTGTTTTTATTCACTGTTTTTGTCACAATTTGTCCAAAAAAACATAAAATTAAAAAAATTAATGTAATTATAGTTTCGGGATGGTGAGGCAAGGGTCCCGGCCTTATTTCCCGGCAGGGTGAGATATTCATTTGTGAAAAATTTTGCTTCCCGGATCCAGGACTGGGAGCTGTGTTCTCGCTTCACCTTCATGCTGCGGAAAGCATTGGAGAAACATTGCAATATAATTTCAACCAGTCCGCCCCAGCCACGCCATGGTCATCACCCCTTGGAGCCGGTTTGGAGAAGGAGGGAGAGGTGGCAAACCAGCCCCTGTGCTAGTCACCCTATCTGCATGTAACTACAGAGGGGAAAAGTAGCAGACCTTTTTACTTTAGGAAGGAATTATTTTTTCTTAGATTTACATCATGTCGAAGTAACTAACAGAATCAAGGAGCTTCAAAGAAGTAGCCATGGTCTATATTAAGGGACTATTCCAGCATTTTCCTGGAGTGACTTCAGAAAACTATTCAGGATGGTTAAACTTCGATCTCCCGAATGTGAATTCAATGTTTTACCGCGAGACTTTTTGCTCTGTAGAGGAAGTAACGTTATTTCGAGTAAGATATAATGAATATTTTTGCGCAGTATTTACCTACCTGTAAGAAAGTACATCAATCGTTTAATGCAAGCCTTTTCAATTACGTTTCATACAAAAATACATTTCCTATATTTTTAAAGCTTCAGAAATCACGATTCACCATCCATAACAGAATTGGCCTTCTACCGATACTGAAACATTGAAACAACCAGCAAGAATCAAGCTCCATATTTCACTTCATGAATATTCGCGAATGATGAAACGTGCATGTCAGTAAATGGGTTTGTCTGGACTTTGACCGAGTAGGTTTGTGCCAGTACGTGGCCTGCACTCACCCAGCACGATCCACATGACGATGGCGTTGCCCCCGGTGGCGACGACCAGCATCACTGCGAACGCCGTCGCCCAGGACAGCTTCTGCCACAGGGGCAGGTCGAAGGGCCTCTGCGAGGGGAACAGGCACTGGGACAGCATCTCCTTGGCCAGGTCCCTGGCGGGCGCGGCCACGTCCTCGCCGTACACCACCGCGTTCAGGAAGTCCAGCAGCTGCGAGCGGTTCAGCGTCATCACCGAGGTCACGTTCCACAGCGGGCCGAGCAGCTGCAGCAGCTGGGCGCTGCAGTTGTACAGCAGGTCCTGAGGGATGTCCTCCTCCATGGCGAGCCACCTCCTAGCGACCTTGCCTCCTGGTGCCTCGGGTGGCCGTCGAGGACTCGCGCACTGCTGGCGGCAGTGTTGTGCCCTGGTCACCCGCTTGCTCTGGAAAGGTTCTTCAGCTGTCCTCCTGGTACACTTATGTTCTCCTGATACACTTATGTTCTCCTGATACACTTATGTTCTCCTGATACACTTATGTTCTGATACACTTATGTTTTCCTGATACCCTTATGTACTGCCTGATCCCCTTATGTTCTCCTGATACCCTTATGTTCTCCTGATACCCTTATGTTCTCCTGATACCCTTACGTTCTCCTGATACCCTTATGTTCTCCTGATACCCTCTATGTTCTCCTGATACACTTACGTTCTCCTGATAACCTTATGTTCTCCTGATACCCTTATGTTCTCCTGATACCCTTACGTTCTCCTGATACTCTTATGTTCTCCTGATATCCCTATGTTCTGCCTGATACCCTTATCCTGGTATTCTGATATTCTTCTGATATCTTAAGATTGTTCTAGTTCCCGAACTTCCTCCTGGTAAACCTACCAACGTCTGTCTGACACTCAACCTTCACTCCCGATACACAAGCGTTCTCTTGACTCACAAACTTCCTCCTGGTCACGAGCTTCTTCCAAGTGCTGTTTCTTTCTCGACTTCCTTCTGATTTCCTTACTTTCCCTGGATACGATGAGCTACTAATGAACATGTTCAAGAACTGGTAGATTGCTACAATGCCACCCCTCTATGGCAATATCTCGCAAATTCACCTCCTGGCAAAATTTTATTTTTCAACTTAGTACACTGTGCAGAATTGCGGAAGCAACTTAACATGTGGTGACACTTTTCCATTATCATTCTGATTTAAAATAATACAATGTATGATAATATCCTCACTTCGTTTGTCATGCCGAAGTTCAGGTACTGTATTTGTCGTGTTACACATATATTGTCTGCTGGTTTGTTGTAGCTTTGTAAAAGTTAATAAATTGCATTTAAGTGATAGTATCCGTAGTGCTTTAAGAAGAAAATAACTAAGGATATTCGTACAGTAGAACTTGCTAAGACGTCACTCAAATACGATTATTCCCAGGTCATTTCTTATCTCCGTCTCCATATTCTGAGGTAATAATATTACAGTGCAGAACTTCAGAAGGGTTACAATCCATTTGAACCTATAAAATGTGCGTGTGTTAAAAACCTCAACAATAACCATTAAACTATTTCCTCAATAAACTTAGTAAGGATCATGGTCATTGTCGTGGAACTTCGTATTAGTAATTCAAAACTATTTCTGAATAACCAAGAAAAATTATATTTTTTATGTATACAAATTAACGATTTTGATAAATTTTTAATTAAGTGCATCGAATTTTCAGACTTTTATGTACATAGTACTAAATGAACGAGACTTTGTTATAAAAAAAAGTAATCTGTATTGTGTTAATGAAGAACAAATACAAATTTTTTTTCGATCATGTTATTATGAACATAGCTTTTTTTTGTTGACAAACTGATCACTTCACCGTAGGAACCTTTCACGGTTTTTCGCAATGTGTTAATAAATTTTTGTCATGTTATTGAACACTTCAAATTTCTCATTTTTATCGGACATTTAGAATATGTGTGATAAAATCTTCCACTGTTTCGCAAAACGTTTTTTTAATTTATGAAATGATTAATAAAATTTCAATTTTCACTTGTTGTGACTTGTAAAACTAAAAGCGGAGGAAACAATGACACGAAAAGTACGAGAAGGATGGTATGACGGTTTGATAAGTGTGTGTAGTACACGAGGGTATGCCGCGGAACTACCGGAACTCTCCCCGCTGCACGACACTCCGCGCACACGGCGACGGCGACGGCGACGGCGACGGCGACGGCGGCGCGGCCTGCCGGAGGAGCTCCAGGACCGACGCGCGCGAGCGTCCCCGGTCGCACTGGCGCGCTGCGCCCCGAGCGCGCCCCATTTGACTCCCGGCTCGGCGCCCGCGCATGCGCGCCGCGGGGGCCCGCCACGCCGCCATTCATGCGGAGCCCGAGCTGCGCAGCGCAGCGGCTCCGAGGCTGGCATCTAGCGGCCCGTGCCGCAACCACAATAGCGCGGCGGACGCGGATATTTTTTTTTTTACGGCCAATCACGTGCGACACATACTTGGCGTAATAAACGGCCGGATGCGACAGACTTCCCGATTAGAAATGTGGTTTGTCTATTTCCATCACGTCGCGGACACTGAAATAAATGATCGTCGGACTTTTCTTTTTGAAGGATGGTGCGTTGTTATTACTTACAATATTATTATTTGCGTATTTCTAAAGTTTTTGTTTACTTAATTAATTTGTGAAATCTCTGAAATGAGTTTACTCGCGGTGGTTTTTTTTTTTTCATTCGAATATTAAATTTTAATTAAACACGTTTCTCTTAAAACATTCATTCTGCTTTAGTAAATGGACCAAAATTTTCCCGAAGGAGTCTGATCCAATGAAAAACCCTCGACAAAGTGTAATTACAAGCATCCCGGTTTACAGGTGTCATGAGTTAATAGCCAATAAGTAGATCCTAGAGGTCATTGAAAACCACAAATTTTTCCGGTCCTAATTATCATTAGTATATATTTAGTAAAAAATATATATTTTTTTTACGACAGAGGCTACATACGATGAGTTAATTCAAAAATATACCACACGATTACATTTCTCGAGTTTATACTACAGTTGAAATTAAATCGGCTATCATAAAAATCGTTAAATTTAAATACTAATTACATTATTAAAAATATTTTATAAACAATTATCTATAGTTATGTTAAGAATTTATTTAAAATCATGAAAAATCTCTAAAAGAGATACAACACTTTTTACGTAAGGTAAGGTGGTTCACTGAAAGTTTCTGTCAGCGTGTTGAAATTTCCTCGTTAGTTACGCCTGTAAGAATTAAACGGTAAAACAACTCTATTGGTTATCGTGCGTTTGTTATGTGAAGTAATAAAGCCAATATAGTTTATCTAAATATAAAATCATTCAAGTATTTTGTTTTCCATGTAAATTAATTGATTCTGTTCTTAATTAGGCTTAAGTTTCAGACTGAAATTCATGTAAATAAATATTTTCTGTCAAAAGTTTCATGTCAGTTTAAGTGAGATTTGATTATTCTTTTTTAATATTAGTTATACTGGAATAACTGTAATGACTGTACTTGAGACATTACTAAAAAATTTTGTGCAAAAGTTTTTTCTATATCTTAGTCTTTCGTGACCAGTGTCGCAAACTACTGCTTGGTTTCTGGACTTAGGCCTCGACCATGCAAATAAATAATTTGTTTGTATAAACTTACTATAGCTGAAGTAACCGCCGTTGTTTGGGCTAGGCACATCAAAATATCACTCCCGAGTTTCAAGTTTGTATGACAAACTTGAAAAACGGGGAATTTTGATTTTAAAGTCACAATGATTTCACAATCTCGGTGCATCACTGATACGCATCAGCAAAACCGGGACGCCAATCTTCAGGCAGGTATCCCCTAGGCAATATGTGACGGACGCACCAAAAGATAGCGCGTTACAAATTCAAGGCAAATGCCATCTATTGACGAGGTTGAAAACTAAACTGTTATTGGCGCCTTCAGTTTGCTAGCAGCCGCGAGCTTCACCAAGGAGATGTATAGGAAGTTGCCAGACCTTACTATATGACTGTGTGGCGGACATAGATAAATTACACATCCTATGATTTTCGACTATAAAACTGAATTTATAAATTTATTTACTCCCTGAGGGATGAAATTTAATACTTATATGTGGTCTATTTCACTCTTCGGCTCATAAACTATCTACTGTATATGCAAAAAAAAATCATGTCGATCCGTTGTTCCGTTGCTGTGTGAAAGGGCAAACCGACACACTTTCGCCTTTATAATATTAGTAGAGATACTTGTAGTATACTCATTAAAAATGTAATCATGTGGTATGATTTTGAATTAACCATTCGTATGTAGCCTCTGTTCGTAAATATCTTTTATTTTGTTACCATATCTATTCAAACACTAAAACTGTTCGAGATAATAATTCTGTACATTGGTTGAAATGATCGTAAAAAAATCTATTGGAGATGGTTACTAACATTATTCAGAACTCAAAAATATAGTTTTTTTAGGATGTTTGTCAGTCTGTTTGTTCCGGCGTCAACCAAAAACTACTTGACGGATTTTCATGAAACCTTTTCTTCATTAGCAAGGTCTTGGCCTAACTTAAACACTAAGCTGTATGTAGTTAAAGCATTTCATCCCTCATAAACTGACGGCCCGACAGCTGACTGTGCGCATGCTGTGCGCTGTCACCTGGCCGAGCGATTCTGGCAACGGTGAGTCGGGTGAGTGGAGTCGGTTGATTGGTCTGCACGTTCAACGGCTGTAGAATACAGAGTTAAAATTAATTATACCTAGGGACACATGTATTTTGCGATTTCATTTCATGTCAAGGTATTTCACAAAACACTGTAGCTTTTTTCTAAGAGTCGTGGCAAATGGTGAGGGTGCATCAGTACGGTGACCACATTCTCATTGGCCCCGTCAAGAGCGGGACGACACCTCTCACCGACCTCAGCCAATAACCACAGGAGAAAAGCTACAGTATTTTGTGAAATACCTTGACACGAAATGTATTCGCGAAATACAGGTGTCCCTAATTATACCCTATTAGTATGTTAGCAGTTATGTGAAGTATGATTTTAAAACTCACAAAATTTCCTTCCTTCTACTTTTCTCCCACAGAAATGGAATGAAACATTACTTTTTTTTCATTTTTTAACGTAAAATGTTTAGGGGCCATGTGAAAATTCAGAACTACACATTGAGTAAATACACCAAACTAACCCCCGTTTTTACCACCTTTTATGTGAAATCCAAAATCATTCTTATAAATTCACATTTATATAAAATTTTAATTTATACTTTCTAAATAATGTATCAGCTGGCTATAAATGAGTAAATATGATTTTTATTACAAACTTTACATTTCCTTAGGGCTATAATTCCAGAAAGTTATAAAAAAGAACTAGTAGATTTTGTATTTTCATAAATCATACCGAAACCTCCCACTTATTATAGCTTTAGAGATATTGTTCATTATAATAAAACCTTACTTAGCCCCATTTTCATCCCCTTTGCGGTTATATTAAAAAAAAAACTCTACGTAACTTATTATGTTAATTACTCGTACCCAATATCTTGCCTTAATGTTCATTAGCTTCGTAAATATAAATTTTAATAACAAAACCTAACTTACCCCTTAACTTAAGTTTTCCAAAGTGTAAAACTATAGTACATACCTCTGTATGCATGTTTTTCATTATGTTCCTTACCTCCTGCTCTAGTAGATTACGAGGTATTAATTTTTCTAAAATAGTATATTATTGGCAGGATATGATTTTAGAAATCAATATATAAATATCAAAATTAATGTACCTGTAATTATTAGTGGCTCGGTATTCCTTTCTTAGATTTGTTAATAGGTGCAATATTACGCGTCAGCATCATGAGAATGATCACTATGGACTCTTTGGTCGAATATGATAAGTGAGTAATCATATTTTCTGTAATTTTCTGTAATTTATAATGTGCAAGGCTGCTATACCCCTTATAGTAATCGTCAAGTACATCACGGTACGCCCGTTCTGTAGTCTGGCAGCTCGGACACTCTTGTCTTGTCTGCTTTATTTATCCGTAAGCGTAAAGTATGTTGAGTAAACCCGCACAGCAGGCGTTGTGGTTCACATATGTTATTCTATATACTTGTAGTTGGCACACTAATAGACTTAAGGTGCACAGAATACAGTATCCGTGGAAGGCATAGCCGGGGTAGTTGGTTTTTATAGATTCCTTGATAGTAGTGCTCGTTGAAAGGTAATAGAAAAAATTATTTTTTTAATAATGATTTTTTAAGCTGACTGTTGAACTTACCTGGAACTGAACCAAGGACCGTAATCGATCGAATCAATATATAGTAATAGGCTAATTTTTTATCTTTTTTTATTTTATTCCAAACCTTTTGAGTGAAAATTACGTATTTTTAGTATGGCGAAGACCGATAAGATGGCGGAAGCAACGATATTGGTGAGTGTATTAGTGTGCTTTAGCGGGTACCTAATTATCAAACCAATATGATTGTAGCTCACTCTAGTAGAAGAAAACAAGATGGTGGCATTCAAGATGTATGCAATGATGTCATAATGGTGAAATAATATATGCCTTTGAAGTAGCAGAAGGGGGGGGGGGGGGAGAGAGAGAGAGAGAAGGTGATTCCGATTGTGCTTCCTTTTTGTTGATTGTGCTTTCGATTGTGCTTCTTTTTTTAATGTTGTTTTGACTAGTGTATTATTGTAAATGATCCTTGTTGAGACTAGCATATTATTTGACCGGTTGCATGTATATAAGCGAGACTCAGGCGAAAGGACTTTGAGTTTGTTACTGGCTGCGGCGGTGTAAGGATCACCTAGTTTGTCTCATCTGGCGCATAAGTCATGATATTACCCGTTCTTGTGATCTTGATGAAATCTTTACCGTTTTTAACGTCGAACTCGATGGAAGTTAAACCATCGACTAAGGAAAACCCTGACGTCAGAGACGACTATGATGGCGCAGATCCCGTTGGCAACATCGACATCAACCCTGGAGGAGACTTCAACAGTCGTAGTACACCAGCAGAAGAGAGCTTAATGACTTCAGTGCTGGCTGCACAGGTTCCGGTACCACAATGAACGACGTATCGCCCTCGATGGAGACTTCAACAACTAACAACAACTAACGCGCATCGATGCCGTTACTGCGACAAGATTTCCTCAAACAACAGCAATGCTCGACGACGCGAGAACAGAGAGAATGTGCTCAGAATCTTTCTCGTAAAATGTTTGGTTGTGAAAAGTGTCGCAAGCAATTTACAAGAAATGATAATTTGAAACATCACTTTAAGACATGCAACGGTCCTGTTGCGCGGCAGAAAGTAAAGGTTTCGGTACAACAGCGAATTATTGATGTGCATAAGAGAATGCCTGGAAATTGTACAACTTCAGTAATATCGGCATCTGGTTCGGGTTCGTCGTCATCAACTAGGCATCCTGTGGCTACTGCGATATGACATTTGCATTTGCTCATGATGTACGAAGACACGAGAAGAGTAAATGTACGAAGAATCCTTCTCACATGAAGTTTCGCTGCGATGAGTGCCATGTTTGGTTTACTCGAATTGATAATTTGCAACGACATGCGAGAAATTGTAAAGGTGAAGTCCGTGTGCCTACTGTTGAACTACCAGCAGACTTTTCAACTCCTCGGTTTAAATTTAAGACTCGTAAGCGTACAAGCAAAAAAAAACAGATGTGCAGCAACCGATTGCTATGACGTCTGGACATGAAACTAAACCCAAGACTGTGTTCGGTGCATTACAGGTGAATGATAACGGGTTCTACTTGGCGCAGTCTGCATTTCATGGAACATTGAAAGACTACTATTATCTAAATACATTTAGTGAGTCGAAAGACATTTGTACTTTTCTTGATGATATAGGCATAACATAATCAATCAGCTTACTGATGACATAGCAACAAACGGTCCTTTGAAATATAACTTGTGATTGGACTGTGTATATGGTAAGCCGTATCAGTTCGAGGACAAAGTGAATATGTGTGCTTTCAAGACATCGGCTGCTGTAATTTACAGTTCTGACGATGTGAAACATTTTGTTAAACATGTTGTCCAGAAACTCTGTCAAGAAGAGGAACACTATGTCAGTAAAGAATCTGGCTGGTCTCGATCTAGTATAAACCGATTGGAGCTGAGAATTAGTAATTTTAAATCGATGTAGAACTAAATTTTTATTAGATTGTTAACTTTCGCAAGTGTTTCTGTGGTAGAGTAGAATTTATGTAATAGATTTTATGTTTGAACTTGTTTTATTTCTAGAACCTGTTACTTTTGTGATATTTTTAATTATTTTTTTTTTGCATTGAGCAAGTATCGAACCTAGTATCGAATCAATGAGAAAATTAATTGCAAATTTATTTAATGAATTTTGTAATTTTCCTCGAATTTTTAGGTCAATAATTACACATTTCCAAGATGGTGCCTAAATTTCAAGATGGCAGGCCCCTCGGAAATAATAAATGAAGATTGCAATCTTACAGTTGAAAACATGATGGCGGCCTCCAGTGGACGAAAACAAGATGGCGGACATGACACCATACTAGCTGGCGATATATACCTGGCATTAGTGGTGGGAGGTCAGTCTATTGGTGGCTTCTGTGGAGGAAGGATCTGTCGACATTTTTTTTTATTTTTGCTCTCACTTACATATTAAATCTGGCCTGGGGCTGCAAAATATATTAAGGCATTTGTAAAACCAGGTACTCATAAGGGGTCACATGCATCCTTAACAATGCGCTTTCTTTTGTGAATATTATGACTTAACATAAATTCTTATGGGAATTAAATACATTGGTACGCATACAGGTGCATAACACATGCCATGGAGCACTTAGTTATGGACACAATAATTAACTTGACTCGTGCGGATGTGATGCAAGGGTGCATTCCACCAGCAGGGACTGGTACCTGGGTGTGGAGACCGGGCTTTAATATCAAAGGAAGTATGATGTCAATACTACTTTCTATAGCGAGTATCGGAATCAACATAGTCGGGATTACGAAAAGTCTCTATGTAAGTGTGGCAACATTGCTTTTAGTGTTGATGTAATTGGTAGAAGGCCAGTTACAGTGAGGAAAGCAGTGTTTCTCATGGAAAGAGTGTTGTTATTCCTTTTTATTCATCTCTGTAATTTATTTTACTGTTTACGAAACATTTTTTTTTCTGTTATTCATTTCTGTCTCTTTTTGATGGATGTAAGGAAGTAATCTTTATGATTATATAAGTAATAATTTAAAATGATTTGTAAAGTTATGCCCAAGAAACGAATATTTTATGACATATAGTACAAAAAATGAATTTTTTAGGCAGGGAAAAATATTGCGTAATGCAAATGTCAACTTTATTTCTTGATGGCAAAAGTACTACAACACAATATTAACGAAAATCTTTACAGAATCTTTCTTTTTTAAGTTAAAAATTATTATCTCTTAAGACACCTAATTAAGTTTAGCGTTTCTGACAAATTGGCTCCAACTCCTATCATATTTTCGTGTATATTTTGAGGTGAAAATAAATTGTACTTAATGTTTCTTTATTAAGCTAACCATAATTTTATAAACACTGAAAGTAATTATAAAAATATTAACTTTTATGGATAATTCGGTGGCACTGATATTGGGGAGAATTTTTTGTAATTGTTTGGAGTAGATGCTTCTTTGAAACAATCTATGTAATTATCAGAAAATCTTTCAGCAATTATATTTTTTTCTGTCATTATTTATTTAATAATACATGTGTGGGTTTTTATTGGTGTGTGTTTTCAACGATATTTTCTACATGTGTGTAACTGCATGGTAGAAATGTTGGCTAGGTTTGCAAGAGGTAGGGGTTAAAAGGATAACCTTTATTTCTAAATTCAGGGGTGCCCACAAGGGGGAGTAACGACGCAGACTGCGTCATTAAAATTTCAGGGGGGGGGGTGGTTAAAAGACGAGAAAAGTGTATATATTATTTACATAATTATAGCTCCTAATGTGAAAATACGTTTCTGGTGCTTTGATAATTGAAAGGGATCTTGTAAATCAAATTGACAACCCCGCACTTTCCTCAACAAAAGCAGTTTGGCATCTGTCGGTTCAGGATGGAAATATTACCTGATATGACCAAAATTATTATTAGAAAATCAGTTTTAATTAAAGCAAAATGTTATAGAATATAATACTAAAAAAGTATAATATTATAAAATAATTGAGTAGATAATTGAGAAAATAGCATTAAAAATTTCGGGGGGGGGGGGGGGGGGTGCGCATCATTAGGTTGGGGGGGTGAGTCATTGTGTTTGGGGGGGGGTGGGCACCTCTGCTAAATTAAATTGTAACTGAGCGAAATAAATGTATAAATGGATTCATTGCATGTGCATTTCAATTCCGGAATAGATGTACTTTTTTTACTAATAAAATCAAGCCTAGCCTATATAAAGCTGCCCACCCCTCTAGTTCTGATCCAATCAAAACATGACACATTTTTCGCAATATTTAGTGTGAAAAACAAATTGTGTATGCGGAAACTATGTAATAGTACCTATCACAAAAAACAAATTCATATCAAATTTTTACACAGCGAAAATTTCCAATTGTGTTGTGTACTGACGTCGTCCGGCCGAAGGCCACCCCCAAAGCCCAACCTGCAAACGCCAGTATCCGACCCCGCTAATGGAACGCACCCCTAGCAATGGCCCACCCGAGTCAGGCGAGCCCCTGAGGACCAGGTAGAATGAAGGGCCATGCCCTAATTAATCAGCCACCTCGACCACAGTTCATTAGAACTCAGACACAAATTAATAGTAACGCCACTTTTTATTAAAAACCCAGTCCAAGGAAAGTGCTACGTAGGAGTGCCCGGGTCACTCACGTGTGAAATTAAGTTAATACGTTTGTGAGTGTCTCCCTTGCAGCCTTCAGCCTAAATTAATTAGTGTATTGTGTAACGTAATTATGACCCCGTTTTTTGTGTATAACTCGCCACTGGAGCAGTCGACAAGTGACGAACAGTATCTGGTGTGACTCGTATTATTTAAACTTAATTTATGTAAACATGTTAAATCTAATTCTTAGAGAGTATCTGCAAATTAGGTTAATCCTTATTATTTAATGTACGAATTTAGAGCCACTTTCAACCCCTTGTTATTTAAATAATTTCCGAATAACGGAACTGTAGCAACTTTGGCGCGAGAGAACGATGAGGCCTCCCTTCGCGCCAAGGGCAAACGCCAGTACCGAGCGACTTGCGGACCGGGGCGGACTTGCATCCCACGGGAAGTCATAATCCTTTGTATCCACTGAAATTCACTACTGGTAACTATAGTGTCATTAATTCAAATCCTTTTCGTTGCTTAAACTCCCCGTGCGTACCCGGTACTTTTTACGGTGTAGGGCCTAACCCAGCCGCTTAAATATAAACTCCCCGCACGAAGCATTACGCGGGGCAGTTTCAGCATACGGCACGGGCCGACTCCCACCACCAATGACTTTTTGATAATCGTCGAGTGCACAGGCACCGGCAACAACGACGCATAGGACTTGTAACTAATTTAACTGTGAGCCGCGGTCCACACAGGTGGACCCGGGTACTGCCGCTATCGCAATTTTCGGGATTGGCCGCCTCCAATCGACCTCCCCCTTAACCTCGACTGACGTGAGGATTTAAGATTAGTGATGGCGCATCAGAGCACCCAGTGTTAATTTAATGTGATTTTGTAGGGTAATTCAATGTGCATCGTGTAAATGTAAACTGTAATTGTAACTGTTCGAACCAATTAAACGTCCACTCCACACACTTCATGCGCGACGTGTCACCGACAGTACAAAACCGAATCCGTATGTGTTGTGTGAATCTCCCTAACCCAGCCAGGAATCAGCATGTTATGCTGCACAGGGCCGGTAACGTGTTAATAGCCAGGGATTCCTACAACCGCAACCACCGCCGACGGTCCTAGCGGACCACTCAGGGGCATTCGTACCCAACGACCCAACTTTTGGTTAGACACAGAGCTAACCTGGTGCCCTCCCGGATACACTTTAATTAAAAACCAGCCTCCCCGCTAGGATCCACGCCCGGTTTCGAACACGAGAACCCTGACGATGGCAGTAGGATGTAAAATGTTAAATAACGAACTATTGTAAATATATATTTTGTTAATATTTATGAAACTGCGACATTGCCGATCACAGATACAAATGTAATATTCTTAGACTTTATTAAAATTGTAGTTCCATTACAAGATATTTCTCTCGAACACCCGATTTTTAAAGTTTGAGATGGCACTCGTGTTGCAACTTTTAAATGCAGTAAATTGGACATATTCTTTAACCCATTGCATATGAGTTTATATAATGTTTTGGTTTTCTTTAGGAATAAATTAAATTTCAATCAAATAACCTACGAAATGGTGATAGGCGTACCTACAATACGTCGCGTATTTTTATCCGAATATACATCACAAAATTAACGATGTGATAAAGTTATTGCTGGTTTTGAATGTTGCTAACCTAATATAACTAGCCATCCGCAATATTTATAAAATTTAAATTTAGCTAACCTTATTTAAACAACCATCTGCGCGATTTTTAAGTATTTCAGAACTAAAGAGAACGTCAATCTTTATCAAATCGAAGTTCCAAACAACAAACTCTCAAATATTTATCGGAATTGTGATTCCCCGGGCAAAGGAGGTGGGTAAATCTCTGTCGGAATTAAGAAATTCCGCTAACAGAACTATTCTGACAGCGTCAATAATAGAACCACTGATAGTTCTTAAATCATTTTAACTTTGACGAGAAAAACGTGAGGCTCCCGTAATGTTTCTAGTAAATAAAACGTAAAAGAGCACCATGAGAGTTGAAAGGTTATAAAGAGGAGGCGAGTGAAACAAATGCCGTGAACTTTAATCTTTGTAAATAAACTGTTGGTGAGAGCAATGGTCTGCTGGTTGTATCTGTGTAATTATGTTCAGTTGCGTTTAAGGAATTGTGTAGAAATAACAAGGGACTGTTTTCTTAAAGTGGTAGAATCGAATCATTTAAATCGTGAAGATAGTTCCAAGTGATTGATCGTGGAAAATTTCGTGTGAGCTGGATTCTATGCGCAGGTTATGGCATATTCATTTGTAATAAATCGGCTTAAAGCTATGTTTATGTTTCTTTTTGGAATAATAAAAACAGCACTGTGTTGTTTTCGTCGACGAAGAAAGCAATCTTTCGATGCCATACCGTTGACCACTGTCGGCGTGGTCCCTAATAGTGCAACGGCAAATGGGGACTCTTCTGTAAGTGCACTTTTAATTTATTGCAAGAAAGTAGGGTTACTGTTGAAAGTTTTAAATATGGTAATTCTAAGAGCAACTTAAAAAAAGTAATAAAATGCCTTAATATTAGATTTTTGAACATGTTATGGAATCATTCCCTAAGGGGTGTTGTGGTACTTCAAGAGTTTACCATTTTAACGCGTGGTTTGGTTAGCTCCATTACAAATACTTACTGTGATATGAGTATGGTTGTTTGGGTTACGTTACATACATTTAAAACACTGTTAAAAACTTTTTTTTTTTTTGCTAAAACAGGTTATTTGGGGTGATACTCTGACAGAGCTGTTTTTTATAACGGAAAGAAAAAATCAGAAAACGTGGTTTACGCACACTACACACATCCCTAAGTTTACTCTGAAGGGATGGTTTCGTAATTTCTACTAGTTTGTGAAAAAATTAAATTTTTATATCTTGCATTACAATACCTGTGCTTTTACACTGCCACCGTCATTCATTGTTTACCCGTGAAAAATAGGAATATATGTTTACAGTATACTTTAGGTGTTCCTGAATTAACCCTGATAGAAATGTTTCTTAATTCATACTGGTTTGTGAAAAATAACAGTTTACAGCTTACATTACAATACCTACGTATTCACACAATCACCAAAATTCATTGTTTACCCATGTGGATTTTTTAAAAAAATTTATTTAGAGAACTTTAGTCAATGCAGGTGTTGTAATAATTAAATTTGTTTAAATAACGAATGTATTGCAATCGTAAGGAATTTTTAATTCTTATATTTCATGTTTGTTGTTTTATTAGAATAAGTAATTCTATTACAAAATGTTTGTTTTGTTACATTGCATTGAAAGTACATACTATTTTGAGTAATTTTGTAACGGACAAGTCTAATGGAAGGCAAAAATTTGAATAGAATTATTAACATCATTCATTTTCTTTGAGGAATATATACTGTGCACTTAAATGATTGTACATTGAATTTTGCAGTCTTTCCAAGGAATTCTTTGATTACAGCCGTCATACCACATCCTGTGTTTTATATGGCTGGTGTTTCATGTATCCCAGTTTATTCCTGGATCCTCCTGATGGCATGATCCTGTTGTACATGATGCTTGCTGTTTTAGTTAAGTACATTGAAAGATCCTGATGACTTGATCCTGTGGTACATAATGCTTGCTTCAGTACATCGGAACAATCTGCACGTGAAGAAATTGTGAAATAATTAAGAATTATAATTGTAGGTTGAAAAAATTCCTTTTTTTTGTCTTACGATAATAATTCATTACATGACAATATTTTTCTTATGTGTAGGATCTTCCGACATACTGAAATAAAACAGCAAGCATCATGTACCATAGGATCAAGCCTTAGGATCCATGGATAAATGTATGAAACAAATGAATTAGCATGTTTTTTATTCTCCATAGTTGGCTACAGTTGTGCTAAAGGAAGAGATACATGATTGCGGGTAAACAATGAATGGCGACGGCAGTGTGAAAACACAGGAATGGTTATGTGCACTTTAAACTGTTATTTTTCACGAACCAGTAGAAATAAAGAAACAATGTTTTCAGAGTAAATTTTTGGGACATCTCTAACATTGAAAAACAGATTTTCCTTTCTTATATATACTTTTTTTTCCCACGAAGAAGTGACGTTGATGCTGGTATTGACGTCGTCCAGGGCTACGCCCATCTGAGCCCGATGTGCCACCACCTCCCTCCCTTCCTGTTAATCCTCCCGGCTGACGTGTTTTAAATAGCGCGCCGCCGCAAGAGGGCGCTGTAGAATCAGTGCTTCGCTCCCCAAGATATAATAATACTGTGCAATCTTTTGTTTTGTTCCCCAAGTGCCATATGTTTTTATATTAAAATTTATTGTAATTTTTATGCATTTTAACCACGTCCGCGGCACGACGGGAGACAGGGTAACTGTTCAGGGCGCTTGGCGCCAAACACCACCCCCCCCCCCCTCTTCACCACGCTACCTCTGCGGCCATTGCTCGCGCAGTCGCTTCCCGTCGCCAGCTGAAGAGAGACGCTCCGTTCCGGCTCTCCGAGGAAGGCGTTTTCATAGAGACATTGTGTTTGCGTGCTTCGAGTGTTGTTTGTCGGCGTGTGGGGCGCCCTGAGATCCCACTGCGTGGTTAAGGTAATTGCGAAAGGGGGAAACGAGTCACGCCGCCACACGGGCTACGTCACGCCTGAGACAGAGTCTTCTCGCCGGGTCCGTGCCCCCTAGACACGGTGGCGCCCACTAAAAGTACGTTATAAATACTACCGAATCCCCCGACCTTGTCAATTGGCTCCCAAGAGCGTGGGGCGTGACAAAAAGCTGCCTTAACCACCAAGACCGGATGCGCGGGAGTTGTGCGATTGTTAACCGGAGTGCGCGGAGCCGAGCAACCATTGTCCGTGCAGCGCGCCTAACGGTACTCCGTCGGAGCCGAGCAGCCATTGTCCGTGCAGCGCGCCTAACGGTACTCCGTCGCGACCGATCCAGTGACCACTAGCGCGCTTCCAGGAATCCAGGCGCAGCAGAGGCATTCCGCATCCCGGTAGCGGTAATTTTGTTGCAGTGCTTATGTGAGTTGAACTAATGCGAGCATGGCAGACGATAGACGACCGGCAGCTGGAGTGGGCTTAATTAAACCAGAGCTCGTGTTTAACATAAACAGTATGTATTGCGTCACGTGCGCACGTCCGAGGCACGTGGGGGGCGTCACGGGGGCCTCGTGGATGGACACATGCGTGTGTCTGGAACGCTGCGAACCACGCCTGGACGGTTTTGCGGGGCGAATGAATTCAGTCGGGATAGAACGTTTGAAGTGTACTGTGACAACCTGTACTGGAGAGGCGGGCAAGGACGCTTGGTGCCGAAACTGCCGGGCCTTCAAACACGTGCGGTGTATGGACCAGACCGAGCAGGCTTCTTCACGCAACAGTTGGTACGACTGCACCGAATGTCGGGAGGTGAAGTTCGCAACACGCGGGGCGGCGTTCGCCACGGGGACGCGAGTCTATGTCGAGCCAACAAATGCGTGCGCGCGACCTACGCCTGTGGGTCACATCGAGCTGCCCGAATTTTCTGGACGGACGTGTGACGACCCGGGGAAGTTCGTGCGAGTGTGTCATGAGAGACTGAATCGGTACGGCGTGCCGGACGTGGAGTGGGCAGAGCGCGTGGGAGGCGCGCTAAGAGGGGAGGCGAAGACGTGGTGGAGCATCGTCAGTGAATTCGACATGCCCTGGTCGGAGTTCACACGGCGATTCGAGGCGCGGTTCGCGGACGTGAAAGCGGAGATGAAGGTCAGGACGGAGTTGTACTGTCTGGAACAGAGTCTGAATGAATCGGCGGAGGCGTTCATTGTCAAGAAGCTCCGGCTACATAGACGGCTGTTCCCGGCGAGCGGCCCGGAGGGATTGTTGGAGCGCATCGTCGAGCTGATGCGTCCGGAGCTACGCCCGCATCTACGACATGCAACCCGCCAGACGGCCGAGGAGTTCACGCAACACGCGCGCGCCGTTGAGTATGACCTGAAGTCGGTACGGTCATCCAAATCGACAGTACGAGCAGAGACCGTGACAGCCGCTGACGCAACGGCTGTGGTGCCGTACTTCCCATCCGCCAACAACAGTCGGCAAGAACGCCCGCCACCGGCGTGGCGTAGACGCGAGATTGGCGTGGGGCCGCCACCGCAATGCCACTCGTGCCCGAGTGGCACCTTCCACTGGCATGAGGACTGCCCAGTGCGCAACCGATATCGACCAGCAGCCCAACGGAACGATCCGTCGGGAAACGGGCAGCCGGGGGCGACGCGCTAACACGGCCCGCCACCCCCGCGCAACCGGCTATCACAACAACAACAGCTGGACCAAGCCTGGGGCACGTGAGCGTGGCGGAGTGCGTGCTACTTCGCATCCCGGTCGTGGTCAACGGGCGGGCAGTCAGTGCCCTCATTGACACCGCCGCCAGCCACAACTGTGTGTCATCGCAGTTCGCCGAAGGGACGCCCTTCGAGGCCTGGCCGGGCCAACTCCAGCTGGCGACCACTGGGAACGCCTGCCACACCAGGGGCGTCGTAACGCTGCACGTGGACGTGCGCGACCAACGTTCGAGCACCACGGCGTTGGTGGTCGACGACCTCCGAGACGACGTTATCCTGGGACATCCGTGGCTGTACGACCAAGGTGCCATGATCGAGGTACGCGATGGGTGCGTACATGTCGGCAACCAGGGCCGCCGTACAGTGTATGGCCTCGGACGCTCACCGCCACCAACCAAACACCAGGTCAGTCTCGCTACTTTCAAGCATGGGGTGCCCTGTGAGCACCAGGCAGCTATCCAGAGTGTAATTGTACCCCGCAGTGACGTGTTCGCGACTGCCGATCCGCTGAGACGTACGACGGTCGCAGAGCACTCTGTTCCTACTCACCCCCACACCCCTATGTTCATCCCTCCTGGCAGCTACGGGCACACGGGGAAACAGACCATCCTGAATCAAGTGAGGGAAATGTTGCGAGATGGCATTATCGAGCCCAGCGAGAGCCCATACAACTTCCAGGTCGTGCTAGCGGAAAAAAAAGATGGCACTTTACGTTTCTGCGTTAATTTTAAACCAATTAACAAGGTAACAGTAAACGCACCACCTCCACTGTTGAACATCGCAGATACAATCGCGGGGTTGGGTAATGCAAAGATTTTTTCCTCGTTAGATCTAAAAGCGGGTTACTGGCAAGTACCCATACGCCCAGAGGACCGCCCTAAAACCGCTTTTACGACTCCGGACGGCAGACGGTTTCAGTTTTGCGCCATGCCCTTTGGATTGCAGGATGCACCCGCCACGTTCCAGAACATGATGACGCGTGTATTAGGGGACTACGCGGGCAAGTTCGCGGCCGCATATCTTGATGACATTATCATTTGGTCACAGACATGGAACGAACACGCGCACCACCTCGCGTTGATCCTAGAGCGACTAGCCGCCCACGGGCTTACATGTAACCCCGAGAAATGTCACGTAGGTACAACGGAACTAGATTTTTTGGGCCTGGTCGTGAATGCGGAGGGGAATCGGCCAACGTCACAACAACTGTCTGTCATTGTAAACAAGCCTATCCCAAACACTCGTAAGCAGCTGCAACGGTTCATCGGACTGGCCAATTGGCTACGTGCGTTCATACCAGAGTTCTCTGTCATCGCCGCACCACTAACGGAACAGCTGTCACCAAAAAAGTCCTACCGGTGGACCACGGAAATGCAAGCAGCTTTCGAGGAATTGAAACAGCGTTTCCGGCAATGTCACTTGCTGGCCCGACTAGATCCAGGGAAGCAGATAATTGTACAAACGGACGCAAGCCAACAGGGAATAGGAGCCATATTGTTACAGCTTGGAGATGCTGGCGAGCCTCGCATAATTGAGTATGCGAGCGCCAAGTTCGGGGCAGTAGAGCAACGCTACAGTGTGAATGAGAGGGAGTGTTTGGGCGTGGTGTGGGCCCTGAGGAGGTACAGGCCACACCTAGAGGGCCAGCATTTCATACTGCGGACAGACAGCCAGTGCCTGAAATGGCTTGCCACTATGCAGGGGCGGCGGTCAAAATTGACGCGGTGGGCTATGGTCCTGCAAGCACTCGACTTTACTGTGGAACACGTCGCTGGCAAACAGAACGAGCTGGCCGACGAGCTTTCGCGTAACCCAGACGACACGGTAGAGGCGCGGGACGACGCGGACTGGGACGAGCTCCTCCCACCCACGAGCGGCACACCGACACCTAGGCCACACACACTTAGTCAGGCGGCGGCGCTGTGTGCGATCACAGATGTAAACAATACCCCCACCCTACCGCCAGGGGCGGAACTAGACGATCTAGACGCATTCGTGCGCGCGGCACAACGCAGAGACGAACACACGCAAGGGCTAATACGTCAGTGCGGGGAGGCTGCGTGCGAGGGGTACCGTGTGCTCGAGGGATTGTTACAGGCACGCACCGCAGGCACTCAACAACCATGGCGGACATTTGCACCCGCAGTGACGCGACGCGAAATATTCACAATGTTACATGTGAACAGACTAGCCGGACACCCGGGTACGGATCAGACTGTACGTGCAGTACGAGACCTCTTCTTTTGGCCCGGGGTTAACAAGTATGTGAGGGACGGCGTGCGAGGATGCCGACACTGCCAACGGCGAAAGGTGCGGCGAGCCGATGGGCGAGAACAACAAAGACCCCGGCGACCATCCGAGCCATTTCACACGGTCGCTCTGGATTTGATGGGGCCGTACCCAAGGTCAGCACGCGGGAAGAGATTCCTGTTGGTTGTGACGGATTGCTTCACGCGCTGGGTCGAGGCCTTTCCGCTGTCAAACTGCCGCGCTGGCACCATTGCACGCACCATGGACACAGAATTTTTCCCGCGCTGGGGCTACCCACGCGTTGTGTTGACGGATAATGCGTCACAGTTCTCGGGACGGAAGTGGAGGGAGCTATGCGAGGCGTGGCGAGTCACGACGCATACCACGCCATTGTACCACCCCCGCGCTAACCCCACCGAGAGGCGCAACCAGGAGATAAAGGCGCAGCTGAGACTCCGGCTGGCTGAAGACCACACCCTGTGGGACACGCACATCCCGGAAATCACTTATTGCCTGCGGCGCCGTGTGAACACAGTTACCGGCGAATCTCCAGCCACACTCGTGCAAGGACGTAACCTACCCCTGCCCGGCCAGTACCGGGTGCAAGAGAGATGCGCGGAGGACAGGGAAGAATCCCCAGAGGAGCGCGGGCGGAACATCGCTATGACGCATGAAGAGGCTCGTCGCAGGCAGGCGGCCTACCAGGCGCAACACACACCCGTCACCACACGACCACCGCCGCCACTGACACCTGGGCAGATGGTGTACGCGCGTCTACATCCACTCTCAGCTGGAAACAAAAACTTCTGTGCGGGGCTTGCACCCAAGTGGATCGGCCCCATAGCAGTGTTGCGCATACCAGGTCCCACCGCGGTCGTAGTCACACTTCCGAGTGGTCGTGCCGCGAAGTACCATCGGGATGATGTACGAATCGCGCACGGAGGCAGGGAAGGAGGCCCTGAGGGAGAGGGAAGCGAACCCGTGACCCCCACAGTTACCGAGGACCAACATCACGCCAATGCTGCGACATCAACCCCTATGGAGGACGAGGGCGCAGGATTCCACGGGTTTCCAGGAGTGGAAGTGGAGTCGCCAGTTCCAGCCCCACGCAGAACGGGCCTGACAAGACAGCTGTTCACAGAGACAGACGGAGAGGACTCTCCCTTCCGCGGGTTCGCGGAAACAGACGAACTGTCGACGAGAGGAGACGGTATGCCCTTGCCTCTGATATGGACGCCAGACGAAGCGGACGAACGACCAGAGTCGCCGGACAGCCATGAGATGATGTGGCCATTCCACTATTCCATAGAGGACTCAGACTTTCGGGTCTTCGTGGAAGAACCCGCAGAATCCGAGGCAGGTGAAGGAGAGAGAGAAGCACCCGAGCCCGCTCCAAGGTACAACCTACGACCCAGGAGACATCCAAGGGCACGGAGCTGCTGCTCAGCTGGCGAAATGTAAACATTGCCACAGGGAGCGCGAGGTAAACAATGCCACGCCCACTCAAGGTCGGGAGATGTCATCACATCGGCCTACTTTAGGAGGGGGCAATTGACGTCGTCCAGGGCTACGCCCATCTGAGCCCGATGTGCCACCACCTCCCTCCCTTCCTGTTAATCCTCCCGGCTGACGTGTTTTAAATAGCGCGCCGCCGCAAGAGGGCGCTGTAGAATCAGTGCTTCGCTCCCCAAGATATAATAATACTGTGCAATCTTTTGTTTTGTTCCCCAAGTGCCATATGTTTTTATATTAAAATTTATTGTAATTTTTATGCATTTTAACCACGTCCGCGGCACGACGGGAGACAGGGTAACTGTTCAGGGCGCTTGGCGCCAAACACACACCCCCCCCCCCCCCCTCTGCACCACGCTACCTCTGCGGCCATTGCTCGCGCAGTCGCTTCCCGTCGCCAGCTGAAGAGAGACGCTCCGTTCCGGCTCTCCGAGGAAGGCGTTTTCATAGAGACATTGTGTTTGCGTGCTTCGAGTGTTGTTTGTCGGCGTGTGGGGCGCCCTGAGATCCCACTGCGTGGTTAAGGTAATTGCGAAAGGGGGAAACGAGTCACGCCGCCACACGGGCTACGTCACGCCTGAGACAGAGTCTTCTCGCCGGGTCCGTGCCCCCTAGACACGGTGGCGCCCACTAAAAGTACGTTATAAATACTACCGAATCCCCCGACCTTGTCAGTATAGTAAAGTAAGCTATAAACTATTATTTTTTACAAACTACTACCATTCCTTCAGGGTAAATTCATTAAAGTGTGTAGTGTGTGAAAACCACATTTTCTGTTGTAAAAAGCTGCTCTGTCTGAGTATTATTTGTTTTTGTTTAAATCCAGGTTTTTTTTTATTGCATAAGTTATTTTAGTTCTCAACATGTTCAAATCAAAACCATACAACATCCCACTTTCTGCTACTTATGTTGAACCAGAAAAGTTATAACATCAAAGAACTGAAGTCCAGCAAATCTGCACATCTGACTGAGACCACCTCAGAAAGGTATTTCCTCACAGGAGGAGGATTCTCTGTAGAAGGGTGTTTCCTACAGAAAGGTCATTTACAGTACATTCAAAACTTATTTAGATAATTTAATGATAAGATCTTGATTAGTATAAAATTGTGGGTTCCCATAGATCATAATATTAGTTAATGAACAAACTGTAACTATGTAGAGTAGCGGTATTTGCGGGAGAAAAAAATGTTAAAAATCCAAAAACACTTTTATTATATGCTCTTTCACTTCCTCTTTTCATTAAACCCAGCAGAGATAAGAAATTCCAAATACTTTAGGAGATATTGAATTTTTTAATTTTCATCACAATACCTGTGCATTTATGCGGCGTTGACCATTGTTTCTTGTTTACGAATTAATTTTCTACATTGTGAGTTTGTATTTGTTACCCTATGTTTGATCACGCAGGTAAAAAGAATTTAGATTAAGAAAAGCGATTTATCTCTTCATGTCTATAATTTTGATTTATTCAGTTTAAAAATCTATACCAGTGAACATGTACTGCCATCTGTTGGCCAGAGGTGACAATACCCTCGGGCTTTCTCACAAAAAAATGTGAGCTGCCCGTAATTTATATTTGCTAGAAGTGTGAAAGGGAGTAGTCACCCCTTTCAGTTGTGATCGACATTGTGGAAAATTTATAAGTTGATATGTGTCACAAATGAATATACAGTTTAGTAACAATATGATATGTAAATCCGGTGCTCACACTCATTCAGTATTACTTACAGCATCTCCTTAAAGCAGGGCGCACATTTGTTCGACTCGGCTCGGCAACATACGCACACTTTGATTGTCTTTACTCAGTCTGTTCCTTCAGTCCATTCCTTCAGTCACAACAACTGCCAAGTAAACATTGATTGAATTTGATGTAAAATAAAACTATTTTTATAATATTATGTATTCATATTCAAATGGAGAGGGATTTAAACATGAAATAAACATGTGGTCAAAATCAAATAATTAAATTTAATGGAATTATTATAATTTAAGTATTAAATATTCATATTTAAATGGAGGATAGGACAATGTGTAATTTGGTATTTTTAATTAAATTGAGGTTTTAAGAATATAAAGTAAGTGATTCCATGTGCAAATAACTGTTAAAACTGTGGTTTGATTTTGGTGATTTGTGGCTGACGTGAAAATTAGGTAATGTGAATGTTGATTACGCCCTTTCATGTAGCAGTTAACCACCATGTTTTTGACCCCAAGGCTTGTGTTTTTAAAGATAATGGTTAAAATAGCTACTTGATTAACTTGAAACTTTCTGTGTTTTTAAGAGGAAGGTTTCGCTTGCAAGTCTTCAGCGCAGCCAGCCAGAGTCGTAAAGGTGTGCGTGAGACCCGTGGGTGACGGTGTGAGCCACCGAGCGGCTCCGCGGCTCAGCGGTCCGTGTGTGTGTGTACAGGGCGCGGAGCTGCACAGCTGGAACTCGTGGGGGGACAACCCCGCGGCCGTCGTGTCCCAGAAGGACCCCATCCAGCAGCAGATAGAGCAGTACCGCCAGCAGGCCGCCAGGAGCAACTCTACCGGCAACGACGAGGAGGCAGTCCAGCCGAATTTCTTTGAGGTAGCGTGCTTCATTTACCAATTTGTCAACATTTGTATGCACTGTGATCGTGTGCCTGCATTTTGTACCAAACTTTCCCGGCGTGTAAGATCTGCAGGTTTTGAGATTTTAAAATCTGCTACTTGTCTTACACGGCAGGTTGTTCTCTCTGATGGTTCTTGTATTCAGCGTGGCTAACACCAGGGAAAACAGGCAAGCCATTTTCAGCAACAGTAAAGTCAGTAATTTCTTAAGTAGTTGGGGAATTTTTTTTAATGATGCTCCTGAAATATTGAAATAGAGCAGAAACTTATTCTGATTTAATATAATTTCACGTACACATAATTTCTTCTTCCTTTCCAATCCGTATCCGAGTAGTACAAAACAAAAAGTTTTCTTTCCGGTCCTTGTAACTCGCAAGTATATCAGCACTTCGACATGCGCATCGACTTCAGTGCTATCGACAGTAGAGCGATAAAATAATTGAGTTTTCCTTTTGCAGTAGTGAAGTGTGGTGTGCTTACAATTCATGATTTTTAGTTCCAATCTACTGGAAACTAATATCAGTGTACAGGGATATTATTTTTTTCCCCAAACCGAGAGAAGTCTGAATTTTTTATCACAGGCTTGCTAGCGACCGTGATATTGCTATTGTGTGGAGTCCGCACAGCTGGCGGTACTTTGCACGGCAAAGAGTTAGGAAGAGCTAATTTAAAGATGAATTGACGCGCCTGATTGAGTTTTTTTACTTCTGTATCCACATTTGCAACCTGCACCAAGTTGGTGTTCGGGACCTGTCACACTGGGATCTGGTCCCTTTTATCCACCAGGATATCGGCAGGTCACAAAGTCACGAAAAAGTCCCAAAATAAACAGTAACTGTGCTGAAAATTACAAAATTTATTCCCAACAGCTTTTTACTAATCATTTATTTTAGTCGTACATTAAGTATAAATAGTTGGAGACTATCCCTTAAATCATCTAGAAAGTATCTCTGAAAATGGTTTTAGCATTCTAATTAAAAATCAGTACTTCCGACAATTAGTAGATCTATTTTGTATTATAGTTGATCATGATTATTTTGCTTATAATATATATAAATCATCCTGTGATATGAGAAAGTTGCAAGAAAATTTTATTTTAAGGTCTTGAAAAAGTTATTAAATTGGTTCACACAGTATGTGTAGACACATTGTCTGTGCTTCCAGGATCAAGAACAAGGTCATTAAAACTACTGCTTTTCCTCCTTTCTTTATGAAACTTTATTTATGTTGAAGTATAAAAGTTGTTTGCCAATGCTTGTTAAGGCCCAGTGACTCAGTAAAAGTATATACTAGTTTAGTAGTTATTGATGATCTCTGTCTATCAATATCTCAAGTCTTAAAACTTTTCCAGAAACCACAAATATCTAGTAAGTAACCAGTTCTGTAAAAGCTAGAATGTTTTGTTTTTGTAAATTTCCTTTGTTTAAATTAAAAATATGTTATCTTAAACAATTAATAATTTAACATTTAATTAAAAAAATTTTTTTTACAAATTAGTGTAATGCTTACAACAAAATATTTTCAACTTACAATATCCCATCAAATTTTTTTCCTTGGGCTAAGTCAGACACAAAAGGTTTTGGGTTTAAAAGTATCACACAGCAACATAGTTGTTAGGATATTTTATTAAAAGATTAGCATAGTTTTTTTGCTGCTGTTTTTGTTGTAATAGTTTTTATCACATTTTATTTTTTTAAAAGCCTGCTTGTGCAATACATTCAGTTAATTTGTAGAGTCTTCTATTCAGTGCATATAAAATGAGCAGACTTTGTTATGAAAATTCCTTGGTTTCATAAAAAAAAAATTAAGTCAGTGTTCCTACACACTTACTCTAGACAGTTTTCCCTCAGTTTTTTCAACCAAACATTCTTCTCTCAATTAGGGTTCGTACACCTCCTTAATGTGCTTAAAAAGTCCTCAATTCATCTTCAATTGAATAAGGGCCCTTAAAATTCCTTAAAATCACCAAGAAACCTTAAAAATGACGTAACAAAGACTGGTAATGTGCAAGTAATGAATAAATGCAGTTAATTTTCCTTTGTTTTTGACTTGGCAGCAAACAATGCTTTACGTATGTGCAATATAATTAACAAATTTAGGGCCATGGGATTAAATTTAAAATTTTAAATTTTTTTTGTATGTTGGGGTTTACCCTTTAAATTAAAAAGGTGTGTTTTACTGAATTACTTTGAACTTATAAAATAAATATAAGTAATTAGTGATAAAATTAATTGTTACGGCTATAAATTTCAGATGGACACTATGCTTGGTTAGATACATGTTCCAGGGATAATTCTAGTTAATAGTGGCTTATCTGTAAGAATTGAACTAACCCATGACTAAGTTTTTTGTTCATTAACTATTTAACATTGTTATTTTCTTCAGGTATTTTGTGATATTACACATAGTTTTCTATTGCTTCATAGTGGTGAAGACAATGAAGTAAAGGTGCCCTTTAAAACTCCTTAATTTTTGATTGTACAGGAGGGTACTGACCACGTCAATCAATCTTGCAGAAATAACATAAATATATTAAAATAAAAACAGTTTGCATCAGTGCTGACGTCATCAAGGGCTATGCCCTCCCTTAACCCTGATGTGCCTCGCCACTTCAGACCCCTTCTCCTCCCACCATCACCCTCGGTTCCAAACTGCCGCCATCCGTGTGCATGTGTTGCGGGCGAGTGTTAAAATAGCACGCCACAGACTCCCGCAATACTCCCCTTAAGTAATCATTAGTTATATTGTAAATCCTTAATTTTTGTCCCAAGGGTTTTGTGTCTTGGCGGATCGGCCGGGAGGGTTTTTTTTATTAATTAATTTTTATATATAGTTCCGCTCACCATAAAAGACCTTCGTTAACTCTTCGCACGAAATCGTGATAACGTAACGGTAATCTCGTTGGACGCAAAAGACGCCATGTTGCACGCGGAGAGCTCTCGCTCACCCCAGTCCGTCGTCACCACGGGCCGAGCGCAGATGCGCCAGCACCCCGGGAACATCATGCACTGATAAGTAGCTTCCGTTTATTAATTAAGTCTTTTAAATCATTTACGTTTATTTTTAGGGCTACTCTCAGCCGGCGGACTGTTTAAATAATTACTTTATCAACTCTTAACGAGTCTTTGATCACCGGTCACGTAATGTATCTGTGTGGCCACCCGCAACTTAAAGAATATGTGTACGGAAATGTGTAAATTCTAAATAAATCTGGACATGCGAGTTAAATTGTGTCCTTGTTTTTTATTGTCTACGTGCGTAACACCTACGGCACGGTGGCACACCCTAAGAGCCCACTGTATTCATTACTACAGCGTGCCCGATGCTGTGAGTGAGCCAGGTCTTGGCAAGTAGTACTTGTATCCAAGAGGGTCAGAATCTCGCTCCCACGTGGGCTATGTCTCAGCCAGGTCCGTGTGCCCTTTCCACACAGTCCGCCCAATTTCAGTACGAAACCGCCCTACGAGCAGACCCTCACTTGTCTTTCCCACAGTGGGACTAATTAATGACAATTTGCCCCAGGCCAAGCTTGCATCAGTGCTATGTAACCAACGCTGCCCGTATGTAATATAAAGTAACTATATTCAATCAAACTGTGAAACTATACAGTATTGATTGTGACCAGGCGAATGTCTTATCAATATTTGTTGGTGTTGATTTATTGATTCCCTGATTCTCTCAAGTTTATTTAATAATAAAAACAGATGGGTTTCAACTACATATTAATTTGTGATTAAAATACAGACTGGTTTTCGGACATTAATGAATCATACTAGTATTATAAAATAACTACACAACATTTAATAGTTTTATTCTTTGTCCAATTTCATTTTTAAAACAGAGGATTTCAGTGTCAACATTAAAAGAATACTTTTTTTATGACTTGAATTAAGTTTTTGTTAAACATTACTTAATTCCATGATAAAACTTGCATTTCGGTGCTATATTTATGGTGTATCAACTTGCATTTCAGTTTCACATGTTTTTTTGACATGCTTTTTGATGTTATTTCTGTTTTATCACAATTCACCATATAAACTTGTCCCTGAAAATTACTTTGTCAGTTTGAATGTTTTTTCCAGGTTTTGGAAGACAACATTTTAATTCCCCTAGTTTTCTAGATTTTGCCTGTCTGTGGAAACCCTGATAGTCTGATTTTATTAAAACAAATTTGAGAGCGAGTCTTAGAGTGCTCCACAAGTGATGTGTAAACTTCTAGCTCGGTAACGAGCAAATTCATGTGTTGTACTCATGTTGCGAATTATAAACAAACTTATAATATGAAACTAGGACACCAAATCTAACGTAGAATTCTTTAAAACAATGCAGAGCATGATAAACATATGAAAAGTATTCCTTTTATGGACTAACAGAAAAAATTATTTTCTTTGTAAAACCCAACTATAATTCTGTTTAACAAGATGGTACTATTATTTTTGAGGTTAAACTTTAGGCTCATTGAGGGTGTAATTTTAGTCTGCATCAGAAATACAATGAAATAAGCATGCATTACACTATGAAAATCTGACAGGTTGAAAGTCTAATACTCATGCATGTAGACGGGGGATGTACTAAGCGTATTGGTATGTCAAAGTAAACTCTTTGGTAGTGCAACTTTAAACTGAAAGTTGCAGCCCAATAGATTCACGCTAGGACTTGATTTTCGACAAGGATTTATATTAAAATACTGCCCATCTTGTTAAAATTCACTAAACAGTTAATACTTTAAATTTTTCGCACCAAACTGTTAACCTGAAAGGTTTACATGTAACACTAAGTATATGTTTATTTGTTTTTGCTGAAACAATTGAAATCAGCCGGTAAATAATACTTCCTAGAAATTAACCTTAACCTTATTGAGCTGATTCAATATTATTATTATATAATATTATTCTATTCTATTATGTTGTTAGAAAGAAAGAAAAATTTATGTTGATGTGATTTGAACCTCGTAAATCGTGTTCACAAAGCACACACTTTAAACGCCATGCCACCAAGACCATTAGGAAACAGTAAGGATAATATGTATATTAATCATTATAAAGCACGTTATTTTGAGGTAATTTAAAACTTGGGATTACTTTTTACTATGACTACCGTGTTTTATTGCATAATCGTCGCACATTTTATTCTAAAATCAAGTTTGAAAAGTAGGGGTGCAACGATTATGTGAAAAAAGCATTTTTTGTTAGGTAAAGTTATTCATAAAAACAAAACTTATTCAAGGAAAGTACGTTCATTTAAAAAGTAGAGTATACAAAAGCACGCCAAACAATTTAAATTAATAAGTCATCCAACTAAAACATTTTGTTCAACATTAAATAGAAAAACCAAAACTGTAATGCAAACATGAGTCGGAACGCATAACTATCGTAGTACACACCACGAGAAAGCATGGGCTATCAAATGTAGTTAACTCTGCACCAGACAGAGCACGTGCGTTGCATGCAATCGATGAGCTACCTGTATCGATATCCGACTACGTTCGCGCGCTCTATACGGGAATCAACAAATCAAACATGAATGATGCCAACTAGTGCTGGCTACATTTTTATAAGCGGTACACAGCTGCAACGAAGACAAAAAGATAAAAGTTATAATGTTTGAAAATGTCTTTAAAAGACAACTTTGTATTTCTGTTAATTAAATAAGTAAGCGGTTACATCCAAATGAATATTAGATTTCAACTTTAAAATACATTTGTTTTATACTGGAAAACTACCTACACAAAACGCTCGGAATCTAAAAACATCATGCAACGTTATGCGAGAAATTTTTTTCTCCAAATTTTTATGTCCAAAAAAAACGGTGCTACAATTATGCGATAAAACACGGTATTTTAGTTTACCAAATATATTCCAGGGTAGTATACTATCATAAAGTTTCATTTGACACACCAGTTCTTTTGGTATATACCCTGATATTTACCAAAGTGACTGTATACGGGTTTATGTTGCTACATGTGGGTCCACTTTTTTTTTTTTTTTTTTTTTTTTTTTTTGAGATTTCTGGACTTCTACACAGATACAGCACCGTGGTGTTGCATTTCCGTTCCATCTTCACGAAATTACTCCTACCGAATACTGTATACAGAGTGCTAAGATGTTTACACATACACAACCAACCAATGTGTATTATTCTCTCTGTAAATTTGATTATTTCTTGTTGTTGCTTAAAACTGCTTCTCTTTTGTCTCACAGGACATGACTCCTCAAATCACGAAACAGACAAAGATTTTGCTGCGCACAAACGATGCAAAACCTGCTGGCTGGGGAGAGACGGTTTCTTCTCGGCTGACTCTGGCCGTTGACCCCGTCTTGTGCAGTGTAAGTTTCCTTTGCTGATCAGCTTGCTCGAGTACTTATTGTAGCATTTCTCAGTTTTTTCCTGCGACCCTTTGCATTATTAATGCCCAGCTGCATCTGTGAGAGACAGTTGTCAAAATTATTTATTGTGCTGCCCTAAATCCATTAAGCGATGCTGTAACACCTCACCTCTTGCAATAGTAATAAAAATAATGAACGCAATTTGAAATGATGCTAAATGTGCAGTTTATTTAGTTATTTTGCAATATTCTTAATTAATATGATTATTCATCTTAATCTATGCTGTTTTACAAGGCAATCATTAAAAAAAGCCAGTACTTTTTATAAATAAATTCTGCAATTTGATGTCCAATTACTTGAATATGAATTCAGTCACAAGCTGCATTACTCTTATAGTCTTGAGTTTTTATATAAAAAAATCTTACCCCTGATTTTTTTTTTTCATTTTTACGTTGTACGTTTAAGTACAGTACCTAAGAGATTTCTCTGTAAAACATGAATTTTATATAATAGGAAATGTGCATTAATCTCAATTCTGTGTAATAAAAATATACTGTTATAATGTGAAACTTTTTCACATTATTCCCCTATTGTGACCAAGAAAAAAGTAGAGTTATCATTTGAATACAAACACATTGCACACTTTTCTGACATACTGTATGTGCATGGAATTGCTATTTGCTTGACACATTTATGACTAGCTATCAGAAGTATGGTAATAAACTTTGATATCTATATTCTCTCCGTATGCCCGGGTCGAAGGGAGCTTTTGAGTAAGCAAGCTGGAGCTTGCTCTGACGCGACCGGTCAGGTAGTTTATTGTTTGTCACTGCCTGGCAGGCTTTGTACAGACTGTACCAGTTATATCGCCAACTTTAAATCATGGGATGTTGATTATTGACATGGTAATTGCCTGGCATGTCTGAAATTAACAGAAATGTCTCCCAACTATGGTAATGCCAGTGATCATGAGCCCTTTATTTTAATGTGAACATTGACTCAATGCTAGGGGTCTGCTTGTATTAAAAAATATATTACCTAGATATTTGTGAATAATTTGATATTCAATTCAAAATTTTAAATAGAATTTGTTCTAATTATTTATTACCAACAGATACACAGAGTGGGATTCATTCACAAATTTACAATTTAATTGGGAAAAAAGGTAGTGTTTAAGCTATGATGATTTATTGAAAAAAAATTAGATTTATTTTTCAGTATTGTGACAGATTAGAGAGGACTAGCTGAACACAGGGTGATATATTGTCCGCGAGTTAAAGCAAAATTGATAACGTTATATGACAGTCTGGTGGACATAGAGAAATGACACACAATTGCTGTTTGTATGTGTATGACCTATGATTTTTTGTTTACCAATGGCGATCGGTTGAACGGTTTAGAAGTTGATGCACTGCAGAGCCATGTAGTGGCGAGTAACAAAAAATGGATAGCTTAAAAACCTTCTCCGTGGAAAAACATTTGATGTGCCAACTTTCATGGTGATAGGGCAAACCGTGTCGGAGTTTATCAACGTCATACATACCAACCTCCTGTTTTATATATAAACTTATAGTTTAAAAAACTAAAAACCCACTTTTATCATTGAATGAACTGAAAATTAAAAAAAATAATTAAAATTTAATTAAGTTTTTTTTGTCCAACAGCCAAATAATGCTCCACAACTCTGTATAACTAAAAGCGTGGGGTTCTCTTTCTTTCATTTTCGTAATGACTATATCCTAAAATTAGGGATAGAAAATCTATTACATATCATATTGTTTTTACTAATAGAAATTTTAAGAAAATATATCAAGCACCCCACGCTTTTAGTTGTGCAGAGTTTTGGATCATTATTTGGCTGTTGAACAAAAGACTTAATTTTTTCCTTCTAATTTTTAGTTCATTCAACAATAAAACAGGTTTTTTTTAGACTATAAGTTTATTTTATTCCTTTTATCCTCAAAATATTGCATATAATTGAAACAAATTAAAAATACTAAATATGAGAGGTAAAAGTATTTATTTGTTACATTAAACTTTAAATTAGTCATTAATGTTCAAGTAATGTAGTCATTTCAGCCAATGTTTACATTTAATTAATTTAAGAATTTTATCGGAAGTAATTCTACTGGACGAACAAAACTACATTCAAAACAATTGTTTACATTTAGGAGGAACAGAAGAGATATAAACATTTTTCATTCCAGTGTTCGGAAATTCAGTGCTGCCAACTGTCTTTCCAAAATATTTTTAATATGGTAAAATAAACAATGCCAAACATGCATGAAGATTCCATATTTACAGGAATTTGGTACATTGCTTTAAAACTTATTTTTATGAGGGTACAGTAATATACTGTTTGTTTATGTAAAACCCAGTTTTACAACTTTATTTTCATGCATAATACATTAAAGTTTGAAGGGGATAGATATCAAAATTTACTTAATTTTCATGTTCGCGTAACTAAAGTTTTGGTTCATGGCCGAACGATTTACTGCGGCATGGCACTAAAAAATGTAAGTTTACAATGGCAAATTAAGTTGCCATGACCACATGTACATGCAGTTACATATAAGAAATAAACTTTACACTATTCTTTCAACATTTATTGTGGAAAATTCTTTCGCTTAAAACTAAGAAGAAGTGCATTAATACTATAGGAAAGAATTACATAAAGTGCTATGTAGCGTATTCATGCGAATGTAAGATGAGGATTTTTTCCAAGCTTAAAGCATATAAATTCTAAATTCAAATTCCTCCTGCATTGGGGTATGAAGACTACATTCTTATTGTTGACATTATTTTCCTGCATGCCGCTTTAAGTTAATGCTAAGCTGCATCACAGACCATTTATAAACAATAACTGCAGTGCAATTAAATGTAGTTTAAACTTACTGTGTGTTTGAAAACAAATACGTGGTCGTGGAATGTTAACAGTACACGCAATCTGTATCGGCTGCAGCGTTTGTTTTATCAGGTTCCCATAGTGTATACCTTTGAAAATTATTATCTCTGATGAAATAGGAAAATGTGTGCCTCGTCTTGCATTCGGATGAATACAGTACTTGAAAGAATATTTCTGTTCTGTAAGTATTTTTTCGTGAACTCAGTAGAAAAGTTTGGGAGAATGTCGGGAGGGAGTGCGGTGGACCGAGGTGGCAATGTGCAGTCGCCGGACCTGGGCACGTGGGAGGACTCGCCCGGCTGGGAGGACCAGACGCAGGAGGACTGGGACCCGGATGCCATCCTGAGGGAGAAGAGGCGTCTGGAGCGCCAGCGCCGGCTCACCGCCCAGCAGCAGAAGAAGCAGGAGAAGGAGCTGTCCAAGGTCGGCCGGGCGCCTGCGCTGGGGGCCCGCATCAGCTGATACCAGCCCCGCCGCGAGGAGCTGGGCATCCCCCAACACTCCGGACTCTGTCTCGGGAAGTAACCCCCCGGGTAACAGTCCAGGGAATTCATTTGGGAGCGACGTGGCACCATGCGATAGTTTGTATTTTCACTAGAGGCTCACAGTTACGACAGTGTCGGGCACAATTGGAGGCAGCCCTCTGCTATTTTGTGCAACAAGTTCTTGACAAGCATTGGACCTTATTTTTTCTGTTCGTAAATTAAGGTCCAATACCAGAGAGCTGAGAAAGTATTGCGACTCTCCCGATTCAAACAGTCCTTGTTGGCCTTGATCGCTAACACAACAGTCGCGAAGCACAGGTTTGCAAGTTAGAATCTAAATTCCATCATGAATCAAATTTTTGAGCACTGAGTCAGTACTCCCCTTTGGTTCGGAAACCACACTGCAAAGATGTAAAAAGTACAATACAACTATGCACATCGATTAGTAAGCTAAACAGTTGGAATGCAGTATACTTTGATATTGAGTCAAGTAGTGAAAAAAAAAAAAGAGAATTTTTGAGACTAGTAGCCAGGACAATCATTTTTACATTTTTCTGTCAAGATGAACTTAAAAATCTCAAATGGTGATACAGTTGCACTTCCTGTGCATATTTCACTATATTTTTTTTTTAAAAGCTGGTTGTGAACCTGATTTTTTGGGGGCCAGAAATTACTTTTTACAATTTACAGATTTTATAACGGTAGTATACATGTTAAGGTGTCAAAATTGTTTTTAACAAACTATTTTCAAAGAAAGCACTGCACTTTACCTAAGTCAGTACATGCACGGAATCAAAAATTCACCATTTTTAGCAGTTCCAATTCAAAACTATTAACAGTGATGTATGAACATTCACGTACACAATTGTAAACAAGCATTTTATTAGCATTTGAAATAATTCAACAAAAAATCAGTTACAGTGAAAGTCAGTTGTAGCGAATACGGTCTATAACGTAAAGTCCCCTACAACGATAATTGCCATCGGCACCGTCAGTTTTGCATATGCTGCGTAGGATAAAAATTTCGGAAATAACGAATGCAGCGTGGGCTTATTTTCGCTTTAGCGATAGATTGCACACCTGTAATTTTACTCTAAAACAATGAGAAAACATCTACAATTTCCTTAATAAATAAAAAACAGCTTTGCACAATTCCACGCGTCTGGCAAATGAAACAACGCGCATGATGTGGCTGTCTTGGCAACACCGCACAAGGTGGGGCCCCACAGCGAGCATAGCTTGCCTCGCGGCGACGAAAGCAAGACAGGGCCCTGCTGCTAGCATTATTTATTTAGAATCACGCTGACTGTAGCCCGTAAATGAGCATAACTCGTCTCACACTTGCATCGTAAGCGTGCGGGTAGTTGACGAACACGGAACTTGTCGAGCTCGTCTCTTCTAATCAAAACGAAGCGGCGTCTGAAGATGATGACAATAATGACGACGAACCAAGTGACGTATCTGTTCCGTCGAAAACGTCAATGATGGAGGCACTTGACACACTCAGTCATTTTTATCAGCATACAAATGCTTCGACAAATGATTTGATGAACTTCCAAGATGTCTAGTCGTTTATTTTGTCCAAAAGTCTAGTGAAATCAAGGCAAACGAAAATTGATTCGTTTTTTTTTTTTTAAATTTAATTTTGTGTTATTTTCCAAGGGTCTGTATGAGTGATTATTTTTGTGTTACTGACCTATTGTCGGAAAAATTATTTTATATTATTTGTATGATTGTCCAACGTAATTAGAGATTTTTAAAAATTTTTTTTTGTATTCAAAACTCCGCAAATATGCACCCTATATCATCAGCTTAGCGACATGTCTCCAGCAAACCAGCTGCGGTCAAAGCGACAGAAAGCGGCCGGCATGACCTTGCGTGACCCCGCCCGCCCGTCTCCATGTAAACAAACAGCTGTGCGCTTAGCCACGATGTGCGTGACGGCCTTATCACGGCCACGCGGTCACATATTTCGTAGTCGGCAAGTGCTGATATAGCTTAAAAATGTTATTTTAGTAAGTTTTATGTATATTTTCTTTACTTTTGTTGTGAATTTCCATAGTAAAAACAAGCGAGAAAATAATATATATTTAAAAATGCTACAAAAATAAGATTTTTTTTAAATTTTGGCTATAATGAAAATTTGCTATAACATAAACTTTTGGCGCCGTTATAAATTTACGTTATAACGGACTTTCACTGTATTTCACTAGTCATGAAATTGTTGCAGATCCAACACTGACTATTTAACATGCTAAACTTGTAAAATAAGAAACAATTATGTATTAAACATTAATATAAAAATTATTTTATCAGAAAATTTTCAGTTTAATTAACACTATTTTTTTAAGTAAAGTAGTAAACAAGAAAAAATAGGTTAGTCTACTTTCAATTTGATCTATTATTTGTGTAAATAGTCAAAATTAAACTGTAATAGTATACCATTGAAACTGGGACATTCTTTTACGGAACTCTGTATAGTGTTATCATTCATATAAGTGTGATTGAGTGTAAGAATTAGCCCACTGAAAATTTGCGGCCATTAACTAACTTCAACAAAAAAAAAATCTGACATTTTAGTTCCCGAGATGAGTCACACTTGAATCGAAGGGCACCTGGTGTGCAGCCTTGTGAATGAACTCATCATCATGTGCAATGGTTGTCCTTCACCTTCCAGTGAATTCTACTACAAAGTTGTGAGCTCACAAAGTAGTTGTGTATGTGACTCGTGGTGACTAAACAACTAAACATAAATTGACTGATTATTCATCTGAAATAACAATGACAACCTTCATGACAATTTGAAAAATACGTTGTTATGGACTAATATTTAATTAGCTAGTTACATTGTTTTCTTCATTGTTTTGGCAAATTATTTAGCATCAACATTCATATTTTACAATAATTACAAACCAGATTTCTGAGATCATTCCAAGTTTTTATCAACGAGGTTTCATCGGTGTTTTATTTCTCCTGGGCTAGACAGTAAACTACTCAAAATACTCCAACTTCAAAATCAGGAGCAAGTCAAGTACTTAAAACACGACTCAAAATTTAGAGTATTTGTGCACCCTCTACTAACAGCTTGATAAGACTGATTATTGGATTGCATGGTAAGTTCCTAGTTGGCTAATGAATCAAAGTGCAAATTCATTTATTGAATGACGAGAGTACTGATGTGAGGGACAGGACATGACTAAGGTAATAATTTAGTAGAAGACTGCTTGTTTACATTAAATGCAGTACTTACCTTTTCTCCACATTGCAAAAAAGTTGGACCTGATTCTAGTGATGCAAAAACAGATATAATTGAACTTTCAAATGCACTCTCTTTTTGCTCTTACAGTAGACTCCTGATTATGAGCCAACGTTTATATTCCGCATTCCACCATCCATTATGTCAGCACTCATCAGCAGCTCTGGAGAGAAATGCTAGAAGCTTTCAGGGCTAGTTTACCTCATGCCCACTAGGATGCGGTAGAAAAAGCGTTACATGGATTTTTAAATTTAATTTTATGTTTTTTAATCTCAAAAATTTATTCAACATTTATTTAAATGTATTTAGACATATATTGGTCCTGCAAATCAATTTTAATGAAAGTAGTGTCTGTAGTCAGCAAGCACACTTAATCTCATTGGAAAATTAATTATTTTCATTAACATAATGTCTTATGTAAAAAAAAAGTATTTGGTTAGTGCTGTTTTAATAAGAGCTTAATTTTCCTGGAATGAATTAGGGTGTTACTTCGAGGGGCGTCTGTAACAGTGTGTCTAGATAGTCGGGATAGATAAAATTTTAAGTTTTTTTTTACATTGCTTTAATTGTGTTTTTTAGTTATCGGTGGACCACTTGCCATTCATTACCCCAGATAATCGGGAGTATACTGAATTTTTTTTTTTTAAATCATACTTAATTTTTGAATGCAAAATCATTATTCATTACATATTATTGTTTTTAGTTTGAACTTCAGGTTGTAAGTCATAAATAAAAAAAAAATGCCATTCTACACAAACATTGTAGACATTTAACAAACTGAGCATAATCTGTAAAAAATAATAAAATGTAGTAATTGTGGTAGTTTTCTGTCTGCATGTTTACGTACCACATTTACAGCTGTCTACTGTCGCAACATGGTTAGAAGTGAAATAAATAGGCCTGTATGAATATTCAAATACGGATAATAAACTATTCAATTTGATTCTACCTCAAATACTAACACTTCAAAATAACGAATATTTGTTTGCTTTCGAATAGCAAGTGAAATTAGCAGAAATGGTTTATAATATTGCTGAACTAAAATAGTTTACCTGGCTGCAGATACCACTGAAAACGTGTGAATAACTAGACTTTAAATCTGTAAATATTAAAATTTAATCACTACTTTGAAAATACAGCATTATAAAAAAATTTTCACATTTTTCGTGAAATGGATTACATTGTATTTCACTGTATTTTGTGGTTCACGAAAATTTTCTGGCTCAATATGAAGAGTGGCAGGTTCTGGAAAATAAGGCGAATTGGAACTGAAATGTAAGGTTGGTTAGTTAGGTTAGCTGCATAATTAAAAACAATATATTTTATTTCACAATTAAATTATTTTAACAAACATTTTACGTATAATTACTGTAGCTGAACCTTTCTCTTTATTTGTCTAATTTTCCAGACAGACTACATTTACTTCTTTCCCTCTGTATTTGTTACATGTTGTGAAAAAAAATGTTTTAGTGGTATTCTAATTCTCATTCATACTATTTGAATTTGAGAATAATTTGGTATTCGTGTTTGATTCGGATTAAAAAACTGATATTCGCACAGGCCTAGAAATAAATGTTTGTTACTGAAATTTGTTGAAAAGTTATATAAAATGTGTTAAAGTAAAAATTTGGAAAATGACATTGCATATCTATGTTGTATATCGTAGAAGAAACAGGATTTGACTTGCAAATGCAAGAAAAGCCTACGATTAAGGACGAAACCTAAAAAAGCTGAAAAATATTGACAGAAAAAGTATCCTAATGGGCAAAAAGTGAGACTAGTAACGTTTACAGATATAAATTAATTCTCTGTTCACTCTTACCCCAGTTTTAAAGTCAACAAATAAATGTGAGGAACAGGTACTAATAGTACTCAAGATTCTTGGCAAGAAATTGATCCTTGTTCGCTGCTCTTACTAAACGATAGACATGCAATGTAATATGGTACTGTAATCGAATTTTCCTGTTATTTTTATAGTATAATTTAGAAGGTGGTTTAAGTTTTGTATAGTTTGATGTTGTATATAATATGTATGTATTCCAGTCTGACAATCTTTGGGAGGTGATTTTTTTTATAAGAAAAAATGGTTTAACTTTATTCCTTTACGTGTGAAAGTTTATCTGACAAATAAATTTACAATGAAACCTCTATATGACAAAACTAAAGGGACTGACTTTTTTTTTGTAGAGGAGTCCTTCATAATTTTAGTAAGTCTACAATTTTTGATTTTCGGTTCTTCCTGGATTAAACACGTATAATTTTAAGTGAGATAGTCACAAAAACTGTAGTACATTTGTTATAGAAGTTGGTTTCCAGAAGAAATTTTTTTTTTTTGTTGTGTTCCACTTATGTTAATACTAGTTGTATCTAATTCCCAGATGTCATGAAATTGAGTCTACCAGAAGATAATATGTAGTAGGGAAAAAAGTTTTCTTAAAGTAAGTCAAACAAAAAAACCTAACAAACATAAATACATTTATCACTTATTTAAGTCTACAATAAAGGAGAATTTTTTTTTTCTTTACATCTTACTATTACTTAATTTGCACCCTTCAGGACTTTCTCATAGTTTTGCAGTGTTCTATTGCAGCTTTTTGTTTTTCCATGAGTATTTAAAAATTATAATTTTAACATACACTTTATTGCCTTAAATATTTAAAAACTTTTCTTCAGTTTTGAGCATTACATATTAACCATTTATAATATATTATATGAATCGATACTATTGTCTTTGTTATAAAGGAGTTTTCATTCAAAAGAGAAAAATTGTATAGAGGTGAACTAAATCAACAGTTTGTAAACAGGTCAATATAGAGGTTTTACTGTAATTGCAATAACCTTGAACATCTGTCAGTATTCAGCTTTCACACATGTAGACATGCAAGTACTGAGCAAGCAGTGAGTATCATCAACCTCCATCAGGGAGAAAATAATGGGTCACACCAAAATGTATGCTGTTGATTGTTGATTGCAGTCATCTCGCACCCCAGAGATGTAGTTTGCAAGAAGTTGCTTCAGTGAGAGTACGTTTATCTTTCGTATGTAATATTACATTTTTAAAGGTAGTTGTAGTTTTCATTTTAAATTTAACTGCATCAGCGACAGTTTTCAAAATCATGCATCTCTAAATAGCAAATAATGTGCGACTTTGGGCAATCCTTCAAAACTCAGCGGCCACGTGGTCTATATACAGATACATACATGATAATATAGTGTGTGGTGTCTGGTTTTTATGCACTGAATCATATGTTTTTGTGCATTTTTTTTTCTTCCAAAAAATTGGAAAAACTTGTGTGTTTTGCGTCTTTTATTGGGCTATAGTAGTTACAAAATTCAGTAAAAGAACATAACGACTAAACCAATAACAAGACATAAAACTGAACAGTCTTGACTACAACATATTCTTACAAGAACAGCCGCCAATAAGCTAATGTAAGTTTTAAAAAAAGTGAACAAGTGAATGTCCCATGACTAGAGCATGGAGTTCTAAAATTTAAAGAGTAATACAAAATAAGTTACAGCTGATACTTTACCATACTAATTAGTGTGTTAATCACTTTTTTCCTTCTTTGATGCAGTTGATGTTAGTTACTGCTTGTTCATTACTTCCGTGTGTTCATGCATGAAAGCTGAATGTAGACAAAGTTCCAATTACATTTTACTAAGGCCATTATGCATTTAAACATTTTTCATTTTTTGTAAAATATCCTGCCCCAAAGTTGTTTGAATTCCAATACAATCTCAAGTGATGTATAATACACCATCCACTTTATTTGTTGTTAAATGCACTTATTGTTTGTACAGTGGATAGTTTATTGTAATTATAATGCTGTGCAAAGATAAAATGTTAAAGTTTATTAGATTCAAAGAAAATATTAGAAGTATTCCTGAAATAAAATTAAATCAAAAGATCAAATTATATCCGCTTGTACATTTGTGAAACATTCCTAGCAATTTAATTTTTACTTTCATTCATATAAGGAATTTATGGACAAATATGAAAGTTGATATGGTTTATAAGCATTTTTTTAATAGTAAAATAATAAAATCCAATCATGCAGAGGTAAAAAAAAATTAAATACTGAGGGTTTCAGATTAAAAATATTTTCAATGATTATTGAAATTCTGTGGTGCTTTCCCTCCAAATCTTTCATTATATCTAAAATTTTAATTTTTCCAAAACCTGTGACAATGCCAAATGTGAAATAAAATAGTACTTGATTATTTTTCCATCTGGAAGGGAGAATATCAGTATTTTTAAGGGTTATAAAGTGAAAAGTTTTTAAATTCTACTTTATAAAGAGAGAAAATGAGAAAACACTAATACAGAAAAAAAAACTGATTTCACATGGGTGGTCAGAGACCCTTTCCACCCCCTTCCTTTGGCTTATCCTCCTGATCCTTCTGCCACAGATAATGATAGCTTGGTGCTTGCTATGTCTTCCCAGCATTCGGCAGTCTACCATTGTGTTATTGCTTGCTATTGGACATGCTGTTTTCTTCGGTTTCTACAAAATTGTTGGCACCCATACGTTTTTTTGGACCCCCTTTTTTTAAAAATATAATATACTAAGTTCTGATTCGTAGATGATGATTTGAAAGTAATCCAGTTTGTTCCCTCATTAAAAAGTACAATATTATTCAGGAAGTGGATGAAAACAAGTTGTCGAAGATGGAGAATGCTCAGCAGCACGGCATCCCGGAGTCAACTCTCTTCAATGTTTTCAAAATGAGAAGAAATTGTTAATGCAGTGCAATATGCAATTAAAAAATCAAAGGAACACAATGCAAACAGATCTAGAGGAAACTATGCTGGAATGGTTCAACCAGCTCAGAGCACTAAATTTGCCAGTAAGCAGACAAAGCTGCAAAGAAAGGCCGACAAACTTGCCTTGAAGTTAGGCATTCACAACTTCAAAAGCTTGAATGGGTGGCTGGATCGTTTTCAAAGCATGCCAGGAAACAGCCAGCCACAAAATCATCTGCAAAAGTTCATTGGTCGACTCCACATGGTGAGTGAGTGGTTGTCCTAGCCTCCAAAACCTCAGGCTCTACCAGCTCGAGATGAGTACAATGCTGACGAGCTGTGTGCAAGGTGCAAAGAGGAGAAACCCTAACTGCCCTTCTATGCAACATGTATGGCAGTGACAAGATGAAGCCCCTGGGTTTCGGAGGCTACTTAATTCCATGTCCTAACGATTTTAATAAAAGAGCCTGGATGACCTCAGCAGTGTTCACAAGGTGGCTTTGTCACAAATATGGATACTGCAAACAGAAAGGTCATCCGTCCTCTTCATTGACAATTGCCCCACAGATCATACATCCTACTCTCAACAACCTCAGAAATATTGATCTAATGTTCCTGCTGCTTCAGCCACTAGACCAGGGGATATCCAACAGTTAAAGCTGAAGTTCCAAGAGATGCTTGTGTAGAGCATGATTTTAAAGACTCAGCCTAGCAAAGAAATGAAGAAGTGGGACACGTTCAGGGTAATGGAAGCAATCGTTGCTAGTTGTATGGCAGTGAAACAAATGACCATTGCCAACTGCTTCCAACACACCCACTTCCTCACACCAGTCGACGGAGAGGCTGCCTTCAACCATGACGAGCCGGATGACCCACCGACAGTGGATGCTGAGCCCCAAACAGGCTCCTCAATATAGCCACTGTTGGACATCTCAAATAAAACCTCCACTTGCTCTCCTGACTTAACTCTGCCATGACCTGGACTGCATGCTCAACAGTGTTGCAGTTGGGGTACCTTGGTTGATGTCAGTCACGTCCAGGATCAGCAAGAGTCGAGCGATGTTGAAGAGGAGCTCGAAGAACAACACTACAATGAGAGACATTCTTAAGGCTGGTCAAGTATATCTGCCAATGTTATAGCATATGGTGCAAGTGAATACTCAGAGATGTTATGGTTGTTTTTTTTTTCTTCATCTGAAAGAGTTTGTGGAGAAAGTTAAGACCACCATTAAGGACTTATTCAAGAAGTGCGGGATTAAATTTCACGTACCATATGTATTATGTATGAGAAATTTTCTTTAGTTGTTTTTTGTATGTGTGTATATAAATAAATGATCAGCCACAACTGTCATATTCTTGGTTTATATCTGGTGAGTTTACTATTTATTTAGTACTTAAAATTTCTGATTCTTTGTTTTATTATTTTCTTATATGAGTGGTACTGTAACCATCACAAGTTATAGTAGAACCTTCAGTTAACTCATGCGTACTAATGGCTGTCAGCTAATGACTGCTATCAATAGTAGGGCCACTTCATGTTACAGCAGTCTGGACCATCCCTAGATAGCCTCAGCAAGGCTTTGATCTTCAATTACTTATTTTCTCGGATTCATCTCTCATACAAGAGGATGGAAAAAGTGTTGAAATTAAGTATGTACATTTGGGTGAACACATGTCTCACAGTTTTTTTGACTTGTTTTATAGTTATACCACTGCATGAGCTCAGCAAAGGAATGGACAAGTAAAGATATTTAGCTGCATATTTGGTGCAAGCTGTGAAATACATGCTTTGCAGCAGAGCATGGAAACAAAGTTGAGCTTGAATGGTGAAACACAAAGTAACAGAGGCAACATTACACGCAAGTCCCTATCTATACCTACCTCTCCCCTGCTTATGATATGAGCGACTGTCATCAGTGACAAATATTTATCTTGCCCACCCCTTCCTGCTCAACTTTTGAGGATGTGCAAAAGGGGAGAGAGGTGTGAACGAGCGCTGCACATCTCGTTTAGTTACTGAAGTGTTGCTGGGGATCAGTGGCTCTGCTTGATTGCCACATATGCCTCAAGCTGTCTAGTCACCAGCTGCTGCCTGATGCAAACTGGGTAGTTTGTTGATACGTACAATTTTTTGTGGGAAACTTGTGCCTTCTGTGATAGATTCAGCCCACTAATTGGCATACCCTCAGACCTTTTCTGTTGAATCCATTCAGACATGCATCCATGCTGCTGAAGCTAGTCTTTTAATGTCTTCCATTTTGTAAGTTCATTTGAACTGTCTGCTGACAAATATTCGAGGATTTTTTCAAAGTCTTTAATCATGCCACACATGGAGTGTCACTGACTTCATATCAACTCGCAAATTTCTCCCTGCTCAAAACTTTCTGTAATTTTAATTTACAATCAATTGTTAAAACCACTAATCCAATGTTGTATTGAACAAACTTAACTTTACAACAAACATGGCTTGACTTGCTGCACAAAATTCCGTATTAATGTACATAAGCCCCCGAAAATTCCTAAACTGGGCTGCAGTGAGTAGGGAAGTGAAACTATCAGGCCGCACAAACACGATTATAAAACAAATGGTGGGAGGGGTATTTGGGGACATATAGATAGCATGTATATTTTCCTAATACATTATAATTGGCGAATGATAGACCACCTGTGCGCTTAAAAAGTACACAATGCCAATAATGCAAAATTGCAACCCAAACCTCTAGTTTGCACTGTATTTTGAAAGTGTGTGTTAAGCAAGTACCTATTGTAGAAAACATTTAAGTTTCTTAAAACCTTTCAGAATTTAAACTTTACTGTACTTAATTCAAAGTCTCATATTCTTTGGAAAGCTCTAGAAGAGATGCCATGCATTTTGAATGTATTTTCCATTTTTAAAGATACAACTATTCTGTTCTCTACAACATCATACATTCATAAATAAAGCTATTTATTGTTACAGTTAAAAACATATTCCAACTATTTTTTTTTTTTCAAAACAAAGTTTACCATTTTATAGTATAGTGAATGTAAATCAAGTAATCAACAAAATTATGGGGTAAAAGGTAGTAAAATTTGGTGAAACAAATTGTAATTACCTTCTCCAAGTATTAAAATCCCCAAAATCAAATTGAAAACTTAAGATAGTATCACACAAAAAAAATTTCAAAACTTTTTTAATGAACAGTAAAATAAATCTTTCTAATGGTAATGGGTGCATCCTATAATTCACTACTTAATACAGTGAAACCTCTATTTAACAAATCTCAAGGGACCAAAATTTGTAGTGTTTGTTGTAAAGGGGTTTGTTAAATGGAGGTTTCGCACGATATATTTCTAGTCACCATAAAGCTTCACATAAATGGCTAGAACTGTCTTTCTGACTGTTTAATACGATATGAGGAATTAAACATGAAAAAGTACATAGAATACACTTGTTTAATGGCCAACCATTGCTTATAAATTATCAATTCCCATCCCCAGTGCTTCCTGGCATGCCTTTGTTGATGTTTGATGCCCTAGCCTCCATTAACAAGTCAAAAAGTATCTTGTCCAAATCATCAATTTTACATACTTTCACACGTTTTCGATTTGTCCCTACCAGAGAAGCGTTGTTTTCGATCTGTTCCCGGTTGGATAATATGGTCGAAAGTGTAGACGCCGGGATGTCGAAACGTTTAGCTATATCACTTTTTTTTCCACTTTCATCAACTGCATTTAAAATTTCTAATTTTATTTTAACGTTAATCTGTCGCCGCGTTTTAGGATTAGAATTCATTTTACAGTAGTAACGTGTTGTTTTCCGTAACTACGTGTGGAAATAAATAAACAACAGTGAAAACTGAAAAAACGGAAATTGTACTACACCATAGTTAAAAATATTTGTGTGTGTGCATCTTTAACCATAGAAACGCAAAATACACTAGTTGTTCGTCTTGCCAGAACGATGGTACGAGAGGTTTCCGCCACTAGCGCTAAATGTACCCGCCATTTTGAACAAAGTGTGGCATGTATACACGACGTGTGTTATCCATGATGCTTTGTTTATTTATTGCCTTCCGCGATGTTGCTTATTATTTTAAGGTTATACACACGTATTTTTAAGCAGTGAATGCAAAAAAATTAGTGGATGTCTTGTAGGAGATGTTTATTTTTGCGTGTTTTTTCAATAGCGGCAGTTCGTTGTAAAGGGAATTTCACTATTTCGGAACAAATAAAATTCGGTATTTAGAGGTTAAAACAGCATTGATCTTATGGCGGTTCGGCGGGACCAAAATTTTATTTCGTTGTATGGGGTTTTTCGTTAAATAGAATATTCGTTAATGGAGGTTTTACTGTAGCCAGATACCCGTATAATAATGATAACATGAATATGAGTGAATATGAGACTGGCATGAACCTAGCTCTTAAGCACCTGCAAAATTTTCTCTCAAATGTTTTTTGTTCCAATATTAATCCAATATTAATCCAATATTAGCACTTATGACTTAATACCTTATTCTTTAATTTTACAATAGTTTACAAATTTGCATTAGATGTGTTTTAAAATGTATTTGAAAAGGGAAAGGCTAATTTGACGTGGTGCTTATTTCTTTTACATTGTTCTTGCACTCATAAGTAAATTCAAAATATGGTAAGCAGCACTCCCATTATTTACACAAATGCCCAACATGTCATAAACCATCAACATGTTTTGATTACAATTGTTTGCTGGCTTGGTATGCATCACAATACATTTTCTTGCTGCAAAATTATGTTCTTACCGGAGCAAAAAGTTTTCCACTATGTTTGGTGCTTGAGACTCCAAGAATGAATCTTTTGCACTCCAGTGGGGCAAGCCTAAAAAAAGTGAGAAAAAAAAGGGGGCATTAATACAGCACATGTTTCAAAAACTTATCTTAATCTACAGTTTTTCTTAAATAAAAACCATTAGGGGATGCATACCAGCTTCTAAATCTCCTCAGAAATGTGATGTCATACATTAATAAAACTTTTAACCTTGAGCACAAAATTTTCCTGAACACAATGTTCTGTTCCTTCAAGAACAGTAAAACCTTTACTTACAAACAGCATGTTATGTTATGTGCAATTTTCAAAAACTGCTTTTCAAATGTTAAAAAAAGTTATACTTTTAACAAATTTCAAATGATTAGACCCCAAACACAAAAACAGAGTCTAGATTCCTCATTTTTTTTTTTAATACAGTAAAACACCACTGTTCCGACCCCCTCTTCATTACAACCCCTTTTTGAGGAACCGCAAAACATTTATTTTAAAAAGTAAAAAAATTTGAAGGGTATCTGCTGAAAATTAGTTGGAAGTGTGTTTGAAGTTTCTCTTGGCAAGCACTGTACTGAACGTAGCCAGTAGACATCCCCTCCTTGTCTGATCCTCTCCTCCCTTCTCCCCAGGTAACAGTTCTGTGGTGTCGGCATGTCTGTGCTAGCCACCAGCCAACCACTCCTGGACACGTTGCCCCCACTGTTTACTTCTGTTATTACTCGACACTTAAAAATTTTACGATTGATTGTGATAAACTCGAAAAATAACACAATTTGTAATTACCGTATATACCCGAATCTAAGACAACCCCCAAACTACAGCCTCAGGGAAAAAATTTTTTATTGTATTAAACACATGCCAACAAATTAGATACAAAAATGAAAATATGAATGTTACAAAGGATTTCAACCACCACTTTGTACATTAACTGTTAACAGTTTATGTACAAACAGAAATAAATAACTATATGGCTGGTACTGTAATTGTTGGAAACTGATGCTGATGCATCATCTTCATTGTTATCATCTTCACTTCTGTTGACTTCAGCTTCAATTGCATCATCTTCCCACATGACACTATTTTCACTGCCATCCAATGCATTTGAAATGGAACATTTCTTGCGGCAATTTTTGGCAGAGTTGTTGTTTCCACCGCCGCACATTAACTTCTGAAATGCTGTATTTCCTTGCAGCAGAGCAATTGTTTGTACTTGCAGCGTACTTTATTACCATCATCTTGAAGTTTTTGTCATAGCATTCTCTTTCCTTTTTAGTAAAACGGCTTGCAGACGTACCTCTAGTTTCCAGGTGGTCGGCCATTTTCACACAATAATTTGTGTTTAAAATGTAAATCACATAACTCGCGTAACCGTTCGTCCAACTGAAAAAAATAATCACAGCTAGGAAGTACTGTATAACCTACATTAATGTTTTTGTACAAGAAACTAGTCGATAAGATGGGCGCCATCTTGTGCTATAGAACATTCCAAAAACATCAGTTGTAACATGTGCAGCTAGTAACTACTGCAAACCCGAAAACATTGACCCAAAATAAGTATGTTTACCTAAAAATCAGTGTATCTGAATCTGAGGCGACCCCTTTGTTTTGAATTATAAATTATGGTAAAAAAATGTCGTCTTAGATTCAGGTATATACGGTATTAGACATAGATATGTAATTTTCCTTTTCTTTTTTTCTTCCCATCTTTAATACAAATCCATAAGAAAAATAGGCTCTCGTTTTACGAATTATGTTTCCACAACTTTCTTGCTAAGGTATCTTGAAAATGGTTAATCGTAGAGAAAAAATTCATAGAATAAAACTTGTTGCTGACAGTTCTAATATATTTTTAACTCTTTCCAGTAAAAATTAAGTAACCCACTGACGTGGTCATTTCTGATCAAACATGATAAGTCAGTCTTTTTCTGCATTAGTTTGCTCACAATACATCACTAAAGGTAGTGGAAAGTAAAAACACTCAACATGATTAACCTTAAAAATATCCTGAAAATTTTAGAATTTTTTTTTTTTATTCCTGCCTGACAGGGAAATATAATCTTAGAGATCCCAAAAATTTTCCTGAATCTCAGGATCCCGCAGAGCCCTATTATTTTTATATGAATATCCAGCTGCTAAAGTCTAAATGTTCGCTGAAGCACCTGCCAAAAATGTCTCAAATCGTCTTGAACATGCTGTAGTAAAAGCTTTGCATTTTTTCCCCCTTCGATGCCTGTGTTCTCGCACAAGGCGCTGACATTACTTTTATTTATTTCTCCCTGTTTTTGATAGGTAGGCAGAGAACATAAACATAAACATTGCCAGCAGCAGTTACAACGCTAGGGGGATAAGGTAACTGGTCGCCACACCGAAAATCCTGCTGACAAATCTAATCCATTTATAAAAATTTGACTGGTTCTCTTGCCTGTAAAAACGCAGCAAGCCAGACACGTGGATGTTAAATGTGTATTGTAGTGGCTTCTAAGAAATAAGATACATATATAATACTTAAGTAAAAGGTTGGTTAGGTTACATCAATTACAATTATTAGACAAAATTTTAATAAACCATTTTAAATTTTGAAACAAAAATATCATGTTTTTAATCATACAGCTGACCTAACTTAACCTAACCAACATTTCATTTCAGTTCCTATTCTATTTATTTTCTAAAACCTACTACTCTACATATTGATCCAGAAAATTTATGTAAACCGCAAAATACAGTGAAACCCAATCCACTTCACGAAAAATGTGAATTATGACAAATTCACCAGTGAATGTTGGTATATGACAAACTTACGAGGTCTGCTAAGTAAAATATCAGTAAGCAAAAGAATAGTTGTTATTTCTCAGTGTTAGTATTTGAGGTTGAATCAAATACGAATAATAAATTGTGGCTAACTGCTTATTTGTGCAGCTGATATTTGCTTCACATATTTTATATTTTAGTCTGGATCTGCCTCTGAAGTTTTACTTAAGAACTGAGCCTTAAATTTTTACATTTTCATAAAAACCACAACAGTTTGAACTTCAAACACCCCCTTACCCACCCACAAGCCCTAAGATGTATGTTTTTAATATTACGAAGGACATTTCAGGAAGTAACTTGATTCTATAGAATAGTTAGCCCTGTATTTCACTAGAATTTTGTCCCAATTCCGTGCAGGTTCGTGTAGGAAAAATTCTTTCCAGACCGAAAATTTCTCAAATTGGAAAATCCATTCCTGCACAGCCCTAATAAATACATGCAATCCTACCCTTTTAATAAAATTAACTCATTTATAAGTCTTAATTTTGAATTACTTTGAGAAAATTCTTAACATGGATTTACTGCAATTTAGTTTGCCAATAATTGATGACATATTTACAGACTAAGCCATAAACTACATATATAGCAACTATGATTATTTATTCAAAACAAGTATCTCCACACCATACAAAATGTTATAATCAAAGTATCCAAACTGAAACTACCACACCCCACATCATACGTACCAATGTGCTTGTGTAGGAACGCTAAAATGAGGTGATTGTTGATTCTGTGCGTAGTCACGGGATCAAGTTTCTCCATGAACCAGTTCAGCCACAGCCCTACAAAATGCGGTGTGTCTGTTTGGTGCTCGTGGGTCGTCTTTCTGAAAAAGAAACAGGCTTTAATAGTGGGGGGAAAAAACACATGAACCAGTCTTTTAGTACTTGCCAGAGATGTGTAACATCTAACCTGGCTAATGAACAAATTCATGTTCTCATGTTGCAAATACAAATTTAATGTAGAATATTTCAGAGTAATGCTGAACATGATAAATATACGCATATTATGTTTTAAACTACATTTATTGACGCGAATCACACAGTTACCAAACCCGCCGCTAGAATGCACTGACTGAAACGGCTCCGATAAAAGCGAAAAAGGCTTGAATAGATACTAACTAAACATTGGCTTTGTACTTCTACAAGGAACTTTATTATAATACTGGCCATTTTGTTAAAATTCACTAAACAGTTAATAAAGTTAGAACAAATCTCCCGGGTAAAGTCACTTGTAAGCCCACATAATGAATATCTTTGATATCAAGACAGCAGTTTTGTACTGAGAACCTCACCGCATGGTGTACAGTTGTCGCTCTGCTGAGCTCTCCAAGAAGGACTTCATGGCGGCCACGTTGCTCGGGATGTGGAACGTGTGAGTGTTCACGAACAGCAGCGGCTGCTTCACGCGCGCCGGCAGGTCTGCGTCGCCCTTCAGCGGGAACATCCAGCCGTCCATGACGACGCCCAGCCTGTCGCATCACCCCCGCTGACTGTGCACCCACGATCCTCACGCGCCCGCGCAAAACACAGCGTAACAGCTACGCACTGCAGTGCACTCAACTCACTTGAATCGAGGCTCGTTGCCTAGAGTCAGCAATGCCGTGGCTGCTCCGAAGGAGTGTCCCATCATCACAGCATTGGAAATATCTAACCGACCCTGGAGGAAAAAAAAAATATCAACACATTAAAATCAATGCTTTCCAGTCCTTCCATTAAATGGGAAGAAAATTATAATGTATGGCATTCAAACCATTAGTTATTTAGTAAAACTATACTGCATAAGGTGTACAAAGGATTATAATTGGGGAACCCAAAAAATGGTGAATCATGAATTAGGGAAAAACAGCTGTTTCACAAGTTGATCGGAAAACAAATTTCAATAACATAGTAGTAGTTCAATGTCTCGAACTTAGTCTTTTTTTTCTACTATATCACCAATCCATATTATTTTTAAATGCCTCAAATGTGATACTTTGGTCTTACTCCAAGCTATTTGTGCTGTACATACAAAACAACATTAAATACCCATGGTTATTTAGTTTAAAAGCAGGATGGCTTTGTTAACATTAGTGCTGGTTTTTCAAGTGGGGGAAAAACTTTTTTTGCCGGATGTTTGTTTACAATTTATGTTTTCATAATTTTATAGTTTAGGCCAAGAAATAATTGTTAACTGTATGAGGAAGCATGTTACAATGTGTTTCATGTACTTTTAGCCCCGTCCCTTTGTTTAAGTTTACTTAAGCTGTTAATATAACATCTAAAAATGCACACATTGTGTAGGTTCTGCCAAACTGCTAAATAATGGGAGTTGGTGTATTGGTTTTACATCCAAGGAAAACACAACGCTATTTAAAACCGCTCTACAGAATACTTTTTTTCCATAAGGGGTATGTTAATCAAAATAATTTAATTTCCAATCAGGTAAGTTAGCTTGCTGATAACTATTTTAATCTAATCGAGACAAAACTCTCATTAAAATCAATTTACAGTACTAATATGTCTAAAAACATTTTAATAACATTGAGATTCAACATTATATAAATTACAATGTAAAAAAATTCACACAGCATTTTATCCATACCCGTGCCTAAATATTGACTCAATACTTGGCCGAAGGAAATATTTCTACATAATATAAACCACTGAACTATATTAAATGGACTAAAGAAAATACGCAATGAAGGAAGCAAATGAAGGAAAGAGCAAAATATTGTGTTTTTTTTTTAATTTGGCACATAATTAATTTGTATTTAATGCCACAAAAGTGCCAAAGTGCGGGCACAGAAATAAAAATTCACATAAATGAAATAAAGTGCTGCTTAAAATCTATAACCATGCTACTTCAATCACGCCATAATTGAATGGTCGTAATGGTGGTGTTGTGGTTTTTTTTTTATTTGCATTTGAACACTATTCGATTTTTACCTAAATCAATTCCCAATCAGATGGCACATAAAGATTTACATAAATACTGTATTTACTCGCATATAGGTCGCAGCAATTTTACCAGATTTTTTGATTTGGGGGGGGGGGGGGGGGGGATGAAGTGCAACCTATATGTGAAGAAATTTTTTTTTTAAATTTTTGAGGAATTTTTTTTGCAATACAGTAGAATCCCGCCGATGCTACCCCCCTCTGATGCGTCCATCCGTTTATACGACCGTGAAAAATTTGAGCAGAGAAAGTCGAAAATTTGAGTAAAATCGGCTGAAAAACAAGTCTGTTACACTTTGTTGGGCGCTATGTGTTCACGTTTATCTTGGCGAGAGTTTTACTGTAAGCAGGCAGGCATACAAAAGACGGCTAAAAATAGATACCACCCCTCTAGACTGTCCACGCGGAAGTGTCTAGCCGACCTCGGCGCGTCCACTATCGCACGAAAAGCCGTCTCAGCTGTCATGTTATCTTACCCGCCCGCACGAAAAGCCGCTGTGGTAACTTCTGCGAGCGCGTAAGAAACTTGTCCGGCCATGCGTCATACGTGACGTGACACTTACCTCTCCCATCCCCTGCTAATTCTTCAAGAGCCACAAGCCATTTAAAAACACCCCCCCCCCCTCCTTTCCCGCTAACATTTCAACACATTCCATCCCGTATTTCAACCTTCTGCGTGAGAAACTGTCAGCATCCTCCTCCCCTCCCACACCGCGTGTGGCAAAAGCCAGGTTGTATAGTCCATTGTCGGTAAAATAAATATTTTTATGGGCTTATACGACTGTCCTTCGCCATTAATAAGTGTTTTTTTGGTTTTTTTTTATGCTGTGAAGGGTCGTGGAAAAGATAATTGCTTGAGCTGTCAAAATAAACATCGCTGACGACAAGGGCGGGAGCGCATCCTGTCGGTCTGTAGCTGTGATTATCTACTCCAAAAACTAACTTGACTTCAATTATCTATATTCGGTTATTACGAGTACTTATTGTTACAACAATTTATCACGCCATTATCAGCTCTCGTAGTAGCGGAGTTTTACAGTACCCGTTAACTCTTTCGTGCACGGCGCGCCGGCCGTTCGCGTCATTAAATTACCGGTGCGACCTATATGGGGGGAATCTTAAATACCAAATTCAAGACCTAAAATTATGGGTGCGACCTATATGCGATGGCGACCTATATGCGAGTAAATAGGGTAACTAAATAACTAGGCAGGTTTGATGACAATAAGTACCTTGAACTGGTCCAGCTGGAAAGTGGTGGCTAGGACATTACTGGCAGTCCCTGCATTCATGTCTTCCAGAAGATCCAACACATTCTTGCACTCAACTGCACGTCTTTCCACCTTCAATACAGAAATGTAGGCTAATAACCACATGCTTGCGAATTATGAAATAAAGAATGGCATATTTGCAGTAATACTGCTGTAATAGGATTTCTGATCATATTTAAAGTTTAGAAGGAGAAAAAAATATTAAAAACATGCCCAAACAAAAACTTCTCAAGTTAAATGAATTTCAAGAGGATAAGAATACAACTAGTACAAACAAGTTCAAGTGATTATTTAGTACAGTATGTCTAATGACATTTTTATTGAGGTTCTTTCATTGCGTTTTAAGTGAACAATTAAATATTTATTGCTAACACTGCTGTTCACACATAGTATTTGTGTATAAATCAGTATCCGGAGTGAGTGAAAGATTATTAGTACAACTGAAACCACGGAGGTAAAAAATCAGTGGGTAAAATGTGTGCAATCTTTGTCATCTTGAAGGTGCGGTTAAGGTTGTTTTGAAATATTTCTCTTATTGCCTAGATCACTGTTAATATATTCGTTAGGGAAAATAAGATGGTTGCCTTTCTATTCTTAATGACCTCCAATGGTGTAACAAGGAATCGTTTCCTGCGGTACGCCGTGGTGGAACCAGCTGCCATCATAGTGAACACAAGTTGAACAGTCGGTGAAGCGACTTACTTACAGCTATTGTTGCGCCGCGCACACACGCCAACCCACCAACCTGACCAATTACTATCCTGACTGACTTCACCATTTACATCTACACTCGCTCCATGGACCAATGTCTCCATGACTGGAACACGAATGCAGACCAAATGCCAGTAACAACTCAAAAGAGCTGCGACATGCACAATACCTGTGTCTTGCGGGCAGACAAGTGTCCCGGCCCCTGGTCCACCTTGCGGTAGGGCGTCAGCGTGGGCTCGTTCCGGGCTGCGTGCTCCGGTGACCGGTAGTGGTAGGTCGCACACGCAGAGCCATCTCTGGAAGAACAGCGCCTTCATCAGAGACGTCAGTTTTCCCGAAGAGTAGTTTTGGCAAAACATTTTGGTAATTTACCAGAAAATTTTGAAGCGAGTCATGCTTTCACAGAAACAAATAAATTTTCCAACTTTTTTTTTATACAAACAGAACCAAATCAAATATACATTTTGCCTATCTTTATCACCTAATGGCTCACTCAACATTTGAAGAGTTATCTAGCACCCATACTACATACATCCTATTACTATAGGAACAAACAAAATGTTATTGAAACAGTATCTAACAAATTGCAGAAAAGAAATTATTGTATTATTGGTATCAATGTCTTCAATTATGTAAAGCTATGTTGGTAATAAAAAAAATTCATAAAAATGTTATATTTTTTCAGAAATTTTCTATCTCACATGTCTAACCTATCTTTCCTCACCCTAACTTCTCCACTCCATACACACAAATTCCTCTAATTTGAGATTTATCACAATCAAAGTTTTTTTTAATTAAATTGTACAAAGATTAAAAGATGGAAAATAATAATAATATGCTACTTAACTGAAAAGCACATTTCCTCACTGTGCTATCTAGTCCTAACCTACTATCACATTTATAACTTTCAAGAGTCATAATTCAATACAAGTACCTGTGTCCTGTACTAGGCATTCAAAAACAGAAATGAAGAACAAAGAAAGTATGTAATTTAAAAACTGAACAAACTATAAGCATTATAGTAGTGTAACTGCTTGAATTCTTAGAATTAATATTAATGATGAAAAATAATTTTTTTTCCATGCCTCTCTATTCATTTATTATTTATTATTATTTATTATTTATTATTTATTAAAATTTGTGACATGCACACCAACAGCCGAAGCTTTAGAGGTGTGCACAGAACAAGTAATACAAACACGACACATACAAACGAATAAATACAACATAAACAGGATAATAAAAGACGACACATACAAGCGAATAAATACAACCTACACAGGAAAATAAAGGACGACACAATAACAAACAAAACAAAACAAAACAGCAACTGAGATAATTTTAACTAATTGATCTAAAATTGGAAGAATAAACAGGATTATAAAATTACTCAGAATATTAGGGTAATCATAAAAATTAAAATTTGAAGTTTTTAATAAAATTTTCATATTTATTGAAATTTGAGATAAGTCTGTAAATTAAATCATTATTATTGTGTAAGGAACATAATAGGGATCGAAGGCGGCTTTTGAACTGCGGGACTCGAATACCAGAGTTATCAAGTAAGTATAAGCAATTAATTTTTGAACTATAGCACTTAAACACAAACAGGGCATCCAGATGGATGCGACGATTTGAAAGAGATTCTAATTTGGGTAATTGATGGTGTCTAGAACTAATTATTTTGAAAAATTTATTTTGTATGGATTCAATTTTGTCACTGTCGGTGGTGTTAATACTGTTCCAGATAACTGAGCAATATTCGAGTTTACTTCTAACTAAGGACAAATAAAGAGTAAGAATGGATTCAGTATCAGATGCATAGTAAGTTATATAATTTATTAAATATAAGGTTCTACGGGAAAAGGATACTAAAGAATTAACATGTTGATGAAAGAATAGTTTGGAATCAAGAATAACACCAAGATCTTTTATACTAAGAGATTTGGAAATTTTTGAGTTGTCAAGAAAATAATCATATTTAACTGGATGAATTTTCCTTGTGAAAGAAATAATTTTTGTTTTATCTTTGTTAAGTGAAACTAAATTCATTTTGCACCAATTATCAATTTCAGTAATATCAGATTGAAGAAGCAGACAGTCATTTAAGGAGGAAATTTCTCTGGATATTTTAAGATCATCAGCAAACAGAAAACCAGTAGTATGATGAAGAACTTTAAAAATATCATTGATATAAATATTGAATAATAAGGGAGATAAAGTACCCCCTTGAGGCACACCAGAAGTAGCATGATATAAAGTAGAAGTTTTTTTATTAAGTGAAACAAAGAAACATCTATCTTTAAGGTAACTAGTAAACCAGGTTATATAATTATTACAGAGACCGAAGTTAGAAAGTTTAGCTAGTAAAATGGAGTGATTGACAGTATCAAAGGCTTTAGCCAGATCAAAATAACATGCATCAACCTGCCCCCTTGTTGTAACTTTATTGTATATAGGATTAATAAATGAGAGAAGATTAGTAGAAGTTGTCATACTATTTCTAAAGCCATGCTGATTAGGAGCTAATCTGTTGTTTATTGGAAAGTTAATATGTTTAAATATTATTTTTTCAAAGATTTTAGTAAAGCCATTTAATAATGATATAGGCCTATAATTAAATACACTGAGTTTACTACCCTTTTTATGTATGGGAATAACCTTAGCTATTTTCCATTTAGTGGGAAATACTTGTGATTTTAGACTTGTATTAAATAGATGCAACAATAGAGGCATTAGAATAAAAGAGCAGCCTTTAATAATGAAATTTGGTATACCGTCAGGACCAGTAGACATAGTTGGTTTTAATGATTTAATTCCCCATAAGACCTGGCTTTCTGATAAGAATGATACAGGAATTGAATCGTGAATAATATCGGGATCAATGATACGAGGGTGGTTGGTGGATGGTACATATACACTAGCAAAGTACTTAGCAAAGACATTAGAAAGAATACCAGGATCATTACAGATATCACCATTGACATTAAGAGAATGGGATTCACTATAACCATTTTTCATAACATTGACATATCTCCAGAATTTTTTAGGGTTATTCTTAACCTTATTATTGATACTACGATTCCAATTAGTTTTATCACGCTTAATAAGATTTTTAACTATTGCTCTATATTTAGAGAAAAGAAGGTAATACTGAGTATTATTGTTTCTTTTATAGAGTTTATGAAAGTGTTTTTTAGATTTTAAGGCATGAATTAATTCACCAGAGAACCAATAAGGATGTTTAGAGGCCTTACGTGTGGATAATGGAATGTGAGTATTGATTTTATCACAGATACAAGATGTAAGTTGATCTACAAGAGCATCTACATCAGTGGTGTTATAATATTCATCCCAATTGTGGGTTTTTAGAGAGTTATAAAGGCTTAAGTAATCACCAGCTTTGTAGTTTCTGAAAATAGAATCTGGAGTAAAATTGTGTGAGGTCGCCTCAATAAGTAGTTTAATAAGTAGGGTAGGATGATAGATATCCTCTTTGACCAGAGATTCAACAGCTTTTTCAACCACACAATGGGATAGATTAGAAATACAAAGATCTAGAAGATTATTGGAAGATTGTATTAGGTTGTGCTGAAATAAATCCAAATTAGATATGAAATCAAGCAGGCACTGAGCCTTGGATCTGACATGTGCACGGGCAATATTGAAATAGTGATTTCCTTTCCAATCTATCCCAGGTACATTGAAGTCACCTAAGATAATCACATTATCATGAGAATTAACGAGTTTTTGTTCAAGAGCTTCAAAATACAATGTAAATAGATTAGGTGATGTAGTTGGAGGAAGATAAATATTACCCAATGTTAAGTACTTATTAAAGGCAATTTTAATATTAATCCATACGGCTTCTACTCCACGATAGTCATATAATTGAATTAGCTGAACAGAAGGGAATTTATGTTTGTTCACTGCGATCAACACTCCGCCACCACGTTCCATTGATGAGAGTAGCGGATCCCTATCAGTTCTAAAAATAGAATAATTATCGGTGAAATAATGAGCATTGATACATCTTTCGTTGAACCAAGTTTCTGTTAGACAGATTATGTCATACTGAGTATTAATAAGATTATCAAAGAATTCAACTGATTTTGTTCTAAGTCCTCTAACATTCTGATATGCAATTTCCCATTCATTAAGATTGGGCATTCACTGGGAAGTGAGTAGGAAGCACTCCTCCAGGCCCTGGCATAGAAGTTGCTGGCATAAAAGGTGACGATGTACTGCAGGAACTTGGAGGTAATTGGGTAGAATTACCGAGAGCTTCAGGAGATGAATTAGTATTAACAATTTGGTCTTGATGCAGTTTTCCAAAGAAAGGACTGATTAAACAGCCACTGGGCCAAAAAACAATATTATTAATTCTACTAAAATCTTCTTCCAGAACAGATACATGGAAGGAGGCGTAAGAATTATGCTTTGTCCGGAGCTTGGCCACTTTGACTTGCTTGAGATTTAGTTCGTTGGAAATATAATCTACGACTTCTTGTTCCGTGACAGACGGCTCAAAACGCGTGACAAAGAGAGCTTTTGTTTTTTTGTAAATAGGTTTAGCAATTGTTTTTAATGTGGAAACATTCCTGATGCCAATTTGCAAGGGATTTTTCTTACGATCCGTGTTAGATAATTTTCTATCGGAGTTTTCATTATTCGTGGACTTGCGTGAATGTTGTACTACGGTGAAGCCGTCTTCGTCGACGAGCTGTTTACCGTTTTTCCTGATGACGTCGTTGGAGACACGCTGAGTTGTAAGTGGGTCACTGGTGCGCGCACTGTTGCCAGATACACCGGATGACTCGACACAAGCAGGTTTCTTGTTTGAGGAGACTTTTTTAACTACTTGACTGTATGAATTAACAGAATCAGTCTTAGAAGATAAGATCTGTTTAATCTGTTGCAGTTCATTTTTTATCTCTGCAGTTTCACTACGAGAGTCGATAAGAAGGGTTTTTAACACCATATTCTCGCTTTTTAACTCGTCAAATTTCATACTGAGGGATTTCACGGCCGAGATTAAGTCTTCCATGGTGGGATCCAGAAGTTTTACCGTCCAAGCTTCACTAGAAGATTTTTGCTTCGATGAACTTTCACTTGCTTTTTCAGATATTCCCGGCGAATTAGAAATCACTTTTTTAGTAGGCGATCTGAACATTTTAGTAACCGTGTCTGGAACTAATTCAATGATCGAATCATTATTATCGGGTAATGAAAACCCATGAAAGTCGGAAAGATTAAGCAGCGATGAATCAATTATGAGTCGAACTTAACGATAGTGAAGAAATAATAGCACATTAAAGCCGGGGAGCGCGCGCGCACGTCCGTCGGCTATGAACGCTCAGCCGTCACTGAACGCTCAGCCGTCACTGAACGTGTACTATTATGTTTATGTTCAAACTTATGAATGATAAAATAGTCAGTAAACTAAAATTCACTTAGAATCAACATATCTTAATTCAACTTCAAATTGGCAAGCAAGTTACCTGTGCTCCACAACTGCTACCACAAAGCCCTGAGAGGCCAATTCCGCGCATAGTGCCGAGTAGAGAAACCTGGCTGCTCCCAGACCATGTGAAAGCACAACCACTGGCATCCTGGCACTGCCCGTGAGCACTGGCGCCTCCCACATCATGGGGACTTTGAATTCATCTGCAGCAAAGACCAGGCCGTCAAACATAAGGGTAGGCCTACACTTCACACAAAGCACAACTTTGGGTTGGGAAGTACACAACATATCAATTTACAAAAACTCTAACCAGTTGTACTTATTACAGACATCCCTTCCGTAAACATAAAGTCTCAAAATGCAGGAAAAAATATTTGTTTACGTATACTACACATTAATTAGATACAGCTTAATGAAATCAATGAAGGAAAAAAATTATCAAAAACTTTGTAACAGATAAACATCTTGCCACAATAAAATTAAATATATCTATCGTTGCATTCTCAAACCTCTTAAACTATCAGTAATTTTCTTTCTTGTACACCACACAATTTACTATAGATACCAGAAGTCTTGCAAGCTGAGTTACATAGTTCTGTCAACACAAGTTGGTCAAATAACCAGCAGCATAACCACACGTGCCTTATCTGCTGCACGTTTCTCCCCCCCCCCCCCCTTCACCCCCGCCACGGACCACGGACGGCCGGGTCAGCAAACAACCTCTGCCAGCCGCCTCCGAGCGTGATAAAATACGACAACACAGACAACACTCCCCCCCCCCCCCCTATTGCCTAACACCTCTGAGGACATTAACCTTCACATACCATGCGAGCATAGATAAATTAAAAGTTTTCCTCTGACAGTGAGCTCAGAGCGTCTATTGTTTACATTCGGTTACGGTGTCTTGTTGGGCACCTTCGACATGCTTTTTAGTTCCGTTATCTTTTTCCCTTGCAGACAACGTCGTGCGTCAGTCAGCGCCAACGTGCTGCTATTCCTACGTTCATGACAGGGCTGCCAAACTGGCGGATCCCCCCCTTCCCCTCCTGTATTCTCCTCCCACATGGCCTGCCCATGTGTCTCATGTTTGTAAACAAAGCACCCATGCATTCACATCTACTAATGATATTTATTTGGCACAAAACACACACAATGCATTATTCCTCCTGCATTAAATTTCAGAGCAGATTAATTTCTCAATTTAGGGGAACTTATAATAGAACACAAATATTCTTCGGAAGCCCATGTGAAGTTACGGCTATTGTTTCCGTATTCTAAGCATATTATACATAATTTTAATTTTTATAATTCATAAAATGTAAATTTAAACGGGGTCTGGACATCTACTACTATTGTAAATGAAAAAAAAAATACTCCCAAATAAAATACAGTAGTACTCTTAATTCAAACTCCTTCATTTACAAGAAATGTAAACATGATTATATCTTTCATTTGTGTTACCACACACATTCAAAATAATCCCCCATCAATGTGCCTAGCTTTTGTTTTGACAGTTTTCATGAACACCCAATGAGGTGTAGTCACTCTTGCCTTCGACGAAAGGTTCCCTAAATTAAATTGTCCTTGTGTTGGTTGAATTTCCCACACATTTCCTATGCTAGCTCTGAGATGATTAATTTTTTTTAAGATAGAGTACTCTTTACTTACATCTACTTACATCGACTTTTCTGTCAGCAACTAAGCTATATATTTAAAACCTCCTTACTTTCACACTAATGTAATAAAATAATACATGATGACATACCATGTTATCTCAACAATTTTCAAAGTAAATGAATAATATTTTTTTATGGTTTCTGTTGCAAAGTATTATCATGCAATTTTAAAGTAAACAATTTAAATTGTGTTTTTATCAAATTTGGTCAGTTATAATTTTTGAAGACGTGATGTACAGCCGCCTACACAAAACTGAGCACTGTAGCTTGTACATCTAGACAAACAAAATTTCAAAATTTAACATTTTTCTTTTGCACTCTCCCCAAAGTTAGTAGTTTATTTTGCATCATTATAATGACGTTATTTTATATTGTTTGGAGTCTTGGACTTCCAGACAGCAAATGGTTATATATTTTTTTGTGTTTCCTAAAGTAGGAACTTAGGTCAAGCAGCGCTAAAGTAATGGTCCTCTGAGCCAACGAGCCACAACCAGGTCCTCTGAGTGAAAAATCTCACGACCATTTTTCGGGTGTTTCCTGGGTTAGATCCCCAGCACTCATCTTTGGACGACCTATGTTCAACCCCCCCCCCCCCCCTCTCAGGCAGTGTGAACATTCTTGCCTGCCATAGAAGATCTGACTACAAAATTAAAATCAATTTAAAGTTAATTGTGTTTATTAGGACCATAATTTATTATGTATACTTTTTTGTATTAATTAAATTTGAGTGTGAGGATAAATAAATTAATATTAAATTATAATTTAAAAAAAAACAATAATAGAATAGCTTCATTTTTCTTAAGTTTGAATTTTTTTTTTACATATTATGTGTTTGCTATACACTTCATCTAAATTCATCTAAATTCGTTGATCTTTCGGGGTTTCGAACCGAACTAGCTCAGGGGTAAAATTCCCTCTTAGGTATCCTTGCTTCAGTCTGTTGGTCTGATCCACCTTCAGAGCTTGAATAGCCTGATCCTAGGCGAGTTAATAAAGGTAGATATCCGGGACTGAGGTGTACTTCGCTTTCCAAGCAAGTATTATATTTATATCTTTCGTGTGATTCGTCAGAGTGTGCAGAGCTTTGACTCATGCCTTTGACTTCTTGTGGATAGACAAAGAAAACAGTACAGGAATTTATAATCCCATTTAGTTCGTAAGTTACAGGGTTACCATACCCATATACAGGGGTTACAGTCCCCATTCGTCACTGAGTTTCCCAGGACACAGTTCATTCTCCTCAGTGCTTTTCAGCCTCCCGCACAGCGCCAACTTTGTGAATCTACATGATGTCCAACATCTGAGATCAACGTGATGAAATCTAACTTCATTAATACAGCACCGATTAAATATCTATAATAAATTTTCTTTAAATTTAAGATTTTTGTAATAAGAAAAAGAGTCTTAAGTGACCCCATTTTGTGATTAAGATGATTTATAACTTATCACCGCCAATGTAAGTCAGCGAGCTCATCATTTATTGTGAGTAGTTTACCTTAGTCAATTCTGGTACAGGGTAAGTCTGCCAGTTCTTATACTTCTCAGGCTCAGTGTTGGTTGCTTACCCTGGCTCCGCCTTTCAGTGGAGGAGTATGTGCTGCCAATTAGCATTTTTTGCCACAATTGTAAATTTGAATTTTTAAATTATTATTTTAGCAGTAATTTTGTAGCTAAAACTTAAACTCTTTCCACTTACTGCACACTCCCACTTAATCTTTGTCAGGCTAGTTCCCCAATTTGTTCCCAGCGACATATCTGATTTTTGCCAACCATCTAACAACCCAGCAGTCAGGCTCGTCTTATTCTCGCTTTGCTGCATGTCTGGGCATGGTAACAGAGCCCTGTCACCGTGACCAAGACCTCTTGTTCCTGCAGTCTCCCAAGACACCACTTTTCTCGGACCCCGCCTGACGCAAGCACTCCAAGACGTGATCACGAGTCTTTTACCAAACCCTCAGTCACGTCTCTGGGTTCTGTAGAGCTAGTTTCCCACCGTTATTGCAGTTTCCGCATCCCCCCTCCCTTCTTCTTTAGTCCTCAGTACACTGACCGGCCACTAACCCAAGTCTAAGTCAAGGCTAGCCATAGATCTTAAAAAGTACCGCCTCTGACCTCTAGCGGTGGAGGTAGCATCTGCTGTGAGTCTCGGGCAAACTCAGCCTGCCTCTTGGCGACTCACGCCACAAGCAGTGCCCTGTAATTCTCTCCCAAGCCACCAGAGCACTCCACAAGTCTCCTCCATAATCCCCATGCTTTTGAAATAGCCTCGTGCAAGATATGTACGAATTGACTTCTCGGTTCGGCCACTCCTCAGTAGGTCGCGCTGCGGGCGGGCACCAGAAGAAACGTCGAGATATCAAAGTCAGTATTTCTCTACCACCCCTTCGGAAATCTTCGGAACCTTTCGGCCCTGAAGCCGAATCATCCCTTATTCCTTTCTAAATCAAGCGCCTGTTTTTTATTATGCGTCACTTCGCTCTACGAGGGACTTCTTGGCACGACGTCAGACTGACTACTTCGCTTCTCGGCCAGCCCTCAGCAAGATTCCACTTCTGTCATCGTACGAGAATGTAATCGTCTTGTCAAGGGATGTTTCCCTAAGTTAGATAGTAGTTAGTCAGTCTGTGTGTTCAATTAAGAAATTTTTACATTTTTGGTTAAATTTTAATAATTCTAAATTATAAGTGCTTCCGCATTAACTGCGCTTGTTCGGTACTGTCTTCGCTCACATCCCGGCGGGCCCACTTCCTGAGTGCTAGGAGCAACACCCTGTTTTGTTGAGTTTCCACAACCTTTCTCTTCCCCGACCATCACCGTTTTTGTGGGCATTTTTGCTCGTTTAATGACTGTCTGTGAAGCAGGTCTAATTCTTTTGAATTTGGCTTGTTCACAGACAGGGTCCAAGAGCCTGGAGCCGGCATGGCGTCCACAAGCTCTTCCTCGTCCTCGGTGACCAAGGACTGCTACGGCGCCCTGGTATCCCATTTATAGTATAGATCATCATTGTCAGCCAGCTAGTTTCAAACATCATACCTCCAAATTCTCCGCGATACCTGTAGCTAGCCAGTTAGGCTACTACTACGACGATCCTGAGATATTGAAAATTATATAACTACAGAACTTTAATGATGCTATGTTCCAAGAATTAAAATTCTGGGACTGTTTATTTTTATTTTTTTTACTATGGCCAAAAAAACAGCTTAATAATATTTTGATTAGGGCCGGTCCATATAGCAAATCTTATAGTATGCATATATTAGTCCCATTATGTATTTGAACTTCTTTACCAAACCCAGGTATTGTTATTAAGATGTTTTTTTTACTCATGTTCCATCATCTATAAAAGGAAAATAAGTAGAGGCACAGATACGGACAAAACTGCACTTGTTATTTATGCATTTGAAACTTAATGACCCACAAACTCCCAACATGATCCCAGGAAGTGTATGAACACTTATTTTCAAACCAAACATGTACACTAGTAATGTCTCCATCTAACTCACTATTACAACTTATGCAAGATGGTAACTGATGTTTTTGTGCAAACAAATTTAATTAAATGTAATTATATTTCAAGTATTTAACATTGTTGCAATTTAATTGTTATGGGTACTTAGTCTGAAGTTAGCTAAATTAATTTTTATTTCTGTATGCTAGAAAGTTACCAAGTGAAAATCTGGTATAATTTTTTTTTTACTCTTTAAAAATAGTCATAGATTAAATAGATTTAAAATATATGTGTATATATTTTTTTTGCTATTCTTTTGTTGCATGCTAAAACAAGGACAGCTCTATTGGAAAGAGCGAGTAAATGCTCATTACACTGCACATTGCAACCTAAAAATGAGAAGCACTATAGGAGCTTGCGCTCAGCTAGCCATTGTTTTTTCGCACTAATGGGCAGCATCTTTTGAATGAACATAGTACACGGAGGGAAAGTGCTGCTCCCCAAAGATACAAATTCCCTTCCCTTACCTTCCTCCATACCCCTCATGCACTTCACCCACACACTTGACAGCTCGCAAGACTTCTGGCCAGGGAAGCATCTGGATCCTACACTTTTCCCAAAATGCTTTTGTATAGTCGTCTCTCCCCAAATAATAAATTTCAAGCATAGCTTCAGGTTCTGTAAAAAACATAATTGTAGTAAAAATGTGCCTAAAACTTTATGTAATTACATTAAAAATAACTTGTGCTTACTCCCATAGTATGAAAGTATAAATTTCAGAGCTAGCTTCCACGTTCGCAGTACACGGGCAAATCCTTCCAGATACAGGTCACTTGGAATCCACGAAATCCAGCCTTCCTGTAAATGAGGAAGGTATTTATTTATTTATTTATTTTTTATTTATTTTATTTATTTATTTTTGTTCCTTGCCCACCAACAGTCAAGGACTTTTTTTGGTGGGCACAATACATACAACAAAGACAAACGAGGACAAATGAGATCACTGCTGGTACGTGGACACTTCCCCCATGTCGGCATCAAGAGCAGGCAGCTCCACCTGAAGGTGCCATCTGCAATTGGCCAACATACGTAAGCAGTGTACCACATACCAGCAGAGACCAGGACAGACATTAACAAACACAGTGACAGGACATATAACAACTAAGACAATGATAAACATAAAAAGCTACAAGAAAACATTAATAGATACAATAAAAAGTTATATGTTAATAAAAAACTAATATAGGTACTACTAATAAAACATTACAATATGATTACAGATTACATGCATAAATATGAAAGTTAAAATAATAATGCACCTGCCTTTGAATTATGGGCTGCAGATGAAGGGTAGAAGAGTCTAACGAAACACCCATCACACGTGTAGCCGGTCATGACATCCACAGCTCCAGGCACATAAGGACCTGCAAGTAAAAAAAATAGAACATGTACAATGCAAACTGCTGGCACCTGTCCTCTGGACTCGGCTAAGCAGTCTAGGCTGGAGTGCCTGACCATCAACACGACTGATCTGACCAGATGCCCTCACGTAAAAATAAGTGGCTTCCCTCCTCAGGTTTAAAACGTTATTTTGGACATACACCACACCATTGCAAGTTTACACTGCATGTCACAGAGAAAACCCGAAGTATGGACAAAAAAAAAGATGAATACACACACAGAAAACCAGCCAAATAAACTGGTGTTAAATGCATAGCCAGCACGTAATATTCTGTGGAAAGAATTACAACAATACCTAACTTTTATTGATGGATTTGATGCGCATTAATGTGTTGTCCAGATTATCTGTTTAGTATCATCACCGAGTTCCTCCGTCTCTGTGGCCGCGATGCCCAAGCTGGTTGTTTGTCTGTATTTACTTTCTGTGGCTGCGATGCCCAAGGTAGTTGGTTGTTTGTCTGTACTTACTTTTTTTGTTGCCACTGTCTCATCCTTGTCAGTCCACTGGGTTCATCTGTGCTGTGATAATTTTTCTTCCTAAATCCTTACATGTGATTGTGTACAAGAGGCATGTGACATCATGGTATGTATTAAATCTCGGTATCGTACTTCTTGTGCTTTCTGCTTCTGCTCACGTTTTACCGGTTACTGCAGGCCGGCGTGGATGCCTTCAGAGCCCGCTGTATCAACAACTATAGCATGCCTGATGCAGAGAGCAGGCCAGGTAATCTGCGCTAAGGGGGATATGAGTCACGCTTCCACGTGGGCGACATCACGCCCAGGGGTTAGAGTCTCCGCCGGGTCTGTGCCATGAGTTCGCTTAAACATCCGATGACAGTGGTGGATACAGGATTTTGGTTTGGGAGGGGCTTGACCCAGCTGAGGCTAGGCTTTATCAAGGCAAACACTAAAACAATAGTGGACCCAGATGCTTTTGGAGGGGGCTTGAGCCCCTTAGCCCCCCCTCTGGATCCGCTACTGTCCAATGATGAATAATTATTTGCAATTTATGGTACTTCACTATTCATTTTAAAATTAATTAACTGGAAGAAAGAAAAAGTTTGCAATTAAAATGGTGCCCATGACAAAATTATAAAATTATTTTAGTAACAACCTAATCACTAAGTAATACCTATATATGTTGATGCAATTTTCACATTGATGCAGATAATTAAATCTAACTTGTTTAAGTTTACCAACTCTGGTCAAACAATTCAGCTCCATGCGACTGCACGATCATTAAATGACACGCTGCAGATCACATGAATGAATCAAATGCGGGTAAACTGTAAGGGTCATGTAACTTTTCCATAAAAAGAAATTTAATATATATATATATATATATATTTGAACACTACCGATGTTCTTCTATTTACCCTAATAACAGTGTTTACAAATTCATCTGGTTCCTAAGCATTACTTCTTTTTAATGGCAATATTACTTAAGGTAAGAAAATTTATTAAGTATAACATGAACTAAGTAGGTACGTACTAAGTATAAGTACCTATAGGTAATGGAGATAAATAACAATAATTTTGTTTGCAGTTTTTATTCTGACATAGCGGACAAAGTTTCATTCATTCCAATTATTTGGAAGCAGTTTATACGTGAATTGTTGTTATAATGTCATTATATCATTATCACCATATTAACTATGTGTGTGTATCTGTTTAGGTACTTACAACTACCTAGTTTAAAGAGTGGTATTTTATTAAGAATTAGTTATATTACTGGTGGTTGAGTTTTTGTAACTGTAAAAAGAAATTAATTTTAAAAATTTTCATTTTATGTTATTTTGAAATTTTTATTGTTTTCTAATATGATTGATTTGTAATGTTTGTATTTAAAGCACTATTTTGATACATTCTGTGATGAATGATTTGGATGGAGGGCAAAATTATCAAATTGAATTTGTGTTGTGTTCATCAGCTGTTGGTTTTGTGAAAGCATTTACTTAGTCACTATGACGTGAAAATTTGTAGGCATTGTACAGGATTTGTCAGATTTGATCCGTTGTTTTTTCTGTAATTTGAAAGGCTGGTGTTCTGGGAGTGTGTATGACGTTGTGAATTGTCTACATGGTGGGTGTTACTTGAACGTTTTCGAATTTGCAGGTTTAGTGGATACATGGAATTTATTGTTATGAATTTTTATAAATCATAGGGTGTCATGAGGTTAAGAGTGACAAATGTAGGTGGTTATTGATCTGGCAAAGGAATTCATGTTCCGTCAACGGTATCCAAACGAACGACAATGTCCACCTCACTGCAAGGAAAATGTACCCACCCCTTACCTAGGTGACAGTTCTTTCTTTCTTGAAGTTTCATTATCATATTGTCATTATCCTTTTTTATGTTTGCCTGTGCTTTAAATTGCATAGCCAAAACTAACTTTTTTTCGTCAAGAGATTGGCCTGATTGTTGTCACTGCACTAATGTTTACTTGATATCATCCTGTGGTTCTCCAGATATATAAGATTAAGTACGAGTTTGAGTGATACGGGGTACACTGACGCGAGCTAATATTGAGGCAACAAAGTCAATAATCTGGAGGCACAATGAAGTTAACCTGGGATTCGGTTGTACCTGATTGTCCATGCAGTAATTTAAAAAACAAACAAAAAAACGTGTTCATAGACATACCTTCAGGTAAAGGCAGAGTTAAAGAATTCCAAGTCAGCCACCCCATAGCTGGCACTTAAAACGTCTCTAATATCAGTAACTAAAGACCCTGCCGTCTTTATCAGAAATTTCATGACACAGCAAATTATTCAGTGCCCAGTGAGTTTTCTACTGACTTCTACGTACCGGAGTCAAAATTATGCATTTGAACAGCAACAGCAACAGACGCACACATACATTGCGGCCATGACAGTTTTCGCGTTTCAAAAACATTTACCCAAACATAAAATAGACAAAATGTAAGCCAAAATACAACTACGAAGTCATAAAGGCAAAACTTAAGGCTAGTTAATAATATTAAAAAAAAGTGAATTTTTATACGTAATGTTAAAATTATTTAAAAGTCAAATATGATATATATTTCAAAATATGGTATTATATTATAACAACTCCAGGACTCATACCAAGTATTGGCCGAATATCAGCCATGTACCAAATGAAAGCTGTAACATTTCTTAACAAATAATAGTTTTCAGAATTTTTGTCTGGGCCGACACTTTTAATGCCGACGGACAGCAACAGGATCGCGCGCCCAGTTTTCCTTGCAGGCAATAGATTTACCCGCCCAATACAGGCCCTGAAAAAAACCATTTTATTTCTCCATTTAAAACTGAAATATATAAATCTAACTACAAAGTCATAAACCCAAGATATGACGCTTTGTGTTTAACAAAAAAATAGTATTTATTAATAGTATTCTTAAAATTATTTAAATTCAAAAAAAGTACATACATATTTCAAAAACTTGCATTATATTAGAACGACTCCAGGACTCATACTAAGTATTGGCCGAACATCAGCCATGTACCAAATGAAAGCTGTAACATTTCTTAACAAAATATACTTTTCAGAATTTTTGTCTGGGCCGACACTTTTAATGCCGACGGACAGCAACAAGATCTCGCGCCCTGTTTTACTTGCAGGCAATAGCTTCACCCGCCCATTAAAGGACCTGAAAAAACCATTTTATTTCTCAGTTTAAAACTGAAATATAAAAATCCAACTACAAGGTCCTAAACGCAAGATATGACGCTTTGTATTTAACAAAAAAAATAGTATTTATTAATAGTATTCTTTAAATTATTTAAATTCAAATAAAGTACATATTTCAAAAACTTGCATTATATTAAAACGACTCCAGGACTCATACCAAGTATTGGCCGAACATCAGCCATGTACCAAATGAAAGCTGTAACATTTCTTAACAAAATATACTAATCATAATTTTTGTCTGGGCCGACACTTTTAATGCCGACGGACAGCAACAAGATCGCGCGCCCAGTTTTCTTTGCAGGCAATAGATTTACCCGCCCATTACAGGCCCTGAAAAAACCATTTTATTTCTCCGTTTAAAACTGAAATATAAAAATACAACTACAAGGTCCTAAACGCAAGACATGACGCTTTGTATTAAACTAAAAAAAGAATATTTATTAATAGTATTCTAAAAATTATATAAGGTCAAAAAAGGTACATATTTAAAAAACTTGCATTTTATAAAAACGACTCCAGGACTCATACCAAGTATTGGCCGAACATAAGCCATGTACCAAATGAAAACTGTAACATTTCTTAACAAAATATACTAATCATAATTTTTGTCTGGGCCGACACTTTTAATGCCGACGGACAGCAACAAGATCGCTCGCCCAGTTTTCCTTGTAGGCAATAGATTTACCCGCCCATTACAGGCCCTGAAAAAACCATTTTATTTCTTCGATTAAACCTGAAGTATAAAAATCCAACTACAAGGTCCTAAACGCAAGATATGACGCTTTGTATTTAACTAAAAAAAATAGTATTTATTAATAGTATTCTTTAAATTAAATAAGGTCAAAAAATATACATATTTCAAAAACGTGCATTATATTAAAACGACTCCAGGACTCATACCAAGTATTGGCCGAACATCAGTCATGTACCAAATGAAAGCTGTAACATTTCTTAACAAAGTAGACTTTTCAGAATTTTATTCTGGGCCGACACATTTAATGCCGACGGTCAGCAACAAGATCGCGCGCCCAGTTTTCCTTGCAGCCAATAGATTTACCCGCCCATTACAGGCCCTGAAAAAACCATTTTATTTCTCCGTTTAAAACTGAAATATAAAAATACAACTACAAGGTCTTAAACGCAAGATATGACGGTTTGTATTTAACTAAAAAAATTGTATTATTTAATAGTATTCTTTAAATTATATAAGGTCAAAAAAGGTACATATTTCAAAAACTTGCATTTTATAAAAACGACTCCAGGACTCATACCAAGTATTGGCCGAACATCAGCCATGAACCAAATGAAAGCTGTAACATTTCTTAACAAAATATACATTTCAGAATTTTTTTCTGGGCCAACACATTTAATGCCGACGGACAGCAACAAGATCGCGCGCCCAGTTTTCCTTGCAGCCAATAGATTTACCCGCCCATTACAGGCCCTGAAAAAACCATTTTATTTCTCCGTTTAAAACTGAAATATAAAAATCCAACTAAAAGGTCCTAAACGCAAGATATGACGCTTTGTATTTAACTAAATAAATATTATTTATTAATAGTATTCTTTAAATTATTTAAGGTCAAAGAAGGTACATATTTCAAAAACTTGCATTTTATAAAAACGACTCCAGGACTCATACCAAGTATTGGCCGAACATCAGGCATGTACCAAATGAAAGCTGTAACATTTCTTAACACATTATACTTTTCAGAATTTTATTCTGGGCCGACACTTTTAATGCCGACGGACAGCAACAAGATCGCGCGCCCTGTTTTCCTTGCAGGCAATAGCTTCACCCGCCCATTACAGGACCTGAAAAAACCATTTTATTTCTCCGTTAAAAACTGAAATATAAAAATACAACTACAAGGTCTTAAACGCAAGTTATGACGTTTTGTATTTAACTTAAAAAAATTGTATTATTTAATAGTATTCTTTAAATTATATAAGGTCAAATAAGGTACATATTTCAAAAACTTGCATTTTATAAAAACGACTCCAGGACTCATACCAAGTATTGGCCGAATATCAGCCATGTACCAAATAAAACCTGTAACATTTCTTAACAAAATATACTAATCATAATTTTTGTCTGGGCCGACACTTTTAATGCCGACGGACAGCAACAAGATCGCGCGCCCAGTTTTCCTTGTAGGCAATAGATTTACCCGCCCATTACAGGCCCTGAAAAAACCATTTTATTTCTTCGATTAAAACTGAAATATAAAAATCCAACTACAAGGTCCTAAACGCAAGATATGATGCTTTGTATTTAACTAAATAAATATTATTTATTAATAGTATTCTTTAAATTAAATAAGGTCAAAAAATATACATATTTCAAAAACGTGCATTATATTAAAACGACTCCAGGACTCATACCAAGTATTGGCCGAATATCAGCCATGTACCAAATGAAAGCTGTAACGTTTCTTAACAAAATATACTGTTCAGAATTTTTGTCTGGGCCGACACTTTTAATGCCGACGGACAGCAACAAGATCGCGCGCCCTGTTTTCCTTGCTAGCAATAGCTTCACCCGCCCATTACAGGACCTGAAAAACATTTTATTTCTCCGTTTAAAACTTAAATCCAACTACAAGGTCCTAAACGCAAGATATGACGCTTTGTACTAAACTAAAAAAAGAATATTTATTAATAGTATTCTATAAATTATATAAGGTCAAAAAAGGTACATATTTCAAAAACTTGCATTTTATAAAAACGACTCCAGGACTCATACCAAGTACTGGCCGAACATCAGCCATGTACCACATGAAACCTGTAACATTTCTTAACAAAATATACTTTTCAGAATTTATGTCTGGGCCGACACTTTTAATGCCGACGGACAGCAACAAGATCGCGCGCCCTGTTTTCCTTGCAGGCAATAGCTTCACCCGGCCATTACAGGACCTAAAAAAACAATTTTATTTCTCAGTTAATATAAAAATCCAACTGCAAGGTCCTAAACGCAAGATATGACGCTTTGTATTTAACAAAAAAAATAGTATTTATTAATAGTATTTTTTAAATTATTTAAATTTAAAAAAAGTACATATTTCAAAAACATGCATTATATTTAAACGACTCCAGGACTCATACCAAGTATTGGCCGAACATCAGCCATGTACCAAATGAAAGCTGTAACATTTCTTAACAAAATATACTTTTCAGAATTTTTGTCTGGGCCGACACTTTTAATGCCGACGGACAGCAACAAGATCTCGCGCCCTGTTTTACTTGCAGGCAATAGCTTCACCCGCCCATTACAGGACCTGAAAAAACCATTTTATTTCTCAGTTTAAAACTGAAATATGAAAATCCAACTACAAGGTCCTAAACGCAAGATATGATGCTTTGTAATTAACTAAAAAAATTGTATTTTTTAATAGTATTCCTTAAATTATATAAGGTCAAGAAGGTACATATTTCAAAATCTTGCATTTTATAAAAACGACTCCAGGACTCATACCAAGTATTGGCCGAACATCAGCCATGTACCAAATGAAAGCTGTAACATTTCTTAACAAAATATACTAATCATAATTTTTGTCTGGGCCGACACTTTTAATGCCGACGGACAGCAACAAGATCGCGCGCCCAGTTTTCTTTGCAGGCAATAGATTTACCCGCCCATTACAGGCCCTGAAAAAACCATTTTATTTCTCCGTTTAAAACTGAAATATAAAAATACAACTACAAGGTCCTAAACGCAAGACATGACGCTTTGTATTAAACTAAAAAAAGAATATTTATTAATAGTATTCTAAAAATTATATAAGGTCAAAAAAGGTACATATTTAAAAAACTTGCATTTTATAAAAACGACTCCAGGACTCATACCAAGTATTGGCCGAACATAAGCCATGTACCAAATGAAAACTGTAACATTTCTTAACAAAATATACTAATCATAATTTTTGTCTGGGCCGACACTTTTAATGCCGACGGACAGCAACAAGATCGCGCGCCCAGTTTTCCTTGTAGGCAATAGATTTACCCGCCCATTACAGGCCCTGAAAAAACCATTTTATTTCTTCGATTAAACCTGAAGTATAAAAATCCAACTACAAGGTCCTAAACGCAAGATATGACGCTTTGTATTTATCTAAATAAATATTATTTATTAATAGTATTCTTTAAATTAAATAAGGTCAAAAAATATACATATTTCAAAAACGTGCATTATATTAAAACGACTCCAGGACTCATACCAAGTATTGGCCGAATATCAACCATGTACCAAATGAAAGCTGTAACGTTTCTTAACTAAATATACGTTTCAGAATTATGGTCTAGGCCGACACTTTTAATGCCGACGGACAGCAACAAGATCGCGTGCCCTGTTTTCCTTGCAGGCAATAGCTTTACCCGCCCATTACAGGACCTAAAAAAACCATTTTATTTCTCCGTTTAAAACTGAAATATAAAAATCCAACTACAAGGTCCTAAACGCAAGATATGACGCTTTGTATTTAACTAAAAAAAATAGTATTTATTAATAGTATTCTTTAAAATATATAAGGTCAAAGAAGGTACATATTTCAAAAACTTGCATTTTATAAAAACGACTCCAGGACTCATACCAAGTATTGGCCGAATATCAGCCATGTACCAAATGAAAGCTGTAATTTTTCCTAACAAAATATACTTTTCAGAATTTTTGTCTGGGCCGACACTTTTAATGCCGACGGACAGCAACAAGATCGCGTGCCCTGTTTTCCTTGCAGGCAATAGCTTCACCCGCCCATTTCAGGACCTGAAAAAACCATTTTATTTCTCCGTTTAAAACTGAAATATAAAAATCCAACTACAAGGTCCTAAACGCAAGATATGACGATTTGTATTTAACTTAAATAATTGGTATTTATTCTAGTGTATAGGGTTTGCCCTGAGACACGCCTAGGTCCTACCTTAAACTGGCCCCTTTCCCACACACTTTAGCTTAGTTTAATTTAAGTTAGGAAAACATTTCAATTGTCATTCGAGTCAGGCTTTTCAGGGGGATTTCTCCACGCTTCTGGCTGGCTTTAGACACACGTAGAAAAGGGATGATAGTCGAAGTTCTGTCATTTATACTCGATCCTAAAACCGGACGATTCGACGGCCGGCCTGGAAATAACTTCTCATACACTCCAGAGTTCACACATTTTTTAAGCATATTACCATGGTGTTCGCAATAATTGGGGTTAATTGTTTCAAAATAAAACAATAATATACCATGTCATGCACTTTTTTAATACACAGTATTTGAATAAATTTTCCCTAACACATAAACCATACACGCTGACGTCATGAGTTTCTCAAGGTAACCTAATTTGGTACGTCTCTGGAGTTATACTTAATTTATAACCCATTTGCAAGAAGTCAAATGAATCGGAAACACATTGTCGAATAAAATTAGTAAGTATTAATTATTATATCTGTGACATCTTAATTATGTTACTTAGATACAGTGTGCTATCTGTACAAGAGTAAAATTTAACATTAGAGGTATGACAATTCATAATATTGTAAGTTTAATTGTACTTTTTTAATAACTACCAAAATACATACAAATTATGCAGATTTTCCTAGTTATATCCACTAAGAACACGGATATTTAATCATATAGGTAATTCATTTATTATTTATGGGGGAGACATTGAAGCAAACATTTTCTTTCAATTATTATACATATATGTGTAAGTATGCATGTGTGTATATATATAAAGTCCACATTCGGCATTATCAATATGTATGTAATTGGGAAATTCATACATTGGAAGAATTTTTATAACTTGCAGGGTTATGCGGGATTGTGTAAAAAAATATGTACCTAACAATGAAAGGTGAGTATGTTAACATTTTCTAAATGAGGCTCAAAGATAAAGTTACGACACATTTTAAATTTACCTTTTTTGATTCAGGACCGTAGCTTATCAACTGTTCTGGTTCAGAAACTATCTTAATTATTACAAAGTACATCAGAATCCAGTGACGACCGGTGTATGAGCTGCAGCAGGGGAGTCAGTTTGCAAGCGCACTGACATTCACGACAAGCTTGATTCACCAATGCCCACAATGTCACAGAGGAGCCAGCGATTATCAACCAGTCGCAGCCACGCAGTGCGACGCTGCGTCTACTGGAAACAATTCTGAAGAGTTGGAATCTGCTGCATTCATTCGCTAGTCACCACAATAACAATACATTAGAATAATGTTGTTTATATACTATTGAGACCTTGCATGTGATGGTAACGGGCCAGCATCTCGTTACCTGTATTTAAGGGGCGAGAACATATCAATTAGTTCTGGAAAAAAAATTCCCAAGAATTATTAAAATAAAGTACATGAAAGATACTGTTAATTGTACACCATACAAAGTACATGCTGCATTTCAACAAATGTGCTTGCATGGTTAACGCAACGTTATATCAATGAGTAAATAGAAAATTTTATTCGAAATTTAGTCATTAGCCAACCCCAAGTGTGAAAGATATTCAAGCAATTATTTGCAATGTTGCAAATATGTTTTAAAATGGTGCAATTTATGGCTTACTTTTTCAATTTTTCTTTGTAATGAAACAAGAAACAACTTGCAACGTCACAAAAGGCTCGCTCAGGAAGGAGGGTGCAACCTCTCTTTGGAACGATCCTCTTGTTCAATGTCAAATGAGCTACTTGTCACTTGCATTTGTTATTTTCCTAGTGTTAACTAAGAGGTTTCTTATATTTCAATGGTGGTATACACCACAACACTTTATATTTGTTCGGTACATTCGTATAAGGGAAACTGTAATTACATAATCCAGAGAACATAACATCACTTGGAAACCACACGTACTAAATGTAAGGTTCTATCATATAGTTAAACAAGTTTGGCTGGCAACAAACACAACAAATTATAATCGGCATTAAACGCAACATTCCCAGTCCATTGACCATAGTTCGAGTGCTTATAGAAGTTCTATATGAAACCAAATAAAAATAATTCTGTAATACTACTGTTATTATTCTCAGATGTATAGAAATATGGTTGTTCCTTCTTGTAATGGTACAGAACACAAAGGTTTACAGAAATATTGTGTCACTTAACAAACATTTGTATTTTTACATATGAACCCCTAATTCGGTTCCAATTACAATTTATCTTAATCTGTTTTAGCACAATATTGAGCTTAAAATTTCTTATCCTAATTACACTTCTCAACTACCTATGCGGAAATCGGATCAAATTGTTTTCTAATAAATAAAAAATCGAATAAATAGATACTTCAGCCTACATAACACCATACAGTTTCTGCGAGAATATTTATTACGTACTCATAACACTTAAGAAAATGTTACACAAATCATTGCTTGATATTCATTCGTTCTTCTGTTCTGTCAACTGTGAACATAACGGGTGAATCATCGTGAAGTTATATATGTATCCTTTTGCGCACCTTTCTCTTTCACTGGCTAGCAATTTGTGACGTCACTCTGGAGATATTTTGCTAAAGTAGGCTATGCATACGGAAATATACGTTAATCTGAGTTTTACATTTTGTTAGAACGGCGGTTATCAACAAATGATGATTCTAATGGCAAATTTATTTCCATTCAAGTAAATAAATTAAGAAATTAGATACCTATAACTAATTTTATTGCCTCATTTATTACAAAATAAGTTTTTTTCTGTATTTTGTTTTGTCTCCGCCCAATTTAGGTTTCGAATGGACGAAAGCTACGATATCATTTAATTTTGACAATCTTTTTTTATATAGCCTGAAGTGATTTTATTATTTATTTCAGTGTAATACATTCACAACACAAGTTTGGCTAAATAATGTTAAACTTTTGTAGCAGTGACACCAGTTAACTGTTGTTTGCCACAACCGTAATAAATTATTTTGTGCACTATATATTGTGTACTATATATTGTACTAACAAAATACTAGGCAGGAAAATAATAACGCGGTAGTTTAGATACGGAAATAAAATCATTTCGCTGGTTAGTACAACCTCATCCGAAAAAAAAAGCATTTATTTCAAAAATCAAGATTATATAATTAAAAATATGTCACTCTTGTAATATTAATATTGATTATTTAAAAATGTTGCATGGTTATTAATCGTTTCACAAAGCTTAAATATTTAAATTTTTCAAAAATTCGTACTTTTTATTCTGCAGTTTTAAATGCAAAATCTGCCACTCCTCTTCCCGGAACTTACCTAACACAATCTTTACTTCTCTACCTGCAGATTGTTATCCCTATTTCAAGTAATGCTAATTTTCTAGAGAAGGTTCTCCATTAAGAACATTTAATGGTTTTTTGAATAACACCTATCCCGAAGAACGCCGTTAAGTATTTTTAATGTGGCTAACGTAACTTACCCAAACATTTACACCAATATACAGTATTTTAAATGAATATTGTATACAACCAATCATTCAAATAATTGAACAGTGTTCGAAATTAAATTACCTTATCCCTCCAGCCATTCACACGATTAAACAATGTTTTAAATTAAGCTAACAAAACTTAACCAACCATCCAAATGACTTAAAAGTATTTTAAAAGTAGCTAACGTAATACAAAATACAAAACCAATGGTAAAATACCGGTAATCTACCTCAATTATCTCAACAACTATTAGCATAATCATCACACATAATTAAAGAATCTCAAAAAACATTTATAAGAATTTTATGTAAATATTTTCATAAGTGCTTAAACTATGAAAAATTGCCAAAATAAATAGCCAAACAATAAAGCACGAATATCAAAAATTTGAATTTATATTTCGCCGTTTTTTGTTAGTTCTATCAACATAACATGACATCAATTAATAATATAATTAAATGAAAATATTTGGTTTGCGTTTACAACCGAAAATTTGGGACACGTTACAATTGTTCCGAAGTTAATGCAAGTTATTTTAATAACGCAAGTAAGCGTATCAGATATATTAATTCATGTAACAATATGAGCTAAATTTATTTTCTAAATGAAACGTATAAACATTAATACTAATAGTTCAGTTTATAATAAACTTGCATCTGTATGTATCCTACATAAAAATTTGTGACAAGGTTATAATTCAGAAATTCATTAAAAAATAAAACACTTATTGAAATGCTGTGCCTTTGTTTAAATAATCTTTACTCAGCTGTCAAAGTTGAGGCCTACACAAACAAAAAAATCATTTTCTCAAGATCAGTTGCTATAAAAACTTATTTTGACCATTCATATAACCCTACCTCCCTTACTTCGTGCAATAATCTTTGCTAAAATTAGTCTTTGTTTGCACAATAACACTCAGTTCTGACACGTTATAGTTTTAAAAGAGATGGTTATTTATTATTTAATTCATTTTTGTTGTTTTAGTGTTATTTGGGTAACTATATTACACACAGTCTAGAAGTTTGTCAATTCATATCATCAAACTACCATTCAAACCCGCGCTCGTCGGCAGTATCACCAACGAAAAGTATGCGCGCAGACCGTGGTCAAGTAAATGCGCTGGACAGCAACAGCAAAACATGGCGCCATACTGTATGGGAGGGAATTCTACTACACACGCTGAAAACATCACTTTTTTAACATAATTTAACGAAAATAAAAGCATATAAAAAAAAGAAAAATGTATTAAATATACAACATAACAACATATATGTACCATAATATTAACAAAAAAAGTTTTAAACAATAAAAAAATTAAATTGTTGAAATATCAAGATAAACACAGCCCATATATTTTACAAATTTCTTTATATATAAACGTCTCCAGGACTCACACCATGTATTGGCCGAACATCAGCCATGTACCAAATGAAAGCTGTCACCTTACTTAACAAAATATACTCATCAGAATTTTAGTCTGGGCCGACACTTTTAATGCCGACGGACAGCAACAAGATCGCGCGCCCAGTTTTACTTGCAGGCAATAGCTTCACCCGCCCATTACAGGCCTTGAAAAAACCATTTTACTTCTCCGTTAAAAAGTGAAATATGAAAATTCAACAACGAGGTCCTAAGCACAAGATATAAGGCTTTTTATTTAAACTAAAAAATTTGTAATTTAAAAACATTTTTTAAAATTATTTAAGGTCAAACAAAGTTCATATTTCAGAAAATGGCATTATATTATAACGACTCCAGGACTCATACCATGTATTGGCCGAACATCAGCCATATACCAACTGAAAGCTGTCACCTTACTTAACAAAATATACTGTTCAGAATTTTTGTCTGGGCCGACACTTTTAATGCCGACGGACAGCAACAAGATCGCGCGCCCAGTTTTACTTGCAGGCAATAGCTTCACCCGCCCATTACAGGCCTTGAAAAAACCATTTTACTTCTCTGTTAAAATGTGAAAAATGAAAATCCAACAACGAGGTCCTAAACACAAGATGTGAGGCTTTTTATTTAAACTAAAAAAATTGTATTTTTAAAAACATTATTTAAAGTTATTTAAGGTAAAACAAAGTACATATTTCAAAAACTTGCATTATATTAAAACGACTCCAGGACTCATACCAAGTATTGGCCGAACATCAGCCATATACCAAATGAAAGCTGTCACCTTACTTAACAAAATATACTGTTCAGAATTTTTGTCTGGGCCGACACTTTTAATGCCGACGGACAGCAACAAGATCGCGCGCCCAGTTTCACTTGCAGGCAATAGCTTCACCCGCCCATTACAGGCCTTGAAAAAACCATTTTACTTCTCCGTTAAAAAGTGAAATATGAAAATTCAACAACGAGGTCCTAAACACAAGATATAAGGCTTTTTATTTTACCTAAAAAATTTGTAATTTAAAAACATTTTTTAAAATTATTTAAGGTCAAACAAAGTTCATATTTCAGAAAATGGCATTATATTATAACGACTCCAGGACTCATTCCATGTATTGGCCGAACATCAGCCATATACCAACTGAAAGCTGTCACCCTACTTAACATAATATACTGTTCAGAATTTTTGTCTGGGCCGACACTTTTAATGCAGACGGACAGCAACAAGATCGCGCGCCCAGTTTTACTTGCAGGCAATAGCTTCACGCGCCCATTGCAGGACCTGAAAAAACCATTTTATTTCTCTGTTTTAAATTGATATATAAAAATCCACCTACAAACCCTAAACGCAAGATATGGCGCTTTGTATTTAATTTAAAAACTAAGTATTTGTTAATAGTATTATTAAAATTATTTAAGGTAAAAAAAGGTACATATTTCAAAAACTTGCATTATATTAAAACTACTCCAGTACTCATACCAAGTATTGGCCGAACATCAGCCATATACCAAATGAAAGCTGTCACCTTACTTAACAAAATATACTGTTCAGAATTTTTGTCTGGGCCGACAGTTTTAATGCCGACGGACAGCAACAAGATCGCGCGCCCAGTTTTACTTGCAGGCAATAGCTTCACTCGCCCATTACAGGACCTGAAAAAACCATTTTATTTCTCCGTTCAGAAACTGAAATAAAAAATTCCAACTACGGGATCCTAAACTAAATGTGTAAGGCTTGTTATTTAATTAATTAAATTAGTATTCTTAAAAGTATTTTTATATATATTTAAGGTCTAACAAGGTACATATTTCAAAAACTGGCATTATATGTTAACGAGTCTAGGACTGATAGCAAGTATTGGTCGAACATCAGCCATGTATCAAATGAATGCTGAAATCTTTCTTAACAAAATATTCATATCATAATTTTTTACTGGGCCGACACTTTTAATGCCGACGGTCCTCAACAAGTTCTTACGCCCTGTTTTCCTTGCAGGCAATAGCTTCACCCGACAAATATGTTGATATTTTTATTTATTTCATTATATTTGAACCACTATTATAGATTTTATTATTTATTGCATACTTAATTATTGTATATAAGTTTTTGATATGTCTTACTAATACTGCAAGGGGTGGAAAATTTTCAATCTGCGCTGCCATCGGAAGAGGACGTGTTGTGGAGCTGCTCCAAGGGTTTATGACGAGCGCAAGGACCCGACCTTTCAAAGTATAAAGAAAGGTTTCCTTTCTGCTAAGACGCTCAGGCTATAAAAGTGTCAACTCATCTATAAACTTATAGTCACCCGACTTGGCTACACCCGGGAAGCTAACATCCCTATAGCCTTCTTGTCGTCGGGCGTACATTCGCTAGCTCCGCTCGCGCGTGCTGTCGGCCGGGAGTGCCCTGCGTCCTTTGGGAATCACCTGAGGCGGGCAGTTCACCGAAGGGGAGTTGATGCGGGAACCGTAGCGTTTACTCACGGCATGCGCGGGGTGTGTCGCCCTGCCCAGGCCCTTGTCTAGGAAATACAAAAAGAATCACAAATCTGTGAAAAATTTGTCCATAGCTGAATTTCTGCCAATTGTTAGAGTTGACTATGCTTAATAACATACCTGAAGTTTACCGTTGTAGACCTTATGCGTATCACCGAAAACGTGCAGTTAAGTCCTAGAAGTTAGAGTCTTACAGCAGTCCATTAAAATGATTCCCGTTTACGCAGTTAATAACGTAGACTCTCTGTAAGTGCATAAAAATAATCCAGAAACACTATTCAACACGATCACGTTAAAAAAAAATTCAATGTTGAATAAAAAGTTGAAACAAAGTCGATAACGTTATTGATTATGTTTTTTTTTTAAACATTCATTGAAATAAAAGTATGATTTACATACAAAACAAGGGTCGGCGTGTGTGCCGTCCTGCGGCGGTGCTTTGGTCGCAGCAAGCCGGCGCGACGAGCGTTGCACGCGACCTTCATGGCCATGTTTCAAAGTTCCGAAGATTTAGTTTAGGGATTGCTGCAGATATGTTACGTTTATTCGATTTAACAAAAAATCAGTTAAATTATCGCAAATAAGACAATAATCTAATATTTTTTCTTAAGTTATGATGGCTCCATAAAGTTGCAATAAACAATTTTGTTAGAACTTGTCAACAGGAACACCCAAAAATACCAAGTTTAACAATTATGTATACAAATATCTAAAAAAAATTGGGAAAGCTTTCCTTCTCATAAAGAACGATTTAAGCTTTTATTTTTTATTTGACTAAATCTGTTTGAAATGGGAAAATCGAAACACTAATGAACTTTAAAGTAATAACTCTAGGCATCGGACGCATGACGTCACATTGGAGATGAGGCACAATATCAATATTTGAGAGCATGTTTTCAGTTCGTAAACTTAAAAAAAAAATGCTTTAGTAAAGACTGAAAAACCAGATTAGAAAAACTAAGTAAAGAATTTAAAATTAATACCAATACTAATCAACAAATAAATATATGATAGTTATTGTCTTATTCTATTACTTCAGTAACGTAATCTATTTTTTATCCAGGCTTCATGGTCTATTAGAAACAAAACATTTACAGTTTTCATAGCGCCCATAAAGGTTTGTGGTTTTTATCTTAGGTAAATATTTTCATTCTGATGTATTGTAATAAAATCAAATAAACTTTTGCATCTACTTACATTAGTTAATTGGAGGAATTTACTAGCGATTTTTATCTTTATTTTTAATATCTTTGTTGCCTGTGACTAAAACACTCCAACACAAACGACTTTAGCATGAAGCCTAGAGCAGTACACATTGCGACGCTCTAACGGCTCTAGCGACCCAATAGGTTATTGTAGACAACTAAATATATACCATTTAAAAACTAATAAATATCAAGAAACTTAATTTAAAAGACTTTCAAGTTCCTGTAGTTTATATATATACCTATATATTAATTCCTGCGATTTTGTAAAAAAAAAACATTTCGCAAAATTTTGTTGATACAACTTTCTTATTTTGCATTATATATATATTAATTCCTGCGATTTTGTAAAAAATATAATGCAAAATAAGAAAGTTGTATCAACAAAATTTTGCGAAATGTTTTTTTTTACAAAATCGCAGGAATATATATATATATATATATATATATATATATATATATATATATATATATATATATATATATACACACACACTTCTAAACTTTCAAAAGTATAAAAGATTTTGAAAACTAATTTTATTTGATAACTGAGAAGATACAATAATAAAAACGTTTGTAGAATTCATATTTGTAGAGCGCAACAAGGAGCTAAGATTTAGGACATAACCGCTAGTTTTCTGAGTGATGCACAAGGTATGGGGCGATAAACTGTTGATATGTTACTACAGAACGTTGATTCTAACTCTACTAAATAAATTCAGCGTTTATGTTTTTTTTATATTAAAAGTGTTAGTTTCCTAAGAGCTAAATTCACCGCAGCCCAAGTGACTTCAGCACCTCCCGCAGTAGAATAGGCCTACACATTACGCCGCTCGGAACGCTTCAGCGCCAGCGGGCAGATCAATGGAGTCACACTCTTAAGCAATATACCATTTGTTAAAGCTTAAAAAATATGCAACTTCGTTGGTTTAAATGAATTTTACGTGGGGCCTTTCATGTTTATGTAATTGTATTTTTATTTTCTTAAATTAAAAAAAAAAATTGGTTGTCTGTAAAGTCGGTTTATGGACGATAGTTTAACGTGACGTCATAACAAAATATTGATGAAATGATTGCATACTTTTATGAATAAAATTGAATCAATTTTATTGAATTATCACTATTTTGTATTGATACAAAGAAGGAGTGAAATGAAATCTACTACCTATTTAATGAAAATATATTTAATCTTTATAAATGTGTTTGTTTTTAACAATTGAAGTTAAGTTCCTAGAACATTTTGGGCTTCATTATGAGATTATACTATAGAAATTGCATTTACAAAATTTATTTTTGTGGGTCAATGCAAGAAATTGTAACTTAGGCCTCAACTGCACGATTTTGGTACAACGCACAGGGTTTGCAGCGGTAAACTTTTGATATGTTACTAAGAAATATTGATACTGCTGCTGTACAAAATTTCAGGTTTTATGTAATTTTCCATATGTTAAAAAACTTTGTTTCCTAAGACCAAATTTTGTTCCAACCCGAGCGACTTAAGTACCCACACGGTAGGATACACACTACGACGCTCGGAACCTTTCAGAGGCCCGGTCAATTGAGTCAGAGAATTAACCAATATACCATTTTAAAGCTTTAAAAATATGCAACAACGTTTGTAAAAGTGATTATTACGGCGGACCATATATCTTTATGTTAATCGTGTTTTTAATTCTTTCGTTGTGAATAAAAGACACTTCTTATTACTTCATCGATTAATATCGTACCTTTAGTATTAACATTTTGAAAATGTTTTAACATAAATGTGTAAAATGGTGTTTCTAGATTATTTGGATGCATTTACGGAGAGTCTACGTTAATAACTGCGTATACGCGAATCATTTTAATGAACTGCTGTAAGTCGCTGCCATCTAGGACTTAACTGCACGTTTTCGGTGATACGTACAAGGTCTACAGCAGTAAACTTTCGGTATGTTATTAAGCATAGTAGGCTCTACCACTGTGCAAAAATTCAGCTTTGGGCAAATTTTTCACAGATTGAAAGCTTTGTTTCGTGGACGACTCGGGGTGCTCGCCTCGCAACAAGAACCGGGGGCGACAGCTGCAGGCACTCTGGAGCCGGGGCGCCCGCCCGGGCTGTGTGCCTGCGGGGAGGGCGTAGAGGCAGTCAGTCACGCCCTGGAGGTTTCCAATACAGGAGCTCTTTGTTGGGAATATAGTGAATACCAACTCGCGGACAATTCGGCGGAAGTCGCTGTTGTATCGTCGGCCCTGAGAAGATCAGTGGAAGCCGATTTTTCAAGTCGATAATGGGAAAGGAACGAGAATATTATAATAATACAAATTTGACAAAAAGTTGCGTGTAAAACGTTACACTACCAAAGCGTTGTGCTCTTATTTATGACAACTTGGTATTGTTCCACGTGGTGAGAACAAAACATGCAACACGCTTTGTTGCTGGTAAGACGAGAGTCGTAGCGCAAGGTGCCATCCTTAAGGACGCGGTTCAGGTGTATAAAACATTTTCTGCCATTGCAATACTTCACTGTTATTCTATTTGAAAACGGGAAAACTTCTATTTCTGCCTATTCGAAGACTTAACTTTGCTATTGCAATTAAAGCTAACGATAATTAGATAAAATAACTTTTAACTCTAAAAATAGGAGCTAGAGTATGAGTCAAAATGCTGTCAATCAGTGTTGTTATGTAACAGATACCTAACATTTTATTCATACATGATAATCAAAATATGTAGTTTCATTGTTTTTTCTAAAGTATTATCCCTAAAGTCTCCTACAGATACAATTGGATCATAGTGCTCCATTAATGAGGAAATAATTATTTTCTTTATTTTGGTGAATACATGTGATGGCAAAATTAAAATTTTTAAGTGAAATAAGTATAAATACTGCTAAGAGTAAAAGAAGTTTTATGGATTACTTAGATGCTTTGTGCGTTTCCTTTTTTTTCTTAACCTAACTAAAACCAAATGTATTTGGGAGGGTCTGGGTTAGGGAGAGACCTAGGTCCGTCTCAGGCCGAAACCTATACGCTCTAATCATGCAGGGGTTAGCCATGCAGGAGAGGTCGCATGCATCATGTGCTAGGAGGGAATTGGTCAGCCATGGCCACCATTAGTGCCATGACAAACTCCCCTCACTGACTACTCTAGACTAACACTAGATAAGGTGGGCCCAGGTGAAGCCTCTATTGACAGAGGGAAAACCCTGGGCTCATTCATGCTGGATGCAAAATTAATGTATTAATTAACAAGCAGGTTGGTTACGGGAACAGAAGGGTTGTTCTGGAAGAAGAGTTGGACAGAGTAAAAAAGCACTACTAAGCGAAGGTGGTGAGCTTGGACTGTTTGGTCCGTGTTCCCGCCATGATGCCAGCCAGCACACATTCTTAAACTAGAAATATCAGTATGAATGTGTACATGTGTATGGGATTATTCTTGGGCGCTTCGCCATTCAAGGTCTCAGGAGACCAAAAAAGTGGAAAATCAGACGATAATTCGAGCCCTGCTGGGCCGAAACACGACAGTATTTTTCGCCTACACGGAAGGACCTACAGGGAGGGCTGCGTCGGTGTTGGGCGTTGTATGTCAATTAGAACCATATTATACTTAATAATACTTAATACTATGAGCTGCCAGCTTAGGATTGCAAGAACTGTGCTTTTTCGCTCCGCGCGCATTGGCCGGCAGTCTGCGCGGCCAATCACGCGCGACTATGGCGGCCGGTGGGCAAGGAGCGATTTCGGCCGCTTATATTTTTGTCTTACGTCCGGATCAAAATTTCCGAGCGATAAAACATGTGGGTTTTAACTATTTACGCATTTATCGTAAAATGTTTCTGGGGTTCGAATGTAAAAGTCTTGCAAAGTTTCCGTGTCCGTTTCACAATGCAAGGCTTCTGTAGGGTAATACATTGGAGCGTCTGTAGCTATTCGAATACATTTATTCTGAATTCGCTGCAGCTTTAATAAATGTGTTTTCGCAGTGGTTGCCCAGACTGGGGCTGCGTACGTAATAATAGGGTGAATCAGTGTTTTGTAGAGCACAGTAAACCGTTCGTTACTGTGCCTCCACATCGCCTGCTCATTACTGGATATAGTGAGCTTAGTCTAACCTCAGTTTGAATTCTCTAGGCATCTATATGATGGTGCCAGAGAAGCTTCCTGTCCATGTGGATGCCTAGATATTTTACGACGTCCTTGTGTGGGATTTGTTCGCCAAACAAACGTATTTATGGCCTGTGTTCTACAGGTGGAAGATTTCCGCGAGTAAACACAATAGCTTCGGACATCGTTGTGTTCACTTTGCTAAGCCAGGTCGTACACCATTGCTAGCACACAGCTAATGCATCCGTTTTTTTCCTAGCCTAATTTAATCTAAGCTAATGCAGTCTGGTAGTGGCTAGGTGAAGTGTGTATGATCTGCTATACAGAAACGTGTCGTTTGCATAGCACATAGCAGCCTAACTTCACTAGGCGGTGTTCGGGGCGTGGCAAATCTCTAGAAGGCTATATATGTTAAATAGAACAGGGCCTAGAATACTGCCCTGTGGTACGCCTGCTCTTATTTGTTTGATGTCAGACATAGTTCTTTAAGTTGATACTGTAAACGTTCTGTCTTCTAGGTAGGACGCGACTAGCTTGGTATAGCAGACCAGGAAATTAGTTTGATATAGTTTGTATAGATTAGCCCCGCGTGATAAACTCTGTCGAAGGCTTTTTCTACGTCTAAAAACGTCGCAACTACATAATCTTTTACGTTGAAGGCGCTTGTTATCTCTTCAGTGAGGCGTATGAGTTGGTGCACTGTCGAGTGATTACTGCGAAAAATCGAATGGCCTAAGTGTACAGGCCTGCCCGATCCGCGGACGAATATTTTCACGTTCTGCGCGCAACCGGAGTCAAAATTATGCATTTGGACAGCAACAGCAACAGACGCACACATACATTGCGGCCATGACAGTTTTCGCGTTTCAAAAACATTTACCCAAACATAAAATAGACAAAATGTAAGCCAAAATACAACTACGAAGTCATAAAGGCAAAACGTAAGGCTAGTTAATAATATTAAAAAAAAGTGAATTTTTATACGTAATGTTAAAATTATTTAAAAGTCAAATATGATATATATTTCAAAAAATGGTATTATATTATAACAACTCCAGGACTCATACCAAGTATTGGCCGAATATCAGCCATGTACCAAATGAAAGCTGTAACATTTCTTAACAGATAATAGTTTTCAGAATTTTTGTCTGGGCCGACACTTTTAATGCCGACGGACAGCAACAGGATCGCGCGCCCAGTTTTCCTTGCAGGCAATAGATTTACCCGCCCATTACAGGCCCTGAAAAAAACAATTTTATTTCTCCATTTAAAACTGAAATATATAAATCTAACTACAAAGTCCTAAACCCAAGATATGACGCTTTGTATTTAACAAAAAAATAGTATTTATTAATAGTATTCTTAAAATTATTTAAATTCAAAAAAAGTACATATTTCAAAAACTTGCATTATATTAAAACGACTCCAGGAATCATACTAAGTATTGGCCGAACATCAGCCATGTACCAAATGAAAGCTGTAACATTTCTTAACAAAATATACTTTTCAGAATTTTTGTCTGGGCCGACACTTTTAATGCCGACGGACAGCAACAAGATCTCGCGCCCTGTTTTACTTGCAGGCAATAGCTTCACCCGCCCATTAAAGGACCTGAAAAAACCATTTTATTTCTCAGTTTAAAACTGAAATATAAAAATCCAACTACAAGGTCCTAAACGCAAGATATGACGCTTTGTATTTAACAAAAAAAATAGTATTTATTAATAGTATTCTTTAAATAATTTAAATACAAAAAAAGTACATATTTCAAAAACTTGCATTATATTAAAACGACTCCAGGACTCATACCAAGTATTGGCCGAACATCAGCCATGTACCAAATGAAAGCTGTAATATTTCTTAACAAAATATACTTTTCAGAATTTTTGTCTGGGCCGACACTTTCAATGCCGACGGACAGCAACAAGATCTCGCGCCCTGTTTTACTTGCAGGCAATAGCTTCACCCGCCCATTACAGGACCTGAAAAAACCATTTTATTTCTCAGTTTAAAACTGAAATATAAAAATCCAAATACAAGGTCCTAAACGCAAGATATGACGCTTTGTAATTAACTAAAAAAATAGTATTTATTAATAGTATTCCTTAAATTATATAAGGTCAAGAAGGTACATATTTCAAAAACTTGCATTTTATAAAAACGACTCCAGGACTCATACCAAGTATTGGCCGAATATCAGCCATGTACCAAATGAAAGCTATAACATTTCTTAACAAAATATACTAATCATAATTTTTGTCTGGGCCGACACTTTTAATGCCGACGGACAGCAACAAGATCGCGCGCCCTGTTTTCCTTGCAGGCAATAGCTTCACCCGGCCATTACAGGACCTAAAAAAACCATTTTATTTCTCCGTTTAAAACTGAAATATAAAAATCCAACTACAAGGTCCTAAACGCAAGATATGACGCTTTGTATTTAACTAAAAAAAATAGTATTTATTAATAGTATTCTTTAAATTATTTAAATTCAAAAAAAGTACATATTTCAAAAACTTGCATTATATTAAAACGACTCCAGTACTCATACCAAGTATTGGCCGAACATCAGCCATATACCAAATGAAAGCTGTCACCTTACTTAACAAAATATACTGTTCAGAATTTTTGTCTGGGCCGACACTTTTAATGCCGACGGACAGCAACAAGATCTTGCGCCCTGTTTTACTTGCAGGCAATAGCTTCACCCGCCCATTACAGGACCTGAAAAAACCATTTTATTTCTCAGTTTAAAACTGAAATATAAAAATCCAACTACAAGGTCCTAAACGCAAGATATGATGCTTTGTAATTAACTAAAAAAATTGTATTTATTAATAGTATTCCTTAAATTATATAAGGTCAAGAAGGTACATATTTCAAAATCTTGCATTTTATAAAAACGACTCCAGGACTCATACCAAGTATTGGCCGAATATCGGCCATGTACCAAATGAAAGCTGTAACATTTCTTAACAAAATATACTAATCATAATTTTTGTCTGGGCCGACACTTTTAATGCCGACGGACAGCAACAAGATCGCGCGCCCAGTTTTCTTTGCAGGCAATAGATTTACCCGCCCATTACAGGCCCTGAAAAAAACATTTTATTTCTCCGTTTAAAACTGAAATATAAAAATACAACTACAAGGTCCTAAACGCAAGACATGACGCTTTGTATTAAACTAAAAAAAGAATATTTATTAATAGTATTCTAAAAATTATATAAGGTCAAAAAAGGTACATATTTAAAAAACTTGCATTTTATAAAAACGACTCCAGGACTCATACCAAGTATTGGCCGAACATAAGCCATGTAACAAATGAAAGCTGTAAAATTTCTTAACAAAATATACTAATCATAATTTTTGTCTGGGCCGACACTTTTAATGCCGACGGACAGCAACAAGATCGCGCGCCTAGTTTTCCTTGTAGGCAATAGATTTACCCGCCCATTACAGGCCCTGAAGAAACCTTTTTATTTCTTCGATTAAAACTGAAATATAAAAATCCGACTACAAAACCCTAAACGCAAGATATGACGCTTTGTATTTAACTAAATAAATATTATTTATTAATAGTATTCTTTAAATTAAATAAGGTCAAAAAATATACATATTTCAAAAACGTGCATTATATTAAAACGACTCCAGGACTCATACCAAGTATTGGCCGAATACCAGCCATGTACCAAATGAAAGCTGTAACATTTCTTAACAAAATATACTAATCATAATTTTTGTCTGGGCCGACACTTTTAATGCCGACGGACAGCAACAAGATCGCGCGCCCTGTTTTCCTTGCAGGCAATAGCTTCACCCGGCCATTACAGGACCTAAAAAAAACATTTTATTTCTCCGTTTAAAACTGAAATATAAAAATCCAACTACAAGGTCCTAAACGCAAGATATGACGCTTTGTATTTAACTATAAAAATAGTATTTATTAATAGTATTCTTTAAATTATTTAAATTCCAAAAAAGTACATATTTCAAAAACTTGCATTATATTAAAACGACTCCAGTACTCATACCAAGTATTGGCCGAACATCAGCCATATACCAAATGAAAGCTGTCACCTTACTTAACAAAATATACGGTTCAGAATTTTTGTCTGGGCCGACACTTTTAATGCCGACGGACAGCAACAAGATCTTGCGCCCTGTTTTACTTGCAGGCAATAGTTTCACCCGCCCATTACAGGACCTGAAAAAACCATTTTATTTCTCAGTTTAAAACTGAAATATAAAAATCCAACTACAAGGTCCTAAACGCAAGATATGATGCTTTGTAATTAACTAAAAAAATTGTATTTATTAATAGTATTCCTTAAATTATATAAGGTCAAGAAGGTACATATTTCAAAATCTTGCATTTTATAAAAACGACTCCAGGACTCATACCAAGTATTGGCCGAATATCGGCCATGTACCAAATGAAAGCTGTAACATTTCTTAACAAAATATACTAATCATAATTTTTGTCTGGGCCGACACTTTTAATGCCGACGGACAGCAACAAGATCGCGCGCCCAGTTTTCTTTGCAGGCAATAGATTTACCCGCCCATTACAGGCCCTGAAAAAACCATTTTATTTCTCCGTTTAAAACTGAAATATAAAAATACAACTACAAGGTCCTAAACGCAAGACATGACGCTTTGTATTAAACTAAAAAAAGAATATTTATTAATAGTATTCTAAAAATTATATAAGGTCAAAAAAGGTACATATTTAAAAAACTTGCATTTTATAAAAACGACTCCAGGATTCATACCAAGTATTGGCCGAACATAAGCCATGTAACAAATGAAAGCTGTAAAATTTCTTAACAAAATATACTAATCATAATTTTTGTCTGGGCCGACACTTTTAATGCCGACGGACAGCAACAAGATCGCGCGCCTAGTTTTCCTTGTAGGCAATAGATTTACCCGCCCATTACAGGCCCTGAAAAAACCTTTTTATTTCTTCGATTAAAACTGAAATATAAAAATCCGACTACAAAACCCTAAACGCAAGATATGACGCTTTGTATTTAACTAAATAAATATTATTTATTAATAGTATTCTTTAAATTAAATAAGGTCAAAAAATATACATATTTCAAAAACGTGCATTATATTAAAACGACTCCAGGACTCATACCAAGTATTGGCCGAATACCAGCCATGTACCAAATGAAAGCTGTAACATTTCTTAACAAAATATACTAATCATAATTTTTGTCTGGGCTGACACTTTTAATGCCGACGGACAGCAACAAGATCGCGCGCCCTGTTTTCCTTGCAGGCAATAGCTTCACCCGGCCATTACAGGACCTAAAAAAACCATTTTATTTCTCCGTTTAAAACTGAAATATAAAAATCCAACTACAAGGTCCTAAACGCAAGATATGACGCTTTGTATTTAACTAAAAAAATAGTATTTATTAATAGTATTCTTTAAATTATTTAAATTCCAAAAAAGTACATATTTCAAAAACTTGCATTATATTAAAACGACTCCAGTACTCATACCAAGTATTGGCTGAACATCAGCCATATACCAAATGAAAGCTGTCACCTTACTTAACAAAATATACGGTTCAGAATTTTTGTCTGGGCCGACACTTTTAATGCCGACGGACAGCAACAAGATCGCGCGCCCTGTTTTCCTTGCAGGCAATAGCTTCACCCGGCCATTACAGGACCTAGAAAAACCATTTTATTTCTCCGTTTAAAACTGAAATATAAAAATCCAACTACAAGGTCCTAAACGCAAGATATGACGCTTTGTATTTAACTAAAAAAATAGTATTTATTAATAGTATTCTTTAAATTATTTAAATTCAAAGAAAGTACATATTTCAAAAACTTGCATTATATTAAAACGACTCCAGTACTCATACCAAGTATTGGCCGAACATCAGCCATATACCAAATGAAAGCTGTCACCTTACTTAACAAAATATACTGTTCAGAATTTTTGTCTGGGCCGACACTTTTAATGCCGACGGACAGCAACAAGATCGCGCGCCCTGTTTTCCTTGCAGGCAATAGCTTTACCCGCCCATTACAGGACCTAAAAAAACCATTTTATTTCTCCGTTTAAAACTGAAATATAAAAATCCAACTACAAGGTCCTAAACGCAAGATATTACGCTTTGTATTTAACTAAAAAAGATAGTATTTATTAATAGTATTCTTTAAAATATATAAGGTCAAAGAAGGTACATATTTCAAAAACTTGCATTTTATAAAAACGACTCCAGGACTCATACCAAGTATTGGCCGAATATCAGCCATGTACCAAATGAAAGCTGTAACGTTTCTTAACAAAATATACTTTTCAGAATTTTTGTCTGGGCCGACACTTTTAATGCCGACGGACAGCAACAAGATCTCGCGCCCTGTTTTACTTGCAGGCAATAGCTTCACCCGCCCATTACAGGACCTGAAAAAACCATTTTATTTCTCCGTTTAAAACTGAAATATAAAAATCCAACTACAAGGTCCTAAACGCAAGATATGGCGCTTTGTATTTAACTTAAATAATTGGTATTTATTCTAGTGTATAGGGTTTGCCCTGAGACACGCCTAGGTCCTACCTTAAACTGGCCCCTTTCCCACACACTTTAGCTTAGTTTAATTTAAGTTAGGAAAACATTTCAATTGTCATTCGAGTCAGGCTTTTCAGGGGGGTTTCTCCACGCTCCTGGCTGGTTTTAGACACACGTAGAAAAGGGATGATAGTCGAAGTTCTGTCATTTATACTCGATCCTAAAACCGGACGATTCGACGGCCGGCCTGGAAATAACTTCTCATACACTCCAGAGTTCACACATTTTTTAAGCATATTACCATGGTGTTCGCAATAATTGGGGTTAATTGTTTCAAAATAAAACAATAATATACCATGTCATGCACTTTTTTAATACACAGTATTTGAATAAATTTTCCCTAACACATAAACCATACACGCTGACGTCATGAGTTTCTCAAGGTAACCTAATTTGGTACGTCTCTGGAGTTATACTTAATTTATAACCCATTTGCAAGAAGTCAAATGAATCGGAAACACATTGTCGAATAAAATTAGTAAGTATTAATTATTATATCTGTGACATCTTAATTATGTTACTTAGATACAGTGTGCTATCTGTACAAGAGTAAAATTTAACATTAGAGGTATGACAATTCATAATATATAAGTTTAATTGTACTTTTTTAATAACTACCAAAATACATACAAATTATGCAGATTTTCCTAGTTATATCCACTAAGAACACGGATATTTAATCATATAGGTAATTCATTTATTATTTATAGGGGAGACATTGAAGCAAACATTTTCTTTCAATTATTATACATATATGTGTAAGTATGCATGTGTGTATATATATAAAGTCCACATTCGGCATTATCAATATGTATGTAATTGGGAAATTCATACATTGGAAGAATTTTTATAACTTGCAGGGTTATGCGGGATTGTGTAAAAAAATATGTACCTAACAATGAAAGGTGAGTATGTTAACATTTTCTAAATGAGGCTCAAAGATAAAGTTACGACACATTTTAAATTTACCTTTTTTGATTCAGGACCGTAGCTTATCAACTGTTCTGGTTCAGAAACTATCTTAATTATTACAAAGTACATCAGAATCCAGTGACGACCGGTGTATGAGCTGCAGCAGGGGAGTCAGTTTGCAAGCGCACTGACATTCACGACAAGCTTGATTCACCAATGCCCACAATGTCACAGAGGAGCCAGCAATTATCAACCAGTCTCAGCCACGCAGTGCGACGCTGCGTCTACTGGAAACAATTCTGAAGAGTTGGAATCTGCTGCATTCATTCGCTAGTCACCACAATAACAATACATTAGAATAATGTTGTTTAAATACTATTGAGACCTTGCATGTGATGGTAACGGGCCAGCATCTCGTTACCTGTATTTAAGGGGCGAGAACATATTAATTAGTTCTGGAAAAAAAATTCCCAAGAATTATTAAAATAAAGTACATGAAAGATGCTGTTAATTGTACACCATACAAAGTACATGCTGCATTTCAACAAATGTGCTTGTATGGTTAACGTAACGTTATATCAATGAGTAAATAGAAAATTTTATTCGAAATTTAGTCATTAGCCAACCCCAAGTGTGAAAGATATTCAAGCAATTGTTTGCAATGTTGCAAATATGTTTTAAAATGGTGCAATTTATGGCTTACTTTTTCAATTTTTCTTTGTAATGCAACAAGAAACAACTTGCTACGTCACAAAAGGCTCGCTCAGGAAGGAGGGTGCAACCTCTCTTTGGAACGATCCTCTTGTTCAATGTCAAATGAGCTACTTGTCACTTGCATTTGTTATTTTCCTAGTGTTAACTAAGAGGTTTCTTATATTTCCATGGTGGTATACACCACAACACTTTATATTTGTTCGGTACATTTGTATAAGGGAAACTGTAATTACATAATCCAGAGAACATAACATCACTTGGAAACCACACGTACTAAGTGTAAGGTTCTATCATATAGTTAAACAAGTTTGGCTGGCAACAAACACAACACATTATAATCGGCATTAAACGCAACATTCCCAGTCCATTGACCATAGTTCGAGTGCTTATAGAAGTTCTATATGAAACCAAATAAAAATAATTCTGTAATACTACTGTTATTATTCTCAAATGTATAGAAATATGATTGTTCCTTCTTGTAATGGTACAGAACACAAAGGTTTACAGAAATATTGTGTCACTTAACAAACATTTGTATTTTTACATATAGACCCCTAATTCGGTTCCAATTACAATTTATCTTAATCTGTTTTAGCACAATATTGAGCTTAAAATTTCTTATCCTAATTACACTTCTCAACTACCTATGCGGAAATCGGATCAAATTGTTTTCTAATAAATAAAAAATCGAATAAATAGATACTTCAGCCTACATAACACCATACAGTTTCTGCGAGAATATTTATTACGTACTCATAACACTTAAGAAAATGTTACACAAATCATTGCTTGATATTCATTCGTTCTTCTGTTCTGTCAACTGTGAACATAACGGGTGAATAATCGTGAAGTTATATATGTATCGTTTTGCGCACCTTTCTCTTTCACTGGCTAGCAATTTGTGACGTCACTCTGGAGATATTTTGCTAAAGTAGGCTATGTATACGGAAATATACGTTAATCTGAGTTTTACATTTTGTTAGAACGGCGGTTATCAACAAATGATGATTCTAATGGCAAATTTATTTCCATTCAAGTAAATAAATTAAGAAATTAGATACCTATAACTAATTTTATTGCCTCATTTATTACAAAATAAGTTTTTTTCTGTATTTTGTTTTGTCTCCGCCCAATTTAGGTTTCGAATGGACGAAAGCTACGATATCATTTAATTTTGACAATCTTTTTTTATATAGCCTGAAGTGATTTTATTATTTATTTCAGTGTAATACATTCACAACACAAGTTTGGCTAAATAATGTTAAACTTTTGTAGCAGTGACACCAGTTAACTGTTGTTTGCCACAACCGTAATAAATTATTTTGTGCACTATATATTGTGTACTATATATTGTACTAACAAAATACTAGGCAGGAAAATAATAACGCGGTAGTTTAGATACGGAAAAAAAATCATTTCGCTGGTTAGTACAACCTCATCCGAAAAAAAAGCATTTATTTCAAAAATCAAGATTATATAATTAAAAATATGTCACTCTTGTAATATTAATATTGATTATTTAAAAATGTTGCATGGTTATTAATCGTTTCACAAAGCTTAAATATTTAAATTTTTCAAAAATTCGTACTTTTTATTCTGCAGTTTTAAATGCAAAATCTGCCACTCCTCTTCCCGGAACTTACCTAACACAATCTTTACTTCTCTACCTGCAGATTGTTATCCCTATTTCAAGTAATGCTAATTTTCTAGAGAAGGTTCTCCATTAAGAACATTTAATGGTTTTTTGAATAACACCTATCCCGAAGAACGCCGTTAAGTATTTTTAATGTGGCTAACGTAACTTACCCAAACATTTACACCAATATACAGTATTTTAAATGAATATTGTATACAACCAATCATTCAAATAATTGAACAGTGTTCGAAATTAAATTACCTTATCCCTCCAGCCATTCACACGATTAAACAATGTTTTAAATTAAGCTAACAAAACTTAACCAACCATCCAAATGACTTAAAAGTATTTTAAAAGTAGCTAACGTAATACAAAATACAAAACCAATGGTAAAATACCGGTAATCTACCTCAGTTATCTCAACAACTATTAGCAGAATCATCACACATAATTAAAGAATCTCAAAAAACATTTATAAGAATTTTATGTAAATATTTTCATAAGTGCTTAAACTATGAAAAATTGCCAAAATAAATAGCCAAACAATAAAGCACGAATATAAAAAATTTGAATTTATATTTCGCCGTTTTTTGTTAGTTCTATCAACATAACATGACATCAATTAATAATATAATTAAATGAAAATATTTGGTTTGCGTTTACAACCGAAAATTTGGGACACGTTACAATTGTTCCGAAGTTAATGCAAGTTATTTTAATAACGCAAGTAAGCGTATCAGATATATTAATTCATGTAACAATATGAACTAAATTTATTTTCTAAATGAAACGTATAAACATTAATACTAATAGTTCAGTTTATAATAAACTTGCATCTGTATGTATCCTACATAAAAATTTGTGACAAGGTTATAATTCAGAAATTCATTAAAAAATAAAACACTTATTGAAATGCTGTGCCTTTGTTTAAATAAACTTTACTCAGCTGTCAAAGTTGAGGCCTACACAAACAAAAAAATCATTTTCTCAAGATCAGTTGCTATAAAAACTTATTTTGACCATTCATATAACCCTACCTCCCTTACTTCGTGCAAAAATCTTTGCTAAAATTAGTCTTTGTTTGCACAATAACACTCAGTTCTGACACGTTATAGTTTTAAAAGAGATGGTTATTTATTATTTAATTCATTTTTGTTGTTTTAGTGTTATTTGGGTAACTATATTACACACAGTCTAGCAGTTTGTCAATTCATATCATCAAACTACCATTAAAACCCGCGCTCGTCGGCAGTATCACCAACGAAAAGTATGCGCGCAGAACGTGAAAATATTCGTCCGCGGATCGGGCAGGCCTGTACACTTAGGCCATTCGATTTTTCGCAGTAATCACTCGACAGTGCACCAACTCATACGCCTCACTGAAGAGATAACAAGCGCCTTCAACGTAAAAGATTATGTAGTTGCGACGTTTTTAGACGTAGAAAAAGCCTTCGACAGAGTTTATCACGCGGGGCTAATCTATACAAACTATATCAAACTAATTTCCTGGTCTGCTATACCAAGCTAGTCGCGTCCTACCTAGAAGACAGAACGTTTACAGTATCAACTTAAAGAACTATGTCTGACATCAAACAAATAAGAGCAGGCGTACCACAGGGCAGTATTCTAGGCCCTGTTCTATTTAACATATATAGCCTTCTAGAGATTTGCCACGCCCCGAACACCGCCTAGTGAAGTTAGGCTGCTATGTGCTATGCAAACGACACGTTTCTGTATAGCAGATCATACACACTTCACCTAGCCACTACCAGACTGCATTAGCTTAGATTAAATTAGGCTAGGAAAAAAAACGGATGCATTAGCTGTGTGCTAGCAATGGTGTACGACCTGGCTTAGCAAAGTGAACACAACGATGTCCGAAGCTATTGTGTTTACTCGCGGAAATATTCCACCTGTAGAACACAGGCCATAAATACGTTTGTTTGGCGAACAAATCCCACACAAGGACGTCGTAAAATATCTAGGCGTCCACATGGACAGGAAGCTTCTCTGGCACCATCATATAGATAATAGATGCCTAGAGAATTCAAGCTGAGGTTAGACTAAGCTCACTATATCCAGTAATGAGCAGGCGATGTGGAGGCACAGTAACGAACGGTTTACTGTGCTCTACAAAACACTGATTCACCCTATTATTACGTACGCAGCCCCAGTCTGGGCAACCACTGCGAAAACACATTTATTAAAGCTGCAGCGAATTCAGAATAAATGTATTCGAATAGCTACAGACGCTCCAATGTATTACCCTACAGAAGCCTTGCATTGTGAAACGGACACGGAAACTTTGCAAGACTTTTACATTCGAACCCCAGAAACATTTTACGATAAATGCGTAAATAGTTAAAACCCACATGTTTTATCGCTCGGAAATTTTGATCCGGACGTAAGACAAAAATATAAGCGGCCGAAATCGCTCCTTGCCCACCGGCCGCCATAGTCGCGCGTGATTGGCCGCGCAGACTGCCGGCCAATGCGCGCGGAGCGAAAAAGCACAGTTCTTGCAATCCTAAGCTGGCAGCTCATAGTATTAAGTATTATTAAGTATAATATGGTTCTAATTGACATACAACGCCCAACACCGACGCAGCCCTCCCTGTAGGTCCTTCCGTGTAGGCGAAAAATACTGTCGTGTTTCGGCCCAGCAGGGCTCGAATTATCGTCTGATTTTCCACTTTTTTGGTCTCCTGAGACCTTGAATGGCGAAGCGCCCAAGAATAATCCCATACACATGTACACATTCATACTGATATTTCTAGTTTAAGAATGTGTGCTGGCTGGCATCATGGCGGGAACACGGACCAAACAGTCCAAGCTCACCACCTTCGCTTAGTAGTGCTTTTTTACTCTGTCCAACTCTTCTTCCAGAACAACCCTTCTGTTCCCGTAACCAACCTGCTTGTTAATTAATACATTAATTTTGCATCCAGCATGAATGAGCCCAGGGTTTTCCCTCTGTCAATAGAGGCTTCACCTGGGCCCACCTTATCTAGTGTTAGTCTAGAGTAGTCAGTGAGGGGAGTTTGTCATGGCACTAATGGTGGCCATGGCTGACCAATTCCCTCCTAGCACATGATGCATGCGACCTCTCCTGCATGGCTAACCCCTGCATGATTAGAGCGTATAGGCTTCGGCCTGAGACGGACATAGGTCTCTCCCTAACCCAGACCCTCCCAAATACATTTGGTTTTAGTTAGGTTAAGAAAAAAAAGGAAACGCACAAAGCATCTAAGTAATCCATAAAACTTCTTTTACTCTTAGCAGTATTTATACTTATTTCACTTAAAAATTTTAATTTTGCCATCACATGTATTCACCAAAATAAAGAAAATAATTATTTCCTCATTAATGGAGCACTATGATCCAATTGTATCTGCAGGAGACTTTAGGGATAATACTTTAGAAAAACAATGAAACTACATATTTTGATTATCATGTATGAATAAAATGTTAGGTATCTGTTACATAACAACACTGATTGACAGCATTTTGACTCATACTCTAGCTCCTATTTTTAGAGTTAAAAGTTATTTTATCTAATTATCGTTAGCTTTAATTGCAAAGTTATTTTATCTAATTATCGTTAGCTTTAATAGCAAAGTTAAGTCTTCGAATAGGCAGCAATAGAAGTTTTCCCGTTTTCAAATAGAATAACAGTCAAGTATCGCAATGGCAGAAAATGTATTATACACCTGAACCACGTCCTTAAGGATGGCACCTTGGCGCTACGACTCTCGTCTTACCAGCAACAAAGCGTGTTGCATGTTTTGTTCTCACTACGTGGAACAATACCAAGTTGTCATAAATAAGAGCACAACGCTTTGGTAGTGTAACGTTTTACACGCAACGTTTTGTCAAATTTGTATTATTATAATATTCTCGTTCCTTTCCCATTATCGACTTGAAAAATCGGCTTCCACTGATCTTCTCAGGGCCGACGATACAACAGCGACTTCCGCCGAATTGTCCGCGAGTTGGTATTCACTATATTCCCAACAAAGAGCTCCTGTATTGGAAACCTCCAGGGCGTGACTGACTGCCTCTACGCCCTCCCCGCAGGCACACAGCCCGGGCGGGCGCCCCGGCTCCAGAGTGCCTGCAGCTGTCGCCCCCGGTTCTTGTTGCGAGGCGAGCACCCCGAGTCGTCCACGAAACAAAGCTTTCAATCTGTGAAAAATTTGCCCAAAGCTGAATTTTTGCACAGTGGTAGAGCCTACTATGCTTAATAACATACCGAAAGTTTACTGCTGTAGACCTTGTACGTATCACCGAAAACGTGCAGTTAAGTCCTAGATGGCAGCGACTTACAGCAGTTCATTAAAATGATTCGCGTATACGCAGTTATTAACGTAGACTCTCCGTAAATGCATCCAAATAATCTAGAAACACCATTTTACACATTTATGTTAAAACATTTTCAAAATGTTAATACTAAAGGTACGATATTAATCGATGAAGTAATAAGAAGTGTCTTTTATTCACAACGAAAGAATTAAAAACACGATTAACATAAAGATATATGGTCCGCCGTAATAATCCCTTTTACAAACGTTGTTGCATATTTTTAAAGCTTTAAAATGGTATATTGGTTAATTCTCTGACTCAATTGACCGGGCCTCTGAAAGGTTCCGAGCGTCGTAGTGTGTATCCTACCGTGTGGGTACTTAAGTCGCTCGGGTTGGAACAAATTTTGGTCTTAGGAAACAAAGTTTTTTAACATATGGAAAATTACATAAAACCTGAAATTTTGTACAGCAGCAGTATCAATATTTCTTAGTAACATATCAAAAGTTTACCGCTGCAAACCCTGTGCGTTGTACCAAAATCGTGCAGTTAAGGCCTATGTTACAATTTCTTGCATTGACCCACAAAAATAAATTTTGTAAATGCAATTTCTATAGTATAATCTCATAATGAAGCCCAAAATGTTCTAGGAACTTAACTTCAATTGTTAAAAACAAACACATTTATAAAGATTAAATATATTTTCATTAAATAGGTAGTAGATTTCATTTCACTCCTTCTTTGTATCAATACAAAATAGTGATAATTCAATAAAATTGATTCAATTTTATTCATAAAAGTATGCAATCATTTCATCAATATTTTGTTATGACGTCACGTTAAACTATCGTCCATAAACCGACTTTACAGACAACCAATTTTTTTTTTAATTTAAGAAAATAAAAATACAATTACATAAACATGAAAGGCCCCACGTAAAATTCATTTAAACCAACGAAGTTGCATATTTTTTAAGCTTTAACAAATGGTATATTGCTTAAGAGTGTGACTCCATTGATCTGCCCGCTGGCGCTGAAGCGTTCCGAGCGGCGTAATGTGTAGGCCTATTCTACTGCGGGAGGTGCTGAAGTCACTTGGGCTGCGGTGAATTTAGCTCTTAGGAAACTAACACTTTTAATATAAAAAAAACATAAACGCTGAATTTATTTAGTAGAGTTAGAATCAACGTTCTGTAGTAACATATCAACAGTTTATCGCCCCATACCTTGTGCATCACTCAGAAAACTAGCGGTTATGTCCTAAATCTTAGCTCCTTGTTGCGCTCTACAAATATGAATTCTACAAACGTTTTTATTATTGTATCTTCTCAGTTATCAAATAAAATTAGTTTTCAAAATCTTTTATACTTTTGAAAGTTTAGAAGTGTGTGTGTGTGTGTGTGTATATATTGACGTCCCTCGGCTTCAGGTCCCCGTTTTCCCGTTGAAATAAATGTCCTGTTATGCCCGTACTGCCCTCGTCGGAGAGGTGTGGGTCCAGGCCAACGTGGCCGGGACCGGGAAAGGCGGGACCTGGAGGGAGAGTGAAGTGATTGCGAGGAATGTTGGTAGGTTGTCGCAAGCAGAACACGGCATTAACGAATTTCACGAGCCGTCTTTTATTAACGCTTATAAAGTCCTGCCGCAGCCTGGCGGAACCGTCGCGGAACAAGTGCCCTACCACGGCGACACGGACTCCCTGATGACGGGGCGGTTCTCAAATACGTTTCGGCGCGAATCGTAAAGTTTATTAATGCTAGGCTGACCCAGTGAGAAAGGGCCCGAAGACGGAACGCTGTACATACGCGGCCCGTTACGTAATGTTCCGTGGACGGCGAAAAGTTCAGAGACTCGTAGCACCACGTTCGCGTTGTAGAAACTGCCCGCTAGACACGTCTCCCGATGACTCGTAAGTTAACAATGCTAAGCTGGTTCGCGGTGGCAGCTCAGCTGCCGTGACCGACTGCGGACTGAGCGAACGTTCAATCCCGAGCGCAACGTGCGCGGCTCGCGGAGCAACGAACACGTCTGTCTCCGCTCGAGACCAGGACGCGACTGCCTCTCCCCGCTCGCCCGCGGGCCGGCGCCCGCGGGTGGCGGGGAGGGAGGGGAAAATCGGCCGGCGTGGGAGAGAGCTCCGTCCCGCGGCGCGCCAGGCTGCAATTACATACTACGGCGAAACACTTCAGAAAAAGTTATTGAATTATTTACAAAGACATACACGAGACATTAATTACACAGCGAACTTGCACTATGAATAATAAATAAAATAAGTTAATTACACACATTCAAATCCCTTAATCGTTTACAAATATATACACACTGAAATAAAAGATAAAGTCACATAGAAAAAACACTCGTTGGCATGCTAGGGCGCACGCGGGTGCGTCCCTGGCCGTCGCACACACTGGGGTTCACTGGGGGGGGAAACAGGCCCCCTCAGGCCCGCGTCGGTGGCCAGGTACGGCCTCTGTATCTGGGAGGGTACGACGACTGTCGTCATATGCCCCCCCTCTCCCGAGGCCGTCCTGGCCCCCGACGCCGACCTAGACCGGCAGCCGCGTCCGCGTCCGGCCACTTGTCTGGTCGTCGGAGCTCGTCACGTCATTCCGTCCGGGTCGGGCAAACTGGGGCAGGAGCTGCATCACGCTGCAGCGTAACCCCCCGTCGGTCGTTTGTCTTACGTCGCGGGGTTTGCGCTGACTCCCCCACTCGTAGTCCCGGAGGTAGTGGGGGGCCGTCTTCTCACGCGTGGACCGGCGCAACGCCGGTCCCCTCCCCGCGTGAGCGGTCATCCTCGGCTCCCCGGAAGGCAAGTCCAGGACCACCTGCTGGGCCCTGTCGACATCGCCCTCCCCACTGAGGAGCCGGACCGTTACCCCGTCTGTCACGTCCTTGCTCACGTCCGTCCCCGTCACCCGCCGTTCCCAGGAGTGGACGTACCTCCGTCCACGTCTCTGGGTAGGCTCCGGCAACGTCACCACTGGTTCACTCAGGTCGACCAGGTCGCCCTGAGCAGTGTTGTCATGTGTTACGTCCTCGATGAGCGGTCCATCAGTGTCGTTGGCGTAGGCGCTGACGTCATCAGGCGGGAGCACCCGGTCCACAAAGCGCTCCAGCTCTGCCATGCTTGCGCCACGCGGACCCCTTCCGCCCCTTCTGACGGGCGTCCGTTCCCCGCCCCCTCTTGCCAGTTGCCAACCACCGTTCCCCTTTTGCTGTCCCCCCGTAGGAGGCTGAGTCGGTGTCGTCGTGGGGGCCCGTCCATGTGTCGTGCCCCAGGTGTCGTCGTCCCTGTCAACGTTCCTGCCAACCCCCCGCAGTGACTTGGGGTGGGCGTGTCCTCGTCGACGTCCCTGATCCGGCTCCGGTGGCGTCACCACGGGGTCACCGAGGTCGACCAGGACTCCTACTGCGACGTTGTCATCGGTCCTGTCCCGTGTGTCGTCGTCCCTGTCAACGTTCCTGCCCACCCCCCGCAGTGACCTGGGGTGGGCGTGTCCTCGTCGACGTCCCTGATCCGGCTCCGGTGGCGTCACCACGGGGTCACCGAGGTCGACCAGGACTCCTACTGCGACGTTGTCATCGGTCCTGTCCCGTGTGTCGTCGTCCCTGTCAACGTTCCTGCCCACCCCCCGCAGTGACCTGGGGTGGGCGTGTCCCCGTCGACGTCCCTGATCCGGCTCCGGTGGCGTCACCACGGGGTCACCGAGGTCGACCAGGACCCCTACTGCGACGTTGTCATCGGTCCCGTCCCGTGTGTCGTCGTCCCTGTCAACGTTCCTGCCAACCCCCCGCAGTGACCTGGGGTGGGCGTGTCCCCGTCGACGTCCCAGGTCCGGCTCCGGCGGTACCACCACAGGGGCGCCGAGGTCGGCCAGTACACCTTCGGTGACGTCATCCTCGGCCTCGTCACCGTCCACTGGTCCGCTGTCGTCGTGGTCGTACTCGTCGTGCGGGTCGCCTATCAGTCGAATGTCGTCCCTGTGCACCTTAGTTGTCCGTCCGTCGGCGCGACGCACGAGGTACGAGGTGGTGCCCAGTCTGTCTACGATCTCCTGTGGCCCCGCCCACTTAGGAGCCAGACTGGCGCAAAAGCCCCGCTCGCCAGCCGACAGGTGATGACACTTAACAAACACCTGCTGGCCAGGCTCTAGTCGTGCTGGGGGCTGGTGCGTCTGCGGCGTACGTCTAGTCAGGTAGTCAGCTTGGCGACGTCGGGCGTCTTCGCGCAGATCGTCCGTGGTCATGTTGTGCAAGTCGGGGGTTGCGCGCGCTTCCCCGGGCAGGGCGAGGTTCCGGCCCTGCACCAGTTCAGCGGGGGAATGGCCCGTGACCGCGTTCGTCCGACGGCGCAGGCAAAACAGCAGCGTCGGCAGGTGCAGGTCCCACTTGGTGTGGTCCTCGTCCAACCGGATGCGCAGCTGAGTTTTAATGTCCTGATTCCGCCTTTCGGTCGGATTCGCGCGCGGATGGTAGGTGGGCGTCGTGTGATGCTCCACCCCCCAACCCGCGCAGGACACTCGCCAGCTTCTCCCCGTGAACTGCACCCCGTTGTCCGTCAGCAGGACCGCGGGGTACCCGTATCGCGGGAAGAACTCGCGCTCGAGCAGGGCAATCACGGTGCCGGCCTTCACGTTTGGTACTGCGAACGCCTCCGCCCAGCGGGTGAAGACATCCGTGACCACAACAATGAATCGCCGACCACGGGACGTGCGAGGATACGGCCCCATAATATCCACCGCCACAGTGTGGAAGGGATTCCGGGGCCGTCGTGGGACCTGCTGCTCCTTGCCGTCGGGTCGCCTGGACTTCCGCTCCTGGCAACGCAGGCAGGCCCGCACGTAGCGTCTTACTTCTGCCGCGTCGCCAGGCCAGCGGAACGTCCGTCTGACCTCACGCAGCGTCTGCTCCGCGCCCGGGTGTCCCGCCAGGGGGTGGTCATGCAGGTAGCTCAGGACCCAGCGCCTGGCCTCGGGCGGCACGTGGGTCCGCCACCCGCTCGACCTGTGAGCCCCCCTGGTCTGGAGCACCCCGTTCAGGCTCCGGCAGCCCGGTATCACCCCCTCCCCACACTCTGTCAGTCGGGTCCGGGTGTCGGGGTCCCGGAGTTGCGCCGCGTGGACCCACGCCAGCAGGTCAGTCATAGTCTCGGGTCGCGCGTCAGGTGCAGGAGCAGTGGGGCTTGTCAGCGCGTACAACGCGCACGGTCGCGGCACCGAGTCCTCTACCCCGCGCTCACGCTCAGGGAGGAGCACTTCCTCCCAGCCCTGGTCGTCGTGGAACTCATTCTCAGGGTCCGGATTCCGGGACAACTCGTCGGCCAACTGATTTTCACGTCCAGGAATGTGCTCGACCGTGAACGAGAATTCCTGGATCAGCATGGCCCACCGAGTGAACTTAGACTTCCGGCCCTGAGCGGAGTCCAACCAGCGGAGGCATTGGCTGTCGGTTCTCAGCGTGAATGAGCGGCCCTCGACGTGGTGACGGTACCTCTGTAGGGCCCAGACCACCGCAAGGCACTCTTGCTCATTCACGTGATACTTCCGCTCAGCCTGCCCAAACTTGGCGCTGGCGTACTCGATCACGCGCCTCTCGCCCCGGTCATCCATCTGGTACAACACCGCCCCCATCCCCTCCTGACTCGCATCCGTCTGGATGAAGATGGGGCGGCTGGGCACCAGGCGTGAGAGCGTGTGACAGTTCCTGAACCGGCGCTTCACCTGTCGCAAGGCCTCGTCCGCGGCGGGGGTCCACCGGAACTTAGTCTTCGGCGACAGTAGGTCCGTCATCGGGGCCGTCACCGTGGCGAAGTCGGGGACGAAGGACCGCAGCCAGTTGAGCAGCCCCAGCAGCTTCTGGAGCTGCTTCCTGGTCTTCGGTGCCCCCTTTCCCTCTATTAGCTCCAACTGCTCAGGTCGGGGGCGGCACCCCTCCGCCGTCACTATGTGTCCTAGGAACTCTATTTCCGTGGCCCCAATGTGGCATTTCTTTGGGGCGCACGTCAGTCCGTGTCTGGCCATACGTTCTAGCACCAATGCCAGATGGTGCGCGTGTTCCTCCCACGTCCTGGACCAGATGATAACGTCGTCCAGATAGGCACTGGCGAACTCACCAATGTACCCATCCAGAACACGTACCATCAGGGCCTGGAACGTGGCAGGGGCATCCATGAGACCAAACGGCATGGCGCAGAACTGGTAACGTCGACCGTCTGGTGCCGTAAATGCCGTCTTAGGGCGGTCCTCCAGACATACCGGCACCTGCCAGTAGCCTGATTTTAAGTCTAGTGTCGTGAAAATAGTGGCGTCCCCCAGTCCTGCCAGTGCGTCTGTGATATTGATCTGCGGGGGCGGGGCGGGAATGGTCAGTTTGTTTATCGCCTTGAAGTTTACGCAAAAGCGTAGACTTCCGTCTTTCTTGGTGGCCAGCACCACCCGTGAGTTATACGGGGAGGTGCTGGGTTCCACTACCCCGTCACGTAACATCTCGTCAATTTGAGTCTGTATGGCCTCCCGTTCCCGGATGCCAAATCCGTATACCTTCTCAAAGGGAGGGCGGTGCGGTACCATCGGTATCCGGTGCTCCGTCACGTTTGTCCGTCGTAGCCGGTCCGAGGCCGCAAATACCTGTGCCTGAGAGGTGAGGACATGGTTGATGACATCGACGTACTCCTCTGGAACACCGTGCTGAAGGTCTTCTAGGCGAATGACTGACTGAGGGGGACTGGGGGGAACCTGGTGCACGCCGTACACCGTCCAGCGCCCCTGGGTGCCGAAGTGCATCCGGCCAGCTCGTACTTCCACGGTGGCGTCGACCTCGTGCAGCCATGGGACCCCCAGAATCAGCCCCTCGCGGAGCTCGGGGACCACCCAAGCCTCGACGTGGCTAACGTGACCAACGATGCTCATTGTTACCTGAGTGATGCCCCCTGCTGCAACGACGGCATCCCTGGTGGCCAGCTGCACCAGCTCCCTCCGCGGTGTCACTGCCTCCGCTCCCACCAGGTGGGCCGCGATGTAGGTTCGGCTGGCGGCGGTGTCCACCAGGGCCAGCATCTCCCGCCCGTTAGCGCGGACAGGAATTCGCAGCAGCTCCGGCTCCTCGGGGCCGACCTGCCCCAGCTGTGCAGTCGTCTGTCCCCCACCGCCCCCGGCCACCTGGCCGTCCGGGCGTGGGGAACTCGCGGCGAGGTCCGCGGCTCGCTCCGGCGCCGACGTGTTGACGTTCCGGTGGTCCACCTCGTCGACGACAGGTCGACGAGGCGGCTGGTCCGGCCCTGGTATAACCGGCCTCAGGGCCGCGGCGGTGGCGCCGGCAGTCAGCTGTCCCTGCACGGAGATGGCCGGCGGGATGCCTGCGCTGATGCTCTGGTTGTCCGCCCCGTCGACGGCGTATCGACGAGGCGGCTGGTCCGGCCCTGGTATACCCGGCCTCAGGGCCGCGGTGGTGGCGCCGGCAGTCAGCTGTCCCTGCCCGGAGATGGTCGGCGGGATGCCTGCGCTGATGCTCTGATTGTCCACCCCGTCGACGGCGTGTCGACGAGGCGGCTGGTCCGGCCCTGGTACACCCGGCCTCAGGGCCGCGGTGGTGGCGCCGGCAGTCAGCTGTCCCTGCCCGGAGATGGCCGGCGGGACGCCTGCGCTGATGCTCTGATTGTCCACCCCGTCGACGGCGTGTCGACGAGGCGGCTGGTCCGACCCTGGTATAACCGGCCTCAGGGCCGCGGTGGTGGCGCCGGCAGTCAGCTGTCCCTGCACGGAGATGGCCGGCGGGATGCCTGCGCTGACGCTCTGGTTGTCCACCCCGTCGACGGCGTGTCGACGAGGCGGCTGGTCCGGCCCTGGTATACCCGGCCTCAGGGCCGCGGTGGTGGCGCCGGCAGTCAGCTGTCCCCGCAGTTGCCTCGGCATGGGGACAGCTGATGAGGAGTAGTCCCGTTGTCCCCTGCTTCCCGGCGGCATACAGGACGTTAGTGCGGTAGGCGCCGGTGGTGGTCGACGTGTTCTGTCAGTTACTGGGACTGCCGGTGGCTGGCGGGCCGGGGAGCGGCACCCAGTTGTCCCTCCGCCCCCGGTCCTGCGTTTCCCGCCTGCGACGTGTTGCCTTCGCGCGCCTCCTCCCACGCGGCTCTGGTGGGGCAGAGGCGATGCCAATGGTACGCGTCCGGGCAAAAACGGCATCGCGGCGGACGTTCGTCCCTCTCTCTCGTATCTGTCCGCTCGTGACGTCCTCCTCCTGTCGCAGCTGGTTCCGGGCGTTCCCTGGTGCCACCGCGGTCTGTTGTCCTGCGCGGTCCCGCGCCGCCGGCGTAGCTCACCACGGTCAAGTCACTGTCCGTGACCTCTGTGACGGTGACCCCTCGCGGCCCCGAGCGAGCACGGGGAGCTCTCGCGCCCCTGAGTGCCGTCCTCCACTGCGACATGTCACGTTCGATCACGCGGGCGAGGGCCACGAACTCCTCCGTGTCACGACCAGCAGCCGTCCTCATGAAGGGGCGAAACTCTGGCAGCAATTGTTCGACAATGGTTGGCAACGCCGCACTCACGTCCCCACTTGTCCCCAATCGGCGGAACATGCGTAACTTCTCGTAAATGAACTGCTCTGCACTCTCGTCCTCCTCCTGGTTTCGGCAATAAAATGTCCGCAAACACATTGCCCGCGCCTGATCGTTATCAAACCTAGTTTTGACTTGGCGTACAAAATGTCCCCACTCGGTATCAAAACTCCCGGCCATTGACCACCAGTTCCTTGCCTCGCCGCGGAGCTGTCCCGCCACTCGCGGCGTCCACTCCGCCCGTCGCACTTCGTACAGTTTTAGGAGGTGTTCACACTCCCGCAAAAACTCCCGCGGGTCCTCGTTGTCTCTCCCCGCAAACTCTGGCAACTCAAACTGCGTGCTCACGTACCGCACTACCGGCCCATCTGCGTCCGCGTGCCTGTCCCCCTGTTCCCGTTTACTGTCCTCAACTGTGCTGTCCGTGCTGTTTGCGCCCTCGGCCGCGCCGCCGGACCCGCAAACCTCGTTTTTTACGTCCATTTTCGCGGAGTCTCCCTCCTCACACAAGTCCGTTTCGAAACTGATTAGATCGTATCTTTCTTGTCCCGCCTGTTTCCACGCCATCCTGTCCTCCTGTGCTACTGATCCGCGGATCGTGAACACAATCTCCCCCAGTAATACAATACGATCCTCCCCAGCGCGTTATCTTCAGTCCGGGATACCGCTGCACCGCCGTCTTGTATTTCTGTCCCCCACGACGCGCTATCTCTCGCCGAAACGTCTCGTGTTCGCGCCGTTCCCGCGCTGCGTTATCTCCCGCCGGCGCGCCGGCGCGACGTCTCGAATTCGAGCCGCTCCCACGCCGCGCAGCCGCACCTGCTTCCGTTCTGTCCTGCACCTGCGCGCTTGCGTGCGCTTGCGTGCGCTTGCGTGCGCTTGCGTATGCTTACGGCCACACTAGTTGGGCGCCAAATGACGTCCCTCGGCTTCAGGTCCCCGTTTTCCCGTTGAAATAAATGTCCTGTTATGCCCGTACTGCCCTCGTCGGAGAGGTGTGGGTCCAGGCCAACGTTGCCGGGACCGGGAAAGGCGGGACCTGGAGGGAGAGTGAAGTGATTGCGAGGAATGTTGGTAGGTTGTCGCAAGCAGAACACGGCATTAACGAATTTCACGAGCCGTCTTTTATTAACGCTTATAAAGTCCTGCCGCAGCCTGGCGGAACCGTCGCGGAACAAGTGCCCTACCACGGCGACACGGACTCCCTGATGACGGGGCGGTTCTCAAATACGTTTCGGCGCGAATCGTAAAGTTTATTAATGCTAGGCTGACCCAGTGAGAAAGGGCCCGAAGACGGAACGCTGTACATACGCGGCCCGTTACGTAATGTTCCGTGGACGGCGAAAAGTTCAGAGACTCGTAGCACCACGTTCGCGTTGTAGAAACTGCCCGCTAGACACGTCTCCCGATGACTCGTAAGTTAACAATGCTAAGCTGGTTCGCGGTGGCAGCTCAGCTGCCGTGACCGACTGCGGACTGAGCGAACGTTCAATCCCGAGCGCAACGTGCGCGGCTCGCGGAGCAACGAACACGTCTGTCTCCGCTCGAGACCAGGACGCGACTGCCTCTCCCCGCTCGCCCGCGGGCCGGCGCCCGCGGGTGGCGGGGAGGGAGGGGAAAATCGGCCGGCGTGGGAGAGAGCTCCGTCCCGCGGCGCGCCAGGCTGCAATTACATACTACGGCGAAACACTTCAGAAAAAGTTATTGAATTATTTACAAAGACATACACGAGACATTAATTACACAGCGAACTTGCACTATGAATAATAAATAAAATAAGTTAATTACACACATTCAAATCCCTTAATCGTTTACAAATATATACACACTGAAATAAAAGATAAAGTCACATAGAAAAAACACTCGTTGGCATGCTAGGGCGCACGCGGGTGCGTCCCTGGCCGTCGCACACACTGGGGTTCACTGGGGGGGAAAACAGGCCCCCTCAGGCCCGCGTCGGTGGCCAGGTACGGCCTCTGTATCTGGGAGGGTACGACGACTGTCGTCAATATATATATATATATATATATATATATATATATATATATTAATTCCTGCGATTTTGTAAAAAAAAACATTTCGAAAAATTTTGTTGATACAACTTTCTTATTTTGCATTATATTTTTTACAAAATCGCAGGAATTAATATATATATAATGCAAAATAAGAAAGTTGTATCAACAAAATTTTGCGAAATGTTTTTTTTTACAAAATCGCAGGAATTAATATATATATATATATATATATATATATATATATATATATATATATATATATATATATATATATATATATATATATATAAAAACTACAGGAACTTGAAAGTCTTTTAAATTAAGTTTCTTGATATTTATTAGTTTTTAAATGGTATATATTTAGTTGTCTACAATAACCTATTGGGTCGCTAGAGCCGTTAGAGCGTCGCAATGTGTACTGCTCTAGGCTTCATGCTAAAGTCGTTTGTGTTGGAGTGTTTTAGTCACAGGCAACAAAGATATTAAAAATAAAGATAAAAATCGCTAGTAAATTCCTCCAATTAACTAATGTAAGTAGATGCAAAAGTTTATTTGATTTTATTTCAATACATCAGAATGAAAATATTTACCTAAGATAAAAACCACAAACCTTTATGGGCGCTATGAAAACTGTAAATGTTTTGTTTCTAATAGACCATGAAGCCTGGATAAAAAATATATTACGTTACTGAAGTAATAGAATAAGACAATAACTATCATATATTTATTTGTTGATTAGTATTGGTATTAATTTTAAATTCTTTACTTAGTTTTTCTAATCTGGTTTTTCAGTCTTTACTAAAGCATTTTTTTTTAAGTTTACGAACTGAAAACATGCTCTCAAATATTGATATTGTGCCTCATCTCCAATGTGACGTCATGCGTCCGATGCCTAGAGTTATTACTTTAAAGTTCATTAGTGTTTCGATTTTCCCATTTCAAACAGATTTAGTCAAATAAAAAATAAAAGCTTAAATCGTTCTTTATGAGAAGGAAAGCTTTCCCAATTTTTTTTAGATATTTGTATGCATAATTGTTAAACTTGGTATTTTTGGGTGTTCCTGTTGACAAGTTCTAACAAAATTGTTTATTGCAACTTTATGGAGCCATCATAACTTAAGAAAAAATATTAGATTATTATCTTATTTGCGATAATTTAACTGATTTTTTGTTAAATCGAATAAACGTAACATATCTGCAGCAATCCCTAAACTAAATCTTCGGAACTTTGAAACATGGCCATGAAGGTCGCGTGCAACGCTCGTCGCGCCGGCTTGCTGCGACCAAAGCACCGCCGCAGGACGGCACACACGCCGACCCTTGTTTTGTATGTAAATCATACTTTTATTTCAATGAATGTTTAAAAAAAAACATAATCAATAACGTTATCGACTTTGTTTCAACTTTTTATTCAACATTGAATTTTTTTTAACGTGATCGTGTTGAATAGTGTTTCTGGATTATTTTTATGCACTTACAGAGAGTCTACGTTATTAACTGCGTAAACGGGAATCATTTTAATGGACTGCTGTAAGACTCTAACTTCTAGGACTTAACTGCACGTTTTCGGTGATACGCATAAGGTCTACAACGGTAAACTTCAGGTATGTTATTAAGCATAGTCAACTCTAACAATTGGCAGAAATTCAGCTATGGACAAATTTTTCACAGATTTGTGCTTCTTTTTGTATTTCCTAGACAAGGGCCTGGGCAGGGCGGCACACCCCGCGCATGCCGTGAGTAAACGCTACGGTTACTCATCAACTCCCCTTCGGTGAACTGCCCGCCTTAGGTGATTCCCAAAGGACGCAGGGCACTCCCGGCCGACAGCACGCGCGAGCGAAGCTAGCGAATGTACGCCCGACGACAAGAAGACAGAGGCTATAGGGATGTTAGCTTCCCGGGTGTAGCCAAGTCGGGTGACTATAAGTTTATAGATGAGTTGACACTTTTATAGCCTGAGCATCTTAGCAGAAAGGAAACCTTTCTTTATACTTTGAAAGGTCGGGTCGTTGCGCTCGTCATAAACCCTTGGAGCAGCTCCACAACACGTCCTCTTCCGATGGCAGCGCAGATTGAAAATTTTCCACCCCTTGCAGTATTAGTAAGACATATCAAAAACTTATATACAATAATTAAGTATGCAATAAATAATAAAATCTATAATAGTGGTTCAAATATAATGAAATAAATAAAAATATCAACATATTTGTCGGGTGAAGCTATTGCCTGCAAGGAAAACAGGGCGTAATAACTTGTTGAGGACCGTCGGCATTAAAAGTGTCGGCCCAGTAAAAAATTATGATAGGAATATTTTGTTAAGAAAGATTTCAGCATTCATTTGATACATGGCTGATGTTCGACCAATACTTGCTATCAGTCCTAGACTCGTTATCATATAATGCCAGTTTTTGAAATATGTACCTTGTTAGACCTTAAATATATAAAAAAAATACTTTTAAGAATACTAATTTAATTAGTTAAATAACAAGCCTTACACATTTAGTTTAGGATCCCGTAGTTGGAATTTTTTATTTCAGTTTCTGAACAGAGAAATAAAATGGTTTTTTCAGGTCCTGTAATGGGCGGGTGAAGCTATTGCCTGCAAGTAAAACTGGGCGCGCGATCTTGTTGCTGTCCGTCGGCATTAAAAGTGTCGGCCCAGAAAAAATTCTGAACAGAATATTTTGTTAAGTAAGGTGACAGCTTTCAGTTGGTATATGGCTGATGTTCGGCCAATACTTGGTATGAGTCCTGGAGTCGTTTTAATATAATGCAAGTTTTTGAAATATGTACTTTGTTTTACCTTAAATAACTTTAAATAATGTTTTTAAAAATACAAATTTTTTAGTTTAAATAAAGAGCCTCACATCTTGTGTTTAGGACCTCGTTGTTGGATTTTCATTTTTCACATTTTAACAGAGAAGTAAAATGGGTTTTTCAAGGCCTGTAATGGGCGGGTGAAGCTATTGCCTGCAAGTAAAACTGGGCGCGCGATCTTGTTGCTGTCCGTCGGCATTAAAAGTGTCGGCCCAGACAAAAATTCTGAAGAGTATATTTTGTTAAGTAAGGTGACAGCTTTCAGTTGGTATATGGCTGATGTTCGGCCAATACATGATATGAGTACTGGAGTAGTTTTAATATAATGCCATTTTCTGAAATATGAACTTTGTTTGACCTTAAATAATTTTAAAAAATGTTTTTAAATTACAAATTTTTTAGGTTAAATAAAAAGCCTTATATCTTGTGTTTAGGACCTCGTTGTTGAATTTTCATATTTCACTTTTTAACGGAGAAGTAAAATGGTTTTTTCAAGGCCTGTAATGGGCGGGTGAAGCTATTGCCTGCAAGTGAAACTGGGCGCGCGATCTTGTTGCTGTCCGTCGGCATTAAAAGTGTCGGCCCAGACTAAAATTCTGATGAGTATATTTTGTTAAGTAAGGTGACAGCTTTAATTTGGTATATGGCTGATGTTCGGCCAATACTTGGTATGAGTACGGGACTAGTTTTAATATAATGCAAGTTTTTTAAATATGTACCTTTTTTGACCTTAAATAATTTTAATAATACTATTAACAAATACTAAGTTTTTAAATTAAATACAAAGCGCCATATCTTGCGTTTAGGACCTTGTAGGTGGATTTTTATATTTCAGTTTAAAACAGAGAAATAAAATGGTTTTTTCAGGTCCTGTAATGGGCGCGTGAAGCTATTGCCTGCAAGTAAAACATGGCGCGCGATCTTGTTGCTGTCCGTCGGCATTAAAAGTGTCGGCCCAGACAAAAATTCTGAACAGTATATTTTGTTAAGTAAGGTGACAGCTTTCAGTTGGTATATGGCTGATGTTCGGCCAATACTTGGTATGAGTCCTGGAGTCGTTTTAATATAATGCAAGTTTTTGAAATATGTACTTTGTTTTACCTTAAATAACTTTAAATAATGTTTTTAAAAATACAAATTTTTTAGTTTAAATAAAAAGCCTCACATCTTGTGTTTAAGACCTCGTTGTTGGATTTTCATTTTTCACATTTTAACAGAGAAGTAAAATGGGTTTTTCAAGGCCTGTAATGGGCGGGTGAAGCTATTGCCTGCAAGTAAAACTGGGCGCGCGATCTTGTTGCTGTCCGTCGGCATTAAAAGTGTCGGCCCAGACAAAAATTCTGAACAGTATATTTTGTTAAGTAAGGTGACAGCTTTCAGTTGGTATATGGCTGATGTTCGGCCAATACATGATATGAGTACTGGAGTAGTTTTAATATAATGCCATTTTCTGAAATATGAACTTTGTTTGACCTTAAATAATTTTAAAAAATGTTTTTTAATTACAAATTTTTTAGGTTAAATAAAAATCCTTATATCTTGTGTTTAGGACCTCGTTGTTGAATTTTCATATTTCACTTTTTAACGGAGAAGTAAAATGGTTTTTTCAAGGCCTGTAATGGGCGGGTGAAGCTATTGCCTGCAAGTGAAACTGGGCGCGCGATCTTGTTGCTGTCCGTCGGCATTAAAAGTGTCGGCCCAGACAAAAATTCTGAACAGTATATTTTTTTAAGTAAGGTGACAGCTTTCATTTGGTATATGGCTGATGTTCGGCCAATACTTGGTATGAGTCCTGGAGTCGTTTTAATATAATGCAAGTTTTTGAAATATGTACTTTGTTTTACCTTAAATAACTTTAAATAATGTTTTAAAAATACAAATTTTTTAGTTTAAATAAAAAGCTTCACATCTTGTGTTTAGGACCTCGTTGTTGGATTTTCATTTTTCACATTTTAACAGAGAAGTAAAATGGTTTTTTCAAGGCCTGTAATGGGCGGGTGAAGCTATTGCCTGCAAGTGAAACTGGGCGCGCGATCTTGTTGCTGTCCGTCGGCATTAAAAGTGTCGGCCCAGACTAAAATTCTGATGAGTATATTTTGTTAAGTAAGGTGACAGCTTTCATTTGGTACATGGCTGATGTTCGGCCAATACATGGTATGAGTCCTGGAGACGTTTATATATAAAGAAATTTGTAAAATATATGGGCTGTGTTTATCTTGATATTTCAACAATTTAAGTTTTTTATTGTTTAAAACTTTTTTTGTTAATATTATGGTACATATATGTTGTTATGTTGTATATTTCATACATTTTTCTTTCTTTTATATGCTTTTATTTTCGTTAAATTATGTTAAAAAAGTGATGTTTCCAGCGTGTGTAGTAGAATTCCCTCCCATACAGTATGGCGCCATGTTTTGCTGTTGCTGTCCAGCGCATTTACTTGACCACGGTCACGAACTCGAGGTAGGAGAGTTCTCCATCTTGAGTTTTTCGCAAACGACTGTGTTGTGTAGAGCTGTAGCAAACCGTATGTATTCGTTACTGAGTAACGGGTGCGGCATCTAGTAACGAGTAACGAAACGTTACACACGAATGCATTTCGTTACTCGCATCTTTCGTATGTTTCACGCATGCGCGCGCGTATTCGTTACAAAGAACGATGTTTGTTTATTAATAAAAGCATGATTTGGAAATTCGTCGTCCAAGTTTTTTACTGTTTATTAAAGGTATTGTGTGTGTAGACAAAGTTTTAGATTTGAACAGAAACAACGTAAGAAAGTATTTTTTACAAATTATAAATATGTATGTTTTTGTTTTTTATAATCGCGTATTTTCACGTTTTATGTTCTTATCTTAAAATATATATTATAATAAAGCCGCTCTAATGAGAGTTAATTGTTTCTTGGTTAACAAAAGCTGTTAATTACAAATATTTTTAATTGTTTATATTCGATTTATTTTTATTTACGCGACGTCATACTGTACGCGTACGAAATACGACTCGATTCGATGCTGTTACATAACATAGCATGTGCCATGTCATGCGGTATCAGAAGTAACGAGTAACGATACGAAAGTAACGAGTACTAATTGTTATAGTAACGAATACATACGGGTACACATTTTTTCGTTACTTTTACACCTCTAGTGTTGTGTGTTTTTGTTTTCACTTTCAAGTATTTACCATACAACACTCAACAGCCAATCACAGGCTTATGTAGAAGAGATGTCGATCTGAACTACTTTGCCAACCTGTTTAATTTAGAGGTGGGTTGTTACAGCAATTTTCGGTATCTGTTCCAACCTGATACTGATACAGCATTGTATCATGGAACAAGTCTCTGATACTTCTGTATCAGACGGTCCCAGGAGGCAACAAAGCTCCGCGTACGCAGACCGTGCGACCGGAAGGAGAATCTGATACATTATTTATCACGCCTGGTAATTCTCTACCTCTGATACTCTCATGCCCGCCTGATACAACCAGTATCAATCAGTTCAACATTCACTGCAGTTCGTCCTGGCCGTGTATCACCATGTTGCGGGCTGTCATGCTTTGTAGTTAGTATCTTTATAGTGAAATAAGGAATGGATAAGTGCACGAAAAAGACTTCATTTGTGTGGAATTTTTTCACGGAAAATAATGAGTTTGCTAATTGTAATTTGTGTAAACAAAAACTGAGTTATAAATCATCGACTAATCTGAAGAAACATTTGAAACGTAAACATTGATATAGTATGCTCACTAATGTACCTATCTGTTTTTTTTATTTTTTATTTTTGATAAAATCGTGAATTTTTAATGTATAAAAACACTAGTTACTAATTGTTTTCGAAAAAAGAAAGTCCATATGTTGATTACATCTGTTATTAGTGTCAACTGAGAATTTATTTGCATTTTCATAGCTGTTAGGTGCACAAATATAAATATTATATCTTGTATTAATGTACTTTTTAATATTAAAATTGCATTAGTTTTATTATTGAACGAGACGGTGCACGCACTGCGCACTGAGCGTACTTTGAAGTAGGACAATAAACAAAACGACTTGTAACCAGGGCTGCCACTCTGATATTCATGAAAAACCTAGATAACCTACAAAAAAACCCAGACACATGGGTAAAAAATGCTATCGTTGAAAATGTTTGCGTACTAATTCAAAAATATAAACATAACTGGTTTTAATATAAAACAATTAATTACCTTACAAGACTGAAAACGGTTAAATACAACCAATACAAGAAAATTACACTGCAGCAAAATGGCTGTATAAGTAATTCTTGGACAAGCACATACCTATCATAAAAAAACCTACAAATATATACATGACAAAACAAACACCATCACTGCATTCTTTAAACCGGTAATTGTTTTTATAAAACTGCATCATGTACGTTAGTCTTTATTCAGAGTCTGATTCTACAAGATTGGTTTGAAGGTTAATTGTTGCATTGGTTTTGTGTTCTGCAAGCCTCTTTGAAGAATTTGTCTAATTTAATATTCGACTTAGCTTCTTGAAAACTAGTTTTGTGTTTATATGTATTTATGTGTGTGAAACACATAGACTTGTTTGCATTTATCAAACAGATATTGCAACAGATACAGTAGCTACTACCTTTATTATTGTTTTAGGTATAAAAATAATTAAAATTATAAAAAACCTAGAATTGTTGGAATTCATTATTTAAAAACCAGAAACCCAAACACCATTGGAAAAACCCAGATCTGGGTGGAAAAACCCATGAGTGGCAGCCCTGCTTGTAACAATATCGCTTTGCGCCTCTCCTTTTGTTATTCTTTTGTACATAGATTACTGTATTTATGTATTGCTGTGGGTTTATGTGTAAGCGCTGATCTTAAGGCCCTGTCACACTGTCAAATATATTGTATCCAATAAATTGGACAACAAAATTTGAAGGGTGATTTTGGATGAAATACGTCTTCAAATATATTGTATTCAATATTATTTGACGAGCAATGTAAAATATATTTGAAGTCATTTCACACTATCAATTTTCTTTGAGTGAGCTCGTTTTACCAAACATTCTGTAGAGAACTGTAAATGACAGTATTAAGAATCAAAAACAAATTTTGGGTCAAGGAACGCGGGCTTTTTTAAGTAGGTTATATTCCAATTGAGGTATATTGTGATCATACACAGTTTAAAATTTACGATTTCCAGGTGTTTGCAATGCCTGCATTAAGAGCATCAAAGTGTTTCAAAAGCTGTAGCTGTAATTGCAATTGTAGTAAGTCTCAGTAAACTAGAAGAGAAATCTAAGAAAAGGAAACGCAGATGGTGGACGAGACAGTGGATACTTTCCCGGCAAACAAATGGTGTTTTACCCCTTTTTGTCATGAACTTCGATACGAAGATGCCGATTCATTTCCGAACTATGTAATAATGGATTCTGAAAGTTTTGATCTTCTTTCAATTGTGGAGTCTCGCATTGCAAAGAAGGATACTCATTTGTGCCAGTCTATACCAGCAAAGCAGAGGCTGGCAGTTACATTAAGATTTTTGGCGACAGGGGAATCATTTAAGTCCCTTATGTTCTCTACAAGTATTCCACACAACACCATCTCAAAATTTTTACCTGAAATTTGTAGTGCAATTTATAGTGCTCTTCAAAAACAATATTTAAAGGTATGTTTAGTAAGAATAAAACATATAATTAAATGTAAATCTGCAAGTAGGCATATCCCTTCTCATTCCCGCTTATTTTCTCACCCAACTAGCTGCTGTTGTATGGACACTTTCACTTGTATTTCATTAAAATTGTTCCTATACTTTAAAGTGAATGTGTTAATTTTTGCTGTGTTTAGAAATTGGCAATTTTGTTTTATTTTGAATTAAGTGTATTTACTGTTACAAACCTCAACCTGAGCCTTTAAGCTAACTTCACCTCAGTCACATTATCTCTTTAAAATAATTTTTTAACAGATATTAGACCAGGTATGCTTGTTTCGTACAGCCTGGGAAGTATAGGCTTACTGACAAGGATCTGCTACACAAATATTTACATTCACGAAAAATGGTATTACTTTCAAAACTTAAATAATAATAATTGAACACGTAGGCAGAATTTTAATATTTCTAGGCCTTTCTTGCAAATCACCAGAGCTACTTGCTTACATAGAGATGCTGCTTTAACATAAGTCAGTACCATCTATTGTCAGGAAATTATGAGTCTGTATTCCAGAAAATTCCAGACAATACTTACAGAGTAGCAGCTATTGTGAAATAAGAACAATGACTTATAAGAAAGATTGATTGGGTAAGCCAAAATAATTTTAGTTACATTAAGTCTCTGAATTGAAATATTTTAAAATTTATTTTAGGTGTTATTAATTTGGATTTGTAGGTATGCATATCCTAGTTGTGATACCTCATTCCTGATGGCACATTTTGTACGCAATGCTTGCTGTTTTAATTTAGTTTATCCAATACCTGAACATAAGCTAAACTGGTATATCAGTCAAATAATGATCGTAAGTTGAATAGAAGATGTTTTCTGGTTTAAGGACCATAATATTCCAAAACTACAGTAACTTCTTTTAGTCAAATATATTAACCTGCACTTCCGTACATACAGATTCAATTGGAGGAAAATATACAATAAAAATTACATATTCCAGCAGGAAATAAAATAGTATTAATTCAATTACTGCATTTATTTCCCATTCGCCATTGCTGATATTTAAACTATTACACTTCGGAAACGGAAACAAAAGCGGCCGCTTTATTTCAGATAACTCTGATTGGCTGATCCCATCCAACATCCAACATATTTTAGAACCAGTCCTATACGTAAAATATTTGAAGGAAACTCTAGACATTCAATCTCTCAAATAAACATGGCTGCGATAGTGACGTTTAACGTGACGTCACAACCCTCAAAGATATTGGATCCAACATATTGGAAGGTGTTGGAAGCTAAAATTTGACAGTGTGACAGGGCCTTTAGATATGTTATTTTTTAATGTATATAAAACTGACATGTTCCATATCCCAGAACTCCAGCAGTTTGTAAGGGGTCTACGGAATGAAATGAATAAAAAAAAAAAAAAAAAAAAAAAAAGCTTCAACGCCTTCCCCTGCGGTTCCTCCACTACATTCTTTCCCTTCTTTATCCCTTATTCGTCGTTCCTGCTCCCTCCCCTTTCACAAGCTCCGACCATGGAGCTAATATACAGTAATACATCTGGAGAGGACAAGGGAAGGCCAGCAAAGGATGCGAGGTGAAGCCGGGTATCGGCGTTTGTTCCCTGCTTCCTACGCTGGAAGAAAACGAAAACGAGCCAAACTTGTCTCGCGCGGCGGAAAAATCCTCCAAACTAAACTCGCAACAGCTCCGAAACTATCAAAACAATCAAACTGAAAATTTTACTGGATTATCTGTAAACATTCTTCCCCACACCGCTTTAATATTTTTTTCGAAACATGAATACTTTCAGTTTTAAAAATTAAATACCTATTTACTGCCAAATTTTTTTGTGAATACGCAGAGTAAATTTCAACATCGAGGAAAAATTTTTGTTTGCAACTATAGGTGGGGGACACCTGCGAATGAAATTAGGAAGAAGCTTCAAATTTTATTTATATACCACTCTAGACGCATTCAACCCAATACTTTTATTTTTACAGAGAGTTGAAGTGGGAATAATGTTTCAGTGGGTAACACTACCGACATATGTCTTCGTAACGCACTTCTTTTTGTTATTATACTTCTCAAATTTTATTTCATACACAACGTTTATAAAAAACGAATTCTTACTTACTTCATTTAATCTATTACAAATCTCTTGTAATATACGTGTATTAGTAGAAGTTAGAAGTCTTTTCAATATCATGTTCATGTTCCAGTCTACTTACTCAACCAACGTAACATGCAAACCTTAGCTTAACACTGGTAGAGAATTGTTTGTAATAACTGTAATGCTATGCATATACTGACAATGTAAGAAACTTTCAATTTTATTAATTGTTTGCATAAGAATTAATAATTTTAAAAAATCATAAAATAGGCCTTTATAGACTGAAAACCTTTCACGTAGTTTCAAGTAGCGTACATAAAAGTTTTTAAATATATATAATTACCAAATATTGTTGAATATATTTAACATTTTTATACATGTTACAACACACATATAATAACAAGCCTATATAGGATATAAAAAGACAGACGCCAAATTTTAGCATTGTGTATTTATTTTCTCTGTGTGAATAAAATAACAGTTCTTAACGTAGTTGCTAATACATACTGTACTATATTTCTAAAAAAAATACGAAAACCCCTGACATCGTCACCATAACAATGATAAATTTGCAAAATAATTAAGGCACGTCTTTTAATGCTACGAAGCACACTCTTAAGAGAAATGTTTTAAACTTATGTTGGGATTTATCTAATATCTTAAAAGCATTGTGAAACCGTTCCTTTGAGGGAAACCTTAATATACCGAACACCATATCATCCTTTAATCGAGTTAGATTTTCGCTTCTTAAGACCCATTTGTCTTCAAAATGCACTGTACACAATGCATGGTTCGGAGACGCAGTCCAATTTTTCCGCTTTGTCGCTTTTTCCCAGATCTGTCGTTGATCGTCACGTTTTGGAAATCTATGGAAAAAGTAAAGAAATGTACAACTGAAACTACTTCTTTTTGTTAAATAGTTTTCTTAGGTTTTTCGAAAAGTTAGAAGATTAGTTACTACTGTTTAAAACATTTGCCACTTTTTTCTGATGCTTCAAAAGTTTTGGGAATTAATTTAGTTAACAAATGAAAAAAAAATCTTTAATACATGTGAAAAGTAACGCCATCCGGCTTGGAATTCCATCGATTTGTACAGCCATATGCGCTACAGGAAATCACCATTGTAGCCGCACACCAGCGCCACTCAAACCTCAAGGACAAGTTGGCTGGGGCTGCGTTTGCAGTAGAAATACGCTCTCCTCCTCTTTCTTTTCAACCCTTCTTCGCAACCGGCTGGCTTCGCTCTCGCCCTACACATGTCCACTCCAGATCTTCTTACATGCTCCTTGGCTCCGACCAAGTGACCGTCATCTGCGATCGGGTACTGCGCTCATTGGCCGTGGTGTTGTTCCAGGTGAATTCTGAACTGATACTAAAGTTTCTGATACTTTTCAAGTGTACTCGTTTGCCGTTCCTGATACAGGCGCGTATCAGTGACAAAGTATCAGGTTAATACTTTTCGACCCACCTCTAGTTTAATTTGAATGAGAACTGGCCTCGATCGAAACATGTTCAGACTGTGTGTAACCGCACGCTACCCTTGAACATGTTTACCTGAAGTAGTTCAGACTCCCGTGTAACCGCGCCCTTAATTTACTCTAATGCAAACGAAATGATTTGATGATCCCTAAGGGCCGGTTTTATGACCTCCGGCTTAAGTTCCGGCTAAAATTTAACCGCAGGCTAGCTCTTATTTCGGTTTTATGACTCCCTGTTAACGTCTACCTTCCAGCTAAAGTTCCGGCTAACCTAGCGGGTGGATGAACCGGCCGCTAGCTGCTTAACCGGAGGCTAAAAGCAACAGAAAATAAAATGGCGATGTATCAGGCGAGGTTAGTTGTTGATAGTGATGATGACTATTTGAGGAATTCTATTGAATATTTACAGGATGCGATGGAATAATTTATTACTAAATGTAAAATGCTTCGCCGTATTCGTCAAAGTTTTATTAAAAATTACATGGCATGAAAGTGTAGTAACGCTTTTCTATTTTCGTCGAGTCGTGTATTATTATTTGACTTTAATTGATCACGAAGTACATAAACGTATGCTATGTATATAAACTTAAATGTTCCTGCTTAAGAATATGTGTAAATAAGTGAATTTTAAAATTGCAAAACGAGGGTTATTATTACCTATAAAATGCGTGTTTTCGTGGAAGTTGTATCTGTGAATTTTTATTCGTAATACAGTGGACATATGCCGGGAATGAAATGCACTTCATACGACTTCAGACGTGGTTCTAATTCAATGAATACAATTGAATGTGAAAATAAATGTTACCCAATTATCCCTTCCCTATCTTACAAACCATTAGGTACTTATTATCTACCTGCCACGCAAGTGCAAAACGAAAACAGCACTGGAATTATTCTGTTTACCGTATCCAAGTTTATCCCTTGATCCTATCGGCATGACCCTGTATATGTTGGTCTTGTTTTACATTATACTTGCTGTTTTAATTTAGAATGTTGAAAAATCCTGTACATAACACAACATACCTAACATATCACGATGCAAACAAATTATGTCAGGTCTTGTAAAAATATATTTCATTCGTATACATTTTACAATAATTATTTCCCCAGTGAATATATCTAGGATCTCTTGACCTACTAAATTAAAACAGCAAGCATCCTATACCACAAACTAATTCCATCAGGATCGGATTAATTTGGATATGTGATACGAAACTATTAGTACAAAAATGAAACCTACACCAGTGAAATGAAAATCGACAAGTATTTTCCCGAAACGGGGTCTATATTATTTGATTATGAAATAAATTTATTAAAGAAATAAGTGTTCTCTAGCAAAAATGTCATCCCTATTTATTTGTTGGTATAGAATTACTTCGTTAGTTTTGGCTTAATATATAACCTAACAAAATCATGTGTTTCAATACAAGAGTAAAGTTGAAAACACACGGTTTTGAATCGTAAATTGTAATTTTATGGTTTAATACAAAGCAGGTTTGACGTCAAAGTAATTTTTGGTTAATTTAATTATATCTGTTGCAAGATAAAGTTCGCGGCATATTTCTTTACTGCAGCTGTAAACATTCCGAATCACAATACAAACAAACAGCTGACTAACATTCTACCAGAAAAAATAACTGTCTTGCAACAAAAGTTACCAAATTCTGTTTTATTTCATTACCAACACAACCATTATTACACCACACGCTTGGTCAGGTTCCGGTTAGCCAACCGCAGGCTAAGTTTGGGTCATAATACACCCCTCGTTCGTTAACTGGAGGCTAGCCTTACCTGGAGGCTAGCTAACCTGAGGATTTAGCCGGAGGTCATAATATCGGCCCTAAGTCAATAGTCTTTGATCACGAGGGAATTGGATTTTTATCATATTGGCTAATGTGGAACAAGTGAACAATGCGGAGATATGGCGGCTAGCAATACATTTGGTGAATACGGTAGAATTTCTGCCGAAAAACCATGTAGAACATGTATGGATTTTAAGTCTTGGGCAAAACTTCAGAAGAAGACATTAAGTAAAGACGTGGTACGAAAATTGTGTATGATCTAGTGATTCTGTATTATGCAATTTTTCTCTATGTTGCGAAAGAAATTGCACAGTAGTTCAGTTTAGTGCACCGCACAGTGATTAGAGCGCAGTGAGCTTAAAGTTGCTTTACAAAGTATCGTAATTAAGCGTTATATTTCGCGTCGCGTGATGCGTAGCAGAATGATATTGTTATGTATAAATTAAACGCAGCGCTATTTTAATGCAGGTGCATATTGTCAATTTTTTTTAAAATGTTTTTAGAGCAAGTAGTAAGTAAATGATAAGTTAATGTTGAAGGTTTGGAACTTAGTGATATGGTAATCATTAAGGGTTGGAGAGGGTAGGGGAGTATCCGTTAAAACCAAATAATTGCAGTTTCTGATCGTGTAATATTTCAAATAATTTATTAGTAATATTAGATTAATAGCATTTAACATACTAATTGGTATGAATGGTTGGCTGGATTAGATTAGATACCTACTTTTAAAATACTGTAAACACCTTAGAACAGTCGTATAGTTAAGGTAAAATAATCTATGAATTCTTATTTATGTAGGTGATCTAACGTGACAAACCTTTCTTTTTTGCAAAATTCAGCAACACATTTGGAAATCTAATCTCAGAAACTTATAACAATGAACTCAATCACCAATACTATGAAATGTGAAGAGTTATTGATAATTGGGTAAATATTTACTTGGGCGGTATTTCCGAAAAAGAAATGTTAAAAATCCGAAAATACCTTTATTATATGCTCTTCAAATTCCTCTTTTCATTAAAAGCGGCGTAGATAAGAAATTCCAAATACTTTAGGAGATATCGAATTTTTAAATTTCTTCATATGTAGTTGAGCGGTATTTGCGAAAAAAAAATGTTAAAAATCCGAAAATACCTTTATTATATGCTCTTCAAATTCCTCTTTTCATTAAAAGCGGCGTAGATAAGAAATTCCAAATACTTTAGGAGATATCGAATTTTTAAATTTCAGCACAAAACCAGCGCATTCCTGTGGCGTGCACCATTGTTTCTTGTTTACGTACAAGTATCTATTTTTTTATTGGATAATGATGTCACGTGATTGTTCGTGATAGGCCAGAATTCAAATGAACTAATACGTGATTATTTAGTTCAATTATTGTTTAAAACGGTGTTTAATTACCGCCTCCAACTTAGGCGAGTTTTTAACGTTTCTAATTTTAAAGTCTTATTTGTTATTGTTGCGCAAGTAATAAGTAACAAAAACATTTTACGTGAGTTGTTACTGTTCATCCTTTGTCCCGGTTTATTAGGTCAGGTCAGTTACATTATAAATACTTTAAAACTAAAGAACCATTGAAATTAATTCATATTATATTTAATGTACGCTTAGTTTCAAAGTATTTATAATGTAACTGACCTGATCTAATAGACCATTTTCATTAATTAGGCATTCACAAACACACGGCAATAAAAAAAAATTGCGACGGTCGATTGATTACACAGGTCTTGTATAGCAAAATAAGAACGGCGATATCTCCTAAAGTATTTGGAATTTCTTCTTTCTTTTCGGATTTTTTACATTTTTTTTCACAAATACCGCTCAACTACATATTTACCCAGGTCGTTAAGGGCTATATGACAGCACCGAGGAAGGAGGGAGCGGGGGCAGGTTATGGCGAGTTTGGTGGAAGGCCCCCACAGGTTACCTGGCCTGCGTCGCGGCTTTGCTTACTAGCGCACATGTAACACTAGTATTCCACATGGTGGAAATTATTTCCTGCAATGTACATGCAACTGGCAAATGTTTCGGTGTCTGATAACAAAATAATACAATTATAGATATCCCTGTTTTACACAATGATTTAAAAAAAAAAAAATTGATTTAAATGTAATATTATTGATTTGTGATTTAATTTTTATTAGTTTTCTTTGTTTTATAATATAATTATGGGTAAATGTTGAAAGACGTAGCTTATTGGAACAATGCGAAATAAAGCAACCAAATAAATTATATCTATATCAGCATCGAAATATTACAAGTGATTTTTATTTATAAACATTTGTAGAATCTCATCTTTTGGTAACCAGGGCGAAGAGTAACTTAAGCAGAAGGTTAGTTAGGTTTGATTAGCAACATATATAACGTGTATCTTACCATTTTAACCATGATTTTACGTATTATTGAAGTTGCTGACCTAACATAACCACCCTTTAACTTAGTTTTCGACATATTTCCCAACCTTTGCATGTAAAATAATGCTCCCTTCAGTAAAACATTTATTTAGGTACTTATGGTACTTACATTATGGTCTGATAACAACACATTGTGTCAATGAAAACTAAATTTTTAAAAAATTGACATTAATGATTCAACAGCATTATAAAATGTAACTCACTAAACCAAACCAAACACTTCACTCTAATTAATCACAAAAATATGTTAAAATCTATTCATTTGGAAAACTGCACACACCTTAATCTTTATCAGAAACACCATCAATGATTTGCATACTACGTGCACATACAAATATTTCACATTTGCAAAATCCGTAGCATCACTCATTTAGTGAAATATTAAAATTAATTCACAGAACCATACAGATTCACATAATAAATACTGAAATTTTTTTTATAAAATGCACAACTCTGTACTATGACATGCCCTCACAAGTGGAGGGGGGGGGGGGGATGGTGGAATAAAACCACTTTGCCTGCTGTTTTGCTTTCAATTTCTTTCTTTTGTTGATGGGAATGATAGCCCCTGTGTACCACATAAAAACAAATAACTAAGAGAAATGGCTGCAATGTCCAATGCACGACTACTAAAAAGTACAAAAAACAATTAAATACATAAAATGAAATAACTGCAGATATAAATATAATATATTATATTTTTTTAAATATGTAAAAGAAAAAAAATAAATTTGTTTAAAAGTCTTGTTATTAGCAAATTTACATTACATATTTATTAACTATGTAGCTGATGTACTGGCTACCTACACTTGCCTGCACAAGTGATAGTTGAATCAACAACTTTCTCTGCATTGAACATGTGTTAATTGTGCATCAGTCCAAATAATCAATATCCTTAGAAATAAAATCGTTGACAGTTAGTGATATTCTTGCAATAAAGCACTGCTTTGTTGCGAAATAATAACGGATGTTAAAAGGCATGCAAATATATCATTTATTGAATTTTTTAAATTTTTTTTATAAAGTCTGTTTTTTGGAATTGTCTCCAGAAGCCAATTAAATGTATTTTGTTTATTTATCTCACTTAGTTCTTGTAAGCAGCTACTTTCAACAGTCAACATGGGGGTATTAGAATGCAGTTAGTATTGAAAACCCTGCCTTTGCTTGATAATTAAAAAACAGTGTAGTAGAATTATTTTAATGAATTCCTATACTACATATTTACTGAATATATATTATGACACATCCTTATAAATAATGCCTCCACAGTCATAACTTTCAGGTAGGATTTGAAGAAAAACTACCTATTGAAGCCGTTACCATGGTTCAACTTCAGGAAAATTTTTACATAGTTAAATGGTTCGTAGACCCCTAAACTATTGTCAGATTAAAGTTCATATTTGTATATCTGCCAATGGTAACTGCCCTGTGCCAGGTATTTTAATTGAAGCTGTTTTGTGCAAATAGGAGCTGATCTGTGCCAATGTACGTATGTATGTGTGTATATATGTATTATAACATATTTATGGCCACATGAATACAGCCACAATTTTGCACAAATAACTTCAAGACTGATACTTAAAATAAAATAATAGAAAATATTGATTGAGTTGGTTAGTGGGAAAAATCTGATCAAAGGGTTCGAAATAGGTAAGGTTTTTTGATAATCAGAATTGTAACCCTATGAAGATTGAATCTGTATGTTATATTCGTTAGAGTAATATCAAATAATTTTGTCAAAATATATTTTTTCTTACTACCAACAGTAACTGCAAGGGATGGGAAAAACAGGGGTTTGTAAACCTTACAATTATTTAAAGCAACTAATCAAACAGCAACAGATTACCAGATTTTTTTATTGATTGGTATACTTGCGATTGGGTTTCTGCCCGGGGGGAGCAAGGAGTTTCCCCCTCCCCCTACTCACTCAATTTCTGAAGCCACTTCAAGTTATTTCCTCTTCTCAGATCCAGTTTCCTCAATCCTATTACACTCCCCGCTCTGACACCAGATTGCCACAGAACTTGTTAACATTTCTCAAGAAAGATTGCACTTCATTGTAACAGAGGTGCTCTGGTATTACAAGGTGTGTGGTTGTTGTGTACCAAACAGTTGCCAGAGCACAAAATGTAGAGGAAGCACGATTGCCAGGATTTGTTGGCCCAGTACAAGCTTGAGGGGGAGGCTTTTTGTCCCCGTACATTCTCACAGGGGATGAATCATGGGCACATTGACTCCAAGAACGTACAACAGTCGTTGAGGTACCGCTATGTAGCACATTGTCACGTCCTACATCTGTAGGAAAATGTCATAGTGACTCTTTTTTTTTGGGATTGCCAACGTGTCATGGTCATTGACTTCTGGCAACAGGGAACCACGATCAACTCGCAACACTATGTGGCAACGTTGAAGAAGCTCCGTGCATGGTTGGTCCAATTA